>NC_138548.1:5076870-5676870 GCF_964273705.1 Natrix helvetica
GACAATCTCAATCGTACACGGGAAAAGGCCCGAATACAACAAAACCAGCATATATATATATATATATATATATATATATATATATATATATATATATGTATGTATGTATGTATGTATGTATGTATGTATGTATGTATGTATGTATGTATATATATATATATATTCTTTAAAACATCTGGTTATGAAGTGCCTACTACTTTTGAAGACAACTCTTCCACTGGTTAATTGTTCTCATTGTTAGGAACATTCTCCTTAATTTTATGTTGCTTTTCTCCTTGTTTTGTTTCCATCCATTGTTTCTTGCCCTGCCCTCTGGTGCTTTGGAAAACAAATTGACCCCCTCCTCTTTGTGGCAGCTCCTCTCATATTGGAATACTTCTATCATGTCCCCCTTAGTCCTTCTTTTCTCTAGACTGGCCAAACCTGAATCCTGCAACTGTTCTTCATATGTTTTAGTCTCCAGGTCTTTAATCATCTTAGTTGCTCCTCTCCAAACTTTTTCCAAAGTCTCAACATCTTTTTTTGTAATGTGGTGACCAAAACTGTATGCAGCATTCCAAGAATGACAGCAGCTGAGATAAATACCAATATTTGGAATTTTGCATGAACACTTTTGTAAGAATTAGTCTATTGGAATTGGGTGAAGAAACCATGATACAAACACCCCATAATAGAATCTCTTTTGCAATGGGGGTCACTCTCTCATGCCCCATGATACATTCCTATGATTTGACACGGCTCCTGATGTCCAGATTCACAGGCTTGCAATTATCTCCTAAAATGATGGTCACCATGGAATGCTAGAAGCCATAGTTTCTCATTTCCAATCACCCCAGTTGCTAAGGATCTATTTTTTCTTTCAGCTTCTTGCCTATTTGAAGAATGCCCGATTCAATGACAGCTTTGGAAATGAAGTCACAATCTCAGAAAATGGGCTTGGAACAGCTCAGTATGACCTTCTCAACTGGCTTTTCCTCCGCAATCAGACTTTTGTCCCCGTGAAAGTCGGGCAAAAAAATCCCAGGCTTCCCTCAGGCCAGGATTTTACCATCAACTCTGGTGCAATCACCTGGGCCAGAAAGGTAGGCTAGAAGGAAATGTTATGAATCCAGGAAATGATTCATTCTCTCCCAGCGATGCAGAATTTCCTTGTCATTGGGGGGGGGGGGGGGAGATGGATTGAACCAGAAAAATTGACATGGTGAAAGATCTTTTGATGAAATGGATTCAAGTCTGATTTGTCCCACGGCCAAGGTGGGTTGCGATTAGGAAAAATTAGGACTAGCTCTTACTGTATATACTGCTTCACAGTGCTTTCCAGCCTTCTGTAAGTGGTTTACAGAGTCAGCCTATTGCCCCCAACAATGGAGGTTCTCATCTTACTGACATCGGAAGGATGGAAGGCTGAGTCAACCTGGAGCCAGTCAGGATTGAACTCCTGGCAGTGAGCAGGGTCACCATAGATACTGCATTCCAACCACTATGGCACCACAGCTACCTCCTCCCTCCCTCGCTCCTTCCTTCCTTCCTTCCTTCCCTCCCTCCCTCCTTCCTTCCTTCCTTCCCTCCTTCCCTCCTTCCCACTTAGCACTTAAACTCATATACCACTTCACAGTGCTCTACAGCCCTCTATGAGTGGTTTACAGAGTCAGCCTATTGCCCCCAACAATCTGGGTCTTTCTTTTACTGTCTTTGGAAGGACAGTTGGTCAGGACTGAGCTGCTGGCACTTTGCAGAATCAGAATGCATTCTAGCCACTGAGCCACCATGGCTATTTCTTTCTTCCTTCACTCCCCCCTCCCTCCCTCCCTCCCTTTCCTTCGCACTTAAATTTATATACCGCTTCATGGTGCTTTACAGTCCTCTCTAAGCAGTTTACAGAGTCAGCCTCTTGCCCCCAACAATTTAGGTCCTCCTTTTACCAGCCTTAGAAGGATGGAAGGCTGAGTCAACAATGAGCCAGTCAGGATCAAACTCCTGGCAGTGGAATGCAGAGTTTCCCTATAGTAGCGCATTCTAATAACTGTGGCACCATGGCTCTATCTTAGTTGAAACCCTCTTGAATCCTGGTTGAAATGCAGGGTATAATTCCAGAAGGCAACAGAGAAACTCCCTGGATCATTCCTGTTTGGTTGCAGCATTATGATTCTTTCTTTTAGAAAAAGCTGCAGCTCAAAGGGAGATTATGCTCTACCACTTCCAGCTGACCTTCACCATCTTCTTCCTCCCACTGCTGAGGATGCACACACCTGGCCTGCCTAAGCCGCTCATGGGGGTTCACTCAGGAGACCTTGGGAATCAGGACTTGGGTAGCTGCCTTGTGAAGGGCTCATCCTGACATGCCTCATCCACAGCAGGAGGCAAAATATGGTGAAGGTCAGCAGAGGTGATAAGAGTACTGGATGACAGCAAGTGAAATGCAGGGCTGAGGCTGGGCCTACGTACCATGCTTCTGGGCTGGGATAGCTGAGCCTTCATGCTGTAATGTTTGGTGCTTCTGGGTGCATTATGGCTCTGGGTCTGCTTGACATGCTGTGGCTCAGGGGCCTCTTGGCACACTGTGGCAATGACAGCGCTTTCCCAGATGCATGGCACAAGATGACACTTCTTTATTACATTAGAAAGCCCAGCATATGGCAGGAAAAACATAATGATTTGCCAAGGAGAACAGGAAGGAAGGTCCGTTGTGGCATTAGAACAATGAATCAGTGGAACAAGTTGCAGCCAGGAGCTGTGAATGCTCCAACACTGGAAGTTTTTAAGAAGAGATTGGAGAACCAGGGTTTTCTGCCTGAGCAGGGGGTTGGACTAGAAGATCTCCAAGGTCCCTTCTAACGCTGTTGTTCTCTTATTTTGGAAATTGAATGATGCATGATCATTGAGTGGACCATCTCAAGCATTTCTCTGTTCTGTCTTAGGAGGTGCCCTTTGCCAGGTGTGGCAAGAAGAGGTGCCAGGCAGGAGAGAAAAAAAGTGTTCCAGAAGGCAAGGAGGTTTGCTGCTACCAATGTGCTCCCTGTCCAGAAGGGACCATTTCTAATCAGACAGGTAGAGTGTACATCAAATGTAAATCTTGTAGGATCATAAAATAAACCCAAATATGAAGGGATTCTTGGTCATGTGTGGTAGGTATAACCTGCTTCACAACACGGATGGAAATCATTCTGAACCCCTGTCTAATTCTCCATATCTTAGGAATGATAGGCAGAACTGCTCTCCTGACCCAATTTCACACAGGGTGAACTCAAGGCAGACATTTTTTCTGATTTCTTGCTGCTGTTTCCCATCCTCCTGTCACATACTGGGGGTGGGGGGATGACTCCTGATCACTTTTCCGAATGAATGACACAAAGTGGTGGTTGAGTATTCAAATGTTGTTGTAAAGACCCCCTCAGCTAGTCCCTCAGGAAAGCAGGGCTCTTGAATCCATTAAGTTGAATGAAAAGAAATTTTACTGAGAGAAAGTGATTGCACAAAAGCAAGGCAAGATCTGAAAAATCCCACACAAACCACACAGCATTCATTCGTTTCCCCAAACCCAGCCCCCCTGACCAGTCCACCGGCAGCCAATGTGATGTCACAAGATTGTTACGGAAAGTCTGAGATGTTAGGCAGATAATGGCTCACTCTTAGGGCATGACTGTCTTGAAGTCAGGCTGTAAACTGTAATGAGTCACAGTGGGGCAGTGGTTAGAGTGCAGTACTGCAGGCTACTTCTGCTGCCTGACGGCTGCCTGCAATTTGACAGTTTGAACTCACCAGGCTCCAGGTTGACTCAGCCTTCCATCCTTCCAAGGTGGGTAAAATGAGGACCCACATTGTTCAGGACCAGAGGCTGACTCTGTAAACTGCTTAGAGAGGGCTGTAAAGTACTGTAAAGCAGTATATAAGTGCTATTGCTAACTGGCTGGGAGAGGATCTGCTCCATCTCAAAAGACAGTCCCTCTCCCTAATTCCCAAACAATTACAGTCAAAGCAAAAGCAAGTGAAAATGCAAGCAAGCTTCCTCTCCCCCTCTTCCAGCAGAAGGGCAGGACACAATGGTGAACCTGACAGTTGTGTTACTTGTCATGTGCTGCTTCTGTCAGGACTATCAGTCTCCTTGGAAACATTCAGGCCTTTCAGATCCCCCCTCTCTCTCTCGCACATATTTGCATCTACTGATGATCTTATAATGCACCAAATGAGTAAGTAATCAACAAAAACTAGGACTCCAGACTGAGAGGTCAATCTTCTTCAACCTCCACTATAAAGGGGAAAAAAGGTGCCAATCTGACAAAAAAGCCAAAATAACAGTGGAAGTGCCCAGATATTGGAGTGGGAGAAATGACAATCTCTGACAAATGCTGCCCAGGCTTATTTTGAACCAGGAAGATTTGCCCTTTTCAGGGACACAAGTTGACCAGGGGTCCTTCCACCACTTTCCTTTTGAGTTGGCCCCTATAGATGGGAGTCCCACCTGAGACCCTAAATGGGAAGGATAAAACTCACTGTGGATGCCCATGAAATACTAGAACATAGACTCTTCATTTCAGATGCAGCTCGCTGTGACCCCTGCCCAGAAGACCAATATCCCATCAAGGACAAGGACCAATGCATTGCCAAGAAGCTCCACTTCCTCTCCTATCATGAGACCCTGGGATACACTTTAACTTCTCTGGCTCTCTTCCTTTCTCTGATCACATTAGCTGTTTTGGCAATTTTCCTTAAGCAATGCGATACACCGATTGTCAAGGCCAACAACCGAGATCTCTCCTACATCCTCCTGGTCTCCCTCCTGCTCTGCTTCCTCTGCTCCTTCCTCTTCATTGGTCGGCCCATGAAGGTCCTCTGTCTCTTCCGACAAATTACCTTTGCCATTCTCTTTTCCCTTGCAGTTTCCTCTGTGTTGGCAAAAACTGTCATGGTGGTTCTGGCCTTCATGGCTACCAAACCAGGGAACAAGGCAAGGAAACTCTTAGGAAAACCACTGACCAACTCCATTGTCTTAGTCTGTCCTATGATCCAAGCAATTCTTTGTGTCACCTGGCTGATAACCTCTCCCCCATTTCCCAACTTGGACTTCCACTCCTTGATAGGAGAGGCCATCTTAGAATGTAATGAAGGCTCTGCTTCAATGTTTTACACTGTCCTCGCCTACCTGGGTTTCCTGGCCCTTGTGAGTTTCACAGTGGCCTTTCTGGCAAGGAAATTGCCCGATAGCTTTAACGAAGCAAAGTTCATAACTTTCAGTATGCTGGTCTTTTGCAGTGTTTGGATCAGCTTCTTCCCCACCTATCTGAGCACCAAAGGAAAGTCCATGGTGGCCGTGGAGGTCTTTTCCATATTGGCCTCTGGGGCTGGTCTCTTGGCTTGCATCTTTTTCCCCAAATGCTTCATTATGCTACTGAGGCCCCATCTTAACTGTAGGGAAAATATGATAAGGAACAAAAGTGTCTGATGCACACAAGGGAGAGATTTAAATTTATCTTTAAGGCACATTAACTCACATCCTGTGAGTTTTCTAAAATTTGCTGACCATGAAACAGGAACATGTCCATTAAATAATGCCTTATCAATTGCTATAGCTGGTTACAAAAAGAGTTGCTTGTTTGAGGTGCACAGATATAGAGATTGAATGAATAAGTAAATGAATAAATAAACAAATAAACCTCCTATCAACAGCAATAATACAGGCATTTTTATCCCATGCCTTCCAGTTGTCTATGTCTAGGCCCAGTTCCCTATGTAGAAAAATGCTTTCTGTTAAAGATAAGTTCATTATTTCAAAAGGTATATTTTCCATTTTATTCCTTTTAATTAGCTATTCTAGCCTTTTAAAAAGTTAGGTGCCGTATCAATGTGTATGTATGTATGTATATTTGTTTCCATAGTCTTCTGACTCTTTATATAATTTCCTGCTTGTATTCCTTTTTTTATAGTAAAATTAAATTTTAAGGAAGCCAAGCTCATTACTTTCAGCATGCTGGTATCTACAGTGTTTGGATCTCCTTCAATCCCACCTACCTGAGCACCAAAGGGAAGTCCATGGTGGCTGTGGAGATCTTCTCCATTTTGGCCGCTGGGGCTGGTCTCTTGGCTTGCATGTTTTTCCCCAAATGATTCATTATCCTACTGAGGTCCCAGCTTAACTGTAGGGAAAATATGATAAGGAATAAATATCTGTAATGCAGGAATAGAAAACATTTATAATTATATTGAGGTATGTTTATTATATCATGATATTTCTAAGAGATAATGACAGAGAAGGAGGAACGCATTGATTAAATAATACGTTATAAAGTGCTGTAACAGGTTACAAAATACATATATAGTCACCTCCATCTCCAGATGTCCTCGAATTTTTTAAAATATTTGGCTTTATATTTATTCAGATTTTAATGTATATGTTTTTTTTAATGTCTGTAAGCTGCCCAGAGTTAGCTTAGTTGAGGTGGCATAGTGATTACACTGCAGTATTTCAGGCTAATTTTGCTGACTGTCAGTTGTTTGATCCTGACCGGCTCAAGGTTGCCTTAGCTTTCCATCCTTTTGGGGTTGATAAAATGAGGACTTAGATTGCTGGGGGAAACATGCTGACTCTGTAAATTGCTTAGAGAAGTCTGTAAAGCACTGTAAGTCTAGGTGTTATTGGTTTTGCTATTGCAAATATATAGGATTGTTGTACTAAGATAATAGTCTGTGTCATTAAGCCTCTAAATCTCTATTTGTTTTAATTTATTGCACTTGACTGAGAAGTGATATTTGGCACATAACAGATGTACAATTTCCATGGCCACCCTTTGGCCCATTTCCTAGAAGACTTTCAATCAGATGAGACCCTCTTGGGCTTCATCAAAGTGGAAAAGGTTTATCTGTTCTGTGTGACACAGGAAGAGGATGTGTTGTAATTGAGGTGGACATCCAATAATTCAATTTCTGTAGGGTTAGGGTGCAGATGAGTTTTAAAACTCTGTAAGGAAAATAAATACCCAAAGGAAGGGGAGCACATAAACAGAATAGAAATATGGAGTGTTGCATGTACAGTGTGTTTTAATGTGTCTCTGTGTTTCTGTACAATTCCAAAGTCTGGCCCCTTATATAATTTGTTGTGTACATTATATGAAACAATCAAAAGGGAAGTAGTTTTGGGGATACCCTGTATATGAAAAAAATAAAATAATTTTGATTTTCTCTTCCTGAAATGGGCAATATCTTTTTGCTAACATCCAGTTAAGTTTCCAAGAGTAGTTCTACTCTTTTCCTTTCCTCCAAATTGATCTTTGTATCCCATCTTCCTTCCTTCCTTCTTTCCTTCTTTCCTTCCTTTATTCATTCATTCATTCATTCATATATTCATTCATTTCAGCATCTTATTCAGAACATTCTTAGGGAACATGCTTATCAATGTGGATAATGAACCCAATTAGAAAAAAAAAATTCAGGACTCTCTGGATTAAAAGAAATGAAACAAGGAACTGTCCTCTTGGGAACTAATATCCACATATTTAAGAAAAAGTTTACTTTTATTGTTATTACCGGGGCCATACTGGGTACAGCAAGAAAGAATGAAGAATAAAAGAAGAGTGATTGTTACTAAATATTTTCTGATTAGTCACATCTTGTCATCTTCAATTATTTAACGGACAAAGAGAGGAAGATTTCTCAAGATGTCAGGTTCACTTAAACTCTGTTGTGTAGTTAAAATCTGTTGCTGAGTGGATAGGATAATTCCTTTTCTTTGCAATTATCATAAGAACAGTTGTTAATGTATCCCTCTGGATTTCTGTCCCTCAAATTATTCCAAGATAAAACCTGCTTTGAAGATACGTTCCAAGGTCTTCCACCAGGGGCAGAATCTGTCATCCTGTCTTACAATACAATACAATAATACAATACAATAGTAGAGTTGGAAGGGACCTTGGAGGTCTTCTAGTCCAACCCCCTGCCTAGGCAGGAAACCCTATACCCTTTCAGACAAATGATTATCTAACATCTTCTTAAAGACTTCCAGTGTTGGGGCATTCACAACTTCTGGAGGCAAGCTGTTCCACTGATTAATTGTTCTCACTGTCAGGAAATTCCTCCTCAGTTCTAAATTGCTTCTCTCCTTGATTAGTTTCCACCCATTGCTTCTTGTTCTACCCTCAGGTGCTTTGGAGAATAGTTTGACTCCCTCTTCTTTGTGGCAACCTCTGAGATATTGGAATAATGCTATCATGTCTCCCCTAGTCCTTCTTTCTCTTAAGCTAAACATACCCAGTTCCTGCAACCGTTCTTCATATGTTTTAGTCTCCAGTCCCCTAATCATCTTTGTTGCTCTTCTCTGCACTCTTTCTAGAGTCTCCACATCTTTTTTACATCGTGGCGACCAGAACTGAATGCAGTATTCCAAGTGTGGCCTTACCAAGGCATTATAAAGTGGTATTAACACTTCAAGTGATCTTGATTCTATCCCTCTGTTGATGCAGCCTAGAACTGTGTTGGCTTTTTTGGCAGCTGCTGCACACTGCTGGCTCATATTTAAATGGTTGTCCACTAGGACTCCAAGATCCCTTTCACAGTTACTACTACTGAGTATGGTATCACCTATACTGTACCTGTGCATTCCGTTTTTGTTGCCTAAATGTAGAACCTTACTCTTTTCACCATTGAATTTCATTTTATTAGATAGTGCCCAATGTTCAAGTTTGTCAAGATCCTTCTGTATCTTAAGCCTATCTTCTGGAGTGTTGGCTATTCCTGCCAGCTTGGTATCATCTGCAAATTTGATGAGTTCCCCATTTATTCCCTCATCCAAATCATTGATGAAGATTTTGAAGAGTACTGGGCCTAAAACAGAGCCTTGGGGTACTCCACTGCATACTTCCCTCCATGTAGATGCAGTTCCATTGAGAACTACACGTTGAGTGCGGTTGGTCAGCCAGTTACAAATCCATCTGGTGGTGATGCTGTCTAACCCACATTCTTCTACTTTATCTAGTAGTAGGTTATGGTCTACCTTATCAAAAGCCTTACTGAAGTCCAAGTAAACTATATCAACGGCATTCCTCTGGTCCACTAATTTTGTCACATTATCAAAGAATGCAATAAGATTAGTCTGGCATGATCTGTTTTTGACAAATCCATGTTGGCTTTTGGCTATTACTTTGTTTGCTTCTAGGTGTTCGCAAATTCGTTGCTTGATTATTTTTTCCAGAATCTTTCCTGGTATTGAGGTTAGGCTGATAGGTCTGTAGTTTCCTGGATCTAGTTTTTTCCCTTTTTTGAAGATGGGAACCACATCAGCTCTTTTCCAGTCCTCTGGTAGTTCCCCGGTGTTCCAGGATCTCTGAAAGATATAATTCAGTGGTTCTGAGATCTCGTCTGCTAGTTCCTTCAGAACTCTGGGGTGTTATCCATCCGGTCCTGGTGATTTGAACTCATCTAGGGTAGACAGGTGCTCACTTACCATTTTCTTCCCTATTTCAATTTGTGTTCCTAATTTTGTGGTGCTGCTTTTGATAGGTTGGACTGTTTTATCCCTTTGTGTAAAGACAGATGCAAAACATGAGTTAAATAGTTCTGCTTTCTCCCTGTTGCTTGTCACCTTCTTGCCACTTTCTCCTAGCAATGGACCAATTGTTTCCTTAACTTTTTTCTTGTTTTTAACATGTTGGAAGAAGCTTTTTTTGTTAATTTTGACTTTTGTGGCAAGCCTTTCTTCATTGTGAGCCTTAGCTTTCCTCACTTCATCTTTACAGGCTTGGGCTATTTGCTGATATTCTGCCTTAGTTATGTCCCCCTCCTTCCACTTTTTATACTTACTTTTTTTGTCTTTCAGTTTGTCAGATAGTTGTTTATGCAGCCATGCTGGTTTCTTTTGGGAGCTGTTGTTTTTCTTCTTCATTGGTATTGTGTTAGACTGGGCTTTTCTAATCTCATTTTTCAAAATTTCCCAAGCTTCTTGAGTTGTTTTCCCCTCGAGGATTCTCATCCATGGAATTTTTCCCAAGCTCTCTCTAAGTTTATTGAAGTTAGCTTTCTTAAAGTCCAAGACTCTAGTTTGACTTTGTTCTACTACTTGTGTTTGGATAATGTTGAATTCCAATATTGCATGGTCACTTGCCCCCAGGGTTCCTATGGCTTCAACACCTTCTATCATTTCCTCTCTGTTAGTGAGAATTAAGTCCAGTATGGCTGATCCCCTTGTTTCCTTCTCTACTTTTTGGAAAACAAAGTTGTCTGCTAGGTTTGTTAGGAACCTGTTGGATCTTCCACTTGGTGCAGAGTTTGTTTCCCAGTTGATGTCAGGGTAGTTAAAATCTCCCATTACTATTGTGGTGTGCTTCCTACATACCTTAGTTAGCTGACTAGCAAAAAGTTCATCTTCTTCCTCTGCTTGGTTGGGTGGCCTGTAGTATAGACCTATGGCAATGTCATTTCCCCCACAACCTTTAATATTGACCCAAATGCATTCAAGATAGTTCTCATTATTGTTGTGCTCTATTTCTGTAGAGACATAGTTATTTCTTATATATAGTGCAACTCCACCTCCTCTTTTATTTGGTCTATTTCTTTTAAATAATTTAAATCCTTCTAGCTGTATGTTCCATTTGTCAGTTTCATCCCACCAAGTTTCTGTAATGGCAATAATATCATATCTGCCCTCTTTTACTTGAATTTCTAATTCTCCCTGTTTATTCCTCATACTCTGTGCATTGGTATATAGACATTTGAGTCCATTTTGATTGACCTTGTGTTTACTGTCTACATAACCTGTATTATGCCTGACTGCCCCTATTTTCTTGCCACTTGTGTGATTCATGCACATGGTATGACAATCACTATTACATGCTTGGTTTTGCTTGACAGCAGGAGTGATAATCTTACCCACACACACATCTATGTTACATGCATTTATAACCCTATGAATTTTAGTTTGCTGGGGACAGAGATGTTCTGTATCTATTAATTCTCTGTCCCCGCTCTTCAGTTTAAATGTTTATCAAGAAAATCTGTGAATTTAATGCCAAGTAACTCAGTTCCTTTCTTGGATGGGTGCAACCCATCTCTTTTGTACAGTTTTTCATTGGACCAGCTACAGGCTTCATGACTAATAAAACCAAAGCCTTCCCTTTTACACCACTCCTTTAGCCAAACATTAAACTCTGCTACACGCTGGCCCTTCCCTTTTTGTTCCTTATATACAGGTAAAACCTCTGAAAAGATAAGCCTACAACCTATACTATTAAGTTCATACCCCAAGTTCTGGAAATCATTCTGCACAGAAAGTACATCTTTCTGGGATAGATCATTAGTGCCAAGATGTATAATAGCATCAACGTCACAGTCCTTACTTGCATTCTTGACTATCTTAAGAATACGCCTCTTGTCTCTGCTGGCAGTAGCACCTGGCAGACACCTGACCTCTTTTAAAACCTCCTTATCCTCTCCTAAATTAACATCTCTTACGATTGAATCACCAACCAGAAGGTGACTTCTCTTTTTACATACCTTGATCTTCTTCTGCGACTGATGTGTGATACCTGGTTCCCCTTTTCGCCTTTCCGAAGAAAGTTCTTCGTTTTGGACCACGATCCCCTGCTTATTTGAGTCATCATTATCACAACTGCCTTGACCTATCTCTTTAGTGTCCCCATTAAGGTCAGCAAGGGCACTATATCTGTTTTGCTGGGTCACAGCAAAAGCTTTGGGTTTATGGTTCACAGCTCTCAACCTGCCAGATCCCACAGTTGTCCAGACAGCTCTTCTCCTGCAAGATCTTTGTGGCAGAGGGGGCTGATAGTGTGGCTTCACCATAGAGTGGAATGGCTGACGTAGACACCTAGTTTCTGCTTGGAGAGCACAGATTACAGATTCTAGATAGGTAATCTGCCTATGTAGACTCGTAATTTGTTTACAAAGGGGACTTGAAAAGAGCTCATTCTTGGGTTGGTTGAGACTCAGCTGTCCTCACTTTTCTCTTTGCTTATGCCTGCAATTCAGCCTCTGCACAAATCTTGACTTCTAATTTAAGAGGGACAAGAATGACTGGGCTGCCTCTCCTTCTGCTGCTCTTCTGCCTCTTTCTTCCAACTACTGCTAAGAGGAGGCAATGTGTGTTGAGGAACTTGTTTAAGCCTCAAGGAGGTAACCACTATTACAGGCCTGGTGATCTCATTATTGGTGGGAATTTACCCTTGAGAACCTCTTCCTCCAATAACCCTGATTTTCAGAAAGAACCATTCAAACTTCGTTATCCTAGTTTGTAAGTTTTACCTGGCAGGGAAAGATGCATGAATTATTTCCTGTATTCTGGATTCAGGGATTCCTTTCAGAAATCCTTGGTCTACTTTTGTAATGTCCTAGGGTATCTCCTGTCTTTGATCATAAAACAGGCTAGAATTCTCAATCATTCTAAAACTTGATATCAGGAAGATGATAGACCACATAAAAAACCAAGGAAGAAACAACACATTTGAAAATGTCCTGGCCTAAAACAAAGTTGAGATAATGTTAACTTGGACAGAAAAGCATAATATAAAACTCAAAGAAAAGCTTTTTATTGTATGGTATTGTAATAAGACCAAGTTTGTATTGTGGTGACCAGTTCTAATCATCACAATAAAAAAAAAGATTGTGAGATTCTGAAAAGCAGGCAGAGAAGAGCCACAAAGATGATTAGGGGCCTGGATGCTGAAATGTATGAAGAACGGTTTCAGGAATTGGGTTATGTCTAGTCTAATGAAAAGAAGGACTGGGGGGACATGATAACACTGTTCTAATATTTGAGGGGCTCCTACAAAGACAAGGGCAGCAAACTATTTCCCAAAGCAGCAAGATGAGAAACAATGGTTGGAAACTAACAAGGAGAGAAGCAACTTGGAACAAAGAAGAAATTTGCTAATGGTGAGAGCAATTAACCAATGGAACTGCTTGCCTTTCTCCTTTGTCACTAAGCCATACAATTTTAATCCAAGAGCAGCTATTTAAAAAAAAAACCTCAATAAAATCTGGGATTTGTTATTCCAAACAGCATCAAATATGGCTAGGAAAATTTAAACCACATACACATTTTCCTTGTAATGTTCCCTATGTCGTCTTTACTATAGACCCATACTCAAGAATTATGAGCAGTTCCTGGCCTTGGTGTTTGCAGTCACAGAGATCAACAAAGATTTCGTTCTCCTCCCCAACATCACACTTGGCTTCCACATTTGTAACAATGATCAGTTTGAGAGGAGGATTTCTCAAATCAGCCACTCCTTTCTCTCCACATGGGGCCAAATGGTTCCAGGGTACAAATGTGACAGGCAGGACCCTCTGCTCTCTGTCATTGGAGGTGACAACCCCAAATCCTCAAGGCAGATGGCCCCCATCTTCAGCATCTACAAGATCCCACAGGTAAGGGGGCTTCACAGGATGCAGGGTGGAGTAGAGGAACAACAGAAACATGCACAGAAGTCAAGGGTGAAAATGATGTTGTTGAAGGGGATATTTTATAGTTTAATTCATTTTTATAGTTTATGTTTCAAGATATATAACCCCAACAGACAAATAATGAAATAATCCTGAAATATTGTACTTGCCAAGGAGAATTAATTCCTGACTTTCATAAAAGTCTAGCCACAATTTCCCTGCAATTTATTACCTGTATCAGGTTGACAACTTCTTCCTTTGGCTTCTGACATGTCCAAACCAGGCAAATTATATAGCTAGCAGGCCTTCCTAGGAAGGGAAAAAGCTTAAGCTTGTTAATTGAAATGAGCCTGAATGGTGGGTAAGAAAAAAAACCCATCCAATGATGACCCCTAAAATCATCACAAACTTTACTTTGTCTTGAAAGAGGAATCTCTCTTCCTCCAGCTCGGTGTTGGCTTTGAGCTTCCTCGGGAATACAGACCAGTTTATCCTTCCTTCTTCCGGATTAATCCCAGTGACTTTCCAGAGTGTGTGGGTTTAGTCCAGCTGCTCCTGCATTTCCAGTGGAACTGGGTTGGGCTTGTGACCTCCGAAGATGACACTGGAGGACAGTTCATCTCGACTCTGGTGCCAATGCTCAAGGAGAAGGAGATCTGCCTGGCCTTCACTGAAAGGTTGAAATCTGATGAAATTATTGCTTTAATAAAGGAATTAATTTCCAATATTTTGTTTAAAGCTGAAGTAATTCTTTTATTTGGAGACTCCACTGATATTGCAAATTTTTTGACAATACTGAATCTTTGTGTAAAATATGAAAAGATAGCACTTCAAAATGTTTGGATCCTAACCTCTCACTGGAAATTTACTCTGGTTGGGGATCCTTCTGAAGGTTTAAAGAATTTGCAAGGAGCTTTGCAGTTTAAGGACCAGACTGGTGATGTCTCAGAATTCAGCCACTTCCTCCTGTCTTTATACCAGTTGATCAAAAAAGGGGCCAGCTTTCTCCTGGATTGGTGGGAAACACTCTTTGACTGCAGTATCCCCAAACCAGGCAAGGTCCCTCCAAAAGGGGAACAACAATGTACAGGAAAGGAGAATTTACAGGATCTTCCAGATTTTGTTTTTGAAATGAGCCTGACAGGTGAAAGTTACAACATCTACAATGCCATTTATGCTGTGGCACATTCATTACATGCAATTTATGGATCAGGAGGATGACCAGCCATGCTGAAGCTTGGAAAGAGGATCTCAAATGTCCAGCCATGGCAGGCAAACTCTGCGATATTTTATCCAGTCCACAGATCAAAAGAGAGGAAGCTTCTCATGTATATTTCTTGAATTACTGATCAACTATCTCTATACTGTCTCTAAATCATTGCATCACAGAACAAATTAAAACAGCATTTTTTTAAAAAAAAGTGTGAATTAATTATAATGTTTTGTTGAAAGAGGGAGCAAAAGAGAAGTAACCTAAACCAGTTATACATATCAACAGTATAGTAAATGTCTTCATATATGGTTCTGAAAGTTCTCTGAGATTCATGGGGTGACCAGGGAGGAAATGTCAGCCTGGAACAAGAGGATAATCTCGGTGCATTTGTGTCAGATGCCTCCAGGACAGTTGAAGTCTTAATTGAAGTTTATTAATAAAGATGATCATGTGAAATAGATATCAATAGATATTTTCTCATCATTGGTATTATTAATGATTTTATCCATTCTAAATATTATGAAGAAGGAAGGATGGAAAGAGGAATGGATGGAGGAAAGCAAGGAAGAATGTGCGAGAATAAATAGAATAAATCATGACTTGTTTATTATTAAATAGGGAGGAAGTCAAGATTACATGTTGTTCTCCTGTTGTTTAACAACATAGATAAAAGTACAGAAAATGCTTAGACATGTGCTATTTGGGAAGGCAATTGTCCATGTACGTCTCTATAAAGATGATAGTATGTTATCTAAGGACTCAAATAATTTCCACCAATGTTCCATTGATGTGATATATGCAGACTTGTTTTATGTATTTGAATACCAAGACATCAAACACCAAGATAATCATGTTTGACAGAGAAGTGGAGTGCCCACCAAGGGAGAATATCTGTAGCTCAGGGTTGATACGTGTGGTTCTTGGTGCTTTCTGAGCTTGGTTGATTTCATGCAGGCATTTTGTTATCTGAACTAGGAAACACCATCAGTGCTGTGGCTGATGAGCTAGCACTGATAACATTACCTACTTTGGGTAATGAAATGTCTGGAAGAAAACAAGCAAGCTCAGAGAGCACCAAGGACCCTCAAATGGAATGACCAATTTATAAGAAACCCTTGTCAGAAAGAACTGCAGAACATCTATTCCCAATGTCTGCTTAGAATAATTCATGCTAAGAGTACAATACAATAGTAGAGTTGGAAGGGACCTTGGAGGTCTTCTAGTCCAACCCCCTGCCTAGGCAGGAAACCATATACTGTTTCAGACAAATGGCTGTCCAACATCTTCTTAAAGACTTCCAGTGTTGGGGCATTCACAACTTCTGGAGGCACAACTTCTGGAGACAGTAGGTGGATGAATTTGTAGACGGACAGAATTCTAAAGATCGAAAAATGGCTGCAAGAATTATGAGATGTGCAAACATATGTAGAAACATTGTGGATAACATTCGGTGAGGAATGAATTTTGGAGAAAAAGCACATGTCACTAAGGACATTTGCTTAAAGGGAATTGATGATTTTTTCTCTCAAAGAAGCTGAAAGGAGGAAAAACAAGTATTTGGATATTTTTGAAATAATGGTCATCTAAAGGAAGGAAAGTTATGGAGAACTAGACTGAATGGGGATGGTGGATATTAGTTTTTGCCATGCTTCCTTTGCTCATTTGCAATTCAAAACAGTCTGCAGTTAACTAGAAAAACAATTACAGTATCAATAAAATTGAGACCAAATACATTTCAGAGAAATTCTTCTGCAAATAGCTTGAGGAACGTGGGAGATCTCAATTTTTGGATGGAAGCTATTTTACAGTATAGGACCCAGTGGTGGGATTCAATTTTTTTTACTACTGGTTCTTTGGGCATGGCTTGGTGGGTGTGGATTGGTGGTCATGGCAGGGGAAGGATACTGTAAAATCTCTATTCCCTCCCCACTCCAGCGGAAGGTTACAGCAAAATCCCCATTTCCGCCCGATCAGCTAGGACTCGGAAGGCAGAGAATAGATGGGGGCGGGGCAAGTCACAAGTGATATTTTCTCTGAACTACTCAAAGTTTCCATTACTGGTTCTCAAGAACAGGTCAGAACCTGCTGAATGCCACCTCTGATAGGGTCCACATGAGGAAAACAGGGTCTGTGCACTTTACATTCTTCAATTGTGGCCAAAAGTGAACTTCTATTGCAGATATGGCTTAATGTGAGACCTGTCTCAGCTTGGGTGCTCAGGAAAGAAAAACCCTCAATTCCATGTATAGTTTTACTTTTACTGAAGCCAAGTGGATACAACATAGCAAAGTCTGATCTGAAGATTTTAGTCTTCTTATTCCCAGTAATTTCCCCTCCTCCCATGTCCTCCCTCCCTCCCACAGTCATCCTGGAGATATGCAATAAATTTCAAATTAGGTGTTTTGGTAACAGTTCCACATTTGGGCAACTCATTGGATGGACGATCCACATTCCATTCCCAGGTTTGTGTCCTTGGATCTTTCAACCGTTGTCTCTGGGTGGCACCTCTGGTTCCTGTCACCCCCATTCCTTATCCCCCATTCCCCCTCCCCAGACTTTATAGCAGGCTGTCATCAACGCAAAGAGAAGAAGGACTGAAGTGGTTTGATGGCAGATATGACAGCAGGGCTTTCATGGTTTAAACTGGCACTCCATGGATCTGGTCCCACCATTTCTCCTTTACCACAAGTCCCAGAAATGGTAAAAAGGACCTTCTTTAGAATTATGTTTCCCACATAACTGTGAAATGCTTATGTACATCATAACAGTTTATCAGCTGTTAAATACCAACACTACATCTTTATGAATGTTTTCTTTCAAATTATAATTCAATGCAAATTTTAAACTATTCATCCACATATTTTCTCATTGCTAGAACATTGTTATATCCAAAGTTTCTTGCCTAATGAATCATATATTGTTTAATATAATTGTTTTCCATATTCAGTTACAACAGCATTTTACAGACCTTGGCAATATCATGTTCATAGCAGTTTCAACTTATTTTTTTACAGACTCAAATCCACTAAACTTCTCTGCCTTTTTGAAATATTTTCTTTGTAAGTATGTGAGTCTGTAACAAGAACATTATTCTTATTCCAATTCTTTTGACTTGAGGTTACGTTAAGCTGGTTAAAAGATATTATCTGACTATAAGTCCATTATTTTGATCTCACCATTATTTCTTTTCTAAATAAAGTGTCAGCATTGGAAGCCATATTAACACCGGAAGCTTCCATGCTGCCACATTCTTGTGCTTGGGAAATTGGGAGGGGGGATTTATTAGAGGGGATGTAGTTAGATATTAATAGCATTCTTCTTTTCGGTCAAGGTCATGACATTCCTGCACCTGGAGGAGGAGTGGTTGGAGTGATGTCTCGAGTTGGGATGGATTGGGGTTGGACCATGTGAATGGACCAATGGGTGAAGCAGCTGGGTTTGGGCTTTTGTCTTACTGAGGGAATATCTGGAACTCTCCGATTCTGCTTTTCCCAGATGTGCCTGTATACCTACTCTAATAAATGGGAGCTTTGAGAAAATGTCTGTCTCTGAGTTTTTCATTGGAGTTGGGGGTTTTCAGGAATGTTGACATAAAGTTTCCTGAGCTGTATTTTTAAGGGCCACTCTGTCTTTCAACCTGATCAAAGAATAAGGATGAAAATATGGTTTTAAACCTGGTTACTCTTTCTTTAGCGTCTTGCAACAATGTAATTTTTGTTTTCCTTGCCATATAAACTTAAAAATATCATTTTGTATTGCTTCACTGAAATGCCGGTCATCAGTATTGGTAGTTCCTGGAATAAAAACAACATCTTTGGAAATACCTTCATTGTAATTACAGGAATTGTACTCAAAAAAGATAATCACAATTTATTCCACTTTAGTAAGTCTTTTTGCATGTCATTCTAAAGAGGCACAATTTTTTTTAGGAAAGGTTAGAGTTTGCATTTGTTAGTGTCGCCTCAAGGTATTTGACCCTTTTCTCCACCTTAAAACCTGACTTCACCAAAATTTCATAAGTACTCATATTTTAAAGCAGCATTTTCTTTCTGTTTATTTACTTGAAAACTGGTTAAGTCCCAATATTGGGAGGATCCACAGGTCCTTTGAGTTTTTTTCTAGGATTAAATATGAGAGTTGCTTCATATCCACCAACCTTCAGGCACTAGGAGAAACCTTTGGCAGCCCTCCTTGATCAGCAAAAGATAGCAGAAGATATTTTCTGGGTCCAATTAGTTTAAATTAATGTAACATCTGGAGTGATCTTCCTGTCTGTTTTTAATTTCTATGGGAGAAATTAATTTCTAATTTCACCCCCTAACAAGTAAAAGTTAATCAGTTATTTGGTATGCATTTTGGAATGATTGCTCAAATTTACTAGAATACAACTCAAATCATTTTCATAGATTTGATACACATATACTTGTTTTATTGGATGCATTTGTAAGATAGCATATCAAACATCAAGGTAGTCATCTTTGAGACAGAAATTGAATAATATTTGCACTTTTGGGGTTGAAATGAGGGGTCTTTGGTGCTCTCTGAGCTTGGTGGTTTTCTTGCAGATTTTCCATTACTCAAACTAGGTAACTTCTTCTGTGTTAGGGGGGGAGTGCAGTTTGTAGGGGGGGGGACTGCAATATATATACAGGCTTGTGGTAAGTATTTGAAATCTAATCAATCAAACATCAAGAAAGTCATGTTTGACAGAGAATTGGAATGACCAATAAAGGAGAACATTTGCAACTTAGGGTTGAAATGAAGGATCCTTGGTGCTCTCTGATCTTGGCTGTTTTCTTGTAGACATTTCATTACACAAACTAGGTAACATCATCAGTGCTATGGCTGATGAGCTAGCACTGACGATGTTACCTGGTTTAGGTAATGAAATGTCTGCAAGAAAACAGTCAAGCTCAGAGAGTATCTAAGAAGAGGGAATCAAGCTATTCTCCAAAGCACCCGAGGGCAGGACAAGAAGCAACGGGTGGAAACTAATCAAGGAGAGAAGCAACCTAGAACTAAGGAGAAATTTCTGAGAGTTAGAACAATTAATCAGTGGAATGTCTTGGCTCCAGAGGTTGTGGGTTTTCCAATACTGGAGGTTTATAAGAAGACATTGGATAGCCACTGGAGGGGTATTGGTTTCCTGCTTGAGCATCGGATTGGACTAGATGACCTCCAAGATCCCTTCCAACTCTGTTATTCCGTTATCCAGGACCAAATAGGAAAAGTCCCAATATTGGAAGAACCAAACATCCATCGTTGCTTTGTTTTGGTTTCTGCTAGGATTAAATGTGAGAGTCCCTTCGCATCCAACATCCTTCAAGCACTGGGACAGGACCTTCCCAGCATTGCTCGGTCAGCAAAATATAGCAGAACAGATTTTCTGGGGTCCAACTAGTTTAAATTAGTGTAACATCTTGGGAGACCTTCCCACCTATTTTTAAGTTCTACGGGAAAAGTTAGTTTCTTTTCTTTTTTAAATAAATTTTATTCATAAACACTTTTTTGAAAAACAGTGCATCGTCAGGGTAATATTGACATACAAACTAATAACAATAATACTGATATAGTAACAATAGTAACAATATAACCAACAAGCTTTTAGCTAAATTTCTTTTTACACTAAAGTTTTACCATTATTTACTTTCTTACCTTCAGTACTAACATTTATGATCTTATTTTTCTCTAATTCCCACCTCTTGCTTCTATCCGTTCATAGAATTTATTCTAAATCCCATCATAATCTGTATCTTCTTGATCTTGAATTTTAAAGGTTAATCTAACCATTTCGACCCCATTCTGCAAAGTCTTCTAGACTTGGGGTGTAGCATGAATGTTCCTATTGCTCAACATTCCCCAGAATCTGCTTGTCAGGTTTCGAAGCGCGCTTATAGTATCACAGCCAGTGGTGGGTTCCTACCGGTTTGTACCGCTTTGGCCAAAGTGGTAGTGGATTGGCAGTCTGGGTCACTGGAACCGACAGTGACCAGGCCTGCCACACCCTCAAACCGGTTCTCTGGGCGCCGCCATAGGCTCCGCCATCCAGTTTTTTGCTTCTGCACATGCGCAGAACAAATTTTATTTCATTGTGCATGTGGGCGTGGCACTCCCATGAGCGAACTGGCAGTAGTGACTGCCAAAACCCACCCCTGGTCACAGCCATTACTGCTTCTCAGCTTGCCACAAAATATGGGGGCAGGGGAGGGGAGATTGGGATGTCAGTTCAAGCCAACCACAAGAAACAAGGCCTCGAAGACAGCCTGGTCTCCACCTGGGGGTGGATGGAAGACCCCGGCTCTGCACCTACCTCTGATCCTGCTTCCTCATCAGAGGTTATGGTCTACCTTATCAAAAGCCTTCCTGAAGTCCAAGTAAACTATGTCGACGGCATTCCTCTGGTCTACTAATTTTGTCACATTATCAAAGAATGCAATAAGATTAGTCTGGCATGATCTGTTTTTGACAAATCCATGTTGACTTTTGGCTATTACTTTGTTTGCTTCTAGGTGTTCTCTAATTCGTTGCTTGATTATCTTTTCCAGAAACTTTCCAAATGATTTGCTTCTAGCCATTTGCTAATTCGTTGCTTGATTATCTTTTCCAGAATCTTTCTTGGTATTGAGGTCAGGCTGATAGGTCTGTAGCTTCCTGGATCTTTTTTCCCCTTTTTTGAAGATGGGAACCACATCAGTTCTTTTCCAGTTCTCTGGAAGTTCCCCGGTGCTCCAGGATCTCTGAAAGATATAGTTCAGTGGTTCTGAGATCTCATCTGCTAGTTCCTTCAGAACCCTGGGGTGTAATCCATCCAGTCCTGGTGATTTGAACTTGTCTAGGGTAGACAGGTGCTCACTTATCATTTTCTTCCCTATTTCAACTTGTGTTCCTAATCTGATTTTTGTGGTGCTGTTTTTGTTAGGTTGGACTATTTTACCCCTTTGTGTAAAGACAGATGCAAAACATAAGTTAAATAGTTCTGCTTTCTCCCTGTTGCTTGTCACCTTCTTGCCACTTTCTCCCAGAAATGGACCAATTGTTTCCTTAACTCTTTTCTTATTTTTAACGTGTTGGAAGAAGCTTTTTTTGTTATTTTTTACTTTTGTGGCAAGCCTTTCTTCATTGTGAGCCTTAGCTTTCCTCACTTTCTCTTTACATGCTCGGCTATTTGCTGATATTCTGCCTTAGTTATGTCCCCCCCCCCCCCAGTGGCGGGTTTCAAAATTTTTTAGTACCTCTTCTGTAGGTATGGCCTGCTTTGTGGGAGTGGCTTGCCAGCCATGTGACTGGGTGGGCATGGACACCTTATAAAATGTGGTGAAACTTACTTAATAATGCTCTTGCTTAGCAACCAAAATATTGGCTCAGAAACTCTGGCATTTGAAGCACGCAAGTCTTAAAGCTGTCAAGTTACAAGACCCTTGCATCCCTAACCCTTTAGGAAAAAAAGCCCAGGTGTGTTCAAACTTGACAGCATTAAGACTTGTGGACTTCAACTCCCAGAATTCATCCTCTTGCTCTTCATCTTGATGATGTGCAGACGGGCGGGGGGAGAGAGCTGGAACCGGTTCCAAATGGCACTGTAGATTTGTGGAACCTCTTTTATAGAAGAGGTTAAAACTGGCAGGTACCCACCCCTGTTCCCCCCTCTTTCCACTTTTTGTACTTATCTTTTTTGTCTTTCAATTTGTCAGAGAGTTCTTTATGCAGCCATGCTGGTTTCTTTTGGGAGCTGTTATTTTTCTTCTTCATTGGTATTGTGCTAGACTGATATTTTGTAATGTCATTTTTCAAAATTTCCCAAGCTTCTTGAGTTGTTTTCCCCTTGAGGATTCTCATCCATGGAATTTTTCCCAAGCTCTCTCTAAGTTTATTGAAATTAGCTTCCTTAAAGTCCAAGACTCTAGTTTGGCTTTGTTCTAGTACTTGTGTTTGCATAATGTTGAATTCTAATATTGCATGGTCACTTGCCCCCAGGGTTCCTATGGCTTCAACACCTTCTATCATTTCCTCTCTGTTAGTGAGGATTAAGTCCAATATGGCTGATCCCCTTGTTCCCTTCTCTACTTTTTGAAAACAAAGTTGTCTGCTAGGTTTGTTAGGAACCTGTTGGATCTTCCACTTGGTGCAGAGTTTGTTTCCCAGTTGATATCAGGGTAGTTAAAATCCCCCACTACTATTGTGGTGTGCTTCCTACATACTGTACCTTAGTTAGCTGACTTGCAAAAAGTTCATCTACTTCCTCTGCTTGGTTGGGTGGCCTGTAGTATAGACCTAGGGCAATGTCATTTTCCCCCAACCTTTAATATTGATCCAAATGCATTCAAGATAGTTCTCATCATTGTGGTGCTGTATTTCTGTAGAGAGGTAATTATTTCTTATATATAGTGCAACTCCACCTCCTCTTTTATTTGGTCTATTTCTTTTAAATAATTTAAATCCTTCTAACTGTATGTTTCATTTGTCGGTTAACTCTTTGAATTTTAGATTGCTGGGGACAGAAATGTTCTGTATCAATTAATTCTCTGTCTCTGCTGTTCAGTTTAAATGTTTATCCAGAAAATCTGCGAATTTAAGGCCAAGTAACTCAGTCCCTTTCTTGGATGAGTGCAAACCATCTCTTTTGTACAGTTTTTCATTGGACCAGCTTCAGGCATCATGACTAATAAAACCAAAGCCTTCCCTTTTACACCACTCCTTTAGCCACACATCAAACTCTGCTACACACTGGCCCTTCCCTTTTTGTTCCTTATATACTGGTAAAACCTCTGAAAAGATAAGCCTACAACCTATACTACTAAGTTCATACCCCAAGCTCTGGAAATCATTCTTCACAGAAAGTACATCTTTTTGGGACAGATCATTAGTGCCAAGATGTATAATAGCATCAACATCACAGTCCTTACTTGCATTCTTGACTATCTTAAGAATACGCCTCTTATCTCTGCTGGCAGTAGCACCTGGCAGACACCTGACTTCTTTTAAAACCTCCATATCCTTTCCTAAATTTACATCCTTTACAATTGAATCACCAACCAGAAGGTGACTTCTCTTTTTGCATACTTTGCTCTTCTTGTGCGACTGATGTGTGATACCTGGTTCCCCATTTTGCCTTTCCGAAGTAAGTTCTTCATTTTGGACCATGATCCCCTGCTTATTTGAGTCATCATTATCACAACTACCTTGACCTGTCTCTTTAGTGTCCCCATTAGGGTCAGCAAGGGAGCTATATCTGTTATGCTGGGTCACAGCAAAAGCTTTGTGTTTATGGTTCACAACTCTCACCCTGCCAGATCCCATGGTTGTCCAGACTGCTCTTCTCCTGAAGGATCTTTGTGGTAGAGGGGACTGATAGCGTGGCATCTCCGTAGAGCTGAATGGACAAATTGGACACCTAATTTCTGTTTGGAGAGCACAGATTAGAGATTCTAGATAGGTAATCTGTCTATGTAGACTAGTAATTTGTTTACAAAGGGGACAATATCCAAATTTGAAAAAAGTACTGCAAAAGACAGGTGCAAGACAGCTATTACATTGAACTAAACCGGTCATTTTGAAATAAATAAAATCATAATTTCAAGCGCACTAATCCAGAATGTATTATTAGTATTTTGGTTTATGGACATATGATTCTACCTACTCCTCTTTGTCTCTCTGCTTCCCCCATTCCAGCCAGCAGCTCCAATCACCAGTCACAGGAAGGTTCAAATGAAATGGAGTTAAAAGGACTGTCAGCGTTCCAAATATCATGCAGAATTAAATCATTGTCCAAGGCAAAGTAGTCCTTAAAACTCCAATTTAATAAGACAGGCATGTTGGCATTATGCTGTTGAAATTTCAACTCTAAGGTACATCCGGTGAATTCCCCAAGTTAAAAGTTCATCATCTATCCCCACACCCCATAATTCATCACATGGTCCAATCTTCATCTTCCACGCTGGCATGTACACCCCTCTTCTTCCGGCCAGGTGTCGAGGTGCGGAGACAAAAAACGACCTTGAGCTTCTAAGAAATCCATAACAATACATTCCACAATCCTACTCCTTTCTATTCCCCCCTCCCAACTACTATACCAATGAAACAGCATAATATATATGTTTTAATTATGTGGCAGGCCAAAGATCCTAAAAGGAACAGAATTACAGGCCTGACAAGGACACTACCTGCTCCTCTTTTTCTCTCTGCTTCCCCACTTCCAGCCAGCAGCTCCAATCACCAGCCACAGGAAAATTCAAATGAAATGGAGTTAAAGGGCCACTACCTGCTCCTCTTTTTCTTTCTCCTTCCCCCACCTTCCAGCCAGCAGCTCCAATAACCAGCCACAGGAAAGTTAAAAAAAAAAAACTTTGGAGAATAGTTTGACTCCCTCTTCTTTCTGGCAGCCCCTGAGATATTGGAACACTGCTATCATGTCACCACTAGTTCTCCTTTAGATCCAACTAAAAATACTCAGTTTCTGCAACTGTTCTTCATATGTTTTAGCCTCCAGTCCCCTAACCATCTTTGTTAAATGAAATCACTGTTGTTGACTCCCACCTGAAACTTCATCTTTGCTGGAGCTCCAGAGTTTTCTGCAATGCTGAACAAACAGCAAGAGGGAAGCAGAATGAATGACTTTGTCACACGGCCACATGGTGCAATTACAGAAGCAGCCACCATATTCCATGTGACCCCAACTGAATGAGGCCACTAGTGTTCTCCATGTGGAAACCAAGGTACTTATATTTTTTCCTTTAACCAAAACAATCAATTTTGTCACTTCTGCCAACTCCATCAGCTTCTGTAGCCATTCATCCATAGTGGGAACCTAAGAGTCCTTCCATTTTTGTGCGTATAGTCTTCCTGCTGTCAACATATATAAGATCAAAAATTTTCTCCAAGTCTTTTTCCATTAAACCCAAACGAAAAGTTTCTAGTTACATTTTTATTTTCATATTAAGACTATTCTTTATTATAATATGAATCTTACTCCAAAATGTATTTGCTTTATCACATATCCACCACAAATGGTAAAAAGTTCCTTCTTTTTTTTACAACATTCATTTAAATATCTTTATACATTCTGGATAACTTATCTGGTGTTAAATGCTAGCGATACATCATCTTATACAATTTTTCTTTTAGATTATAAATTGATGTACGTTTTAAACCTTTCATCCACATATTTTTTCATTGTTCAAGCATCATATTATATAAAAAATTCCTTGCCCACTGAATCATACAATGTTTCTCTATCATACATAAATAACTTTGCCATCCAAACCTTAATTTGTGGCCCTCTAATTCAAGTAGCCTCTTATTCTGGAGGTTCACCCACTCTTTTAACCAGGCTAGACAACATGAATTCAAGATACAATTTCAGGTCTGTTAAATCCAACTCCCCTTTTTCCTTAGCATCTTGCAGTCATTTTTATCTAATTCTTGGGGTTTTTTTCCCTTTACCATATAAACTTAGAAATATCGGAGATAATAATCATACCTTTAATAACAAATTTTCCATCCGTACAGGGCATTGGACCTCATAAGGCATTTTGAAAACATGAAAAACAAATAACTGACCACAGGAATATTGTAAGTATTTGCAGAACTTGATAAGTAATTCCTTTATGGACAAATTCCTCCTTCACGTCATTATTTATTAGAAAACTTATCACATTCTAAACATGCCACAAAGACAAATATAAATGAGGAAAGTCCTTGCATGAGTTAAAACATTTTGTTTCTTACTATATTTTCTCTACAATTCAGATCGGGCCTCAGCAGAATAATGTAGCATTTGGGGGAAAAGATACAAACCAAGAGAGCAGCCGCAGAGGCCAAAATGGAGAAGATCTCCACAGCCACCATGGACTTCCCTTTGGTGCTCAGGTAGGTGGGGAGGAAGGAGATCCAAACACTGCAAAAGACCAGCATGCTGAAAGTAATGAACTTGGCTTCATTAAAACTATCAGGCAATTTCCTAGCTAGAAATGCCACTGTGAAACTGACAAGGGCCAAAAGTCCTAGGTAAGAGAGGACACAGTAAAACATTAAAGCTGAGCCTTGCTTACATTCCAAGATGATCTCTCCAAACAAGGAGTGGAAGTCCAAGTTAAGAAATGGGGGAGAGGTTCCCAGCCAGGTGGCACAAAGAACTGCTTGGATCAGGGGACAGGCTATGACAATGGAGTTGGTCAATGGTTTTCCCAAGAGTTTCCTTGTCCTGTTCCCTGGCTTGGTGGCCATGAAGGCCAGAACCACCATGACAGTTTTTGCCAACACAGAGGAAACTGCCAGGGAAAAGAGAATGGCAAAGGTGGATTGTTGGAAGAGACAGGTGATTTTCCCAGGTTGACCAATGAAGAGGAAGGAGCAAAGGAAGCAGAGCAGGAGGGAGACCAGGAGGATGTAGGTGAGATCTCGGTTGTTGGCCTTGACAATCGGTGTGTCATGATGTTTATAGAAAATCACCAGGATTGCAGAAGTGATCACAGAGAAAAAGACAGCAAGAATAACTAAAATGTATCCCAGGGTGTCTTGATAGGCAAGGAAGTGGATCTTCTTGGCAATGCATTGGTCCTTGTCCTTGTTGGGAAATTGGTCTTCTGGGCAGGGTTCACACTGAGCTGCATCTGAAAAAAAGTCTTTGTCTAAGGATTTCTTCAGCAACTACCATACACATTATTCCCCCCGCATAAATGATCATTCAGCTCTGGCGCACTAAAAAGCCAGGAGGTGTCATTTGGAGGAGAGCATAGCAGTGGCAATCACACACACACACACACACACCTCCCAGGCCAACAAGAAAGTGGTGGTGTTTGTACTTCATGCCACCCTAAAGCCGACAAGCAGCTGTGAACCCTAGGACTCCACATGTGGTTATTGCTTTCGTCTGAGTGGGAGGCCTACAGAGCCTGATTATGCTGAAAAGTCATTGTCTGTAATATGAGGAGTTTGTAGCACATCCGGGGCACACGGGGTGGAAAAACATTTAACAGGTGGTGGGGAGCACAGGCAGGTAGCCCTAACGAGAATTTCATCATGTATCATGATTTTCAGTTTGTGCCAGAAAGTAAGTAAAATAATTAACAAGCCAAGTTTGAGTTTGACGTTTTTCCTGCTTCTTTGGAACCTGACAGTTCTGAGTATTGCCTTTCTGCTGGTGACCTACCTACAAAGGGAGTAATGAAATAGTCCCCTGTGCTATTTATGGCATGTCAGAAAGAGGAAACCATCCTTCGTTTATGATGATCCTGGGGATAGATTAGCCAGAGACAAGCTTTTGTTCAGTTCCAGCTCTCCATTCACTGTGCACCTCCCTGAGTAATGTGGCTTCCAGTGTGAAGTTGCTGCCTGTTTTTTACCGCATTTTATAAAGGAACCCACAGAAGACAGACAGATCTGTTATCCAGAAATATTACTGTTTCATTTGTGAGTACATTATCCCTGCCTTGACCTCTCTGCTCTGTACCACGAATCTGTTCATTCAGATGGGTTTTGCTGCCTCCTGCTTCATCAAAGAGAAATAGATAGACGAATGTCTTGTTTCCCTCTTTCCTCAGAGGTTGGTAGTGCTAACCAGTGGCAGGTTCCAGATCCTGTCGCAACTGGTATGGTGTGACAGGGCCGGCCATCCACCACATGCACGCACGCTGTGCACGCATGCCACCCTGCAACTCTCCAGCTGCTTGGTGGAGCGTCACGCAGGTGCTGTATGCTGCATGCCCATGCGCAAATGCCCCTGTCGGCTCAAATAGAGATAAGGAGAGCAGGTGGGTGGGTTGGTCCTCCACAGCACTGTACCAGAACAGGGCCTGCAGCTCCCAGCAGGCATCGATATGCCCGTACCGTGGTGTACCGGCCAGAACCCATCACTGGTGCTGACGGAAGGAGCATATTATATAACATCCTCACTTAATACCTGCATTTCCACTTTTCTGCCCATCGTGCAGACCCAGACTGGACAAATTTATTGTCCTACATAAAAGAGTCGACACCATAGAAACAGGACTAGCATCACTTGACACCATAGAAGCTAGATTAGTATCTCTCGCAGGGGGCGGGGAGTAGATAACACAGAAAAGTGATGATTCAAAATCTTGAAATCCTATCCCAACCCAATAACCACAACCACAGATAACTACCAAACCTGCAAGTAATATCTCCATCCTTGTTAAAGACGCCCTCAAACGTGGACAGAAGTGTCCCAACACTATCTTATTTGATCTGGAGGACACCAATGAATCCAATGACATCACAAACATTCACAATATTACCAGCAACTTTCAGACATCAACCATCTCCCCCAATGAAATCATCAACATCTCCCGCAACGGCCCTGAGTTTAAGAATAGCAATGGCTCAGTGGCCTCCCGCTCCTGCAGAGTCATTTGCAAGAGTGACTCCATCAAATGCAAATTCATCTTCACAATAAACTCACTTGCAAAATGCAGCACTAACCATAAGAAACTTCATTCACAACCTGACCACATACTGCAATGTGCCCGTGCCTGTGAGCTCCGCTCAGAAATCAAGGGATGCCAGGACCAAGGAGAGACTGACCTATCCATCGACTACTGTTCTGACTGTATCAAATGCAAGACCAATGGCACACATCCCCCAAACCATCCCCAAAGAACCAAAACTAGGCATGTACGCCCCTAACTTCCTCCAGATCCACCACTACAGACCTTAAATGCAAGCTACTCAATACAAGAAGCCTCACAAACAAAATATCTGAATTCCTTCTCTTACTAAATACAGATTTATTTGACCTTATATTTCTCTGCAAGACATGGTTGAATGCATCCTTGCCTGACTCCATTACCACAGTAAGTGACTATCATGTTTATTGGTCGAACTGTGAAATCCGTAGAGGGGGTGGTGTTGCCATCTTCCATAAAAAGTCTCTAGAGCTAAAAAAGATTCAAGTTACACAGGAGCTTGCTCTTCCTGAAACCATCATCTGAGAACTGTTCCTAAACACCACATTTCATTTCTTACTATGTTATAGAGCCCCTGATTACAAACTCATTCATGCGAACAAGCTAACTTCATTACTAATGTGAGCAGCCTCCTGCCCTCACCCTCTTATCTTTATTGGTGACCTCAATTTACCGCTTATTAACTGGACCCTAAATGAATGTACAACTGAACCTATACGTGCAACAGGGTGCAATACCATTACCACTCTGGGACTGGATCAATTGGTAACGAACAACACTAGACTCAACAACTGCCTTGATCCCATCTTCCACCACATCTTAAATTCAATTTATTGTCTACTGTCTGGAAAAGAGAACCCTTTTCCCACAGTGACCACAGCATGATTGACTTTTGTCTCAATTTATGCCTCTACAAAGAGGGTCATAATGATGGGACACCAAATTATAACTTTAAAAAAGCAAACTATGATCTCATAGCTGCCGACCTATCATCTCTTGATTGGCACCTTCTATTCACTGGCTGTAATACTACAGAAGACCATTATAACACTTTTTTGCTTGAAGTCAAAAGAGTCATTAAACTATATGTACCAAAGCAATCTACCAATCATGATACAACCACACAGCCAATCAATCCATTTACTGAAACAAAGCCAGCACTCCACACATACACACCAAGATTTATAGAAAGACTGCAGCTCCGACCACATTTTAAGCCGAAAACACCAGCCTGAAGATGGCGAGTGAGACCTAAGGAAACTACAATAAAAAATCCCTTTGGCGAAAAAACAAAACTAGCTATGTAGTTAACTTTAAAAGCCGATACAAAACTTTATGCTGCCAAATAAAAGTAGAATGTACCAATTACCACTGGAAACAAGAGGAAGACCTGTTACACATGAAATCCACCCAAACCTTCCATTATTTCATAAATACCAAACTTAGACTCAAAAACCATACCAACCCTAAAAGGTCCCAATGGGGAAGACTGTAATGATGAAGCCATTAAGGACAACCTCTTCAGCATGTTCTTCAGTTCAGTCTTTTGTTAACAACAATGGCTCGTCCCACATTTCCTAGTAGTACCACAATTAATTGCAACAATCTGCTACATATTGATTTTACAGAAGATAATGTTGAAAAGGCACTGCGCAAGCTAAAACCATCTCTATCTATCGGCCCTGATGGATTAGTGCGTACTTCCTGAAAAAGCTTCCTACTGCCATAGCCAAACCTCTAAGCACTATCTATGAGGTATTTTTCAGAACCAGCTCCCTGCCCAACCTATGGTCATTAGCCATGGTCATTCCTATCTTCAAAAAAGGAGACCCCAGCCTAGTTAAATTACAGACCAATGTCACTATGTTGCATCACCTGGAAAGTCATGGAATCAATGATAAACCAACCCATCACCCTCCACTTAGAGACAAACAACCTACCCCCTAACAAGCAGTTTGGTTTCAGATTTTTTTTTTTGTAATGTATAACTCCTACACTGCAAAAAGATTTGGCCACAACTCAACCAGGGTAAAGCAATAGATGCAATTTACATAGACTTCTGCAAAGCCTTTGATTCAGTGGCACACAACAAACTACTGTTAAAACTAAGCTTTTACAGTATTTCCGGATCCCTGCACAAGTGGATAGCTAGGTTCTAGTCAAACAGGCAACAAGTAGTCAAAATAATGAGCGCCCTGCACCAGTTAACAGTGGTGTCCCCCAAAGCAGTATTTTAGGACCCACACTCTTTCTGCTTTACATAAATAACCTTTGCAATCATATTATAAGCAGCTGTGTCTTCTTCACTGATGACATAAAACTATTTAAAACCACTGACAATACTTCTCTCCTACAAAGCGACCTTGGTTATGTGTCAGAATGGTTAAACAATTGGTAACTCCAAGTCTCAACCAACAAATGCTTTGTCTTACTTATTGGTAACAACAAACAGAAAACCAAATGCAAGCTGGGTGGATATGGCCTTGTAGACGATCCCCACTCAGTCAAAGACCTGGGAGTACTCATCTCAAATGATCTAAGCCCCGGAGCTCACTGTAAAAGCATTGCCAAGAAGGCATTAGGAATTGTTAACCTAATTTTGTGAAGCTTCTTCTCTGGTAACATTGTTCTGCAAAATAGGGCATACAAAACTTGTGTCAGACCAATTCTTGAATACAGCTTGTCTGCCTATTATCCACACTGTATATATAGATACAATCGAGCAAGGTCAGAGGTATTTTATGAGAGGAGTCCTCCACTCCTCTACTCGCAATAGAATCCCTTATGCCACCAGGCTTGAAATTTTGGGCTTGGACAACCTAGAACTATGTCGACTAACGTCTGACCTAAGCGTAATACACAAATACAACCTGTCAATGACTACTTAAGCTTCAACCGCAATAATACACAGGCAAACAATAGATACAAACTAACTACAATAATACACAGGCAATCAATAGGTACAAAATTAAGGTAAACAGCTCCAAACTCAATTGCAGAAAATATGAATTCAGCAACAGAGTGCTCAATGCATGGAATGCACTACCCGACTCTGTTGTTGCATTCTCAACACACACCCCCGGTAACATTAACCTTAAACTGTCTACCATGGACCTCACCCCTTTTTTAAGAGGTCTGTAGGGGGCGTGCATAACTGCACCAGCGTGCCTACCGTCCCTGTCCTATTGTCCCCATTTAGGTAAAGGTAAAGGTTCCCCTCGCACATCTGGGCTAGTCGTTCCCGACTCTAGGGGACAGTGCTCATCTCCATTTCAAAGCCAAAGAGCCAGTACTATCCGAAGATGTCTCTATGGTCATGACTAAATACCGAAGGCACATGGAGCACTGTTACCTTCTGACCAAAGGTGGTTCCTATTTTTCTACTTGCATTTTTATGTGCTTTGGAACTGCTAGGTTGGCAGAAGCTGGGACAAGTAACGGAAGCTCACTCCATTACACGGGGCTAGGTATTTGAACTGCTGAACTGCCGAGCTTTCTGATCAAGAAGCTCAGTGTCTTAGCCACAGAGCCACCATTTATTCATACCCATTCCTGTGTTCCTGTCCATGTTTATACTTATACCTGTTATCTCATACATCTTTGGCAAACTAAATAAATAAAAAATAAAATAAATATTCTGAATAATAAAAAATTAAAGCTTAGACCGCACACCCCATTTATTCAGGAAAGATTGGAAGGTGTTTTTTGCAATTGGGTTAGAATAGAGTAGCAGTGAAAATCCTACTTGGACATTCATACATTCTGCCCTAAAGCTATTCTGCATGGAACTTCTGAGGATCAGGAAAGGTGGCCTCTGTGGACAGAGCAGAAAGGTTTTGCTGAAAAATACGATTTCATGTTAATCTTATAAAAAATAACAACAATAACAAAAAAAATGACTTAATGAACGTCTTCTTTGATCCTGGAAGATTAACATTTGAAGTCTTGCCTGTCTGATTAGAAAAAGTTCCTTCTGGGCAAGCATCACACTGGTAGCAGCAAACCTGCTCACCCTCTGGAACTCTTCTCCTCTCTCCTGCATGGCACCTCTTCATGCCACACCTGGCAAAGGGTACCTTCTGAAAGAGAAAAGAGAAATTCTTGAGATGACCTAAGAAAATTGCTGCATTCACTCTTCTCCTCCCTCCTATTTCCCATCCTTATTTCTACTTCCTATTCCTATTGAAATCGTCTATCAGAAATCAGGAACAGTCCTGAGGCATTCTGGACACACCCATGGATGTGGGAGACTGGATCTGGAATCTCATCCTGCAGAGGAAGAATTGTGATGGGATTAGAACATTTTTAAAAGAACCATGAGGATACAACTGAATGGAAATTATCCATTGAAATCACTCTTGCTTGGTCTAATGGCATTTGTGTTTCAAGCAGATGTTGTTTCCAAGCTAACCCTTTGTCTAATGACACAAACCAGTCCTCAAATGTGCTACATGCAAAGCAGATTTTTCACCAAATGACTGCCATAATTTCTGACTCGATTATTTTCAAGTTAGGAAGATGTTCTGCATCTCAGGAAGAGAATGAATCTTTCCCCGAACTTACAACACTTCCTTGCAGCTCACCTTTGTGGCCCAGACGATTCCGTCAGAGTTAAGGGTGAAATCTTGGCCTGGGGGAGCCTCGGGATTTACTTGGCCAACTTTTATGGGAATAAAAGATCGATTGGGGAAGAGAACCCAGTTGAGAAGTTCATAACGAGCAGATCCCAGTCCATCTTCTGAGAAGGAGACTTCATCTCCAGCACTGCTATTGAACTGAACATTGCTCAAATAGGCAAGAGTCTGAAAGAAATGAGACCTTCAGAAATTGGAGTATTTGGGCTACAACTACAAATGAGACATAATGGCTTCTATCATCAATAATGGCCATCTTGAGAAGATGGCTTTACATTTAAGAAACTAGTTCCATCTCTTGGTGGTGATCTGAGGAATCAGGTGTATTTAATTCTGAAACTAAACGTTTTCCCTTTGTCACTGGGCATGGTTTCCCACTCCAATTTCACCAAAACACAAGAATTTTAGTTCCACAATCTAAATTTAATTTTAGGATTTTCCTCTTGTGCTACTTGGCTACATGCACTTTCCAACAGCTACTTTGGCCCAAATTCTTGTTACCTGATAAATGAATGTTTGAAATGAATTAATGATTTTTACCAGAACCATGGAAAATTCCACTGATTTTCCCTGGCTCATTGTCAAAGACATCAGAATGCAGGAACCAGGTTGGATCCACAGGGCCATGTGGAAGGAAGCATCTGACCTAGTTGGTCACTTTCACTATTCAGAGAGGTCCAACATTTTAGCCTTTGATCAAAGAAAATTCTGATGAATTTCAGACCAGGAACCCATTAGGACCACTTTGAATCTTGCTCTGTGCTATGGTTGTCATAGAAACAGAATCACAGTATTGGAAGGGACATTGGAGGTCTTCAAGTCCACCAGACTACAGTTTTAAACAAGTGGCTGTCCTGTTCTTTTTTTTTTTGTAAAAAGTTTTTATTGGTTTTAAAACATTTATAGGGAAAAGGTAATAGGGTACATAGAAAATTTTAGTAGCTCCCATGCAGTGACGTGCGGTGAGGTTTATGACTGGTGAGGCACTGACACAGTGCTGGGTTTCAAATATTTTTAGACTTGTGGACTTCAACTCCTAGAATTCCACAACCAGGCATGCTCAGTTCCAATTTAAAGTGACAGCATTTGTTTTTCTCCTTTGCTCCTTCTTTCTTTTTCTTTTTCTTCTCCTTCCCCTCCTTCCTCCCTCTCTCCCTTCCTCCCCCTCTCTCAAACACACACACACACACACACACACACACACACAGAAGTTGGATTGGACTATCTCTCCTACCCCTTCCCTCTCTCACTCACTCTCAAACAAACCCCCCCCCCCACACACACACAAAAGTTGGATTGGATATCTTTTCCAGTGGCTTGAAAGCAGCTCCTCTGCCATCCCCCCCCCCCATTCCCCTGCTGCCTTTCCCAAACACCTCCACCATTGCAAATGCAGCCTGCTGTCTGGGTGGGAAATGCCTGGAACACAATAAAGCCCACCCACCACCTCCTGCTGGCAGGCTGGGGTGAGAGGAGAGGCAGAGAAGCTGGAGGGGAGCCGAGCCGAGCCTTCCAAAAGAAAGAGGCTGGGGGGGAAGTGTGTGTACTACAGCATGGCTCTTTGCCTGGCTTCCTGCCTCCTCCTGTGGTCTCCTCAGTGCTCACTTGTGCTCTCCCTCCCCAAGTGTAGTTTGATTGCAGGTGGAGCCACGTTGCCTTTTCAAACTTGTAATCAGTGAAGCTGGGCTAGATTTTTATATAGTTTTATCCAGCTGTGTGTGTGAGAGAGAGAAATGAATGGGGGCCTGGGGAGGAAGTCACTACACTTGGGGAGGGAGAGCACCAGTGAGGTTAAGCAGAGTTGATTGCAGGTGGAGCCACGTTGCCTTTTCAAACTTGTAATCAGTGAAGCTGGGCTAGATTTTTATATAGTTTTATCCAGCTGTGTGTGTGTGAGAGAGAAATGAATGGGGGCCTGGGGAGGAAGTCACTACACTTGGGGAGGGAGAGCACCAGTGAGGTTAAGCAGAGTCATCCACGGTGAGGCAGCAACTAGCTCAGCTTTTTCCTTTTACTTTTTTTTTTCATGATGAGAGTGGTGAGGCTGTGCCTCACCTGCCTCACCTGACTGCACGTCACTGCTCCCATGTTAGCAGTAGAAATCCCCCCCAAATCTCACACTTCTACAATTTTGGAAATAACATGTAAAGGGTAGCATAAACAGAATTCTTACTTTATATCAACAACATGTTCAATCATCTCTTTCTTTGTCACTTTCTAGTATATCAACAATTACAATAATATTTCAGATATATTTATTTTTGTGACCTGAGCCTTTTTGATATTGCTCCCTCCTCTCTGCTCCTGGGTGGAGCCATGCCCCCCCCCCATCCATATCTTGTATGTTGCTGCCTTTTCCCCACCTCTGCTATCTTCGTCCTCCTCTGGGAGGGAAAGATGTTTTTTAATAAAGGCCTCTGCCTCATCCACTGTCTTAATTCTAATTCGGCTTCCCTCCCACAAAATCAACATTCCTTCTGGCAATAGCTATCTGAACCAAATTCCTCTATTGTATAATTTCTTTGATAAGGAAGAGTACTTCCTCCTTTTTTCTCTAATCTTTTTTTGGAATTTCCTTAAGAATGGTAATTTCTTTATCTTGGTATTTTAGAGGTCCCTCCCTTTGGGCCCCTAGTACCTCATCTCTCATGGTCCTCCTGAGAAATTTAACATGTACCTCTCTTGGAACATTATGAGTTCTGGCATATGCTAAATCAATTCTATAGACCAGGTCCATATCCCACCACATCTGCTCTTTGTTTCTCTTAAGGTATTCTGCTAAAAATGTGCTCATAATATCTTTAAGATCTTCATTTTCTGTCTCTGGTAGATTCTGGAACCTGAGAAAAAAAGACATTCTTTCCAATACTATTTTGGCCATAAAGTTTTCCAAGTCCTGTCTCTTCTTAAATGACTCCAGCTGTGGGGCATCCAAGACTTCTAAAGGTAAACCGTTCCTTAAGAAATTTATCCTTAGTTCTAGGTTGCTTCTCTCCTTGGTTAGTTTCCATCCATTATTAATCGGAAGCTGTTTTCACACATCAAGCTGAGTAGCACAACAAGTGGTAAACTAAAAAAAAGGGCAGGGTCTCAGATGAATTGGTATGAGAGTACACAGACATTTAATCAAGAAATGAATAAATTCATATGGGAAGCTTCCGATCTAAGTGGACTGAGTCAAAAGCCACAGAAATTACCTGCCATGACTGGATATTTGAGATCCTCTTTTCAAGACTCATCATGGTTGGTCGAGCTCTGGATCCATGCATTGCATGCAAAGCGTGTGCCATAGCATAAACAGCATTGTAGATATTGTAACTTTCACCTGTCAATCTTTTTTCAAATGTGTAATTGGGTAGATTCTGCACCTCCTCCTTTCCTGTACATTGTTTTTCCCCTTTTGGAAGGATCTTTCCTGATTTATGGATCTTGCAGCCAAAGGCATATTCCCACCATAGAGGGAGAAAGACATCTCCTTGGGGCTTCAAGGGGTCTAAAGACAGGAAGAAGTTGCTGAATTCAGAGACATCCCTGGAGTGGTCCCTAAAATGCAAGGCCCCATGCAAAAGCTTTATACATTGCAATGTGTGTTCAGATTCTTTCACACCAAATTTCCAATGGGAAGTAAAGATACAAACTTTCCTAAATGATACTTTCGTGATTTTTTCAGACAAAAGTACCGTCCCTACTACACTGTTAATAACAGTGTAGTCTCCAAACAGAATAAACACTTCCGTTTTCTGGAAGGCAAGAAAATTGAGAAAAACCTTTTTCGGTGTAATCTGAGTTTCTTCTAATTTCAATCTTTTAGTAAAAGCCAGACAGATCTCCTTCTCCTGGAGCAGTGGCATCAGAGTTGAGATGAAACGTTCTCCTCTCTCATCTTCAGGTGCCAGAAGCCCAACCCAGTTCCACTGGAAATACAGGAGCAGCTGGACTAAACCCACATACTGAGGAGATTCCTTGGGATTTATCCGGAAGAAGGAAGGATAAATTCTTCTCTCTCCTGGAGAGAACTCAAAGCCAACACCGAGCTGGAGAAAAAGAGATTCTTTTTTCAAAGACAAAGTAAACATCTTATGCTGACTTTAGTAGTGACCATTGTGTGGTTGATGGCCACCAGTTATTCATTTTGAATGGTTGTGATAAATCAGAAGAGAAGAGCCTAGTTTAATGAAAAGAAGGACCAGGGGAGACATGATAGCAGTCTTCCAATATCTCAGGGGTTGCCACAAAGAAGAGGGAGTCAAACTATTTTCCAAGCCACCTGAGGGTAGAACAAGAAGCAATGGGTGGAAACTAATCAAGGAGAGAAGCAACTTAGAACTGAGGAGAAACTTCCTGACATTGAGAACAATTAATCAGTGGAATAGAAGTTGCCTCCAGAAGTTGTGAATGCCCCAACACTGGAAGTCTCTAAGAAGATGTTGGAGAGCCATTTGTCTGAAGTGGTATAGGGTTTCCTGCCTAGGCAGGGGGTTGGACTAGAAGACCTCCAAGGTCCCTTCCAACTCTGCTATTGTAAGTAAGATCATTAGCCTGATACAAAGAATAAATGGTAGCTACCCTTTAATAAAGAGTAATCTAAGAGTCACAAGTTCATTATATTCCCCCCACCCCACAAAAATGGTTTTAGTTTCCTCTTGGCTTCTGTCTGTGTGGCTTTGATCTTTATCTATTCCATACTGTATCCAATGGAGCTCTCTTACCTGTGGGACCTTAAAGATGCTGAAGATGGAGGCCATCTGTCTTGAGGACTTGGCACTGAGACCACCAATGATGGACAGCAGAGTGTCCAGGTGGTCACATTTGTAACCTGGAACCACTTGGCCTCGTGAGGAGAGCATGGAGAAACTGTTTAAGGAAATATCGATCTCCCTCTGGAAATGGCCGTAGATGTGGAAGCCAAGGGTGATGTTGGGGAGCAGAAGAAAATCCTTATTGACTTTGGAGACAGTAAACATCAATGCAAGGAACTGCTGGTAGTTACTGGTAGTGACTCTGCAGTGAGAAAAACATCAGAGAAAATTATAGGAAAGTTTGTGCATGGCTGTAGAATTTGCTTCACTGTTTGGGGGGGGGGGGAATTTTGAGGGCAGAAAGTCCCAAATTTCATTGGGCTTGTCTTTTTTTTACAAAGGATTTCCCTTGGCTAAACTTGGATGACTTTGTGAGAAAGAAGACAAGCATGTCCATAGATCTCATGGACTGTTTTTCTTCTCTGTCATCCCTGCCATATTCACTTTGCTTCAGTGACTGTAATCCTTTCCAACTGCTCCCCTCTCAATGTAGTTATTTAAGGTCTTTCTTGGAGCAGCTTCTTCGGGGGTGGGGGGTGGGGTAAGGATTGCTGAGTACAGGACTACAGTTGGGGTCACCTCATAGATTTACTGAAGGCCATTAATCATGAACAATTCTGATTCCAACACTGAGAGGAATTTTTGTAATTTCTGAACACTTGAAGAGTGTTGAGATTTTATTTAAATTTTCTACCACAAGTTACTGGTCTGATTAATGTTATAATTTGACTTTTTCATGAGGATATAATAGCTTCCCTTTTCATTTTTTGAAGAGATTGAGAATTCCAGCCTATTTTAATAGCTTGCTAATTTAATGAGAAAACCACAAAATATGCACTACAGTTCAATACACTAGAAGATTTTTTTCTAAAAATCCCAAATTTATGTTTCCCCTCCAGCTGAAACTTAGATATTATGTAGATGACGATTCACCTTATTAAAATCTAGGACAGGAGATTTTGAAATGGTTCCCAAGGGCAAATTCCCAGCAATAATGTAATCACCAGGCCTATAATGGCTGTCCTTTAATTCAATATAATCCCTGAACAAACATATAGTTTGCAGCCTCTTCGCTGTAGTTGGAACCTGGAGCCAGGAGAGTAGCAGAAACATCAATAGTGGCATGAATCCTGTCATTCTTTTCACTTTCCCTCCTAGGACAGAAATCAAGGTTTATGCAGAAACTGATTTCAAGGTTCCTTCGGAAATCTCATTGGAACTTTAGCAGAGCAGACGCCACCTGTGCCACCTGGATGGCACCAGGACAAACTTATAGAGACAATATTTCCTCTTACCTGTGTTTGGGCTGTGACCATAGAGGGGAAAAAGGCATATGAGTCTCTTCTAACCCAGGAGTCAGCTCTTTGCAAGATAGGCTCAGGTGACATGTTCTTATGCCCCCCAGCTGGTGAACTCAGAGATATTTTTTAAAGCAGGTTTTATCCTGGAAGATCTTTGGGTCTAGAAATCCTCAGGGGACACATGAAGAATGACTGCTCTTCTGATAATTGCAGGGAAAAGCCATATTCCCATCCCCTTAGCAACAGCCTCTCTTCATGCAGCAGAATGGAAAACATGTTTGTGTCGCCCCCCCCCCCCCCCCGAACACTCTGCAAGTCTCCTAAGGGCTATTCATGCCCTTTTTAAAAAAAACAGACCCATTTTCACAAAAAACCTGGCCATTTTTGGGAGGTTTGCAGAGTGCAAAAAATTTTTTTTTATCTGCCTCTTCAAAGCCATGGTGCGTCTTATCCTCCGAAAAATACGGTATGTCCTGGAAGGTCATGTCTTAATCCCTTCACACTGGAGCAGAAGGTCTAATTGTCTTGTAAATAGGCTGGCCCAATCCTTCTCAATGGGCATCAAATATCTGTTGGGGGCAGGGAGCTGTTTTTTTGTCTTTAAAAACATGTTTCTGCTTTTCTCATCAAGGGAAATAGAATATTCTGCCTTTCTTAATGTTTCCTAGAATATCTCAGAATGATTGAGGGCAAAAGAAGGGGATGACAGAGAGGAGGTGGAGGCTCAGGCTGCCTCAGCGTCCAGCACACGTGATCCCATTCCCCGCCTTCCTGAGCGTGCTCCGGCGGCTCATGCTCCGCAGTCCTCGAAAGCAACTGGGGAACGACGAGAACATTCCTGCCTCTGCTGGACTTTGCGCGTGAAATCCAGCAGAGGCAGGAAGGTTCTCGTCATTCCCCAGTCGCTTTCGTGCCTTCGTCATCCAGCAGCGCAGACAACATTTCTGCCTCCGCCCTCCGCAGCTCCCAGGTGCGGCCGGACGGATGTAGCCACAGCGACGCCGAGGCGGTTCGGGCGGACAAAAGAGTGAGTGAGGCAGCCTGTTCCTCGGTCGCTTGCCCGCCGGACTGCCTCGGCGCCATTCTGACTACCTCCGTCCGGGTGCACCCAGGAGCTGCGGAGGGCGGAGGCAGAAATGTTGTCAGCGCTGCCGGATGACGAAGGCATGAAAGCGACTGTTTTGTGCCTTCGTCATCCGGGAGCGCCGACAACATTTCTGCCTCCGCAGCTCCCAGGCATGGCCAGACGGATGTATATAATATTATTATTATTACTATTATTTCATGAAGAGAGGTGAGGCTCTGCCTCCCCTGCCTCCCCTGACCACACATCCCTGAAAACCAGGACTCTATTTTGGGGACCTTCTAGACTTGTGGCTAGTGTTCAAGGATTAAGTAGCAGCCAAGACCAGAAGGGTCTTTCTCAAGTTTCACAATGTGCCCCAATTTTGCAAAGTGTCTGTGGAGATTTTCAGAGGTCATGGTTGTCCCAGAAGTGCTTTTTCAAAAGGCAACTGGACTTCCTTGGTTTTTCCTTTTTAAAAAAAATGTTTATTTATTTATTTTTTCTTTAAAAAACAAAGACAACACATACAGAACAAAAGCAAGGAGAAAAAACAACTTTCCTCAATTTCATCAAGCATGTCGTTTGGTTACAAGTTTTTGTTCAACAGTTTTTACAATTAAAAATAAAGTCACTGGTTATCCATTAAACATAACTAAATATTTCATTGGGCATTATGTGTTCAAATTACCATTAATATTCTTTCATTTGTGACAGCCCTTATTTCCTTGAATCCATAATTATCTATTAAGTAATAATAAGTCTTTATAGAATTATAATATCGCCTATCTCTAGAGAGTAAAAACAAAGATTAAAACAAAAGATTCCCATTAATTCATATTGCACATTTATACTTTCAATGAACCATAATGTCATCAATCATCCACAACTCCAAATATAATTTTCCATTATTGATTATTAATCCATATAGTCTTTAGGTATTTCAATTCGTATATGTATCCATTTTTCATTACATCATCATTAGTCCATTTAGTATAGCAAAAATCTTTATAGTATAGAATGATCACTACCTACAGTTATACCTAGAGGTTCAAATCATCCCACTCTTATACATTAGGTTCATTATTGTTCTTCATATATTGTGTAAATAAGTACTCTATTGCATAATAAAAAATAAAGAATAAAAAAGTAAAAAAAAAACTTTCGTAACAGTAAATATAACTTTATATTCTTGCATAAGAAAACAATTTCATTTCCAGGTTTTTTTTATCTAACCATTGATAAAACAAATCCCATACTCTATAAAATTGCTCATCCTCTAATTCTCTAATTTCAAATGTAAGCTTACTCATTTCAGCACAATCCATTATTTTCCAAATAATTTCCTCCTGTGTTGGTAATTTTTCATTTTTCCAATTTTTGGCAAATACAATTCTAGCAGCTGTTAAAACATTTATAATCAGATATTTCAAGTCCTTGTTGTATGTTTCTGGTATTATTCCCAATAAGAAAAGTTCTGGTTTTAAGTCTATGTGTTTATGTACCATTTTCTCCAGCCACATGTGTATTTTAGTCCATTATCTTTTAGTTTCAGAACAAGTCCACCACATGTGGTAATATGTGCCGGGCGTCTGATGACATTTCCAGCATTTTTCAGATTTATTCTTAGACATTCTTGCTATTCTTGTTGGGGGTAAGTGCCACCTGTAAAACATCTTATACAAATTCTCTTTATATGCAGTTGACATTGTCATTTTATAGTTTTGAGTCCACAGTTTTTGCCATTTTTCTAAATCAATCCCATGCCCAAAGTTTTTTCTCCAAGCTAACATAGTTTCTTTGGCTTGTTCTTCCTGTAATTTCCCCTCTAATAGGTAGGCATAGAGTTCTTTAATTTCTTTTTCTTCGTTACCTGTTAAGATTTTACCTAGTTCAGACTTCCTTGGTTTTTCCTTGAAGACGTTTCACTTTTCATCCAAGAGACTTCTTCAGTTCACTGTCTCATCCAATAAGCTTTTTCGGTTCTGAAGAAGCTTCTTGGATGAGAAGCAAAACAATTCAATGTGCTGTTTATTGCTTTAAAACCACTACATGTCAAAGGAGTGGGTGATTTGCAGGTGTCTCCTTTATTGTGGCCTGCAATCTGCCAGCTCCATTGGCAGCAGACTCGGAGAAGAAGAAGGTTGTGGAGTAACTTGGGCCAGTCCTGGAGTTTGGAGAAGGCTCTTATGAGTGCTATGTGTCGGAGGCAGAGAGGGGGCCAGGGCCGTCTGACCTTTATCAGCTACCTTCGGAGTCAGAGATAAGTGGGGCAGAAGAATAGCTGGAGCCTGTTCCAGATGTGCACATGTGCAGAAAGGTCAGGAGAAGGGAACAATTAAGGAACTGGGGTTGACTCAGGATTAAAGGCACAATTGGATGCTGAATGGCTCCTCCCATAGGAAATAAATAGGAGCAAAAGGGGATTGGTGTTTGCACAAGACAATTAGTCTGCTTATTATTGTGAAGTTTTGCTTATCTGAGTTTGTGCCTCACAGAGATTCTTTCCCAGGTATTTCGTTGTACAGCATTGTTACTAGAAGCTCTCGGCCTGGCAACTATCCAAAGACTGATAAGGTCTGTTGTTGCATTTAAACCTTGAAAGGCTTATCGCCGGGACATTTCTGGATGTGAATTAGAGGTGGGTTCCTACCGGTTCAGCCTGGTTTGCTTGAACCGGTAGTGGTATGCCAGCCTGGGTCACAGAACTGGCAGCAACCCAGGTCAGCCATGCCTCCAAACTGATTCCCCGGTCACCTCAGTCACCACCGCTATCTTGTTTTTGAGTTCTGCAGATGCCCAAAACAATTTCTATTGAACTGCGCATCAGAGTGCAGCGTGCATCCAGCACGCACATGTGAAGCATGCCCACGAGCAAACTGGCAGTAATGCTGGCTAGAACCCATCCCTGATGTGAATGCTAGGGATTTACATTAACCAAATAAAAATGGATTTTTGCGGGAAAAGGAGTCTGTTTTGTTATTCTGTGAAACCTAGGTTAGAACATCCTGACCTACCTCAGACAAATCTAATGAGGCCAATCCTTACATTAGCTAGAGATTTTTGTTTCTTATTATATTTTCTCTACAATTCAGATGGGGCCTCAGAAGAATAATGTAGCATTTGGGTAAAAAGATACAAGCCAAGAGAGCTGCTCCAGAGGCCAAAATGGAGAAGATCTCCACGGCCACCATGGACTTCCCTTTGGTGCTCAGGTAGGTGGGGAGGAAGGAGATCCAAACACTGCAAAAGACCAGCATGCTGAAAGTAATGAACTTGGCTTCGTTAAAGCTGTCAGGCAACTTCCTAGCCAGAAATGCTATCATGAAACTGACCACGGCCAGGAAACACAAATAAGCGAGGACAGTGTAAAACATTAAAGCTGAGCCTACATTACATTCCAAGATGGTCTCTCCTACCAAGGAGTGGAAGTCCATGTTGGGAAATGGAGGAGAAGTTGCCAACCAGGTGACACAAATGACTGCTTGGAGCAGTGGGCAGGCTATAACAATGGAGTTGGTCAGGGATTTTCCTAAGAATTTCCTTGCCTTGTTCCCTGGTTTGGTGGCCATGAAGGCTAGAACCACCATGACAGTTTTTGCCAAAACAGAGGAAACCGCAAGGGAAAAGAGAATGGCAAAGGCAGACTGTTGGAAGAGACAGGTGATCTTCCCAGGTCGACCAATGAAGAGGAAGGAGCAGAGGAAGCAGAGCAGGAGGGAGACCAGGAGGATGTAGGTGAGATCTCGGTTGTTGGCCTTGACAATTGGTGTATTATGGTGTTTATAGAAAATCAGCACGAGTGCAGATGTGGTCACCGAGAAAAAAAGAGTGAGAGAAATTAAAGTGCATCCTAGTGTGTCTTGATAGGCAAGGAAGTGGATCTTCTTGGCAATGCATTGGTCCTTGTCCTTGTTGGGATATTGGTCTTCTGGGCAGGGTTCACAGTGAGCTGCATCTGAAATCAAGAACATTTGTCTAAGGATTTCAGGGACATCTGCCATGAGATTATCCTTCCCGCAGATATGATATGACTGTCCTCTTTCTGCTGTGGCAGAAAGAAAGGTCCACGTTTGAAATCTGGTCTACCTGTCTGATTAGAAATGGTCCCTTCTGGACAAGCATCACACTGGTAGCAGCAAACCGGATCGCCCTCTGGAACTCTTCTCCTCTCTCCTGCATGGCACCTCTTCCTGCCACACCTGGCAAAGGGGATGGTCTGAAAGAGACAAGAGAAATTCTTGAGATGACCTAAGCAATGAACATGCTTCATTAATTCATTTCCTAATTAAGGGGTCCTTGGTACTCTCTGAGCTTCCTTGTTTTCTTGCAGATGTTTTATTATCCAAATTAGGTAACATCATCACTGCTAAATGTTACCAAGTTTGGATCATGAAACGTTGGCAAGTAAACAAGGCTCAGAGAGCACCAAGGACTCCTCATGTTAACCCTGAACTACAAATAGTCTCTTTTATTGGTTCCAAATTCCTATTTCCATGCCATATTCCTATATCTATGTTTTTCCAATGAAATAGTTCAACATTGTCTACCAGAAACCAGGAGCAGCCCCTGGTGATTAAGGCCAGTGGCAGTCCTGACCCATGAATAGATGCTGGGGATTGGAAGTGGGACCTACAAAAGAAATAGTGTGACATTGAGCTACAGCATTTGTAAAACAAAGAGTCATGAGGCTCCAACTGAATGGGAATGGTCTTGGGAACTTATTGTTGCATCTTGAATCTAGAATCTAAAACAACAGAGTTGGAAGGGACTTTGGAGGTCTTCTAGTCCAACCCGCTGTTTAGGCAGGAAACCCTATCCCCCTTCAGACAAATGGTTGTCCAATCTCTTCTTAAAAACTTCCAGTGTTGGAGAATTCACAACTTCTGGAGCCAAGTTATTCCACTGATTAATTGTTCTATCAGGAAATTGCTCCCTAGTTCTAGTTTGCTTCTCTCCTTGACTAGTTTCCAACTTTTTGCTTCTTATCCTGCCTTCAGGTGCATTGGAGAATAGCTTGACTCCCTCTTCTTTGGGGTGACTCATTTTTTAACTGTGTCCTGGGTTTCAAGCAGACATTCTTCCCAACTGCAACCATTTGTGGCTTGACAGAAATCAGACCTCAAGTCTTTTACATGCAAAGCAGGTTATTCACCAAATTACTGCCACATTTTCTGACTCAACTGACCATTTTTCAAGTTAGAAGGATGTTCTGCATCCCTAGGAGAGAATCAATGTTGACCTAAACTTCCAACATTTCCTTCCTGCTCACCTTTGTGGCCCAGACGATGGCATCAGACTTTATGGTGAACTCCTTGCCTGGGGGAGCCCTGGGATCTATTTTCCCAATTTTCATGGGCACAAAAGATTTATTGAGGAGGAAAACCCAGTTGAGAAGATCAAAATTAGCAGAACCCAGTTGATTTTCTGAGAAAGAGATTTCATCTCCAGCACTGTTGTTAAACTGAACAGTCCTCAGATAGTAAAGAATCTGAAAGAAAAGAAATCTTCAGAAATTGGAAAAATTGGCTGAAAGCTTCACATGAAGTATCATTGGCTTCTATCGTTCTTTGTTGGCCACCAGCTTAGGACATCTGCTTAGAAACTAGAGGAGTTCCAATTTAATTTTTTTACTCCTTCTCCATGAAAGAGGAAGCATTATGATTGGGCCTTTTGATCATGGCTTCTTCCACTGTAGTTTTACCAGAATGATCCCTCATAGAAAGATTTTAATGCCAAATTTTATTGCATGTTTTTGCTGCTGTGATACTTGGCTACATGCATTTTTAAATGTTTCCTTTGGCTCCAGGTCTAGTAAATGACAGATTAGGAGTGATTAAATCATTCCTATCACAACAATGTAAAACCCCACTAAATTTCTCTAATTCATAGTCAAAGATAGCAGAATGCAGGAAGCAGGTCTGACCAGGTGAGACCATGTAAAATGAAACACCTGTCCTGATTTGTCACTTCAGTGTCTAGAGAGATTAAACTTTTATTCTTTGATGCAAATAACCCTCTGATGAATTTCATACCAAGAGCGCATTTGAATCACATTGAATCCTACTTTGTGTGCTGAGGTTGACAGAGGTTGTTTTCACACAACAAGCTGAACAATACAACAAATGGCAAACTAAACAAATGGGGTGAGGTCCCACAGGATGATAAGCCATAGAAACTTAAACCAAAGTTAGAATGAATAGAATCGAGTGTATTCTTACAGGTGGGATGCAGGCTATGGGCTGAGGGAAACAGGTGGTTCTTCACCACTAGAAATTTGGAACTTAGTTATTATATATATTGACAGAAACAAGACTATTGTATGCACAAAAATGGAAGGACACTTTGATTCTTAACATGGACGAAGGGCTGCAGAAGTTGATGGGTTGGCTGAAATGGCAAAATTGACTATTTTGATTAAAGAAAAGAATACAAGTAGTTTTATTTCTACATGGAGACCACTTGAAAGTTTGATGTGGAAAAAAATGAAATTTTGATCTTAGTTTTTATTGATTAGTTTGATAGATCTTTATAGAAATGGCTTGTTCACATTATTATGAAAAGCAAAAAGTTGTGGTTTGATGTTAATGCCTTATTTTACTGCAACAGAAAGAATGGGAATTTACTGCTTTTCTTTTTCTCTTCCCTCACTTCTCTTTTACCCTCTTCCTTCCTATCCTTTTTCTATTTATTTTTGTATTTTGTGTCTTTTATCTTATAACCAAATAAAAAATGTTAACTGCAGATAAGCCCACCAGGACTTCAATTGACCTCTTGAAGCATCTCACACAAATGCACCCATATTGTCATTTTGCTTTTGAATGACAAGTCCTCTCTGAAACGTCCTGGACACCCAAGAAAGATTGTTCAGGGTTTGACAGTATTCTCCCCTCTGCCCTCTTTCAACAAAACCATACACTTAATCTGTATTATAGTTTGTAAGTAATTGCTGTTTTAATCTGTACTGAGATGGCAGCATGTGGACATTGAATCAGCAATTGAAGAAATGCATATGGGAAGCTTCCTGTCTAAAGATCTGTGGAGTAGATAAAAAGTCACAGAAATTACCTGCCATGACTGGACATTTGAGATCCTCTTTCCAAGCCTCATCAGGGCTGGTTGTGGTCCTGAATCATACATTACATGTAATGCATGTGCCAGAGCATAAACAGCATTGTAAATATTGTAACTTTCTCCTGTCATGCCTGTTTCAAATACATACATTGGCAGATTCTGCAAATTCTCCTTTCCAGTACATGTTTTTTGCTGGGTTGGAGAAATTCCACCTGGTTTGTAGAACTTGCATTCAAAGACCCTTTCCCACCATTGTGGGAGAAAGACGTCCCCTTGTGGGTTGAAAGGGTCTAGAGACAGGAGGAAATGGGTGAATTCTGGGATTTCCCCAGTGTGGTCCCTAAAATGCAAAGACCCATGGAAGGGATTTATACTTTTCAATAAGTCTTGAGATCCCATCATACTAACTTTCCAATGGGAAGTTAAGATCCAAACTTTGCAAAATCTTGTCTTTGTCCATTGTTCATGAACATTCATCACTGCCAGTATATTTGTAATGCTACTGGAGTCTCCAAAGAGAATAATTACTTCAGCTTTTGACCAAGTCTTGAAAATATGAAGAAATTTCAACTTTGTAGAAACGAGAAAATCTAATTTCAACATTCCAATGAAGGCCAGGCAGATCTCCTTCTCCTGGAGCATTGGCATGAGAGTTGAAATGAAACGTTCTCCATTGTCATCTTCAGGGGCTAGAAGCCCAACCCAGTTCCACTGGAAATACAGGAGCAGCTGGACTAAGCCCACATACTGAGGAGTTTCCTTGGGATTAATCCGAAAGAAGGAGGGATAAACTCTTCTCTCTCCCTGAGAGAACTCAAAGCCAACACCGAGCTGGAGAAAATGAGAATCCTCTTTCAAAGACAAAGTAAAGTATTATGGGGACTTTAGGAGTCACCACTGTGTGGCTTTTGATCCATAGGTCAGGCTGACACACTCTGAGTGGCATGTTTATTCTCCTTCCCTTCTTAGGAAGAGTCAACGGTTACTCATTTTGACTGATTTATGATATGTCAGAGAAGAAACAATCAATCTGATACAGAGAATAACTGGAACTAAAAGGATGACTAGCCTTTCATGAAGCATAAACTAAGAGTCACAGCTCATGATGTGCCCTGCAAAAATACCTTTAGTTTAATCTTTGGGTTCTCTGGGTGCTTCTGATCTTTGTCTACTCCATATCTGTATCTAAAGAGGCCGTCTTACCTGTGGGACCTTGAAGATACTGAAGATGGAGGCCATCTGTCTTGAGGATTGGGAGTTGAGACCTCCAATGACAGAGAGTAGAGTGTCCTGCAGGTCATATTTGTAACTGGGAATCATTTGGCCTCTTGTGGAGAGCAGGGAGAGGCTGGTTAAGAAAATCTCCCTCTCAATCTGGTGATTGTCATAGATGTGGAAGCCAAGGGTGATGTTGGGGAGGAGAACCAGATCCTTGTTGACCTCTGTGACTGCAAAAGCCAAGGCCAGAAACTGTTGGTATTTCTTGGGCCTGACTCTATGGTAAGAAAAACATTGAGGAACTATTACAGGGATTTTCATATATGCTGTTGGAGTTTTTCTTGTCTTTTGTGTTGTTCTTTGGAATAACTCTCAAATTTCTTTCGTTTTGAATGTATTTTAAAGGATCTTTCTTGATTAAACTGTCTATCCTAATCACAGACCATTTAATACCCCTTATCCCTCCCTTCCTCCCTTTGCTCTGGTGACACTAATCCTTCCCAATTTTTCCTCTAGCAGGTAATCAATTTTGTTCTCTCCTTGAGAAGTTTTTTCAGGACAGGTAACCATTGCTGAGCCCAAAACTCCATTGGTGGCCAAAGTGTAGATTTCCCAAAGAGCATTGTCCAGGAGCACTGCTGATTCCAAAACTGGGTTTTGTTTTTGCATTTTTCTTTATTTTCTTTTATTTAGGAAATTTATTCGCAACCCGTCTCATATCCAATGACTTGTATCTCACACTGGATAAAGATTGGGTTTTTAATTTGACTTTTTTCACCATGATCTTTTATCCAAATTAATATTATAGGTGTTCCACCCTAGGCTTCCTAAGAAAGCATACATCACAATCTTAGTCCCCAAACCCTCTTTTATTTATACGGATGTGGATTATGGTCATTTGCAGCCCTCAAGGCTACTGTGACTGTAATCCTTCCCAATTTGTCCTGTAGCAGGTCATCAATTTTGTTTTCCCTTGCAGAAGTTTCTTCAGGACAAGTAACCATTGCTGAGCACAAGACCCCAGTGGGGGTCACAGCATAGATTTCTTAAAAGCCATTGTTTATGAGCACTACTGATTCCAAAACTGAGTTTTGTTTTTGTATTTTTTATTATTTTCTTTTATTTAGGAAATGTATTTGCTAACCCCCTCTTATCCAATGACTCGTATCTCATACTGGATAAGGGGTTTTTATTTGACTTTTCCACCATGACTTTCTATCCAAATTAATAACTAGACCATCACAACTTCTAAAATGTTATCCCTCCTTACTTTTTATGCTTCATCCCGTTCACCAGGTGGAATTCTGGAAAGAGTAAGGATTCTATCCTCTTTTATGAGCTTGGCTCTTTATTGAAAAGAGTGCAAAGATTTACTCTAAGACACTGTAAACCTCATCAGGACCAGTGTTTCTGAAAGGAGTTCCTGAATCCCAAAGAAAGCAAACATTCATTCTGTATCTTTAAAAAAAAAACTTACAGAATTGGGAAAAGATGCTTGAATGGGTCTTTCTGAAAATGTAAGCTGTTGAAGGATAAAACAATGGTTGCCAGGGGCAAATTCCCACCAATAATGAGATCACCAGGCCTGTAATAGTCCTCCAGAATCTCCAAAGACTTTGTCAACACACATACGGTTTGCATCCTATTAGCAGAAGTTGGAAGTAAGAGCCAGAAGAGCAGAAGCAGAAGCAGGAGAGGCAGCCCAGCCATTCTTCTCACCTTCCCTCCTAGATCAGAAATCTCGGTTTGTGCAAAAGGTGAATTGCAGGTAGCACTTGAAATCTCATCACAGCTTTAGCACAATAGAGACAGGCCATTCCACCTGGATGGAATTGTGGCAAATTTATATCAACCATCCTTCCCCTTATAAGTGTTTTGGCTGTGATCAAAGACAAAGATAAGGGCAGCTGAGTCTCATCAAACCCAGGAGTGAGTTCTTTGCAGGAGAAGGTGAGGTGACACATCCAGTTTTTTAAAGCCTTTTGTTCTCTCGGAAGGTTTTTGTAAACAGAAACCCACAGGGAATAAGAATTGTGGCTTCACGGATGATTGCAAAGAAGAGCAATTGTCCTCCCGAATTATTACTAGATTGGTTTGCATACCAGAAAGGGAAAAACATGTTTGTGTGACTTCTTGTAATCCCCAGAGATGGACTTGAGCATGAAGTGAAGTTGGATATTTTGACTTATATGCAACTGAGCCACTGTAAAAAAGATGGAGTTTCAATAGAGGAATTGTAGCTCAGGGTTAAAGTGAGGGGTTCTTGGTGCTGTCTGACATTGTGTAAGCTCCTGTCTCACAAGCTTTCCCAGGAAAGCAGAACTCTTGACACGAAAAACATTTCAAAGAGAACTTTTATTGGAAGACGGTGATAGCAGAGAGAGTGTAAGCAGAATCTGAATTTCCAGGGCCAAAGTGTTAGGTTAAACTGCTTTCTCTGAGGCCCCTCCTAATGTCCAGTTCAACTTCGAGCCAATCCCAAGGTGCGAAGATGTTGTGAGAAGTTCAGGCTGAGAAAGTGAAAACAGGCAGTTCCCAGGTGCCATGATTTTGCTTCTCCAGAGGTGAGACAAAACAGATGGCCAGAGGCACATTCTTCCCCTCCTCCCCATTTCCCGCAAAGGTACATCAAGCCAGGAAAGGAACAAAGGAAAACTCCATGAAAAGAATTCCCCAAGCCTTCCCCCCACACACACACCAGAATGGAAGCTTCCTGAGAGAGATCTACAGGGCCTGAAACATTGCTGGTTTTCTGGCAGACATTTCATGACCAAACTAGGTAACATCATCAGTGCTAGAAGGTGGGGGTCCATTCTCATTTTATATTCTAGGACAGAGTTTCTGGCTTTGTGGATGGAGGGGGGGAGAGAATTGGGGATGGTTCACACAAGTGGCCACCAAGCGTGTACGCACACAGCTCCCTTGTAGAAAGTGTGGGATCCTGCATGAGGCTATGTGCTATGATTGGTTGCTGTGGGTGTTGTGATTTACCTCATGATGCTCCTGTATGCCTGACAACAGAATATGGAATATGGAGAATAGAGACTAGAGACTAGAGAACAGAACAGAACAGCAGAGGTGAAAGGAACTGTGTAGGTCATTTATTCTGTTTTCTTCTCTGTGTTCTGTATACTTTTTGATTTACCTCATGATACTCCTGTGTTCCTGACTATCTTGTCTTGTTAATGCATGAGGCAATCTACTTTGTGATTGGATGCTGTAAACCTAAAAGGGGAGTTTCCCTTTTTCCCCGTCTTTTTTCTTCTGTGTGTTCTATATACTGTTTGATTTACCTCATAATTCTCCTGTGTTCCTGACTAGCTTGTCTGCACCTGCATAAGGCAACCTATGCTCCTGTTTGCCTGACAATAGAATACAAATAATATAAATAGAAAAGAATAGCAATAGAATAATAGAGTTGGAAGGGACCTTGTAGGTCATCTAATCCAACCCCCACCGAAGCATGAAACCCTACACCATTTCTGACAAATTGTAGGCCAATATCTTCTTGAAAGCCTCCAGTGATGAACCTCCAACAACTTATGAAGGCAACTTCTGTTCCATGGGTTGATTTTTCTCACTGTCAGGAAATTTCTCTTTATTTCCAGGTTGAATCTCTCCTTGGTCAGTTTCCATCCATTATTCCTTGTCTGGTCTTCGGGTGCCTTGGAAAATAGCCCCCTCCTCTCCGTTTCAGTATTGTCTGCTATAAATACAAATCTCAAACTTATTTATTTATATAAAACTACAAGTTTGTTTCAGTGTCTATGACTGCATTTGGACACCTGCTGCGTAATTCCTTGACAGTGGGGCCCTTTTGATTATTTGGTTTTTTGTTCTACCTTCTGGTCCACTTCATCCTCATCTTCCTTATCGCTGTTCTCTGAGTCGCTCTGCACATTCTTTTCCATCTACAACAGAGAAAGAGAGAGGTCACCTCTTCAACCCTGCTTGGATGGAGTCCATCAGAGAGCAAAAACCCTTTTGGGGACTCACAACTGGCCTTTTGCATGGGAGACAGAACCCAAGGGCCAGGCTAAGTTTTGCATGGGATACAGGCAAGCACACGGCTCTTTAGAAGAAAGTGCTTCAAAATGTTTAAGAGGTCATTGTTAATGGCAACTTTGTAGAATGAAAATGTATATAACATGTTTTATGGATGGCACTTACCACCGGCTAGGTTAGCTAAAGTGTTTAAAAATATGTCTAGCAAATGGTGGAAATGGGATAAAAAACCGGGCACATAAAAACTAGATTAGATGATTGGAAAGCACGTAGTTTTTAAACCTGAACCATTTTTATTAGATATAAAATCAGGTAAACCTGATAAGAAAAGTATGTATTTCATATTGCACGTCTTGACAGCAGTGAGGATTGTATTTGCGGTCTAGAAATCTAATAAATTAAATTATTATTATTATTATTCCCCTGTCATGGTCAGATCACTCACTTCTCCGGCTTAACTTCCCTGGTGCTACACCCCGCTGTGGGGAGGCGGAGCCGGAAGGTATTAGATGGTTCCGCCCCAAGCGCCTGATGGAACCAGATAGGTTCCAGACGGAGCTTGGGCCACCTCCTGTGGACCTGACCCGCCCCCGAGTAGAGGACCTGGTAGACGCATGGAATAGTGCGACTACCGGGGCCCTAGACCGGGTGGCGCCTTTGCGGCCTCTCCTGTGGCGACAAACCACCCTGGCCCCTTGGTTCACCGAGGAGCTAAGGGTGATGAAACGCCACAAGAGACGCCTAGAGAGTCGTTGGAGATCCTCCCGTTCCGAATTTGACCGAGCACAGGCACGAGCCTATTTGAGGACGTACCTTGTGGCATTAAGAGCGGCCAAACGTCAATATTGCGCCGCTCTTATTGCGTCCGCAGATAACCGCCCTGCCGCCCTGTTTCGGGTGACTCGCTCCCTCTTGTTTGAGAGACCGCGGGAAGCCCCTTTACAGGGCAGAGCAGAGGAGTTTGGGAAATATCTACAGGACAAAGTCGCTCAAATCCGGATGGGATGGGCCCCTTTCAGTAGTCCATCTGAGACGCCCGCGGCGAGTCTTGAGGGATCGCTTTGGGAGGAGTTTGACTCGGTTGCCATCGAGGATTTGGACAGGTTGCGTGGACGTCTGCGACCTACCACATGTTTATTGGACCCGTGTCCCTCCTGGCTTGTACTGGCATCCTGGGAGGTTACACGCGACTGGCTCCTGGGCCTAGTGAACGCTTCGTTGGGTGAGGGGCTCCTACCGACCGCCTTGAAAGAGGCGGTGGTGAGGCCCCTGCTCAAGAAGCCTTCCCTGGACCCAATGGACCTAGTCAATTATCGTCCAGTCTCCAACCTTCCTTTTTTAGCGAAGGTTGTAGAGAGTGTGGTAGCACAACAGTTCCCACGTCACCTGGAGGAGAATGATTATCTAGACCCGTGCCAGTCCGGCTTCCGACCCAGGCACAGCACGGAGACGGCCTTGGTCGCATTGGTTGATGATCTCTGGAGGGCCAGAGATAGGGGCTGTTCCTCTATCCTGGTCCTATTAGATCTCTCGGCGGCGTTCGATACCATCGACCATGGTATCCTGTTGCACCGGCTGGAGGGGCTGGGAGTCAGGGGCACCGTTTTACGGTGGTTTGGCTCCTACCTCTCTGACCGGACGCAACGTGTGTTGGCAGGGGAGCAGAGATCGACCCGGAGGTCACTCACATGTGGGGTGCCTCAGGGGTCGGTGCTCTCGCCTCTCCTGTTCAACACATACATGAAACCGCTGGGCGAGATCATCCGTGGCTTTGGGGTGGGATACCATCTGTATGCTGATGATACTCAGCTATACATTTCCACCCCGAACCACCCCAATGAGGCCGTCGAAAGGATGTCCCGGTGTTTGGAGGCCGTACGGGTCTGGATGGATGACAACCGACTAAAACTCAACCCTTCCAAGACGGAGTGGCTGTGGCTTCCGGCCTCCCGGTTCAACCAGTTGCTTCCATCTCTGGCCATCGGGGGCGTGCAACTGGCCCCCATGGAACAGGTGCGCAATTTGGGCGTCCTCCTAGATGCCCGGCTGTCCATGGATGACCATGTAACAGCCGTGGCAAGGGGGGCGTTCCATCAGGTTCGCCTGATGCGCCAATTGCGCCCCTTATTGGACCGGGATGCCCTACGCACAGTCACCCATGCGCTAGTGACGTCTCGCCTGGACTACTGCAATGCTCTCTACATGGGGCTTCCCTTGAGATGCACTCGGAGACTGCAGTTGGTCCAGAACGCGGCCACGCGGGTGATTATGGGGAGGACTAGATACTCCCCTGTAACACCTCTCCTGCGCGAGCTGCACTGGCTTCCTGTAGTCTACCGAGTGCGTTTCAAGGTTTTGATTATGATCTTTAAAGCGCTTCATGGCACAGGGCCTAGTTACATGCAGGATCGCATCCTGCCCCATACATCCCTACGACCAATCTGCTCACACAGAGAGGGACTTCTTCAGGTGCCGTCCGCCAAACAGTGTCGGGGGGCGACACCCAGGAGCAGAGCCTTCTCTGTGACGGGCCCAGCCCTGTGGAATGACCTCCCCCGTGACATCAGGACTATTTCCGATCTCCGCTCCTTCCGTGTACAGCTGAAGACCCACCTCTTTCAATTATCTGGCCTGGCTCAACCGTAAACTTTTCTTACTCCTCCTGACAGTTCTTTTAAATTTTAAAAACCTTAAATTTTAAATTGTGTTTTACAATTGGGGTATTTTTAATGGTGACTTTTAATTGTCCAATGTGATGTAATTTGTTACCTTCTCCGTGTATGTATGTCCTGTATATATGTATGTTTATGTGTTGTATATGTTTTATATGCTCCACTGTACGCCGCCCCGAGTCCTGTCTGGAAAGGGAGCGGCTAATAAATTTAAATTTATTATTATTATTATTATTATTATTATTATTATTATTATTATTATTAAGAGTGGGTCTCATGCCTCAACAGGAAGTCAAAGAAACAGGGGTGTAAACTGGTGGGTGGGGAGCAGTGACGTGCGGTGAGGGTTATGGCTGGGGAGGCTGGTGACGTCATCAGGAAGGCGGGGAATGGGACCACGTGTGCAGACCACGTGTGCAGACCACGTGGTCTCGTTCTCCGCCTTCCTGAGTGAACATTAAGGGGACCGCGGCGTAGCATTACTTCCTCTACCGGCACCAGTCCCTTTCACCCCGCTCAAGCCTTGCCGCCTGCAGCCACCGCCCGCCCTCACTGCTCCTTTCGTTGCTTGCCCGCCCGCCTCTAAGGCACGCCAAAGCCTCCTTCGTCCCCCCCCAGCGCGCGCCCTTTTTATTTCCCGCGGCACCCCCCCCCCATTTCGGGAAAGCTTTCCCCATTGCCTGGGGGTTGAGGGGGGCGGCTCCTCTCCCCCCACTCCCTCCGTCCCTGCCTCTCTCCTCAGCCCCAAAGCTCCGTCCGCGCGACTCACTTCCAAGGCGATGGCTGCTCCATCCCGCTCCGGCTCTGGAAGCAACCGAAGATCAGGCTGCGTCGCTCGCTCGCTCGCCGGACTGCTTCGGCGCCATTCTGGCTACCTTCGTCCATCCGCACCCGGGAGATGCGGAAGCAGTCCGGTGGACGAGTGACCGAAGATCTCGCTGCCTCGCTCGCTGCCTCACTCGCTCGCTTGCCGGACTGCTTCGGCGCCATTCTGGCTCCCTTCGTCCATCCGCGCCCGGGAGACGCGGAGGGAGAAATGTTGTCGGCGCCTCCAGATGACGAACCAGTCGCTTGCTTTCGTCATCGGGAGGCCGATAACATTTCTGCCTCCATGTCTCCCGGGCGCGGATGGACGAAGGGAGCCAGAATGGCGCCGAAGCAGTCCGGCGAGCGAGCGAGCAAGGCAGCAAGATCTTCGGTCACTCGTCCACCGGACTGCTTCCGCATCACCCGGGCGCGGATGGACGAAGGGAGCCAGAATGGCGCCGAAGCAGTCCGGCGAGCGAGCGAGCGAGGCAGCGAGATCTTCGGTCACTCGTCCACCGGACTGCTTCCGCATCACCCGGGCGCGGATGGACGAAGGGAGCCAGAATGGCACCGAAGCAGTCCGGCGAGCGAGCGAGCGAGGCAGCGAGATCTTCGGTCACTCGTCCACCGGACTGCTTCCGCATCTCCCGGGCGCGGATGGACGAAGGGAGCCAGAATGGCGCCGAAGCAGTCCGGCGAGCGAGCGAGCGAGTCAGCGAGATCTTCGGTCACTCGTCCACCGGACTGCTTCCGCATCTCCCGGGCGCGGATGGACGAAGGGAGCCAGAATGGCGCCGAAGCAGTCCGGCGAGCGAGCGAGCGAGGCAGCGAGATCTTCGGTCACTCGTCCACCGGACTGCTTCCGCATCACCCGGGCGCGGATGGACGAAGGGAGCCAGAATGGCGCCGAAGCAGTCCGGCGAGCGAGCGAGCGAGGCAGCGAGATCTTCGGTCACTCGTCCACCGGACTGCTTCCGCATCTCCCGGGCGTGGATGGACGAAGGGAGCCAGAATGGCGCCGAAGCAGTCCGGCGAGCGAGCGAGCGAGGCAGCGAGATCTTCGGTCACTCGTCCACCAGACTGCTTCCGCATCTCCTGGGCGCGGATGGACGAAGGGAGCCAGAATGGCGCCAAGACAGTCCGGTGGACAAGTGACCGAAGATCTCGCTGCCTCACTCGCCGGACTGCTTCGGCGCCATTCTGGCTCCCTTCGTCCATCCGCGCCCGGGAGATGCGGAAGCAGTCCGGTGGACGAGTGACCGAAGATCTCGCTGCCTCGCTCGCTCGCTCGCCGGACTGCTTCGGCGCCCGGGAGACGTGGAGGCAGAAATGTTGTCGGCCTCCCGATGACGAAAGCAAGCGACTGGTTCGTCATCCGGAGGCGCCGACAACATTGCTCCCTCCGCGTCTCCCGGGCCCGGCCGGACGGATGTATATAATATTATATATAGTATATAATATTATATACTATTATTCCATGAAGAGAGGTGAGGCCCTGCCTCCCCTGCCTCTAGTGACCGCACGTCACTGGTGGGGAGTGTCTGCTTCTCCTTTGAGGAGGAGAGGGCATTTGTGAAAGTGCAAAGGATCATCTGCACAAGAAGTGGCAGCCTTTGGACAACCGAGGCACATATCCCAGCTGCCGTCCACAAATATTCCAAATGAATGAATGTAAGCACGGCAACCAAGCAGGGCCTCTTTCACTCCCACTGAATTCCCTCCTGCCAACAGCCCTCTTAAATGATAGCCATGGCTCTTAGACTTCTATACCTCTCCACTGTGCTTGAAGGCCCTCTCTAAGCAGTTTACAGAGTCAGCCTACTGCCCCCACCTATAATTGGGGTCCTCATTTTTACCGACCTCGGAAGGATGTCAACCTTGAGCCTGGTGAGAATCGAACTACCAGATTCAGTTCAGGGAAAGTAGCCCTGGCACGCAGTACTGCATTCTAACCACTGTACCAATGCGGCTCATACATCTGGACAGAGAATATTTCACAGAACAAAATAGAGCAGACATCTGCCCTGCAGAGGTTATAATCTACAATTCAAACTGGGGAAAATTAAAGAGAAGAGTGAGGATCAGCAGGACCAAGCAATCTTGCATCAGACTCAACACAGAATGAAAATGAAATTGGAGCAGGGTTAAATCAAAGTAACTGATGGTCTTCTCCCTGTCTCCCCAACATATGCCTTCTGCTCCCACTTTCCTGAGTGCTGAGTGCCCAATTTATGCCCTTACCTTGCCATGGATCAGGAACCTATACATTTTGCGGAGGATCAGGCAAGACCAGGAAACACTGAGAAGATACAGGAGCATCAGGAGGATGTTGAAGAAGTAGTAGCCAAAAGGGACACACTTGGAATACTGCATTCAGTTTTGGTCACCACGGTGTAAAAAAGATGTGAAGGCTCTTGAAAGAGTGCAGAGAAGAGCAACAAAAATGATTAGGGGACTGGAGACTAAAACATATGAAGAACGGTTGCAGGAACTGGGCATGTCTAGTCTAATGAAAAGAAGGACTAGGGGAGACATGATAACAGTGTACCAATATCTCAGGGGTTGCCACAAAGAAGAGGGAGTCAAACTCTTCTCCAAAAGACCTGAGGACAGGACAAGAAGCAATGGATGGAAACAAATCGAGGAAAGAAGCAACATAGAACTAAGGAGAAATTTCCTGACAGTTAGAACAATTAATCAGTAGAACAACTTGCCTCCAGAAATTGTGAATGCTCCAACACTGGAAGTTTTAAAGAAGAGATTGGATAGTCATTTGTCTGAAGCAGTGCAAGGGTTTCCTGCCTAAGGAGGAGGTTGGATTAGAAGACCTCCAAGGTCCCTTCCAACTCTGTTATTCTATTTTCTGTAATGTATAAACAGAGATTTTGTTTGGGGGGTGGGGGGGTGGGGTTAAATCTGGCAATCCACTTTATTTCCTCTGACAAAATTTGCAATAAAGAAAGAATGACTAATCTGGACCATGAGGACAGAGATAAGCCTTGAAGTGGCCTTAACAACTCACTAAAAGAATGCAAATAACCAGCTGTCTGCAAGGCGTATAAATTCTTCCTGTAAGTTCTTGCCTTTCCAATCTTCCCAAGAAAGCAGGACTCTTGAAACGGCAGTTGTTCCAAAAGGAGCTTTTATTGGACAGTTTGTGATAACAAGAGATCTAGGCAAGAACTGAAGCTTCTTCCTTAAAACCAGCTACCATATTTTTGGAGTATAAGACGCACTGGAGTATAAGATGCATCAAGATTTTGAAGAGGCAAATAACTTTTTTTTTGCACTTTGTGGAACCCCCCCCCCAATAACAGCCTGTTTTTTTTGCAAAAATGGGCCCAGATTTTGTCAAAAAAAAGGGGGGCATACATAGCCTTTAGGAGGTTTTTTTGCTCATTTTTGCCCATTTGTGCTCATTTCTTCCCTCCCCAGCCCCCAGGAGGACTCTGGAAGCCTCCTAAATGCTATATTCAGTGCATAAGATGCACCCAGATTTTCACCCTCTTTTTTGAGGGAAAAAGGTGCGTCTTATACTCCGAAAAATACAGTATTTAAAGCAGTGTTAACCATCCAACCCACCCACACTCCATTCTTGCAGGGAAACATATACTTCATATACAGATCTCTCCATTCCTCCCCACTTCCTTCCAACAGAATGCCAGCCTCCCAGTAGAAATATCCGGGACCTGACACTTCCATTCCCCACCATCCAGTCCGAGCTGAAGAAGCTTTTTGGATGAGAAGCAAAACATCTTCAAAGGAAAAAAACCTAGGAAATCTTGTTGCCTCTTGAAAAAGCATCTTTGGGACAGAAACTGTGGAGTGGCTGAGGATCCTGTTGTGAGAACACTTGACCATCAGGATATGATGGCAAATTTCTGTGGGTTTATGCTGCAGCAGCATCTGTATTCCGTCTCCCAGTGGGATCCTGGGAATTGTAGTTTGCAGAATATGAAAATGCTAAAGAGAAACCTGGATGCAGACCAGCTTGCAAGCAAAGCCTGATGGGAATATTTTAGTCTCCCGCAAGTGAAGGTTAGCTTTCAAACTCAAAACTGGATATTTAAAATTTGAAACAATTTCAGCCCCCATTTTTTCCCCATGCTGCTTCTTTCTCTGAATTACTATTTTCTTTTTGTATTTTCTCAACCTTCAAAGAAGCCTTTCAGATTGGGACTTATAGCTTCAATTATTTATCTGATCCCAGCACGTCTGGCAGACTGCAGGCAAGAGAAGGCTGGTATAAATTCTTTTCTAGATTGATTTCCTCTTTTCAAAAACATGGGTAAGGGTTTTGTTTTTTAAAAAAGAGAGGAAGGAAGGAAAGAATACATTCTCCTTTTATCTGAGGGTAGAGGAAGAAACTTCACGGACATGAACTTACAAACAGCAGACAATTGGGAACATTGTGGAGGACCATGACAACTGAACCAACATTGATGAAATTGGTGCAATAGGAGAAGCCAATGAACAACATGGCGATCACATGGTGGACAAGAATCATATTAATGTCCTGCAGAAAAAGGAGATAACTAGATTATTGATTTTGTAGCTCCTCTGGGGGGGGGGCATCTGTCTGGTTATGGGGAAGGGGTTGTGAGTGGAAATAGACAATTGTGCTTTATTGAGTCATTGTTTCAGAAATATTTCCTTACCTTTGGGAACCTTGTGAAGAGTATTGGAAATACTTATTGTCTTCCTGTCTTCTTTCTTTCTTTCTTTCTTTCTTTCTTTCTTTCTTTCTTTCTTTCTTTCTTTCTTTCTTTCTTCATCCCCTCCCCTCCTTCCTTCCTTTTCCCCTTCCCCCTTCCAGCAAACAGGTATCTGGCTGCTACTGGGTGGAGAAAGGTAGTAAAGGATTGTGAGACTGGCTGGGAAACTGTCACAGAAAATTGAAAATGAAGATCATATCATATCTCACTAGCAGCACAGCAGCAGCCAGGAGCATCGAAGGAGGCACAACGTCATTGCTCCCAGATTTTGGGTTCATTCCATATGTTATTCCATTTGAGATACCCTGGTTCAAAAATCATTTCCCTATGATGCAGTTAAAAGTCATAACAACAATATTTTTGTCATATATAAAATTTGTGTCTTAAGATGCACCAAAGCAGCACCCTTGCTTGGTTTTGTGTTACTTTTCCTCTACATTTGATTGATTGTGGAGTTTTCAAATGAACTACCTGAGCTGCAATGGCCAGATGGGCTGCTGCATAAATTAATTGAAAGGCATAAATGCTGGTAGCACACCAAAAGGAAGACTCACATTTCCTTCCGGAATCTGAATGGGGCTTCCTGATCAGCTGCTCCACTTCTATTCTGCCAGGGTTCACTCACCTTGTATTTGACATCAAAAGGAATTGTCATAACCGCGGACAAGTAGTAGGAGAACTGCATGAGGTAGTAGCCAAAAAGGCTCAGCTGGAGAGGCTGCAATGCATAAATGGACAAATGTTGTCATGTAATCCCAATTCTTAGCTTCCAAAGTGAAGACAATATTGTCAGGGTTCCAAATAGCACCCAAAAGTAAATCAGGGTCCAAGGCAAAGTATTGCTCAAAGTTCCAATTTATTAAGAGAGCCATCTTGGCACATCTGGGAAAACTCGAATCTGAAAGCTTTCCAGTTTCCCCCCACCCATTATTTGGAAGTTCACGATCTTGTCCCCACGCCCACACATCCATCACAGGGTCCAATCTCCCACTGCCATGCTGGCAGTTCCACCCATCCAGTTCCAGTCAGGTGAAGAGGTGCAAAGACAAAGGATGACCTTGGCTTTCTAGAAAGAATGTTGTTATGGCTGCATAGCATCTCACTCCTTACAATCCCCCCTCCCATTTTCCCACAGTAGAAAATGCATAGTAGAATAATAGAACGTGTGGAAGGCCAAAGATCCAAAAGAAAAGATGGCTGCAGTCCTGGCAAATATCCTAGTACTGTGTTCATGATGGTTGGAGAATTCTAGAAGTTGAAGTCCACATGTCTTAAAGTTGTCAAGTTTGGGAAATACTATCCTAGAGAGTCCTCATGTGCATGGGGCTTCTCTTAATATTTCATGCCTGAAAAGGATCTATCCAGACCCATTTCTCTTTGTCCTGCCCTCAGGTGCTGTAGAGAGTAAATCTACCCCATCTATTCCTCCTAGACAGTTAACAAGTCTCCCATCAGTCTTCTCTTCATTAGCCTAAACATACATACAGTAGTTCCATTAGTCATTCATCATGCCATTTATCATCTGCACTCCATATCATCTTTGTTGCTCTGCTTTCACTTTTTCTAGGGCCTCAGCATCTTTTTGGCATCATGGTAACCAGACTTGGATGAGGTATCCTAAATGTTAGCAATTCCCCCAGTCTTAATGTCATTCAGAAACTTGATGAGCACCACTTCCATCTCCTCATGTCGGTCAATTATGAAGAAGTTGAAGAGCACTGCGGCCAAGGCAATATTTTGAGATATTTTGCATGCTTCTATCTAGATATGGTTCCATTGAGGATCTCTTGCTGAGTGTGGTTGGACAGCTAACTGCAAATCCATCTGGTGGTGATGCTGTCTATTCCACATTGTTCTACCTTACCAAGTAGGAGGTTATGGTCTACTTTATCAAATGCCTTGCTATATCCACAGCATTTCTATGGTCCACTGATTTAGTCACTTCATCAAAGAAGGCAATAAAAGGTTTGTTTGGCATAATTTATCTTCAACAAGCCCATGCTGACTTCTCATAATCAGTGTCAGCGTTCCAAGTATCATGCAGAATTAAATCAGAATCCAAGGCAAAACTTTCCTTAAAGTTCCAATTTAATAAGTCAGACATCTTAGCACATCTGTGGAAAATCCCAAATCTGAAAAGCTTCCTGGGATTCCACTCAGATGAAAGTTCATGATCTTATTCCCACACCCATAAATCCATCACATGGTCCAATCTTCTTCTTCCACGCTGGCATCTCCACCCCTCTGCTTCCGGTCAGGTGTTGAGGTGCGGAGACAAAAGATGACTTTGGGCTTCTAGAAAGAATGACAACAACACATTCCACAAATCTACTCCTTTCTATTCCCCCCTCACAACTACTACACTAATGAAACAGCATGGCAGGACAAAGATCCTAAAAGAAACATAACTACAGGCCTGACAGGCGGCCTCTCCTCAGAAGAAAAACGTTTCCTGTAAAGAGAATAACATAAAAGTTAACATAACAAAAATTAACCACCTCTTCTCCCCCCAGGAGGACGCTTTGACTTATCGAGAAACTTCTCATGGAATTGCTTTTTTCCCACTGTTCACCCAAGTAGCTTCAGACAAAGGGTAACCCTTCCAGTGCACTAAGTACTGTAAGCGACCCCTATTCAACCTGGAGTCTACGATTTTTTCCACCTCAGATTGTGGTTCCCCTTCTATCACTACAGGAGGAGATTGAGCTTGGGTGGATGCTCTTATGCAAGATCCAATTACTGGTTTCAACAAGCTACAATGAAATTCTGGGCCAATTTTCCCTAGACTTCTGGGTAGACTTAGTCGAACTGTAACTGGGTTAACTATCTTCACTATTGGGAATGGACCTAGAAATTTTGGACAAAATTCCTTGCTAGGCATCCTTAATCTTATATATTTGGTAGATACAAAAACTTTGTCCCCCACATGGAAGGGGGTTTGGAGCGAGCGATGTTTATCAGCTTGCTTCTTGTAGGCTTCTGCCGCAACTGCTAGAGCCTTCTTCGTATTCTCCCATCCTTTCTTTAGCATGTCCATCCATTCATTCAAAGACATGGAGGAAGGAGGTCCTCTAGGCAACTCAGGCATGGCAACAAATTCCATGCCACTGGTAATCTGGAAAGGAGTTAATTCAGTGCTGCTATGGACTGCGTCGTTGTATGCCACTTCGGCGAAGGGTAGCAAGTCCGACCAGTTGTCTTGCTGATAGTCCACAAAACACCGGATGTATTGTTCCACCACCGCATTGGCTCTCTCTGCTGCGCAGTTCATGCTGGGATGAACCTCTGAGCTCAGTTCTTGTGTGGACCCAATGGATCTCAGGACCTCTCTCCAGAACTTGGCTGTGAACTGGACTCCGCGGTCTGAAATGATCCTCTTGGGTACTCTGTGCAGGCGATAAATGTGTTTCACAAACATTTTCTCTAATTTGTTTGCAGACGGCAACCCTGAGCAAGCGATGAAGTGCGCCTGCTTAGAAACCAAATCAATAACTGTCCAGATTACCCTGTTCCCACTGCTGTCTGGGAGTACCACGATGAAGTCCATTGCGACCTCTTCCCATGGTCGGTTAGGGCTGACCACTCGTTGTAGCAGCCTAGGGGACTTCTCCGGCAGTTGTTTGGGCGTTTCCTCCTCTGAAGCCTCCCCCTTGGTAGGACTCCTCGTCACCTTAAGTTGGGGATCCTCTTCCAGAGGTTTTTGGCCCTTTTCCTCCTCTGGTGGTAGCGGCTCAACCACAATCATCAATTTCCTACCACCGTCTTCCCACTTTATCATAGGCCTCCACTTGCCAAGCCATGCAAGCCCCAAGATTATTTTTTCTGGCATCTCTGGAGCCACAATGAATCTGAGAAACTCATAGTGGCGGCCAACTTGTAACTTCACCAGTTCAGTTATTAGCGTGGCTGGGGCCCCTCCAATTAGCATTCCATCTACCTGCTCAACCCAAATGGGACAGGCTAGAGGTCTTGTGCGTATGCCTAGTTGCTTGACAATCGACATGCTGATTAAGCATCGAGTGCAACCGGTGTCCACAACTGCTTCAACTTCCCCTTCCACCCCCGTCTCAGGTACTTGGAGGTTGACTTGGAAGGCGAAGGGGTTGATGGGTGCACTCACCATTGGGTCATCTTCAGCATTTTCCTCCTCCGAGGCCTCCCCATTGGTAGGACTCTTCGTCATCTTAAGTTGGGGATCCTCTTCCAGAGGTTGTTTGCCCTTTTCCTCCTCCGAGGCCTCCCTCTTGGTAGGACTTTTTGTCACCTTAAGTTGGGGATCCTCTTCCAGAGGTTGTTGGCCCAGATGACTTTTTTCTGGTGGCATCTGGGGCCTTCTCTTTACCGCCGTGGAGGTTGGTGTGCACGTTTGTGGCATTGGGGCTGGAGCCAAGCACTCTGCCGCTCTGTGGCCAAGTTGACAGCAATGGTGGCATTTTATTGGCCCCCATGAAGGAAGGAACCCAGCTACATCTCTAAACTTAGGAACCACCTTTACACATTGTTCTGTTATCCATTCCCCTCATTCATCCCTTCTTCCATTGTTGAGAACTCTTCTCTGTAGGAAGGTGGGGTAAGAACCTGTTGGGGCATTGCAGGTGCACATGGTCCTGCCATCCGTCCTGCAGCCCTTCCTTTGGTAATTCCTTCTTCCATTGTGGAGATTGCTTCTCCGTAGGAAGGTGGGATAAGGTGTTGGGGAGACTGGAACCGGTGGGGAGGTAAATCCCTTGGTTGGTCACTGCCCAGTTATCTGCCATGGTGCCATCTGCTGAGGGAGGGCAGGAGCCCATTGGCAACCCTTCCATCCATGACCTGGGGTTAAGACCCATCCCGGGGTTGCCTGATTCACAGGTTGCAGTCCAACCAACAATGGCTGGCGGGGGGGTTATGTGCCAAGGACCCCTCTGCTGGCTTGGAGGAGTTATGGGCCACGTAGGTGCCCTCTGCTGGCTTGGAGGCTTTTCCCATGCTGATGGCCACGGATTTGCTCACTGGAATCTTTTCCATCCATGCCCTGGAAAGAAAGCCCAATTTAGTGGTGCTTCATTCACAAGCTGCAGCCCAATTTGCAGTGGCTGGCAAGTGAAAGATGCTGGCCAAATCCCTTCTTGGTGGCTGGGTTGAATTTCCCATTTTGATAGGGAATCTGTCTTCAACTCAGTTGCAGGATAAATAGTCATTTCATTTATCGCTGTTTGGAAGGAGTAATTATCTCCACTCCAGTCCTCCAGTCCATTGCAGCATTTATTAGTGAAGTTGGGGGGGAGGAGATTGACTCACGTTTGGCTGAAGAAGTTGGTCTGGGATTCCAAACATCTTGTCATTTCCAGCTGTGTGCAGAATCTTTCCCCCCTTGCATTCCTCCAGATGCTATAAATCTTAAACAGGAATTCCTTCACCTTTGAAGATTTGCAGAGAAGCGTCTCATCTCAGCTTCTTATCTCAAAATGTTTTCTCATAATTGTTCGCTGATATTTTACGCTATAAGTGGATCACAAGCTTCCTAACAGACAGGAAGCAGCAGGTAAAGCTAGGCAAAATCAAATCAGATACTTGCACAATTAGCACAGGAGCCCCTCAGTGCTCCGTGTTCTCACCACTTCTCTTCTCTCTATATACCAATGACTGCATCTCAAATGATACATCTGTTAAACTATTGAAGTTTGCAGATGATACAACAGTGATTGGTCTCATTTGAACAACTAGCCTCGTGGTGGGACCGAAACAATCTGGAACTGAACACACTAAAAACCGTAGAAATGGTGGTAGACTTTAGGAGAAACCTTCCCATACTACCATCTCTTACAATACTAGACAAAACAGTATCAACAGTAGAGACCTTCAAATTTCTAGGTTCTATATATCTCAAGACCTAAAATGGACACCTAACATCAAAAATGTCATCAAAAAAGCATAATAAGGAATGTTCTTTCTGCACCAACTCAGGAAGCTCAACGTGCCCAAGGAGCTACTGATACAGTTCTACAGAGGAATCATTGACTCTGTCACCTACACCTCCATAACTGTCTGGTTTGGCTCTGCAACCAAACAAGACAGACACAGACTTCAGAGGATAATCAGAACTGCAGAAAAAACAATTGCTGCCAACCTGCCTTCCATTGAGGACCTGTACACTGCACGAGTCAAAAAGAGGGCCGTGGAAATATTTACTGACCCCTCGCACCCTGGACATAAATTGTTTCAACTCCTACCCTCAAAACGATGCTATAGAGCTCTGCACATCAAGACAACTAGACACAAGAACATTTTTTTTCCAGACGCCATCACTCTGCTAAACAAATAATTCCATCAACACTGTCAAACTATTCACTAAGGCTGCATTACTATTACTATTAGCCTTCTCATCGTTCCTATCACCCCTCTCCTCTCACTTATGAATGCAGGACTGTAACTTTGTTGCTTATATCCTTATTGTTTATATTCATATTGATTGTTTCATGATTGCTTATTTGTACCCTATGACTGTCATTAAGCGTTGTGCCTTATGATTCTTGACGAATGTATCTTGTCTTTTGATGTACACTGAGAGCATCTGCACCAAAGACGAATTCCTTGTGCGTCCAATCACACTTGGACAGTAAAGAATTCAGTTCAGTTCAGTTCAGTTCAGTTCTATTCTATTCTATTCTATTCTATTCTATTCTATTCTATTCTATTCTATATACTCCTATTCTATTCTGTTCTGTTCTACATACTCCTATTCTATTCTATTCTATTCTATTCTATTCTATTCTATTCTATTCTAGTCTAGTCTAGTCTATTCCATTCCATTCCATTCCATTCTCATCCCTATTAAATTTCCAATATAGCTGTCACATCCACCTTTTGGATGATAAATTTGTCATCTAGAAAGTCTCCTGAAAGTCCAATGATTTTGCCCAGGGCCTATTGGTGATTTGTTTATAATTGGACTCATGTGGTATTTCTTATCACTGCTTAATCACTTGCTTTTCAGCTGCAAGAATAGGAAATAATTGAATTTCTAAAGCTGGGATGAATGTCATGTTTGGAAACTCACAACAGGATGGATTCCAGTTTCATATTATTATTATTATTATTATTATTATTATTATTATTATTATTATTATTATTATTATTATTATTATTATTATTATTATTATTATTATTATTATTATTATTATTATTATTATTGGCAAAGGGGCTTAGTAATTGATTCACATTTTCCTATTGAAACGTTCATTCAAATGTCTCCTGATGCCTTACCTGTTGTGGGTACCCGTCCAAACATTCACGGACATTCCAGAACCAGGGTTTCTGCAAGAAGACACCGTTCATTAGGAATGACATCATAACAGCCCACCAACACTTCTTTAGATCTGACATGAAGGGGACGATGGAAGGGAAAGGAGACCACAAAGCAACAGTAGTCACTAAGATATTGGAAAGGGTTGAAAAATGGACCCTTTTTTGCTAATCAGAAATGTATCATTAAATGTTAGGAGGTGGGAGGCAGAGAAGGCCGCTACCTTTATTACACATGACCAGGATTTTTCTGACAATGACCAACAGAAGTAGGGAAAGTTGGCACTTACATTGTAAATGGTGGCCAATTCAATGAAGAGGAAAATGAGGAACTGAAAGGCACCCCAGCTGGAAAACAATCAGAAAAAAAGCATCAGGGTATAATTGGACAACAGGCTTGGAGTTCCAGAGCTTCTAGTGCTAGAAGGGAATATAAAATCTAGCTCACAGAGGAATGGGACTGCTCCAGCCCTCACTTCCACCTTCTGAAGCAATCAATAACTTTCCCACCCTTCAGCCTTTCTTCTACTTGAAGGCCTAGGCCCAGATTCTGGTCTCCAGAACAGTTGAATAGATCTCTTCCCTGAATGTGTTATGTAAATACTGAAAATAAAGATTTCATCAAATTGATCTCAACTTCTGGTTTTGTCATAGAGACATCTACGTATCTTTTATTTTTTGGCCAGCACTCCTCTTCCCTGAGATGCTTTCCCATTTCCTGTCCAACCTGCAGCCCTGGAATTTTCCCTTCTGCACATATTTGACTCTGTTTAGCTTTTCCATCCATGTCTGAATAGGGCAAGGTGATTAGTTTGGTTATGGATCACAGAGGAGACATGACTGTCCATTCACCAAATGGTTGCCCTGCTTTGCATCACCAGTCACAAACACCCAACAGATGCCTCTGGGGATTTTCATTCATCCAGGTTCTTTTCTTCAAGAGGAAACTGGACTTTCTGATTTTTCCTTTCAACACATTTTCACTTCTCTTCCAAGAAGCTTCTTCAGCTCTGATTGGATGGTGGGGAATGGAAGGATTTATGCTTCTCGTGGACAGCTGATCATTTGCATTATTTTAGTGAGTCTTTAAGCCCATCTGGGGGTTTATCTGTGTCCTCAGAGTCACCTGAGTAATGCAAATGTGTGTGGAGCTTTCTTGGCTGCAGCTAAGTGACACAACCTCCAAGTGGCCTCAATGACTTAACTGGAACAGAAGATCCCTTCAGAAGCTGCAGGAGCTTCATCACTGAAGGCTTCCAAGAAGAGACTGGACTGCCATCTGCCAAAAATGGTGTAATGTTTCCTTAGGCGGGGGGTTGGACTAGATGACCTACAAGGTCCCTTCCAACTCTGTGTCAGGGTTCCAAATAGAATCCAAAAGTAAATCAGAGTCCGAGGCAAAGGATTCCTCAAAGTTTCAATTGATTAAGAGAAACATGTTGGCACATCTGGGAAAACCTGAATCTGGGAAAGCTTCCCAGTTTTCCCATCCAGTTGAAAGTTCAAAATCCTCCCCAAAAACCCACAAGTCCATCACGTTGTCCAATCTTCCACTGCCATGCTGTCAGTTTCCACCCATCCAGTTCTGGCCAGGTGTAGAGACAAAGATGACCTTGGCTTTCTAGAAAGAATGTTATTATGGCTACATACTACCCAACTCCGTATAATCCCCCTCCCATTTTCCCATAATAGAAAATAGACAGTAGAAAATGTGGCACGCCTGAAGTCCAAGAGATACATAGTTTACAGGCATGACACTCTGCTAATCTGTATCTGGTCCTAGTGATGCGAATTCATCTAGGCTGGACAGGTGTTGTTTTACAATTTTTACCTATTTGGACATGTACTACTAGTCTGTGTTGATGGTTCTACTTTTGGTAGGTTGGGGTATTGCTTTCCTTTTGCATTGAGACAGATGCAAAGAATGAATTAAGCAGTTCCATTCCTACTGCCATTCACTTTCTTGCCATCTTCTCCCATTGCCCCATCTCAGATGAGGACTCACCCAGTCTCTCTCTTCTTCCATGTGTCCAAAGCTTTCTGGCAGAATGCAACTACACAGGGGATCAATTGATTTCAAAGACTTTCCCTTCCCCAGTCAACTTTATTCAAGCTTAGAAACCCATTCTTAAGCATAGAAACTTTGGGAGAAGCATCCTTGATCAATTGATAAAGACTCTTCAAACAGGCATATTCCCACTACACATCCAACACAAACACCCTTCTTAAATCATCTTCTTGTAAAATCAGCAGTGACAAAGATCCTGTTGGGTACTAAGAGATGCTCTGGTCCACGTGGAGTGTACATGGATTACCATGCCCCAAAGGATTCCACTCACCTGGCTTCACAGAATTTCTTGGTTACGCTGGGCCGGTCCTGATTCAGCCGGTATCGGAACCACCTCTCTACCTGCCTCAGTTGGAGATCGCACTGCTTGGCTAAACCTCTGATTTCTTCCTGGAAGGCAGGACACAGAACCAGGTGAGAAAAGCTGCACAACCAAGTCTCAAGACCACTTTTCTGGGAAATGCAAGAGGCTACAGTTTTTAATTTTTCCTTAATTTTCTGTGCTATAAATACACATGCAGGGATACTCTCTATCTTTGTATCAGGCTCCCATTTCACTGATATATTTCACTTTCATATGATGTTTATCCTTTGAGCTGCCCATGTCCCTCTGAGAGCGAGATGGGTGGTATTTATCTGCAAACTCACCTTTTGGGGATTTGTCCTCTGCTTTGTATAAAAAGCTTCCAGGATCGGGTTTGGAGGAGGTTTCCACCTCACCTTTTCTTGCAAACCGAGTTTTTTGCCCACGGGGATGGCGACTTCCCTGGAAAAGGCAAAAGCTTCGGTCAGGCGAATGAAAATTGGCTAAAAGTAAGGTTCTACACTTGGGCAAGAAAAACCTCATTTCTAGGTACAGGCTAGGTGAAACAGGGCTTAATGCCTGTAATTGTGAGTGGAATCTTGGAGTCCCAATGGACAATCACGTAAACATGAGCCAACGGTGTGCAGCGGCAGTCCAAAAAGCCAATGCAATCCCAGGCTGCATTAACAAAGACATAGAATCAAGATTACATAACGTTCTAGTACCACCTTACACAGCCTTAGTAAGACCACAATTGGAATACTGCATAAGGCCACAGGTGGACAGTGAATGGCCCCTCCCATGGGGAATAAAAGAGGAGCGAAAGGGGAGTGGAGTTTGCAGGAGACAATTAGTTCATTCCTGCATTCTTGACAAGTATTGCAGTGTCTGAAAGATAATGGCCTCGCCACGCTCCAAGCCTGATAAAGGTTGGTAATTGGGAACTATCTTGCAAGACTGTGGGAGAGGAAAGACTTTGCTGGAGAGGAATTCATTGTAAATTAAATAAAAGGGGTTTATAGAGACAAGGACTCGGCTTTGTGCTGCTGGGAAAGCCTAGGTCAGAACAGGAAGCTAATGCAAATAACAAAGCAATGTCAGACATAATAATGCCATGTTCAACTTCCCTTGGCTCTCACATTTGTCACCCTTACAAATTCAGTTCCTCCAAAACGATTTCTAAAGGCAAAAGGTACATTCCACTGTTTCAAGAATTTGCGTGGGGAGGGAAGGAAAGGTCTCTACAAACAGATGGGAGGGTGTCTTCCTTCCACTACTCCTTGGTTTTGGTTGACAGAAGCAAAGGCAAGAGCTTGCCTTTCGAACAAGAACCGGAGGGTGACCAGCATGAGAGCCGTGGGAAGGCAGAGCAGGAGGTGATGGGGTTGGGGATAGCGGATGTCCTCTGTCTCCTCCATGTCCTCCCAGGTGAACCCTGGAGGTAGCCAGTATTCCTGTCTCCAAAGCCACTGTGTGCGCCGAGCCATCTTCCTGGGAAGAGAGAAGAAAGGCAGGGGGTGAGATGAGATACTGATAGAGGATTTTTTCAGAAGGGGGGCCCCTCTCAGCCATTACTACTCCAGCAACACTACTCCGTCTCCTTCCCTTCTTGCAAGCGTTTGTAGTTAGGTCAAGTCAGGAAACAGACAGTTCAAGGATTTTTGAAACACTTCTGTGATCACCTATCACATGCCTAGCTTTACAATTTTGCCCCCCCCCCCAAAAAAAAAAATAAAGTGGCAGAGAGAACTAGGGTCAGTTATGGTACATAGATTTAATTATTATCATTAGGGATGAAATGGACAATGGGTGGAAGTTGTCTTTTAGAGGACCCACCAGAGGATTGGAAAAGAGCTGGTGGGGTTCCAATTTTTTTAAAAAGTGGAAAAAATGAATTCAGGAAATTACAGACCAATCAGCTGGACATCACTAAATGGGAAAATCCAGGAAAAGGTCAACAAGAAGCAAAACTGAACAAGATGATTACAGGAAGCCACCATGGATTTGTTGAAAGTAGGTCATCCAAACAAACCCGATTGCCTTCTTTGTTTGACAGAATCAGTGGAGTAAGGAAATGCTAAGGATATAATATACTTAGACTCCAGAAAGGCATTTGATAAAGTATAGTGTACCTATCTTTTTGGTAAGACAGAACAATATGGCATAGAGCCACCATCAGATGGATTTGCAGTTGGCTGACCAATCACACTTACGGTGCAGTTCTCAATAGAACCACATCAACATGTAGTTGATGTATGCACGGGGGTAGTTCAAGATTCTGTCTTAGGTGCAGTGTTAGCAATAGCAATAGCACAGACTTATATATTGTTACACAGTGCTTTATAGCCCTCTCTAAAATATATATACTTTATTGTCATTGTACGTACTGTATATACACAGTATACCTGTTAACAAAATTCCCATAACACCCAGAGACCAGGTCCAACACACATGACAATCCCCAAACACACCCCAACCAACAAAATTTCCCCGCCCCTAAACCACCCAAACATCCGCACAACAGACCAACACCTCACTGATGATGGCCCTTTAGTTCATTGTTGAGTGCAGTTATAGCTGCTCTGGGATAAAAACTATTCAGAAGTCATGTGGTCTGGGGAGGAGCTTCCCGTCACAGTGAGAAGATGACCTTTCCGGTCTCTCCAGAATAGTCGTCTAATTCGGATCATCTGGATGATCCAATCTGGGTCTAAGCCATCCCGAAGAGACGGTGAAAGGTAGGGGGAGATCCAGTGGTCCCAGAGACATTCGCAAAGTCTCAGGTGACCCGAAAAAAGCCCCCTTTGCCACCGATCGCGAGTCAGCCACTAGGCTGCTGAAGCTGCTGACAGCTCCTACATGCAATAAGATATTATTGATTAAGATATAAGATGTTTTACAGGTGGCATCTACCCCCAATGAGAATTGCAAGAATGTCCAAGAATAAATCCAAAAAGTGTTGGAAATGTCATCAGATACCGGGTTTTTACTACCACATGTAGTGGACTTGCATTGAAGCTAAAAGATACTGGAATAAGATTCACATGTGGTTGGAGAAAATGATACACAAGGACATAGACCTTAAACCAGAGATTTTGTTATTGAGAATTATACCAGAAATTTACAATAAAGACTTGAAATATTTGATTATAAACATTTTAACAGCAGCTAGAATCGTATTTGCAAAAAATTGGAAAAATGAAACAATACCACAACAGGAGGAAGTTATAATGGAGTGTGCTGAAATGAGTAAATTGACATTTGATATCAAAGAACAAGAAGATGAGCAATTTTATAAGATATGGGACTTGTTTTATCAGTGGTTGGACAAAAAAACCTGGAAATGAAAAATGTTTTATGTATATTTTAATTGAAGGAAATAAGTGATAATACAATTATGTTGTTAAATAGATTAATAACAATACAATGAAAGACTGACATACATATGAATTGAACAATTTAGAATACTTTCTCTTAAAATGAAGGATAAGGATAATAATGAATCTGTGTACATTTAATAGACGACTGGTAATATTATGCATAGCCCTAGGTAGTGATGTATATTATAAAGATATCTTGTTGTTGATAAATAGTTTAATAAGGAAGTAATTAAAGATTGGTATATTTATGAAGTGCGCATTTAGAATACTTTGTTTAAAAATGAAGGAACAATATTTTTGTTTGAATGTATGATGTACAAGGACAACAATGAACATAAACATACTTAATGGATGATTAGTTGAACTATGCATAATTGAAAGAAGTGATATATAAACATAAATAGTTGGAAAATTCTTTTATACTGTAAAAATAATTAGAATGAGATAAGTGATTACATAAAAGTATATTGTTATTAAATAGATAATTAAGAATACAAGGGAATTAGGTTTGCTGAAAGGAAAGAAATATTAACTGTAATTGAATATATGATGTAAAATGAAAGTGAGGTACCTAGTCATATTAGATGGAAAAAATGTGACTGTATATGTAATTGAAAATATGGATGCACAAAAGCTTGTAGCCAAACGACATGCTGTACGTAATGGATGCGAATTTTTTATGTTGTCTTTTATGTTAAAATAAAAATAAAAAAACACATTAAAAAACTGCACATGGCTCACTGCATTGTACTGCGTATTCTACGTATGACCAGATGTCTGCAAGGAGTATAAATCCTTCCATTCCACCGAAACGTCTTCAAAGGAAAACCAGAAAGTCCAGGTGAGTCTTGAAAAAGCCCCTTTGGGACAACCGTGACCTGGAGGACTGAGAACCTCCATAGACTTGAAGAATCATCTGCAGCAAAGGGAGCCTTCAGGGCTGAGCCTTCAAACCCAGGAAAGCCGGTCCTTGCAGTCTTTGTCAAGCAAGCGATGGGGAGACGCCTTCCATCAAATCTCCCAGGCTGCCTCCAAGCACTGCAAAAGAGACGTCGCAATGCAGCTCCTCCCGAGAACAGCGGCTGCTCACGAAACCTCTGATGTTCAACAAAGTCCACCAGGGCTCAGACCCCAGTTGGTGCCCCTCAATGGGCTCAGCCACGAACCCTTTTCACCCGAGACAGCAGCCCTGAAGCTTCTGCAGACACACACACACACACACACACACACACACACACACACACACAGTGCCCGTCACACAGCCTTAGGACAGCCCCCAAATTGTGATAAAAGTAAAAAGGAGTTGGGTGTGGAAAGTGTTTTTTTTTAAACTGGGTGTGGAGCATTTCCCAAGCATTAAATTAGCCACAGCTTGTTTACTTCACAAAGATGACCCTGATCTTGCTCTATAATATCCAGCTTACAGGTAGTCTTTGACTTACAACAGTTCATTTAGTGACCGTTTGAAGTTACAATGGCACTGAAAAAAGCACTTACAAACATTGTAGGCAGACACACACACACAGACACACACACACACACACACACACACACACACACGGCCACATAATCAAAATTCCGATCCTTGGCAACTGGTTCCTATTGACAATCGTTGCAAAATCCTGTGGTCATGTTGACTCTTAGATCACCTTTTTTGACCTTCTGGACAAGCAAAGTCAATAAGGAAGTCAGATTCACTTAGCCACGTTACTAGTTTAACAAATGCAGTGATTCATTTAACAACGGTGGCAAGAAAGATAATAAAATGGGGCAAAACTCACTTAACAAATGTCTCACTTAACAACATGGGCTCAATTGTGGTCATAAATTGAGGATCTCCTGTATTTCTCTAACCTTCAGACAGACCTCACAGGGGGACATTCCCACCCAATGGAGCTTAGAAGAAAATCCCTGCATGGCCTGGAGCCCATCTGACAAAAGGTGTCCTATAAAAGCAGCTTCAGCTGAGTTTCTCCTGATGTCCAACAGCTGCTCTTCTCCTGTCACTGGAGACACCACAGAAAGCAGACGTGGCAGTTGGCAGGCTGCCATCAACCCCCAGCTCTCCTCCCCATGTGCAGGGCTACCTGGTCTGCAGAGTACTAGGAGTTGCAACTCCAGAGTTGTATCAGGAGAACCTCTGGTTGACTGACGGAAGATCTTTCATTCAAAATCAAGAGAAAAGCTTTGCCTTCCTTCTTGAGATGCAAGCAACATCCGGACACCGAAGGGACAGAGCATGGATAGCAACAGGGCAGAGCTTGCTTGTCACCTGCCCTGTTTCCCCCCTACACAGCCAGGAAGACCCCCCTCCCCATGTCAATGGGGATTCTCAGTCCTCCTGGTCCTGGTTGTCCCAATGGGGCTTTTCTTCCAGAGGCAACTGGACTTCCTGGTTTTTCTCTGAAGACGTTTCGCTTCTCATCCAAGAAGCTTCAGTTGCCTCTGGAGAAACCACCTTCCCAACCATGTCCCCATGTGAAACCTTTGATTTTGCTGCCCAATTGAACCAAATGGATTTATTATTATTATTATTGTTATTGTTGTTATTATTATTATTATTATTATTATTATTGTTGTTGTTGTTGTTGTTGTTGTTGTTGTTGTTGTTGTTATTATTATTATTATTATTATTATTATTATTATTATTATTATTATTATTATTATTATTATTATTATTATTATTAGCAGCAGCAGCAGCAGCAGCAGCAGCAGCAGCAGCAGCAGCAGCATTTTTGAAGAATTTGAGAAACGGTCCAACAAGTTCTTTTCCTACAATCTTTGGTCTGGCGGCGGAGGCTCTGAAAGGGAATTTCTGGACGGGAGAGAGAACCCGGGTTTTCCGCCCTTTCTCTGCATTCACACGGGAACCCGGAGCCTGAAGGAAACCCACCCGGAGCGACCCCGCAACAGGCTCCACCGCGGGAGCCCCAATCGGGAAAGAGAAAGGAAACTCAGCCGGGGGACAGCGGCGTCCCGTCCATCTCGCAGCCGCTTCTGCTCGGGCTGGTTGGGCGAACACAGGACGGGGGTCTCTTCTCCCCCCTCCCCTCCCATAAACAGCCTTGATGCCCCCCTCCCAGCGCTTACTCCAACCCCTTTTGGGTGCCCGGACTGATGCCCTCCAGGGTTCCTAACCATCCCCCCCCCCCAAACCCCTGCCGTCTTCTCCGTCCCAATACCAGACCTGCCGCCGTTGCCGTCGCTGCTGCTGCCGCTGCCTGGAGCTCGGGCTGCTCTTTTGCCAGCTCAGATCCGGGGGAGAAAGAGAGTCTTTGGGTGGGTGGAGTTCAGCGTGGACGCCTCCCCGGAAAGTGGGCAAAATATAAAGGGCCTCGCAGGGCAGGAGTACGCAGGGTGGCTGGTCTGGGGCTGATCGAAGTCCCTTCCTGGAGTAACTCTGGCGATTATAAAGAGAGGGGGGGGAGAGAAGGAGGCTGGGAGAATTAGAGAGAAAGAATGAAAGAATGAGACAGGGAATGAGACAGAGAATGAGAAAGAGAGAGAGAAGGAGAATGAAAGAGACAATGAGAAAGAGAGAAGAGGGAGTGGGATAATATGAGAGAGAGAGAGGAAGAGGAGGAAAAGAGAATGAAAGAATGAGACAGAGAATGAAAGAGAGAGAGAATGAGAAAGAGAGAATGAGAAAGAGAAAGAGAGAATGAGAAAAGAGAGAGAATGAGAGAGAGAATGAGAAAGAGAGGGAGGGACAATATGAGAGAAAAAGGGAGAGGGAGAAGGAGGGAGAGAATGAGAGAGAGAATGAAAGAATGAGAGAGAGAATGAGAAAGAGAGAGCCTTGAGTTTCACACCCCTGCTCTAGCCATTCTTCACATGTTTTAGCCTCCAAATCACCCACCCACCCCCCAATAATCTTTGTCGCTCTTCTCTACACTTTTTTCCCAGTGTCTTAAAATCTTTTTTTTTATATTGGGGTGGCCAAAATTGGATGCAGTGATCCGAGTACGGTCTTACTAAGGTATTACATAAAGTATGCATATACATAAAGCCTTTTCATGGGGTCTTGCATTTTAGGGACCACTCTGGGGATATTGCAGAATTCAGCCACTTCCTCCTGTCTTTAGACCCCTTGAACCCCCAAGGAGATGTCTTTCTCCCTATATGGTGGGAAAGTGTCTTTCCCTGCAAGATCCATAAACCAGGCAAAATCCCTCCAAAGGGAGAAAAGCAATGTACAGGAAAGGAGAATCTGCAGAATTTGCCCAATTACACTTTTGAAACAAGAATGACAGGAGAAAGTTACAATATCTACAATGCCATTTATGCACTGGCACACGCTTTACATGCAATGTATGGATCCAGAGCCCGACCGACCATGATGAGGCTTGGAAAGAGGATCTCAAGTGTCCAGTCATGGCAGGTAATTACTATTGCTTGTTACTCAGTCCACAGATGCTTAGAGAGGAAATTCCCCATATGAATTTCTTCAGCTAAAGATGAAATGTCCACATGCTCCCATATTACTCTATCTCACAGTGTATTAAAACAACAATTATAAAAAGCAGTTAAGAACAATATTTTATTGAAAGAGGATAGAGGGGGGGGGAGAAATAAACCAAACTAGTGGTCCATGGGTTCCCGAGACCTTTATAAAGCCCTGAATAGCCTTCAACAGTTGCCAGAGGTTCAGAAGGTGACCATTCTAAGAGGAAATGTCAGCCCAAAGCAAGATAGCAATCTGAGTGTGTTTGTGCAACACATTTCACCAGGTCACTTGAAATCTTAGAGGGCATCTATGCAGAGCAATCTGTGCAGATCAATCAGCTGTCTGTGAAGTTTCCAAGAGTTGCCCTAATTAATTTACGAGCCCCGATACAAGGTTAAAAAAATATTCATTTATTAGGACTAACATCTTGGCACGGATTTCTGTGTAGCTGAAACTAAATCACACTTAATGGCATCTGATCTTTACCCCTGTGATCCCCTCTCCTCTGGCTGAGGTCATCAATCACATTCTCCAACAGGAGGTTATGGCAGGGTTCTGGACATGCACATTCACATCCCAGTACAGAAATATGAGACTTTTACTCTGGCCAAAAGTATGCATGGCATCCCCCCCTTCTCAAGTTGATAATAGTCATGGAAACGCCTTAGGTGTTGACACTGTGTTTTGCAAGAAATGTCCCCCAAATCCAACTTCTAAATTTACACTCAATTCATTTTAATCTTGTATTTTGCTGCCTTTGAGAATAAGCTAGTGAAAATCAGAGGAATATTCCATGGTTCTGATAGAAATCATTTATTCATTTCAAACATTTATTTATTGGCTAACAAGACCTTGGGCCAAAGGAACTATTTGAAAGTGCAGGTAGCCAAATATCACAAGGGGGAAAACCCTATAATTAAATTTGGACTGTGCAACTAATTTCTTGGCATATCTTGTATTTTGATGAAACTGGAGTTGGAAACCATGCCCAGTAATAAGGGGAAATGTTTGTAGGGTCAGATTCCTAAAAGTGATACTGCCATTCAAGTGGGAGGGGGGGGGTCTTGGAGTCGATTTATCAGCAGTCCCTGTGACAAATGATATTTTACAACTGGTTTCCTGGTGCCGAAGTGCCTTGAGATCCCTTCACCTTTTGGGGAATGTTTATGATGGCCAAGTGGGATGGTTCACTTTAATGTCTAATGGAAGACAGCCATGGGAATGGAGGCTTATCCGGTTCTCAAGGCAGCTGGTGAAGGAACCACCTTCACAGTTTTGTATTGGCTAAAATCTGCATTCTGACTAACGGGAGGGGTCTCTACTGCCTTAATTCTACTTGCCTTGCCTAAGAGGATTCAGACGTTGCTTTGAACTTATTGTTTTCACTTCTACTTAGTAAAAGCTTCCTTTTGAAATACTTCGCTTCAAGAGTCTTCACTTTCTTAAGTTAGGAGGAGAGGCAATCCTTACAGAGTTATCCTTTCAATTGCAATCCTTACAGAATTATCCTTTCAGTTGGAATTGGAGTTAGAATTGAAATTGGAATTGTAAGTTATCCTTACAATCCTTTCAGAGCTAAATACTGTATTTTTCAGAGAATAAGATGCACCGTAGTATAAGATGCACCTTAGTTTTTGGGGAGGAAAATAGGGGGGAAAATCTGCCTACCAGGTATTCATCTGGCTAGCATCTTGTCAGCTTCAGCACATAGTTTTGTGGGTGCTGGTTATATCTGCGTTGGGTTACAAAACGCCATCTAAAGCACAGCTGATTGTTAGAGAGAGAAGCAATAAGAAAAGCAAGCAAAGCAGGGAAGATCGCTTCACTCGGTAGCGCCTCATTAGGGCTGAAGAAGCTTTGAAAAAGCTACATTCAGAGTATAAGATTTTCAGTCTCCTTTGGGGGGGGGGGGGAGATGCGTCTTATACTCCGAAAAATCCAGTAGTTGGTGTTACTCCTGATTCTTCAAATCTCCACCTCCACCTCTAGTGTCAGGGTTCCCAGTAACATACCCACAGCAAACAAAACTCCAAGGCAGGTAGATTCCTCCAAGAATAGTTTTATTGGATATGTTATATTGGTACAGACTGGAGAAAACGGACTCTAAAGGTTCCCACAGCTTTTACCTAATTAAAAGTGAAGGTTTTCCCTCAACCCCAAACAATCAGTCACATGATCCAATGAAGATGCAGTCTCACTGCCTGGTGCCCTTACTCCTCCTTCCTCTGGCCAGATATAAGAATGTCCTTGGTTCCCAAGAAAAAATATTGTATTTTGGCTACAAAGTCCCAGCTATCTCTAATTTCCTCTCCCTATCCCTCAGCTCCAAAATGGCTTCAATCAGGTCAGCTTCAAGGTTGACTTCTAGCTTTTCAGACAAAAAGCTCATCTTCTCAAGATTGTAGTTTTAAATTACATATTTTGTGTTATTCCTGATTTCTCAGATCTCCATCAAGATCACACTTCTAGCTTCTCAGACAGAAATTAGAACATCTTCTGAAGCTGGTCACCATATTTTGATAGAAACCATGATGTCTCAATCAATCAATCAATCTTTAATGCTTCTAGACCGCCCCCTCTCCCAAAAGGGACTCGGGGCGGTGTACAGTCCGTGCAGAATATGACAAAATATAATACAAAATTAAAATTAAATGTACAGTTGGCATGGAGGAGGTTAAAATGTAATTTAAAAGAACTGTACAAAGCTATAAATATAAGTTTATAAACCCCTAAAATAGATACAATATTAAAAACAATACCCCTAAAAATAACCAGTTGATAAAACATTTGCCAGGAGGGACAGTTGTGATTATGCCAGGCCTGCTAATCGGAACAGGTGGGTCTTCAATTTTTGCTGGAAGGAGCAGAGGTCAGTAGTGGTTCTAATGTCGGGGGGGAGGTCATTCCAGAGGGTTGGGCCCATCACAGAGAAGGCCCTACTCCTTGGTGTCGCCCGTTGGCATTGCCTAGTGGACGGCACCAGGAGAAGTCCCTCCCTGTGTGAGCAAATTGGCCGCAGGGATGTATGTGGGAGGATGCGATCCCGCAAGGAACTAGGTCCCGTGCCATGGAGCGCTTTAAAGATGGTAATCAGCACCTTGAAACGCACCCGAAAAACCACAGGTAGCCAGTGCAGCTCGCGCAGGAGAGGTGTTACATGGGAGTACTTCGTACTCCCCATCACAGCCCGCGCGGCTGCGTTCTGAACTAACTGCAGTCTCCGGGCGCGTCCCAAGGGCAGCCCCATGTAGAGAGCGTTGCAGTAATCCAGGCGGGACGTCACCAGCGCATGAGTGACCGTGCGTAGGGCATCCCGGTCCAGTAGGGGGCGCAATTGGCGCACCAGGCGAACCTGGTGGAACGCCCCCCTCGCCATGGCTGCCACATGGTCATCCATTGACAGCCGGGCATCAAGGAGGAGGCACAAATTGCGCGCCAGTTCCACAGGGGGCAATTGTTCGCCCCCTATGGCCAGCGATGGAATCAGCTGGCTGAACCGAGGTGCCGGTAGCCACAGCCACTCAGTCTTGGAGGGGTTGAGTTTAAGTCTGTTGTCCCCCATCCAGACCCCGACGCCTTCCAAACACCGGGACATCACTTCGACAGCCTCGTTGGGGTGGTTTGGGGTTGAAATATACAGCTGAGTATCATCAGCGTAGAGGTGATACTCAACCCCAAAACCACGGATGATCTCACCCAGCGGCTTCACATATGTGTTGAACAGGAGAGGCGAGAGGACCGACCCCTGTGGCACCCCACAAGTGAGTAGCCTCAGGGTCGACCTCTGCCCCCCTGCTAACACACATTGCTTCCGGTCGGAGAGGTAGGAGCCAAACCACCGCAAAACGGTACCTCCGACTCCCATCCCCTCCAACCGGCGCAATAGGATACCATGGTCGATGGTATCAAAAGCCGCCGAGAGGTCTAATAGGACCAGTATAGAGGAACAACCTCTATCTCTGGCCCTCCAGAGACCATTGACCAACGCGACCAAGGCTGTCTCTGTGCTGTGCCCAGGTCGGAAGCCGGACTGGCGTGAGTCTAGATAATCGGATTCGTCAAGGTGTCGTGGAAACTGCTGCGCCACCACATTCTCAACAACCTTCGCTAGAAAGGGAAGGTTGGAGACTGGACGATAATTAGCTAGCTCCATTGGGTCGAGTGAAGGCCTCTTAAGTAAGGGCCTCACCACCGCCTCCTTCAAGGCGATTGGTAAGGATCCCTCACCCAATGAGGCATTCACTAGGCCCAGAAGCCAGCCTCGGGTCACCTCCCAAGATGCCAGTACCAACCAGGAGGGACACGGGTCCATTAAACATGTGGTGGGTCGCAGCCGTCCACGCAACCTATCCAAATCCTCGGGGGCAACAGAATCAAACTCCTCCCAGGATGGTCTCACAAGACTCGCTGTTGGCGGCCCGTCCGGTCCACTGAGGGGGGCCCATCCGCTCCGGATCTGAGCGACTTTTTCCTGCAGATATTCCCCAAACTCCTCTGCTCTGCCCTGCAAGGGTGCCCCCCGCGTCCCCTGTGACAAGAGGGAGCGGGTCACCCTAAACAGGGCGGCAGGGCGGTTATCCGCGGATGCAATAAGAGCGGCACAATATCTACGTTTGGCCGCCCTTAATGCCACAAGGTAAGTCCGTAAGTAGGCTCTTACCTGTGTTCGATCAGATTCGGAGCGTGAGGACCTCCACCTGCTCTCTAGACGTCTCCTATGGCGCTTCATCACCCTCAGCTCCTCGGTATACCAAGGAGCCCGGGTGGGTCGCTGCCGCAGGAGAGGTCACAAAGGTGCAACCCGGTCCAAGGCCCCAGCCGCCGCCCTATTCCAGGCAGCCACTAGGTCCTCCGACCGAGCGCGGGTCAGGGCTACAGGTAGTGGCCCAAGCTCCATCTGGAACCTATCCGGCTCCATCAGGCGCTTGGGGCGGTACCAGCTTGGACCGTCTGGTCCCGCCTCCTTGCGGTGGGGGGTAGCGCCAGGGAAGTCCAGCCGGAGACATGAGTGATCTGACCATGACAGGGGTGTAACAACTAAGTCCCCTATACCCAGATCACTCGTCCACTGCTCAGATACAAAAACAAGGTCCAATGTGTGGCCACCTTCGTGTGTGGGGCCCTGAATTAACTGGGTCAGGCCCATGGCTGTCATGGAAGCCATGAACTCCCGAGCCACCTCATACGCTGCTCCCGTCGACGGCAGGTTGAAATCCCCCATAACCACAAGCCTGGGGATCTCAACCGCCGTCTCCGAGATCAGCTCGAGGAGCTCGGGCAGGGCCGCTGATGTATAGCGAGGAGCCAAGTATACAATCAGCAAACCCAACTGCCTCCCTGGGCCCCATTTCATTTGTAGTTCTATCCCAAATATTCTAATATCTGAAGGTATCCTGTCTTTCAGATTCTTCCCTATTTGAGCAATGTGCAGTTCAACAACAGTGCTGGGGATGAAGTCTCCTTCTCAGAAGATGGACTGGGATCTGGTCTTTATGATCTTCTCAACTGGGTTCTCCTCCCCAATCTATCTTTTCTCCCCATGAAAGTTGGGCAAGTAAATCCTGAGGCTCCCCCAGGCCAGGATTTCACCATTAACTCTGATGGAATCATCTGGGCCACAAAGGTGAGCTGAAAGGAAATGTTGCAAGTTTGGGGATAGATTCCTTCTCTTCCTGAGATGCAGAACATTTTTCTAACTTGAAAAATAATCAATTGAGTCAGAAATAATGGCAGTCATTTGGTGAAAAATCTCCTTTGCATGTAACACCTTTGAGCTCTAGTTTGTGTCATTCCACAAAGGGTTAGGCTTGGGAATGACTTCTGCTTGAAAGGCAGGATGCAATTACAGCCCGCAACAGTGATTGACATGTACCATTTCTGCTCAGTTGTGTCCTCATACTTCTTTCTTTTAGCAACACCTTAGTTCAGTCACAATCCTTCCTCTGCAGGCTGAGATCCCAGTTCCAATCTCCCGCATCCATTGGTTTGAATGTCACTGGCCTGAATCCTTCAGAGATTTTCCTGATTTCTGATAGACGGTAGCAAACTATTTTTTTAGAAGAGAATCTAAATGTAAAAGTCGGAATAAGGAATGGGGAAAAGAATGAATGCAGCAGGTTCATTGCTTAAGTAGTTTCAAGTATTTCTCTTTCAGGCAATCCACTTTGCCAGGTTCAGCACTATGGTGAACAGGTTATTCTGAAGATCTTTTGAAGATGGAGATGTCAGTGTGGAGATTTAATGATACATGATCATTGAATTGACCTTCTGAAGTATTTCTCTTTTCTCTTTCAGAAGGTGCCCTTTGCCAGGTGTGGCAGGAAGAGGTGCCAGGCAGGAGAGAGGAGAAGAGTTCCAGAGGGCAAGCCGGTTTGCTGCTACCAATGTGCCCTTTGTCCAGAAGGGACCATTTCTAATCAGACAGATAGAGCAGATTTCAAATGTAAATCTTCCAGGATCAAGGAAGACATTCATTATTATTTTGTGTTATTGTTGTCATTTTCGATAAGATTGACATGCACTTAAATGTTTTAGCAGAACTCTTCAGTTTACCGTTCTAAACTGCCCTGGCCACAGAAGTCACCTTTCCCGATCCTCAACAATTCCATGCAGGTTAATTGTTGGGGCATAAGTTATGAATCTCCAACTTGCATTTCCACTCCTACGCAAACATCCAATTGGGAAAACCAACTTCCAATCTTTTCTGAGGAAATCCATGTTTTAATGTTTATCATTTAGAGTGTGCTTCTTGAATGGTGGCCTAGTGGTGGAGCTCTTGCCTCAAAATCAGGAGGCTGTGAGTTCTATCCTAGGTAGAGACAGACATTTCTCTCTCTGGCCACAATGAGTAAATATCTGCTGCGAATTCTGCATTGGTGACAGGAAGGGCATCTGGCCAGTAAACACTCAGCTCTATTCATTGCTGTGACTCTACCCACTCCATAATACAAGGGATTACAGGGTCATTAAAGGACACACACACACACACACACACAAACATCAGAGTGTGCTTCTTCTGTCAGCTGTATCAAACTCAGAAGAAACAGACCAGCCAGAGAAAGAGAAGATCCATCCATCTATCTCTCTTTGAAAGAGTAGGAGGGAGAAAAAAAAGTCTGAATGAACCGATTTGAAGCACAAAGCAGAGAGGTTAAGGCTGGGTAATGTACATGTAAACAAAACAGCAGCTTTGCTGGATAAAAGGTCTATTGATCTTCTGCGGGCTCCATTATAAAGTGGGGGTGGGGAAGCAGGCAGCACTCTCAGACAAAAAGCCACTTTACTCGTGGAAGAGCACAATGAATGGACAGCTGGAACTGAACAAATCTTTTTCTCTAGCTGCTCTATCCCCAGGATCATCATAAACAAAGGGTGATTTGCTCTTTCTGATGGTCCATGCATTGCTCAGTGGGTTCTTTCATCACTCCCTTTGCAGGAAGGTCAGCAGCAGAAAGGCAACAGGTGTATCATCCTTGCAGGAGGCATATTGTGCATAATAGTTGCTCAAGAAAATCCTTTGACAACAAAGACTTTTGATTTCAGATGCTGCTGACTGTGAACCCTGCCCAGAAGACCAATTTCCCAACAAGGACAAGGACCACTGAATTGCCAAGAAGATCCATTTCCTTGCCTATCAAGACACTCTGGGATACATTTTAGTTTTTCTTGCTCTTTTCCTCTCTGTGATCACATCTGCAGTCCTGGTGATTTTCAATAAACATCATGACACACCGATTGTGAAGGCCAACAACCGAGATCTCACCTACATCCTCCTGATCTCCCTCCTGCTCTGCTTCCTCTGCTCCTTCCTCTTCATTGGTCAACCTGGGAAGGTCACCTGTCTCATACGACAAGCTGCCTTTGCCGTTCTCTTTTCTCTTTCAGTTTCCTCTGTATTAGCAAAAACTCTCATGGTGGTTCTGGCTTTCATGGCCACCAAGCCAGGGAACAGGACAAGGAAACTCTTAGGTAAACCACTGACCAACTCCATTGTCTTAGCTTGTCCCCTTGTCCAAGCACTTATTTGTGCCACCTGGCTGGGAACCTCTCCTCCATTTCCCAACTTGGACTTTCACTCCTTGTTTGGAGAAATCATCTTGGAATGCAATGAAGGCTCAGCTTTAATGTTTTACATTGTCCTTGCCTACCTTGGTCTTTTGGCCCTCGTCAGTTTCACAGTGGCATTTCTAGCTAGGAAATTGCCTGACAGCTTCAATGAAGCCAGGTTCATTACTTTTAGCATGCTGGTCTTTTGCAGTGTTTGGATCTCCTTCCTCCCCACCTACCTGAGCACCAAAGGGAAGTCCATGGTGGCCGTGGAGAGCTTCTCCATTTTGGCCTCTGGGGCTGGTCTCTTGGCTTGTATCTTTTCCCCCAAATGCTTCATTATTCTGCTGAGCCTGATCTGAATTGTAGAGAAAATATAGTAAGGAACAAGAATTTCTAACTAATGGAAGGAGTTCCTCATTTATAATTGTCTTTGTGGCATGTTGAGAATGTGATAAGATTTCCAATAAGTGATGACATGAAGGAGGAATTTCTCCATAAAAGAATTCCTTATGACATTCTGCAACTGCTTACAATATTCCTATTGTCAGTTTTTTTTTGTTTTTCATATTTTCAAAGTGTCCTTAGTGAGGTTCAATTCCCTGTATAGAAGGAAAACTAGTTATTAAAATGTGTTTATTCTTTCCAACATTTCTAAGCTTATATGGCATGGGGGAAAAACCAAAATTAGATACAAGCTACTGCAAGATGCTAAGGAAAAAGGGGAGTTGGGTTTACCAAACTGAAAATTGTATTTTGAGGCATGCTGTCAGGCCTGGTTATTAGAGTGGGTGAACCTCCAGAATAAGAGGCTACATGAATTAGAGGGCCACAAATTAAGGTTTAGATGTCAGTTATTTATGGTATGATAAAGTTAAAGTTAATGCTGATTTTTATAATCTCTTTGCTAGAATTGCCATACTAAGAGTTTGGACTAAATATAAAACAAGGTTGTATAAGCAGTTTCCTCTTTGTATGTCTCCCCAAGAAGCTTTTTTTTAGAAAAGAAATGGTGGTGAAGCCAGACTGGTGAAAATATTATCTTTCAACTCTGGTGAAGCTACATTAAATTTGAGGGAGGGACTTCAATGATGTTTGCTGTTGCTTTACACATCAGCAACCGAAAGAACAATTTAAATCAGATAAAAAGAGTGTGGTTTTGATTTTGCTAAAAATGAATTGGAAATCCTAATGTGTGGTAGTGATGAGGAGATTGTTAGTAAGATTTATAAAATGTTATTGAAATTGAATTTGGAAAGTGAACATGTAAAACCTTGTATGATTCAGTGGGCAAGGAATTTTGGATATAATTGATGCTTGAACAATGGGAAAATATGTGGATGAAAGGTTTAAAATTTACACTTAACTATCACTTAAAAGGCATTTTTATAAAATGATGTATTACTGTTATGTAACACCAGATAAAGGCATTTGAAGTGAATGTTGGAAGTATGAAAGCTAAGAAGCAACTTTTTACCATTTCTGGTGGACATTAATTCAATTCGATTCAATTCAAACCTCTATTGTCAGAGTACCACATGTGTTCTATGAGATTGGCTGGGCCTCCCTTCATGCACCTCCCCACCCCAACACAATACAACTCACAGTGAAAGACAGAAAATCCCTAATCCAGTGAATCCTGCTAATAAACAACTAGCCGTATTGCACCGTGTGAGTTTATTGCACGTTGTGCCAGCCCCACAAGTCAATCATACTATGTTGTTGTAGAGTTACTTTTCATTCAGGGGTCTGACAGCCCACAGAGAAAAACTGTACTTCAGCCTGTTTGTGCGGCTGCCTATGATTCTATATCTCCTTCCCGATGGTAGGAGACTAAAGAAGAGCTAAGTCGACATGTGATAAAGCAAAGAAATTTTGGAGTAAGATTCATATTATAATACAGAAAATTCTTCAAGTGAAAATAAAAATGAAACCAGAAACTTTTCCTTTGGGTTTAATGGGAAAAAGAGAAAAAAATATCTTATATATGTTGACATTAGCAAGACTATTATACGAACAAAAATGGAAGGACAGTTAGATTCCCACTATGGATGAATGGCTACAGAAGCTGATGGAGTTGGCAGAAGTGGCTAAATTGATCCTTTTGGTTAAAGGAAAGAATATAAGTACCTTTGTTTCCACATGGAGACCCCTTGTGAACTTTGTGCTTGAGGTGGAAAAAAATGGAACTTTGATTTTGGGTTTTACCAATTAGATTGATAGGTTTTTAGAGAAATGTCTCGCGAATATTATTAGGGAAAAACAAAAATGTGCTTTGATGTTAATCCTTTTTTTTTATTCAGCGGAGGAAGTCGGAAGTCAATGCTTCTTCTTTTCTTTTCCCCAATTTCTCCTCACTTTTCTCTCCCCGTTTTCCCCTCCATTGTGTCTTCCTATTTACTTTAGTATTTTATCTTATAACCTAATAAAAAAACATTAAACTGCAAAAAGATGTGTTTATTATTTCATAGAGGATGCTATGGAGGACTTTCCATGTGATAACCCAAAACTTCAGTTGGAGACAGATGCAAAGCAGAAACCAAGGCAGCTTGTAGAACAGGGCTACTACATGGGCCATACTAGGGGTAGATGACATTGTCCACCTGCTACATTCAGCACCAGCTGCAGCTTCCAAATGCTCTTCAAAGGGAGCCCTATGGGGAGCACATTGCATGGATTCAAAGGCAAGAGGACCAGGGCAAGAGTGACGGAGTGCTGGGACTCCTGGTTCAGGAAAAGGTCCAACTGACACAAAATAATTAGTTATACAAATGACCATCTGGTCACAATTAGAAAGAGTTGTGAGTCCAGGAGGGTGGGAAGTCCCCATCCATAAGAAGCAGCTGGGACTCCCCTCCTCACTCTGCCCTGCCTGAGCCCAGCCCCAGAGCTGACCCACATGCCCTGCACCCATGTATCTTGGGGCCCTGCAGCCAGGCCACCACAGCTATGCTTCCTTCCGTGTGTGGCAGCAGCAGCAGCAGCCAGGATCAAGGGGAAACAGTCCTGGGCATCTCCACAGGGAAGGGCAGTAGAGTCCCAGCACCCTGGGAACTCAAGGCCCCGGGAAGCCCATGCTGCCATCCAGGAACTGCCCAGGTGGCCTGAGAGGGTCACTGAGGCTCCTCCATTGGGTCAGGGCCTGGCGCCCACTCTGGTCCCAAACCCTGACATGAGGGACATTGAATTGGCCATGCCTGCCCAAATAGCCACAACCACCTGGTCATGGCCCTCCCCCAGGTATGATTCCCCTGAGGGCAACAACAATCCTGATCTGGCCCTCAATGAAATAGAGTTTGACACTCCTGCTCTAGCTCATGTTCAGTCAGATTCATCCCTCATCTGCCTTCAGCGGAGCTCTGGGTGTTTCTTGAGCCTTTTCAGCTCCCCCAATTGAATCATGGGGCATGTTGGTAACAATGGACCAAGAGAGGTTGCATGCGAGTGATCCCATCCAAGGCCTCAGAAGCTTTCCTATTCCAGATAGTGGCCAAGGCCTCAGAAGGACTGGTCAAATAGATCCGGCCTCCCTGTAGAGAGGGGCAGCATAAAAGAATCTCAAGGTCATCATGCCATGCTCTGGCCAGGACAAAGGGGACAATTATAGCTTCTCCTCAGATCACATAGGAAGTGGTCTGTTTTGACTTGAGCCAAGAATGATGGTGGCCATGTTGAAATGCCTCTAAGGCCAGTCCCAGGAATGGCAAATGGACATCTCTAAAGACCATCAGTCTGGGGAACCCCTCAGTCAACTGTGAAATGCCCTCCAGAGGCTCAGACACAGAGGTTGCTATGCAGGAGGAAGGTTGGTACAGAAGTAATAATCCCAACTGATCCTGTGAATGAATCTTCAAGGAAAGAATTTCAGACCTGGTAATTTGGAGGGCAACACCCCAAAAGACCAAAGAGACACCTGGATGACAATTGCTACACTTAGGCTACAGCAACAGAAATCTGCAACTCTTGACAAAAAACTTGCAGTTAATATCTTGAGATACTTCCTCAACTTACATTTCTGCCTTGTGCCAATATTCCCAGGTAACACTCATATTATCTGAGCAAAATACGGCAAAAACCCAAAATCCATATTCTGTGCAGGGATCACTTCCATGTAGGTCAACTACACAGCTTCCCCAGGACTCCACCTGCTCTGTAAATTACAAGAAGAGACACAAACATGTTTTCTATTATGCTGTATGAAGAGGAGCTCTTGCTAAGGAGATGGGACAATGGCTTTCCCCTGCAATTATCAGAAGAACAATAATTCTTCATGTATCCCCTGGGGATTTCTAGACACAAAGATCTTCTACGATAAAACTTACTTTAAAAATATCTCTGAGTTCACCAGCTGGGAGGAAGAATGTGTCACCTTAGCCTGTCTTGCAAAGACCTCACTCCTGGGTTGGAAGAGACTCAAGTGCCTTTGTTTCCTCTATGGTCACAGCCCAAACACAGGTAAGAGGAAGCATGGTTGCTATAAATTTGTCCTGGTGCCATCCAGGTGGCACAGGTGGTGTCTGATCTGCTAAAGTTCCACTGAGATTTCAGGAGCAACCTTCAAATCAGTTTCTGCCTAAACCTTGATTTCTGTTCTAGGAGGGAAGGAGACAAGAATGACAGGAGTCATGGTATTTCTGATGCTGATGCTCTTCTGGCTCCAGGCTCCAACTACAGCAAAGAAGCTTCAAACAATTTGTGTGTTCAGGGATTATTTCCGTTTAGATGGAAGATACTATAGGCCTGGTGATCTCATTATTGGTGGGAATTTGCCCTTGGGAACCATTGACGACTCTCCTGTCTTTGACTTTAAAACAGTGACTCTTCCTTTATATAATACGTAAGTTTCAGCTGGAGGGGAAACATGCAGATAATTGTTTATTTTACTTTAAATTCTGGGATTCCTACTTCTTCTAGTATTTGTACTGTCTTGGTGTAGTGCACATTTGGTGCTTTTCCAACAAATTAGCAAGCTGTTAAAACAGGCTGGAATTCTCAATCACTTCAACAGGAAGATGATAAATAGCAAAAATGAAGAGGGAAGAAGTCAAACTATAATATTAATTTGACCAATAACTTTTGGTAGAACATTCAAATAAAATCTCCACACTCTTCAAGTGTTCAGGAGTTACAAAAATCCCCCTCAGTGTTGGAATCCGCATTGCTCATGTATAATGGCCTTCAGTGCATCTATGAGGTGACCCCCCCTGTAGTCCTGTGCTCAGCAATCTTTACCCCACCTGTAGAAGCTGCTCCAAGAGAGACCTTAAATAATTACGGTGAAAGGGGAGCAGTTGGAAAGGATTGCAGTCACTGCAGGAAAGTGAATATGGCAGGGATGATAGAGAGTATAAAACAATCCATGATATCTATGGAAAGGCTTATCTATCAGAAAAGTCATTCAAGTTTAGCCAAAGGAAGTCCTTTGAAAAGGAGCCAAACCCAATGACATTTGGGAGCTTATGCCCTCAAAGGTCCCCCCAAGCAGTGAAGCAAATTCTACAGCCATGCACAAGCTTTCCTGTAATGTTCCCCAATGTTTTTCTCACTACAGATACACCACCTGTAACTACCAGCAGTTCCTTGCATTGATGTTTGCTGTCTCCCAGGTCAATAAGGATTTTCTTCTGCTCCCCAACATCACCCTTGGCTTCCACATCTATGGCCATTACCGGAAGGAGAACATTATTTACTTAAATAGCCTCTCCATGCTCTCCTCACAAGGTCAAAAGGTTCCAGGTTACAAATGTGACCAGCAGGACATTCTGCTCTCTGTCATTGGTGATCTCAGTGCCAAGTCCTCAAGGCTGATGGCCTCCATCTTCAGTATCTTTAAGATCCCACAGGTAAGAGAGCTCTCTTGGATACAGTATGGAACAGACAAAGTGTCAGCGTTCCAAATATCATGCAGAATTAAATCAAAGTCCAAAGCAGAGTTATCCTTAAAACTCCAATTTAATAAGACAGACATGTTGGCATTGTGCTATGAAATCCCAAATCTGATTTGCTTCCTGGGATTCCACCCAGTTGAAAGTTCATGATCTTATCCCCACACCCATAATCCATCACATGGTCCAATCTTCTTCTTCCACGCTGGCATCTACACCCCTCTGTTCCGGTCAGGTGTCGAGGTGCGGAGACAAAAGATGACCTTGAGCTTCTAGGAAGAATGACAACAACACATTCCACAATTCTACTCCTTTCTATTCCCCCCTCCCAACTACTACACTAATGAAACAGCATAGGAAAATAATAGAAAGTGTGGCAGGCCAAAGATCCTAAAAGAAACATAACTACAGGCCTGACACAAAGATCAAAAGCACACAGAGAAGCCAAAGATGAAACTAAAAGACGTTTTTTTGGGGGGGGAGGGGCATATAAGAAGTTTCTGACTCTTAGTTTATTCTTTATTAAAGGGTAGCCATCATTTTAGTGCCATTTATTCTTTGTATCAGGCTGTTGATTTCTTCTCTTGTCTTCTGACAACCAATAGAAATGGCTAAGAAGGGAAGAAGATTAAGTTTGACAGTCAAAGAGAGTCAGCCTGACCTCGAGGGCCATCAACCCCACAATGGTCATTGCTAAAGTTAGCATAAAACTTTTACCTTGTCTTTGAAAAAAGAATATATTTTTCTCCAGCTCGGTGTTGGTTTTGAGTTCTCTCAGGGAGAGAGAAGAGTTTATCCTTCCTTCTTCCGGATCAATCCCAAGGAATCTGCTCAGTATGGGGGTTTAGTCCAGCTGCTCCTGTATTTCCAGTGGAACTGGGTTGGGCTTCTGGCCCCTGAAGATGACAGAGGAGAACGTTTCATCTCAACTCTGACGCCAATGCTGAAGGAGAAGGAGATCTGCCTGGCCTTCACTCTAATGCTGAAATCAGATAACTTGCCTATCGCTCAGAAGAAGTTTTCTCGCAATTTCCCAATTTTGTTTAAAACAGAAGTGTTTATTGTGTTTGCAGACACAATTATTGTTATGACTGTAATAGGGGGGGTATATTTTTTGGAAAAAATCAGAAAAGTATCATTTAGGAAAGTTTGTATCTTCACTTCCCATTGGAAACTTGGCATGGATGACTCCGAAGACACATTGGAATTTATAAAGCTTTATAATGGGGTCTTGCATTTTAGAGGCCACTCCGGGGATGTCTCTGAATTCAACCATTTCCTCCTGTCTTTAGACCCCTTGAATCCCCAAGGAGATGTCTTTCTCCCTCAATGGTGGGAAAATGTCTTTGGCTGCAAGATCCATAAACCAGGAAAGATCCCTCCAAAGGGGGAAAAACAATGTACAGGAAAGGAGAATGTGCAGAATCTCCCCAATTACACTTTTGAAAGGAGCATGACAGGAGAGAGTTACAATATCTACAATGCTGTTTATGCTCTGGCACACGCTTTACATGCAATGTGTGGATCCAGAGTTGGGTCATCCATGATGAAGTTTGGAAAGAGGATCTCAAATGTCCAGTCATGGCAGGTAATTTCTGTGGCTTTCGACTCAGTCCACAGACTCTTAAATCTGAAGCTCCCCATATTATTTTTTTCAGTTCTTGATTAAATGTCTACATACTCCCATACCAATTCATCTGAGATCCTGCCCTTTTCTTTAGTTTAGCATTCATTGTGCTACTCAGCTTGCTGTGTGAAAACAGTTTCTGATTAATAATGCATGGAAACTAACCAAGGAGAGAAGCAACCTAGAACTAAGGAAAAATTTCTTAATGAACGGTTTACCTTTAGAACAGTGGTTCACAATCTTTTTTCCGGCATGCCCCACCTAAGCATCTCTAAAATCCTGATGACACCCCTCCCCCCCCCCGATGGCATATAATTCTTACTTTACTCAAAAAGTGAACTCTACTCATGTGGAGGAAGCCTTAAAGGCCATTAACCTGGTTTAAACAAGGTTCAAATTGCCCCCATTAAAAATCAAGTTGCCCCACGGTTGGGCATGGGCCCCACTTTGGGAACCATTGCTTTAGAAGGTCATGGGTGCCCCATTGCTGGAGTCCTTTAGGAAGAGACAGGCTAGCCACTTTTCTAAAACTGTAGAGGGTCTGTTGCTTGAGCAGAGGGTTGGACTAGAAGACCTCCAATGTCCTTTCCAACTCTGTAATTCTGTTTCTATGACAATCACAGCACAGAGCAAGATTCAAAGTGGTCCTGATGGGTTCGTGATCTAAAATTCATCAGAATCTCTTCCATCAAAGGCTAAAATGTTGGATCTCTCTGAATAGTGAAGTGACCAACAAGGTCAGATGCTGTCTTTGACAATGAGCTAGAGAAAAGCAGTGGAATTTTCCATGGGTTTTTGGGGTATATGCTTTATTTACAGTTTTTCTTTAACATTTTCTGTGGACTGGGTGTAGTGACTGGATTGACATATTTTTCACAAAGTGCTCACAGTAATAATACAATTACATAGACAGATTTTTTTCTCTTCCAACTTCTAGCCTTAATGTGCTCATTATAATTATAATATATTCTTTTGTGTATCAATTGATATTATACTATTTTCCCAGTTGATCACTTGATGTTCCACCACATTTTCAGTATCTCAACTTTCTGTAAATAACAATAAAACCAGTTGTCAATAAGATTTAATCAATCCCAAGATTATATGTCTAAGTAGCCTGAATTTATAGTCCTGGAAAACTATACATACATACATACATACATACATACATACATACATACATACATACATACATACATACATACACATCCTGTTGATTGATCATAATAATACCTTTTAATATACCTAATCCTAGTCTTCCATCTTAATGTGTCTATATTTATAATATATTCCATTATATGTCTATAGATAGACTACTATTTTTCCAGTTTAAACTTTCCACTTATTTCTATTGTTACTGTATTGCATAATCTATCCATCATCTCTCAGCCTTTTTAGGATTTCATCATTTATTGATTTTTAAGGGATTTTTTCAATGTTTCTGTCTTGGAAACCTATGTCTTTCTAGCATTTTTACACAAACTCATTATTCCCTATGTCTTAACCCTTTTTCTCCTTCTGCTGCATCTTTTGAATATCCATCCACGACCCTTTCATTATTTTTGAAAGATATTCCTCCCCCCCACCCTCTTTATTCTATTATAAGCTCTTCGGGTATTGTCCATTTGATTTCTAGTATCTATTATTGCTGTCTTTTCAGTATTTGTATCTGTTTTTATCTTTTTGTCTTTTATTTTGCTTTGTCCCTTCCACCACTCCTTCTAATTCCTCAGCTGTCTTCTGTATGTTATATTCATCTTTTCCCACCATTTGTTGAGAGCCTTCTACTTTCACATCTTTATCTTCACAGTAGTGGCCAAAACTGTGGAAACCTTTTGGGAAAAGTGTATTTTCTAAAACTAGCTAATGACACCACTTTTGTTTGGAGTAGTACAATAAAATTATATATCAGTGGAAAAATAATTTAATCAAGAATGTAATGCAATAACTTTTATGAAGGGTTTGCTATTAGAATAGCAGTTAGTGTATAAGGAAGAAAAGTGAAACACGTAAAAAAAAAGAGATATACAAAAATTATCACCATGCCAGTAAATACTTAGTTGGGTAACCTTCAGCATGAATTACGGCCTTACAACGTCTTCCCATGGAGTGAACCAGCTGCTCTGCAGATGTTATCATGCGAAACCAAGATTGAATGATTGCTTCTATTGACTAGGTTTTATTGCTGGGTCGCTTCTGACTAACAAGTTTCTTTAGTCGGATCCATAGATTTTCCATTGGGTTAAGGTTTGGGCTATTCCCAGGCCATTCCAGCCGTGGAATATGATTATCTTGAAACTCCCCCCAAAAGTATCAGCCATCAAACCTCAAAAATACACTTTTCCCAAAAGGTTTCCACAATTTTGACCACTTCTGTAAATATTCCCAACAACTTCTTATAATTCTTTGTCACTATTTCTAGCATTTCTTCATAGAACTTTATTGTCTCCTGCTGGATCATTTTGAAACAAGTTAATATACCTCTAATGTCCCAATATCCCAATAACTGAAAACTCCAGAAAAAAAACACTTGTTAATAAGATTTGGTCAATCTCAAAGTTATTCCTCCAAGTCCCCAAATTGTCTATTAGTTTGTGCTTTTCAGTTTTTATAGTTTCCAATTTACACCTTCCCAATTATCCAGATTTTAAAGTCTTATTTATCTTTTCTTCTTTCGTTCCTGCAAGTCTTTCAAATAATCTTTTCAGTGTACAATTCCAACATAGTTTTGGTGTTCAATTTATTTTGCCTTCTGAATCTTCAAAAAGCTCAGTAAATAATTCCCAGCACCCACACCTACTAAGATAAAGTCAAGGTCAAGCAGTTCTCCAGATGTTATTTACTTCTCTCCCCACTTTCTTTTAAATTATACACATTGCAGTAATCTTCTTCCTCCAGTAGATGGCTCCCCTGCTCCCAATTCCAGGTTCCACTGAATGTAAAAGTCAGAAACAGCTGATTGTCATCCAGTCAGGGGAGTTAGAAATAATGTTTAGAAAAACAAATTAACAATGAAAATTGAATTTTAAAAAAGGGATAATGGAAGCAAACAATTATAATGAAATATGGGGGGATTTTATAAGATCAGTGTTGGTGGAAGGCAAAGGGAATAAATCTACTCAAGAATTTATGTTGTTTTGGAGGGGATAAGGGCACAATTGGAATATATATTGTATATCTTTTAGTTGTTATAGGCGAAAAAATAGAAGGGGGAAAAACAGCCTATCTGGGAGGTGGGGGTGCATTGTCATATTAGGGTTTTTTTCTTTTTCCTTTTTGCATTTAGATGTACACTATTTTGCCAAAAGTATTCACTCACAACTGCTTCTGGTTATGTGGATGGGTGAGTGAATACGTTTAGCAATAGAGTGTATATGTTTATGTTTGTATTATTTGCATAAAAAATATATTAAATTAAATAAAGAAAACCAATAGTCACTTTTCACAACGTTGTTTCCAGGTTTTCTATGTTTTAAATCATCCTTTAGGTTTTTTCTTTCACTTCTGAATCTTTAATCTTCCTCTTTAGTTTTTAGTCTTTAATCTTTCGCCATAAATCCGATCACCATTTTTTAAAGATTTGGGGGGAGGAACTTAGGTTAAAAGTTATATGAGCCGTGGTGGTGCAGTGGTTAGAGTGCAGTACTGCAGGCTACTTCTACTGACTGCCAGCAGCCTGCAATATGGCAGTTTAATCTCTCCAGGCTCAAGGGTGACTCAGCCTTCCATCCTTCCAAGGTGGGTAAAATGAGGAGCCAGATTGTTGGGGAAAATAGGCTGACTCTAAAACTGCTTAGAGAGGCTGTAAAGCACTGTAAAGTGGTATATAAGTCTAAGTGCTATGGCTATTGCCTCTCTAAATCAGCTGTTGGAAATTTTCTCACCCAGTTTCACTGCTCTGTCCACATACCACTCCAGTGCAAGATCTTAGTGTTTCAGACATCCCATCTTGTGACTGACCAAAAATGACCATTGTCTCTGCTGCCATTCAGCAGGATGTTCTTCAGATCAGCGAGGAAATTGCAGTTTCCTCATGATCAATGAAGCGCCTCTCCTTTCTTCACCTCCCCTCCAGGGAGGATTAACCCTGTAGAATTTCCCAGCTAGCAGTTTCTGGCTGCATTTCATGGAGCCCGGTGGAGCTCTGCTATTTTCCAGCTGTTTTCACTAAGACTTCAAATGAAAGTCCCCTCCTGAATGGTTCTGATGGAAATCATTTATTCATTTCAAACATTTGTTTATCACTTAGCAAGAACTTTGGCCAAAGTAACTATTGGAAAGTACATGCAGCCAAGTATCACAAGAGGAAAACCCTAAAATTAAATTTAGATTGTGGAACTAAAATTCTTGAGTTTTGGTGAAATACAAGTTGGAAACCATGCCCAGTGATAAAGGGGAAATGTTCAGTTTCAGAGTTAAATATTTGGTGCTACACGTCATTCCTCAGATCGCCACCAAGAGATGGAAGTAGCTTCTGAAAATATAAATTCATCTTCTCAAGGTGGCCATTATGTGATGATAGAAGCCATGATGTCTCATTTGTAGCTCTAGCCCAAATACTCCATTGTCTGAAGGTCTCCTTTCTTCCAGCTTCTTCCCTATTTGAGAAAGGTCCAGTTCAACAACAGTGTTGGAGAGGAAGTCTCCTTCTCAGAAGATGGACTGGGATCTGCTCGTTTTGATCTTCTCAACTGGGTTTTCCTCCCCAATCAATCTTTTGTCCCCATGAAGGTTGGGCAAGTAAATCCAGAGGCTCCCCCAGGTCAGGATTTCACCATTAACCCTGATGGAATCATCTGGTCCACAAAGGTGAGGTGTAAGGAAATGCTGTAACTTCAGGGAAAGATTCATTCTTTTCCTGAGATGCAGAATATGTTCCTAACTTTAAAACTAATCAATTGAGTCAGAAATTATGGCAGTCATTTGGTGAAAAATCTGCTTTGCATGTAACACTTTTGAGGTCTGGTTTGTGCCATTTCACAAAGGCTTAAGCTTAGGAATGACTTCTGCTTTGAACACAGGATGCAATTACAGCAAGCAACAGTGATTTCCATGGACTCTTTCTGTTCAGTTTTATCCTCATGGTTGTTTCTTTTAGAAATGCTGTGGTTCAGTCACAAGCCTTCCTCTGCAGGATGAAACCCCAGTTCCAATCTCCAGCATCTATTGATGTCCCAGGAATGCCAGTGGCCTGAATCCCTCGAGAACTGTTTCATATTTCTGATAGATTGTGGCAATGTATCTCTTTAGAAGATAATCGGAACATAGACGTGGGAGTGGGGAAAAGAATGAATGCAGTAGGTTCGTTCTTTAACTAATTTCAAATACTTATATTTCAGACAATTCCCATTGCCAGGTGTGGAAGGAAGAGATGCCATGCAGGAGAGAGGAGAAGAGTTCCAGAGGGCAAGCAGGTTTGCTGCTACCACTGTGACACTTGTCCAGAAGGGACCATTTCTAATAAGACAGGTAGACCATACTTCAAATCTAAATCTTCAGGTACCATGGAAGACATTCATTAAATCAATATATTTTTGTTATTGTGTCATTTTTTATAAGATTGACATGCACTCATTCTTTTCAATAAAACCTTTCAGTTTAAAGATCCAAACTGCCCTGGCCACAGAGGGCACCTTTTTTGATCCTCAGAAAGCGTAGTTTGAAGGGACAATTTATCAGTGTCCAACATCCATTTTCTGCTTCTACTGTCACCTCCAATTGGGAAACCAACTTCCATTCTTTTCCTGAGGAAGTGGGGCATGTGGTCCCAGCTTTTATTTGCTCATTTAGAGAGTGCTTCTTCTGGCATCTCTACTAACCTCTGAGGAAACAGACCTGCCAGAGAAAGAGGAGACACACCAATTTATGTTTCTTTGATGGAACAAGAGGGAGAAATGAACAGATTTGATGTACAAAGCAGAGAGACTAAGGCTATCAGGTTAATGTACACACACAAAAACCAGCATCATTCCTGGATAACAGATCTGTCTGTCTTCTGTGGGTTCCATGATAAAATGGGAGAAAATAAATAGCACATGAGGTTATTTCTCTCTTTTTTAAAATAGTTTTTATTGAACATTTTAATCTTTAAAAACAGAAAGAAAAACACAACAAGAAACAACAAAACACAAAACATATAACAATATAAAGTAATTATACAGCCTTCTGTATCGGCTTTCATGTTTAGCCTTTATAGTTCTCCATTCTGCATTGTCTACCTATTGCTTTTACCTTGTCATAAAATATAACAACAGTGGTACAATAGAGAATGTAAATATATGGTGATATAAATCATTAATAATATTATAAGTGTTAGTACTACTGTTGTTATATTATACAAATTCTTTCATTACTCTCTTTGTAGGTAGGTCAATAGCAGAAAGGAAACCCTCATATCATTTATGCGGGAGGGATAATGTGCTTGGTAGTTGCTCAAGAAATCCTTAGACAAAGACCTTTGATTTCAGATGCTGCTCACTGTGACGCCTGCCCAGAAGACCAATTTCCCAACAAGGACAAGGACCAATGCATTGCCAAGAAGATCCACTTCCTTACCTATCAGGACACCCTGGGATACATTTTAGTTTTTCTTGCTCTTTTCCTCTCTGTGATCACTTCTGCAGTCTTGGTGATTTTCTATAAACATCATGACACACCGATTGTCAAGGCCAACAACAGAGATCTCACCTACATCCTCCTGGTCTCCCTCTTTCTCTGCTTCCTTTGCTCCTTCCTCTTCATTGGTCAACCAGGGAAGATCAACTGTCTCTTCCAACAGTCTGCCTTTGCCATTCTCTTTTCCCTGGCAGTTTCCTCTGTGTTGGCAAAAACTGTCATGGTGGTTCTGGCTTTCATGGCCACCAAGCCAGGGAACAAGACAAGGAAACTCTTGGGAAAACCAGTGACCAACTCCATTGTCATAGCCTGTCCCCTGATCCAAGCCCTTCTTTGTGCCACCTGGCTGGGAACTTCTCCTCCATCTCCCAACTTAGACTTCCACTCCTTATTTGGAGAGATCATCTTGGAATGTAAGCAGGGATCAACTTTAATGTTCTACATTGTCCTTGCCTACCTAGGAATTTTGGCCCTCGTCAGTTTCACAGTGGCGTTTCTAGCTAGGAAATTACCTGATAGTTTTAATGAAGCCAAGTTCATTACTTTTAGCATGCTGGTCTTTTGCAGTGTTTGGATCTCCTTCCTCCCCACCTACCTGAGCACCAAAGGGAAGTCCATGGTGGCTGTAGAGATCTTCTCCATTTTGGCCTCTGGGGCTGGTCTCTTGGCTTGCATCTTTTCCCCCAAATGCTACATTATTCTACTGAGGCCTGATCTGAATTGTAGAGAAAATATAGTAAGAAACAAAAATTTCTAACAAATGCAAGGCATTTCCTCATTTATATTTGTCTTTGTGGCATGTTTAGAATGTGGTAAGGTGTATAATAAATGATTTAGTGAAGGAGGAATTTGTCCATAACAAATTCTTTATGAAATTCTGCAACTGGTCACAATATTCCTGTAGTCAGTTTTTTGTTTATCATGTTTTCAAAGTGTCCTTAGTGAGGTCCGGTGCCCTGTATTGAAGGAAAACTGCCCCACTGTTTATTATTATTAATTATTTTTATTAGACATGTTTATTATTTCATATATTTTTAAGTTAATATGTCAAGAGAAAAAAAATCCAAAATTAGATACAAACTACTGCAAGATGCTAAGAAAAAAGGGGGTTTGGGTTCACCAGACCTTAAATTATATTTTGTGGCATGTTGTTTGGCCTGGTTAAAAGAGTGGGTGAAGCTCCCGAATAAGAAGCTACTTGAATTAGAGGGCCACGAATTAATGTTTGGATGGCACTGTTATTTATGGTATGATAAAGTTAAAGTTAATGTTGATTGTAATAATCACTTTGCTAGACGTGCCAATGTAAGAGTTTGGAATAAGTTCTATATGAAGTTGCCTCCCCCTAAGAACTTTTTAAGAAAAGAAATGATGGCAAAGCCAGACTGCTGGATGTATGGTAAAATATTATCTTTCAACTCTGGTGAACCTACATTAAAGTTGAGGGAAGAACTTGAATTATGTTTACCATTGGTTTACATATCAACAACTGGAAGTCACATAAAAAGAGTTGTGGGTTTGATTTTGCTAAAAATGAATTGGTTATTTATGGTATGATAAATAAACATTGCATGATTCAGTGGGCAAAGAATTTTGACACAATGTGATGCTTGAACAATGGGAAAATAGGTGGATGAAAAGTTTAAAATTGACACTAAACTACAAAAGAATTTTTTAAATAAAATGATGTATCACTGGCATTTAACACTGGATAAGTTATCCAGAATGTATAAAGGTATTTCAAATGAATGTTGGAAGTGTAAAAGAAAGAAGGAACTCTTTACCCCTTTATGGTGGACATGTGATAAAGCAAAGAAATTTTGGAGTAAGATTCATATTATAATAGAGAATAGTCTTAATATGAAAATAAAAACGAAACCAGAAACTTTTCCTTTGGGTTGAATGGAAAAAGACTTGGAGAAAAAAATGATCTTATATATGTTCACAGCAGGAAGACTATTATACTCACAAAAATATAAATATATTTTATTTTTAATAAAACATTTTAATAAAAATGTTAAACTGGAAAAATGCATTTATTATTTCAAGGAGGATTTTTATTTTATTTTGTTCCTTACTTTATTTAGTTTATTATTAAGGTAGTGCTTTAAAGGATTGTGCTCAATATCAGTGTTTCTATTCATATATGGCTGTTTCCTTAGATGTTTGAGGCTTTATAGAACTTCCCTACCAATATTCAATTGCTTTTGAAGTAGCAGAGTTTAAATCCCCCTCACATCCAGATCTGCAATACTGCCTCATCAAGGTTGGGCAGAATTTCCCTGAGAGGAATGAGCAAAGAATGTCATCATTGTATGCAGCAAGTTAATCATCTCTTGTGGCATTTCATCTCTTGGACTTCCATAGTAAACTACAATAGTCTATGAGATCTGTGTGCACAGAAGGTCTACAGAGGAATCATTCTATCCATGCCCAACATCACAATCAAATTTCTTTAATGAGGACAAGTTCCCAGTAATGTCATTCAAGGTATGACAAGAGGTTTTGGATCTTATGAATATCTGGTTTGGTTCACTTCTCCGCCCCCATTCCTTTTAAACAAAAAGTTATATTTAATTCATATTTTTACAGGAGATAGATAAGATGAGTTGAGATGACATGAGATGAGATGAGGTAAGATAAATGATAAGATAACTTTATTGTAACTTTTTTATAGTGAGCACAGTGGCTCATGTTAAAAATGAAATTCTATTCCTTGCTCTCAAGAGAAAGTATATATCTACCCATACTCATACATAACACACATCTACACATTACACACACACACACACACACACACACACATGCAGAAACATATTAATCACTGTCCGTTTTGAATACATAGAGGAAGGAGGAAACCTGTGTGTTCACAAGGTTTTTTTTTTTTCCAAAAAGTTTTATTGGTTTTTTAAAACATTTATAAGAAAAAGGGTAAGTGGAATGGTATACAAATTTTGGCAGTTGCAAGTATGGCAGACGCCCCCTCCCTCCAAACTCATAAGGTACATCTATGTATAAAACATTAATACAAAATCGTATAAAATCAGCATATCAATTCTATAAAAATATTTCAATCATATTATATATTATAATATATAGTCTAGGTATAATTTCATTATTACTTTCGGTCTGTTTATAACAATGTGATTTTCTTACTCATTTTTGTGATCTGAGCTTTCTTAGTGTTGCCCCTTCTCCCCCCGCTGGCAGAGCTCCGGCCCCTCCCGTGTCCTGTGTGACCGTTGAAGAGTCTTCTGTTTTTTCTAGGATCGCTTTATTTTTTTCCATAAAGGCCTGAGCCTCTATGGGTGTATTGATTCTAATTCTTGTCTCCTCCCAGAATATCAGCATCCCTTCAGGCATCAACCATCTAAACCACACCCCTTTCTGGTATAATTTATTCGCCAATTGCGAATAATTTTTCCTTTTCTCCCTAATTTTTTTTGGGATCTGCTTCAAGATGGTTATCTCCCTGTCGTGATATGTCAATGCTTGCCCCCTTTGTACACCCAGAATTGTGTCTCTTGTGCTTTTCCTAAGAAATTTGATATGAACCTCCCTGGGCACATTGTGTGTTCTGGCATATGCTGAGTTCACTCTATAGACCAGGTCTATCTCCCATTCCATCTGTTGTTTATCTTTGTGTATGTATTCAGCTAAGATATTAGTCATGATGTCCCTTATATTTTCCCCATCTGCTTAATCTAAGATAAAAGGACATTCTCTCAAACTCTGTTTTCATTTGTTGGATATCAAGTTCTTTGTTACCTTTCTGCAAAGCTTCTACCCCCCCCCCTCGCCTCCGCCACCCCCCCCCCTCCACAAGGTCCAGTCTCTGTGAGTTCTTATAAATTTGGACTTGATTCTCTTTAATTTCCTCCTTCATTTCCTTTAATTGTTTCTTAATTTCTTCCTGGCCTTGTATGAGTTGCTGAAGCATTTGTTGCAAATCCATCTCTGTACTCTTGGGTTGCATCAGTTCTGTAATCTTTGACTGTGTGGCAGGACTGGATGTTGCAGATGTTGGTGCAGAGGTAGCAAAACCAGGTTTTCCAGGTGGTGGTCTTTTTGGAGACATAGTTTATAAAGCAGAGAGATCAGTCAGTGTAGAGACTGGACAGCTGAAGAAGTAGAGCAGGCAGATGAGTTCAGGAGGCAGAAGATCCAAGCAGCTGGGAGTTTCTTTAGTCAGTCTAGCAATAGAGAAAATTTTTCTCTCCAGAGGGTTCAGAAAATGGCAATCCACAAGAGATTCTTCTGGTTGACACGGAGACAAAGACCGGAAGCCTGAGTTTTAAAGGTGGAGTCAGGTTTCAGAGTTCATGAAGACAACGGAAGTGTGCCATCTTGCCCTGCCAGCTTTGGGCTCAGAGGCATAGCAAACTTTTAAAAGTTCAGGAAATTCTCAGTTCACCCATAAATTCTGGAACTAAGTCCAATGAAAGTCACTTTTACAGGGGTGAGGCATCATTAGTTGGCTCTCCCCCCTCCTCCTTCCCCTGAGGGCGAAAGCAATATCTTTTCAAGCCGCTTGTCCAAGGGGGGGAGGAAATCCCCCTCCCTCTAGCCGCACCTCCAACAAAAATCCGAAAGTTAAACTTTTTAAAAAAGCTGAAAAGTCCATCAGTTCAGAAGAAAGGGAATGAAGAAAGGAAGCCTCTCACCATACCGCCGCTGCTTCGTTCAAAAGTGCGTTCTCCGATCGGCATGGAGCGATACGCATGCGCGCCCTCCAAAACTGCTCCCCGGTGCCTAGAACGAAGCGGAGAAGCCCCCGCCAGCTGACGCCTACGCCAGGACCCTCCGCGAGCCGCTCCCTCGGCAGGACGCCTCTCCGGGGCGTCCTGTGCCCCCCCAGAAGCGGGGGAAGCACACCGGGAGAGCAGGAGCAGGCAAAGGCTTGCCTGTCGCCGTAGCCGCCAGAACCGGACGTGTTCACAAGGTTGATGCTACATGGAACAAAACTGTGACTGAATCTGGATGTTGTGCTTCAGATACCACAAAGACTCCTCTCAGAAGGAAACAAGGAAAACAGGTTGTAGAGAGGATGTGTAGCATCCCAAACAACCCTGCGGACTCTGTTCAAGCATTGCTTAAATGCTATGTCGTAGATAGAAGGGAATGAACTTCCAATAATCTTTTCTGCTGTCCTCTGTTGGTAACGTAGAAATGAGGATCCAGACAGGAACAAGGTTGATGGGAAAAGGCACTCTGATGGGAAGGCACCCTGAACATCCCCAGGGGCTCCCTTTTATTGTAATTCTTCTCCACACAGCAAAAGCTCATTGGACAACATAATACATTTGGCAAATGCCTATTGGTACATAAAAACATGGTAGTCTCGTGAACAACTCATAGTATAGCTACGTGATTCACATGTTTACTGACTGAAGTCCTGTTTACTGACTGAAGTCCTGTTGCCTGCTACGTGCTTCTGCCTACGTGCCAAATCTAGCATTCCTTCTGATAAGGGAAGGGATTAGAGGAAGGAATGTGGACTTTAGTTCCCCCAGCGTGGTTTGTCAGCTACTGAGTAACTAATTACCTCCACAGTCCTCACCACTCTCTGCACCACCTTCCTGCCTGAAACAGTAATGCTTCCAAACCAGGCATTATGCAATATGCTCTCCATCGTCCCTCTATAGAAAGTGGTAAGGACAAGGGAAGGAAGATGACATTTTCATATGTTATGCAAGCTCGGTTCTGCCCATTTCATTAGCCTACTCATTAGCTACACACACACACACACACACACACACACACACACACACACTAATTGCTGTATTAATATTCAATGGATATAGCATACAGATATTTAACCAGTAATTGAAGAACGGGTTTGTTAACCCAGAGAGGTGGAGGAAGCAGAAATTAAGGGGTTTTTTAATTAACCGTTTTTTAACAGTCTTAAGGGGTTCCAGGGTAGGGGGGGAGGGGATTCAGGCCAGGAGGGAAAGTAGAGCCAGGCAAACAGGTGTGGTCGGGAGGAGAGGGAGCGGAGTGGGGGGGAGGGGGATAATAGCATTCCATTACAGGGCTCCATTATACCAACGGTTGAGGGGAGGGGCGGGTGCGAGGACAGATTAAGAACCTGCAGTCGGTTGGGAGACCGTGGTTGCTGGCTACACCCGGTCGCTTGTACCAACCCCCGCACTCTAGGTGGCCAGGATCTACAGAGCCAGGGCCTTAGGCTGATGTTATGCAATGCGAGGTCCGTTGTTAACAAGGCCCCCCTCATTAATGACCTGATTTTGGAGGGGGAGCCGGACCTCGCAGGAATAACAGAGACCTGGTTGGGACACGAGGGAGGTGTACCCCTCGTGGACATGTGCCCACCAGGTTATCGAGCATTCCACCAGCCACGGGCCCAGGGTAGGGGCGGTGGGGTAGCGGTAATTATCCGGGAAGACCTAGAGCCGAGAGAGTTCACTGTGCCACAGACATCCGGATGTGAGTCCCTTGTTGTGAGATGGGGCCCAGGGAGACAGTTGGGCCTGCTGATTGTATACCTGGCTCCTCGCTATACATCAGCAGCCCTGCCTGAGCTCCTCGAGCTGATCGCAACGATGGCAGTTGAGACCCCCAAACTTTTGGTTATGTGGGACTTCAACTTGCCATCGGTGGGAGAAGCATCTGAGGTGGCTCAGGAGTTCATGGCTTCCATGACAGCCATGGACCTGACTCAGTTAATTCAGGGTCCCACACACAAGGGAGGCCACACACTGGATCTTGTCTTCTTCTCTGACCAGTGGACGAGTGATCTGGGAATAGGGGACATAGCTATTACTCCCCTGTCATGGTCAGACCACTCACTTCTACGACTTGACTTCCCTGGTGCTACCCCCCGCCGCGGGGAGGCGGAACCGGAATATCCTAGGTGGTTCCGCCCCAGGCGCCTGATGGAACCGGATAGGTTCCAAACGGAGCTTGGGCCACCTCCTATAGACCTGACCCGCCCCCAGATGGAGGACCTAGTAGCCGCCTGGAACAATGCGGCTGCCGGGGCCTTAGACCGGGTGGCGCCTTTGCGGCCTCTCCTGCGGCAACGAACCAACCTGGCCCCTTGGTTTACCAAGGAGCTTGGGGTGATGAAACGCCACAAGAGACGCCTAGAGAGCCGATGAAGATCCTCCCGTTCCGAACTTGACCGAACACAGGTACGAACCTACTTAAGGACATACCTTGTGGCAATAAGAGCGGCCAAACGTCGACATTGTGCTGCCCTTATTGTGTCCGCAGATAACCGCCCTGCCGCCCTGTTTCGGGTGACCCGCTCTCTTCTTTCGCAGAGACCACAGGAAGCCCCTTTACAGGGCAGGGCAGAGGAATTTGGGAAATATCTGCAGGATAAAATTGCTCAAATCCGGACAGAATGTGTCCCCCTCAGTGGGCTAGGAGGGATGCCCCAGGCGAGTCTTGAGAGACCATTCTGGGAGGAGTTTGACTCGGTTGCCATCGAGGATTTGGACAGGTTACGCGGGCGACTACGAGCCACCACATGTTCATTGGACCCGTGCCCCTCCTGGCTTGTACTGGCATCCTGGGAGGTTACACGAGACTGGCTCTTGGTGCTAGTGAACGCTTCATTGGGCGAGGGGCTCTTACCAGCCGCCTTGAAAGAGGCGGTTGTGAGACCCTTACTCAAGAAGCCTTCCCTGGACCCAACGGAGCTAGCCAATTATCGTCCTGTCTCCAACCTTCCTTTTCTAGCGAAGGTTGTAGAGAGTGTGGTGGCCCAAGAGTTCCCACGTCACCTGGAGGAGAGTGATTATCTAGACCCGCGCCAGTCCGGCTTCCGACCCGGGCACAGCACAGAGACAGCCTTGGTCGCGTTGGTTGATGATCTCTGGAGGGCCAGGGATAGGGGTCGTTCCTCTATCCTGGTCCTATTAGATCTCTCAGCGGCTTTTGATACCATCGACCATGGTATCCTCCTGCACCGGTTGGAGGGGCTGGGGGTGAGGGGCACTGTTTTACGGTGGTTCTGCTCCTACCTCTCCGACCGGACACAGCGTGTGTTGGCAGGGGAGCAGAGGTCGTCCCTGAGGCCTCTCACTTGTGGGGTGCTGCAGGGGTCGGTCCTCTCGCCTCTCCTGTTCAACACATATATGAAACCGCTGGGTGAGATCATCCGTGGTTTTGGAGGTGGATATCATCTGTACGCTGATGACACACAGCTGTACATTTCCACCCTGAACCACCCCAACGAGGCCGTTGAAATGATGTCCCGGTGTTTGGAAGCCGTACGGGTCTGGATGGGTGACAACCGACTCAAACTCAACCCCTCCAAGACGGAGTGGCTGTGGCTTCCGGCCCCCCAGTTCAACCAGCTAATTCCAACACTGGCCATTGGGGGCGAACAACTGGCCCCCATGGAACGGGCGCACAATTTGGGCGTCCTCCTGGATGCCCGGCTGTCCATGGATGACCATGTGGCAGCCGTGGTGAGGGGGGCGTTCCACCAGGTTCGCCTGGTGCGCCAATTGCGCCCCCTATTGGACCAGGATGCCCTTCGCACAATCACTCACGCGCTGGTGACGTCCCGCCTAGACTACTGTAATGCTCTCTACATGGGGCTCCCCTTGAGATGCACTCGAAGACTGCAGTTGGTCCAGAACGCGGCCGCGTGGGTGATTATGGGAAGTACGAGATACTCCCATATAACACCTCTCCTGCGCGAGCTGCACTGGCTCCCCGTGGTCTATCGGGTGCGTTTCAAGGTGTTGATTACCATCTTCAAAGCGCTCCATGGCATAGGACCTAGTTACCTGCGGGATCGCATCCTGCCCCATACATCCCTACGACCAATTCGCTCGCACAGAGAGGGACTTCTCCGGGTGCCGTCCACTAAGCAGTGCCAGAGGGCAGCGCCCAGGAGTAGGGCCTTCTCTGTGATGGGCCCAGCCCTCTGGAATGACCTCCCCCCGGATATTAGGATTACCACCGACCTCTGCTCCTTCCATTCAAAACTCAAGACCCACCTTTTTCAACTAGCAGGCCTGGCTCAACCGTAGTTCCATTTTACTCCTCCTGGCAATTTTTATATTTGTAATCTCCATGGGGTATTTAATTTTAACTTATTTTAATATTTCTATGTTATAATAATGATGTATTGTGTTTTTTATACCTCCTCCGCACAATGTGTAATTTTATAGTATGTGTTTTATTTATTGTACGCCGCCCCGAGTCCCTTTGTGGAGAGGGAGCGGCTAACAAATTTAATAAATAAATAAATAAATAAATAAATAAATAAATAAAAAGAAATGCATATGGGGAGCTTCCTCTCTAAGGGTCTGCGGTCTCAGTCCCAGTGAGTCCCAGTGATTACCTGCCATGACTGGACATTTGAGATCCTCTTTCCAAGCTTCATCATGGTTGATCAGGTTCTGGATCCATATATTCCATGTAATGCAAGTGCCACAGCATAAACGGCATTGTAGATGATGTAACTTTCACCTGTCATGCTTGTTTCAAATACATAATATGGCAGATTCTGCAAATTCTCCTTTCCTGTACATAGTTTTTTCCATTTTTTAGGGGTCATTCCTGATTTCTGGATTTTACATTCAAATATTTTTTCTCACCATAGTGGAAGGAAGTCATCTCCTTCTGGGTTCAAAGGGTCTAAAGACAGGAGAAAATGGTTGAATTCTGAGAAATCCCTGGTGTGGTCCCTAAAATGCAAAGCTCCATGGAAGTACTTTGTATATTGCAATACATCTTGAGATCCCACCACACTAAGATCCCAAGAGAAAGGTATGATCCAAAGATTCTAAAATGATTTGGATCGCCCATAATTACACAGAGCGAACACTACCAATGAAATAGTAGTGGAGTCTCAAAGCAGAATAACCACTTCAACTTTAAGCAAAATCTTGAAAAGAAGACGTAATCCCAGCACATTAATAACAGGAATGCCAGATTTGAATATCTCAGGGAAGCCCAGGCAGATGTCCTTCTCCTGGAGCATTGGCATCAGAGATGAGATGAAACATTCTCCATCTTCAGAGGCCAGAAGCCCAACCCAGTTCCACTGGAGATACAGGAGCAGCTGGACTAAACCCACAAACTGAGGAGATTTCTTGCGATTAATCTGGAAGAAGGAAGGAAAATCTGTTTCATCTCCACCAGGGAACTCAAAGCCGACACTAAGCTGAAGACAGTGATATTTTTTTCTCCAGAGGCAAAGTAACATTTTACGGTGAGTTTAGGCAATATGGCCATGTTATTATCGCTCCATTAATCAGAGTGGCTCACCCTGAGTTTCAAGCTAAACTTCTTCCCTTCGTAAGAAAAGTGACTGGTTGCATAGTTTGCCTGATTGTAACAGGCCAGAAGGAAAGGAAAAAAATAATCAGTTTGATGCAGAGAAGAAATATATGCCAATAAAGGAGAATATTTGTAGCTCAGGGTTGAAATGTGGGGTCCTTAGTGCTCTCTGAGCTTGCTTATTTTCTTGCAGACATTACCCTAACTAGGGAACGTCATTAGTGCTAGTAAGGAGTGCTGTTTGGTGTCTGTTTGCTGTCAACCAGCCCAAGAGAAAAAGACTTCAGCCCCTCTCCACCAGTAATCAGCATTCAGATCAGATTAACTCCAAGGTTAACTTCAAACCGATAATCAAGCAAGCAACTCCCCAATCAAGAAACTGCCAAAGAGCCATCAGTAAACAACCCAACCAAAGAATCTCTAAGACTGCCCTGACCCACACAGACAGGCAAGACTCCAGGATATACACCACCCCGAGTCCCTTTTGGGAGAGGGGGCGGTCTAGAAATACGAAATAAATAAAGTAAAAGCAAACAGCACTCTTTACTAAGACTGATGATGTTGCCTAGTTGGGTCATGAAACGCCTGCAAGAAAACAAGCAAGCTCAGAGAGCACCAAGGACCCGTCAATGAATATAATATAAGGTAAAAATAAAGATTCCCCTCGCACATATGTGCTAGTTGTTCCTGAGTCTAGGGGGTGGTGCTCATCCCCATTTCAAAGCTGAAGAGCCAGCGCTGTCCGAAGATGTCTCTGTGGTCATGTGGCCAGCATGACTAAAAGCAAAAGGCACACAGAACGCTGTTCCCTTCCCACCAAAGGTGGCTCCTATTTTTCTACTTGCATTTTACATGCTTTCGAACTGCTAGGTTGGCAGAAGCTGGGACAAGTCACGGGAGCTCACGCCATTACTTAGCACTAGGGATTCAAACTGTTGAACTGCCGACCTTTCTGATTGACAAACTCAGTTCCTTAGCCACTGAACCACCACATCCCTTAAAAATAAATAGGGACTATATTGTTATGAAAGTAAGGACGCAATTCCTCTTAGCAAGTTCAGCATTTTGGAATAAACTCATCTATTTCTTTGGAATTATATAAAATATATCTTGATGTATGAAATATAAAAAGGAATTCAACTGTAGCATGGATTTCCTATCTCATATACCCCAAATGTGCCCACTTCCCTAACACCTTCACTTTCATCTTTGGTTTCTGTGTATGTTTCTTCTACCTCCTATTGTCTTCAGTGGAGCCCCCTTACCTGTGGGACCTTGAAGATGCTGAAGATGGAGATCATCTCCATTGAGGATTTTGGGTTGCCACTTCCAATGACAGAGAGCAGAGTGTCTTGCCTGTCACATTTATAGTCTGGAGCCATTTGACCTCGTGTGGAGAGCAGGGAGAGGCTGATTAAAGAACTATTCCTTTTCGACTGGTGATTGTCATAGATGCGGAAGCCAAGGGTGATGTTGGGGAGGAGAACCAGATTCCTATTCACTTCTGAGACTGCAAACTTCAAGGTCAGAAACTGCTGGTAGTTCTTGGGTGTTGGCCTATAGGGGCAAAATAATTGGGTCATTTTATAGAACAACCTCTATGTCCTGGTGGACTTTAGCTTTCCTTATTTTAGTGTTCTTTAGTCCCATAGAATAGAATAACAGAGTTGGAAGGGACCTTGGAGGTCTTCTAGTCCAACCCTCTGGTTAGGCAGGAAACCTTACACTACTTCAGACAAATGGTTATCCAATCTCTTCTTTAAAACTTCCAGTGTTGGAGCATTCACAACTTCTGGAGGCAAGCTGTTCCACTGATTAATTGTTCTAACTGTCAGGAAATTTCTCCTTAGTTCTATGTTGGGTCTCTCCTTGATTAGTTTCCACCCATTGCGTCTTGTCCTACCCTCAGGTGCTCTGGAGAATAGCTTGACTCCCTCTTCTTTGTGGCAGCCCCATGTTTCTGTGGGTTTACTATTTTTTCAAAGGAAAGCCCTTAATTAAACTTGGATGGCTTTGTGAGAAAGGAGAAACGAGTTTCTCTCCATATAACAATTGCTCCTGTAGCACCCTAATTAATTTGGTTCTCTCTTGGAGCAGCTTCTTGGGATCTGGCACCACAGCTGAGCACGAAGACTCCTGTTGGGAGATTTACTGAAGAACATTACAGATTCTTCAGATTTAGAATAGAATAGAATAGAATTATTTATTGGCCAAGTGTGATTGGGCACACAAGGAATTTGTCTTTGGTGCAGATGCTCCCAGTGGACATAAGAGAAAAGATACATTTGTCAAGAATCATAAAGTGCAACACTTAATGATAGTCATAGGGAACAAATAAGCAATCAAATCATATTAGGAAAAATTCAATATAAATCAAGGGTACAAGCAACAAAGTTACAGTCATACAGTCATAGGTGGGAGGAGATGAGTGATATGAATGATGAGAAGATTAATAGTAATAGTAGTGCAGACTTAGTGAATAGTTTGACAGTGGTGAGGGAATTATTTGTTTAGCAGAGTGATGGCGTTCAGGGAAAAAACTCTCCTTTTGTCTAGTTGTTCTGGTGTGCAGTGCTCTATAGCATCATTTTGAGGGTAGGAGTTGAAATAGTTTATGTCCAGGATGCGAGGGGTCTGTAAATATTTTCACGGCCCTCTTTTTGACTCATGCAGCGTACAGGTCCTCAATGGAAGGCAGGTTGGCAATAATTGTCTTTTCTGCAGTTCTAATTATCCTCTGAAGTCTCTGTCTGTCTTGTTGGGTTGCAGAACCAAACCAGACAGTTGTAGAGGTGCAGGTGACAGACTCAATAATTCCTCTGTTTATTGAAGCACAGATTTACTGCATGTGCACTGCTGATTCCAAAACTTGGTTTTATTTTTTCTCAATATCAGCCATCCAAAAAGGATTGAGCTTTTATGTGAGTTTTCTACCATGATTTTCTGCCCAAATTAATATTATAAAGTCAACTTCTTCTCCAGGCCTGCACAGTTTCTAATATGTTTTACTTTTTATGTTGTTTATTATCTTCCTGATGATAAGTGTTGAAAAGATCAAGAAGTGTAGCCAATTTTTCATTTATTTATTGACTCTATTTACAATACCTAATGAGAAGGAAGGGCTCACTGGAGAAGAGCCTCATGCTGGGAAAGATGGAGAGCAAAAGAAGAAGGGGACGACAGAGAATGAGGTGGCTGGATGGAGTCATTGAAGCAGTTGGCGTGAGTTTAAATGGATTCCAGAGGATGGCAGAGGACAGGAAGGCCTGGAGGAACATTGTTGCGATGGGGCAAACACAACTTCACAACTAACAACAACATATACAAGCTCTCCATATCATTATCAAAGCAGCACTATTTTGAGATGGACTTTTTTTATTATGAGAAGCACAAAGATTTCAGCTACACTAGGACACAGCAAAGATGATTAGAACGACTATTTCTGAAAGAGTTCCTCAATATAAAGCAACAACAATAACATTTACATTTTATTCCATTCCAGGTAAAACTTACATCAATATGTAAGGATAGTTGGATGGGTCTTTTGTAAAGTCTGGGGTGCTGGAGTAATGAATGCTTGTCAGGAGCATATTTCCACCAAAAATAAGATCACCAGGCCTGTAAGACTCTTGCTGAATCTGGAAAGTATTTGCAGATACGATTGGCATCCTCTTAGCAGTAGGTTGAGGAAGGAGCCAGAAAAACAGCAGCAGGACAGGCAACCTAGCCATTCTTGTCACTTGCCCTCCTAAATCAGAAATCAAGGATTGTGCAGAAGCTGAATCAATCAATCAGAATAGAGTTGTTGGAAGGGACCTTGGAGGTCTTAGAGTCCAATATCCTGCTCAAACAGGAGAACTTGTACCATTTCAGACAGGTGGCTGAATTAAAGGGAGCCCTTCAAATCTCACAATAGCTTTAGCAGAATGGAGACTGGCCATTCAACCTGGAAAGTCTTGGAGACAAATTTATACCAGCCACCAAAGAGAAAAATTCAGGCCAGCTGAGTTGCACCAAACCCAGGAGTCCACTCTTTGCAAGACATACTAAGGTGTCATATGCAGCCACCACCTTGACAACTAAGAACATATTTTTAAAGCAGGTTTTGTCTTGGAATATTTGTGTGGTTAGAAACCCAAATTGAGAATTACTGTTCTATTGTTAATTACAAGGAACAGCAATCGTCCCACCTACATAACATTAGATTTTGTTTGTGCACCTGTGGGAATAAACTGTCTGTACGTGTTTGTGGGTCTTAGCAAGAACATAACAAGACGTGTGGTTTTGGCTAAAGGAACTGTTGCTCTTGGCTAGGAGGAACTGAAATTCTTTGTATGGCGAAAAAACAACTCCTTATATGTCTCACTCCTTATTTGTATCACTATATTCTCATATGCATCACTATATGTAACCAATCATTTTTGACTGCTTAAAGCTTCCTGTTATGATTCTAATAAAAGAGGGTTTTGGGCGTTGTCCGAGGCTTCTCATCCCAGGACAGCCCTGTGTCCATGTATTTCATGGGTAGCCAGGAAAATCCCCTCAAGTGGTGACCCCGACGTGATTGGAAAGGGAGAATCCAGCAGGGTTTCCTTCAATGCGTCCGCCTTCTACCTTACTTTCGCCAGGACTTGGAAGAAAGCTTACATCAGTTTGTTGCTGGTCAATTCTGATTCTACGTGAGTAATGGGTAGCGATCTCTCATCAGCCCAGTTAAGGCACGTCAGGGAGATAACAGAGATATCTAGGCGAAATTATTTTTACTTTCAGCCTAATGGGAAAGCATGTCAGTTGAAAGAGAAAGAAATAAAGAACTTATTGCAGTATATTTGGGAAAATGTATCAATGTATCCTTTGTCAGGAAGTGTTAAAGTTGAAACCTGGAAAAAATTAGGAACAGTTTTTCATCAAACACCCCGAGCTCCTCCTGATGTTTTGACAGCCATAGAAACACAGGAGTGACCTTTGAATGCTCTTTTGCCTCCCCCCACAGAGAGGGTTCCTCCATACTCAGAGATAAAGTTTTACCCACAGGCACAATCAGGCTGTTCCCCTGAAATTAATCTTAGTAATCATGGCCATCTTATCCCCTCTCTTGCCACTCCGGGGTCTGTTCCTTCTGTCCCCGTAATTAGTGATCCACAATTAGTTAAATCCGGAGCAAAAAATATTGTGGAAGAGACTTTGAGTGTTGCTTTGCAGCAGGGTGAATTAACCACAGAGGAAGCTATAAATTTGTCACCAAGTGCTTATCCTGTCAGCATAGAAGTTGATGCACAGTTAAATCCGCAGTGGCAGTGGAAACCTTTGCCCTTGTGGACCTTGAGAGAGATTAAATTGGCAGTTAAGGACTACGGTCTTAAAAGCAAATATACCCAGGCTGTATTGGAAGCTACTGCTTTCGGATGTATGATGATACCAGAGGATTGGAAGGGATTGATGAGGATGATATTGACTCCTGCTCAGTATTTGGTTTTTGATTTGCAATGGCGTCAACAGGCAGTTGCCAGGGGCACAGCTCAAATAGTACCTGTTCAGATTTATGGCTCAGGGCAATTTTCTACAGTAGAACAACAACGAGATGGCACTCCTGAGGTGGCTTTCCCTGTGATTGTGATGGCTGTTTTTGCAGCTTTGAGTAAGGTTGATGACACCCCCGGTGCAGGGAAAAGTTTCACTCTCATTAAGCAAGCTAATGGTGAATCCTATGGTAGTTTTATTGATAAGCTTAAGGTGGCAGTTGAAAGACAGGTAGATAACCCTATGGCAGTAGAGGAAGTTTTGAAAAAATTGGCAGTTGAAAATGCGACTGAGGATTGTAAACGTGTCCTTCGCTCTCTTTTGGCTGCGGGCCCTAGGGAGTTGGCTGAGATGATACAGGCTTGTTCTGCTGTAGGTAGTCAGACTTTTCAGATGGAGGCATTGGCTGCTGCTATTCAAACTGGCAATCAAAACAGGAAGATGGGTAATTGTTTTAATTGTGGAAAGCCGGGACACTTTAAAGCTGAGTGTCGAGCCCCTGGTGGTGGTCAACATCGAGGAAAGCAGGGAGGTATTAACAAACCAAAATCTCTTTGTCCAAATTGTAAAAAAGGCTATCATTGGGCAAATCAGTGTAGGAACAACATTGTTTCAAAAAACTAGATGAGGGGGAGAGATGGTAGGGCACCCGATCGATCGCAGAAGCGAACCCTACCGTAAATTAAAATGGCCAGAAAAATTTCCTGATACAGACTATCCTCTCCAGGTGGGAGATCCTGCTCTTACACCAGCGACTAAAGGATCAGCTGGGGTAGATTTGCCTTTGGCTTGTGATTGTGAGTTAAATTTTCCTGGAGGGGTAGAAATTTGTGAAACTCAATTAAAAGGTCCTTTACCCGAGGGCACTGTAGGAATTGTTTTACCTCGTTCATCAGCCTCAAAAAGGGGAATTTTTGTTTTGCCAGGAGTGATTGATAGTGATTATTTTGGAGTTATAAAAGTGCAGCTTTATTCTAATCAGCCAAAATCTTTAAAGCAGGGAGATAAGTTTGCGCAATTAATTCTGTTGCCTTATGTCAGTCAGGGTGTTGGCAGTAAAGAAAGAGGAACTGGTGGTTTCGGTTCCACAGATGTGCAGGCTAGTGACATCAATGTGGCACTTTTTACTATAGCTAGACAGTTGTTACCTGGAAAGCCGTTGATCACATTTTTGGTAAACAACCGACCTTTTTCAGGTTTGGTGGACACTGGAGCGGATGTGTCAGTGATTCGGATAGCTGAGTGGCCTGAACAGTGGCCAGTGCAAGATACGCCTGCGGTGCGTGGTGTTGGAGGACTGCAATATGCTCAGATCAGCGCTAGATGGCTCTCAGTGACTGCTAAGCAGGGAGGAAATCAGGCAAAGATCAAGCCTGTGGTGATGAATTTACATGTTAACCTTTGGGGAAGAGATTTGTTGAGTCAATTGAATGCAAAAATAATCATTGAAGATTAGAATGCACCGGTTAATGAAATTACAGTTAACCTCAACAACACCAGTTTGGACGGAACAGTGGCCTTTATCAACTTTGAAATTAGAACAGCTGCAAATTTTGGTTAAAGAGCAATTGGATGCAGGACATATTGAATCTACTACGAGTCCTTATAATAGTCCAGTTTTTGTTATTAAAAAAAAGTCAGGGAAATATCGTTTCCTTCATGATTTGAGAAATATAAATGAGATTATTTTACTCATGGGACCTTTGCAATGTGGCCTACCCAATCCAAATTTGATTCCTGCAAATTGGGACCTTATGATCATTGATCTAAAGGATGCCTTTTTTACCATTCCATTGCATCCTGAGGATAAGAAATTGTTTGCTTTTACCATTCCCAGTATTAATAATCATAAACCACATTCACTTTTTCAGTGGACAGTTTTGCCACAAGGAATGTTAAATAGCCCTACCATGTGTCAAATGTATGTGGACTGGGCTCTTGCTTCTTATCGAAAGTCACACCCTTCTTGGAAGATTTACCACTACATGGATGATATTTTAATTGCAGCTCCTGGCCCTAAAGGAACTGTATATGCCACTATGACAGAATTGGCATCCAATTTAAAGAAATATGGTCTTTTAATTAGTCCGGAAAAAATACAATTGAACACCCCAATGAATTATTTGGGGCACAAAGTGGGCATGTCACACTCTGTTCCTCAATTGGCATATTTTAATTTAAAACCACAACATACTTTTGTTGAGTTACAAAAATGGTTGGGAAACATCAATTGGATCAGACCTTATTTAGGTCTTACAACCTCTGAATTAACACCATTGTTTTCGGCTTTGAAGGATGGGAAAAATCCTGGGGATATTATCACTTTAAACGCAGAGCAATTAAAGTTGGTTAAGCTTATAGAATCAAGGCTTAATGAGAAATGGACTGATCGCTGTCTAGATAATGTTCCATTGGAGTTCATTGTTCTTATAGACAGGTTGCCCACAGGAGTTATCATACAACAACTTGATCGGAAGGTATATATCATTGAATGGATACATTTAAGCCATACTCCTTCAATCAATACACCTAATCAATTGTTATTTAATTTGATCATTAAGGGTCGTAATCGGTGCCTTAAAATTGTGGGTATCGATCCCACAGTGATTTATGTTCCTTTGTCTTTGAACACATGGGAAATTCTTTATAGTCAAAATGAACATTTGCAATTGGCTTTGGAAAATTGGGTAGGTAAATTTTCTTGTCACCCACCAGCGGACCCTAGATTGACTTTATTTAAAAATACCTCATTGTCTTTTTCCACTATGGAATCTAAACAACCCTTATCTGCGCTTACAGTGTTCGCAGATGGGGGTAAGAAGTATGGTGCTTGTACATGGTTAGATCAGGGGGCTTGGGTTACCAAAATTACTACACCTCAAACCTCTGCACAACGTGCCGAATTGGCTGCCACAATTTTGGCTTTTCAATGTCATTGTGACTATCCATTTAACCTTATTGTAGACAGTTTATATGTTTTTAACCTCATCGCATCCTTACCCTGGGCTTACCTGTCCCCGGGTTTGGATCAGATTTTGTATGGAATGTTTTTAACCTTACAAACTCTTTTGGAAAACAGAGCTGCACCCTATTTTGTGGAGCACATGCGCAGTCATCAGCCTTTTCCAGGCCTCTTGTCAGAGGGGAATCAAAAGGCTGATGAAGGCACACAAGTAAGCATGGCTGAGGTAACTCCCTGGGACAGCCATAGTTATTTTCATCAAAATGCAAAGGCCCTAATGAAACAATTTGGCATTTCAATGGGAGAAGCAACTGCTATTATTCAGCAATGTGCTTCTTGCAGCCAGATTTCCACCTCTGTACCTATGGGGGTGAATCCTCGAGGTACAGAGCGTAATTCAATTTGGCAAATGGATGTTACTCAATTTGCATCCTTTGCTCCGTGGAAATATGTGCATGTTACCATTGATACTTATTCTGGATTTATCATGGCTAGCCCCCAGCGTGGGGAAACGACGAAACATGTCATTAATCATTGTATTCGGACTTTTTCTGTATTGGGCAAACCCCTTGAATTAAAAACTGATAATGGTCCTGCATATAGTAGCAAAGGTTTTGCAGACTTTTGCCATACATGGAACATTGTCCATAAATTCGGTTTACCTTATAAGTCCCAGGGACAAGCAATCTGTGAACGTGCAAATGGCACTCTTAAACGGATGCTTGAAAAAATTTATAAAACAGAAAGGGGAAATTGCCCTGGTTTGCCTGGTATTCAAAATACTATTAATCTTGCTCTTTTTACTCTTAATTTTTTAAACTTAACTGGAACTCCTGCAGCTACAGCAGCAGATCATTTGTTTTCTTCTCCTTCTACAGGTCCACGGCCTTTAGTTTGGGTCCGCATATTGCCTGATCCCACTTGGACTGGTCCTCACAAGCTAATAACGTGGGGTCGCGGATACGCTGCAGTAGAAAAGGATGGCAAAGTTGTTTGGATCCCTGGGCGTTGTGTGCGGCCTTATCATCCTAAGCCTGAACCTGAAGCCAACCATTGAACAATATATTGGCAAAGCAGGAGACCTTGGAGATGATCTTTGGAATGATAATAATTTTATAAAGGATGTTGCTAAGACTGCTAAAAAGTTAAATCTCACAAATTGTTGGATATGTATGCATATGCCTGGGGATGCAAGGGGAGGGTTAACATTACATGGGTTGCCTTTTAATCTTAGTGGGTGGAAAACTTTTCAGCCTGAATGTAAAGCCACATATAAGATATCAGCTAAGGTTCATTTAAAGTTGAGAGAAAGTGCCTCTATTTGTTTCCAATCATTTGGGTTATTTCCCAATGCCATCAGTATGGGGAATTGGTCCAAATGTAATAAGACTCATATTTGGAGTTCCTCTCAGAGATGTTCTGCTATAATGAGTCAGCTTACTGCAAAAAACGGAAGTACCAAGGGTTCCACTATCTATGAAAGTAATGAGAATATGACAGTGGCCGAATATTGGGCTTGTGGTTTTATGGAAAGTTTAATCGCCATAGCTAACTCGTCTGGAAAAGTTGCCTTGCCAGATGGCCTGTGGCTCCTGTGCGGGAATGAAGGATATCGTCAAATCCCAAAGGACTGGAAAGGAATTTGTACATTTGGTTTGGTGATTCCTGTGATTTATGCCATTGATAAATTGCCTAACACTCGACTTCGCAACAGAAGAGATAACATTGACTCTCCACTTTCTTTGGGGGGTAATTTGGGCACACAGATCAGTCGAGCAGTTTTACCTCCATTGGGAGTTGCTATGAATTATAGAGATTTGCATAGTTTGAATAATTGGACTGTTGCCATGTTTAATGAAACCATATTAAGTGTTAAACTTATTAATCAGGAATTGAAGGAGATAAGAGAAGTTACTTTGCAAAATCGGTATGCTTTAGATATTGTTTTGGCTGCTAAGGGAGGTGTGTGTGCTTTAATTCATTCTCATTGCTGTATGTATATACATGATAATTCTCCTAATATTTCTAAAACAGTGCAAGTTATGGAAGATATGATCAAGAATAATCCGCTCCGGGGGACTGGGTCGGGTGCTGTAGACATATGGGGAGCCATGTGGTCCTGGTTGCCTGATGGGTCCTGGATTCGGAGTATAATTTCCATCGGAATTATGGTGGCTGTAACCCTTGTGCTGCTTTGCTGTTGCATTCAATGTATTCCTTCTTTGTTGTCTGTATGTAGAAATATGTTTTTCAGAAAGGAACAAACGATTATGTATTCAAGCAGCCAAGATGAACTTCTGAAGGTCACAACTTTTGCGACAGAAAATAAAACAGAAAAGGAGGAGATGTGGGAATAAACTGTCTGTACGTGTTTGTGGGTCTTAGCAAGAACATAACAAGACGTGTGGTTTTGGCTAAAGGAACTGTTGCTCTTGGCTAGGAGGAACTGAAATTCTTTGTATGGCGAAAAAACAACTCCTTATATGTCTCACTCCTTATTTGTATCACTATATTCTCATATGCATCACTATATGTAACCAATCATTTTTGACTGCTTAAAGCTTCCTGTTATGATTCTAATAAAAGAGGGTTTCGGGCGTTGTCCGAGGCTTCTCATCCCAGGACAGCCCTGTGTCCGTGTATTTCATGGGTAGCCGGGAAAATCCCCTCATGCACCAGACAGGAAAGAAATGTTTATGTCTCTTTTAATCCATGGAGCAGATGTACAAATATACAAAGATATTTTACCTCACTAAATGTTTTGCTAATTGCAAACATATAATTTAATTTATTAACCTAGTCATTTTTAATATGTTGAAAAGAACAGGGACTAAGATTAAGTTTTCAACACTGAAGTTTCCTTCTAGCTTCATTTATATTGTATCTAGTGCATTTTGCTATCTTCTCCACTGGGATTCCATGAATTCATTGCATTGCATTCCAATCCTCAAGTTCTTAAAAAAAGAAATTCAAAGTGGTTTTGTTAATTTGTTCAAATACTGCAGCCAACTCATGTCAAGCATTGCACTACTTCCTAAATTGCTGGTGCCTGGGAACAAAAATATAAAACAAATTATAAGGAGGGGTGTGTTATACATTGTATTGTACCAAATCTCAAATGCAAAAAAGAGGGAATTTCAAACAGGAACCTAAAAATGGTACATCATTGGACAGAGATGCCAAAGGATGTGCATGCTTCTTTGGAACAATGCATATAAGGTTGTTTTATATGCAATTCTAATTTGTTAACTGGATCATACCACAGTACTGTGACCAAAGGTGGGGAAAATATTCTTTAAATTCCATTGTACCAAATTTCAAATGTAAATAGAAGGAATTTTCAAGCAGGAACTGAAAATGGTACATATTTGGACAGAAATGCCAAAGGATGTGCATGCTTCTTTGGAACAATGGAGTTAAGGTTGTTTTATGATGGTGATGATAACTCTCTGTCATATCTGATTCTTGATTATTTGATGGGCCAGGTCTCTCAACATCTTCCAATTTTGCACTACTTCTTTGGGTTTTTCTTATGTTGTGGCTTGTGTATGCTTGATGGTGTCCAGTCATGATGTTCTTGGTGGCCTGGTGGCCTTTTATTACTAACTTTTCCAAATAAAATTGTTTTTTCCAGTAAATTCTACAGCATGACATGGCCAAAGTAACTGAGATGCAGTTTTGTGATTTCCTTCCAGCAACGTATCTGGTGTTATGTTTTACAGTATTTGCTTCTTACTCACATTTACTTACATAAAAGATTGTTTTCTATATTATTCTAATTAGTTAAACTTACCACACCACAATACTGAGAAGAAAGGAGAAATGTTTTAGTATAATTTTAATTATATTGTACAAAATCTCAAATATAAATAGAAGGATTTTCAAACAGGAACTAAAAATGACATCCCTTTGTATTGAGATGATTGTAAAATATTTCCATAATTTTCAAACATTTAAAGAACAAGTACCTCTCTTATTTCATCATTGTTAAGAAATCACTTCAAATTTTTAAAAGAATCTAAATTCAAAATAAAAGTTACACATAATTTACACACAAATCAGAGATTCTTGCGCCTCATTATATTTTCTCTCTGATTCAGATCAGGCCTCAATAAGATAATATAACACTTGGGGGAAAAGATACAAGCCAAAAGTCCAGCCCCAGAGGCCAGGATGGAGAAGATCTCCACAGCCACCATAGACTTCCCTTTGGTGCTCAGGTAGGAGGGGAGGAAGCTGATCCAAACACTGCAAAAGACAAGCATACTAAAAGTAATGAACTTGGTTTCATTAAAGCTGTCAGGCAATTTCCTAGCCACAAAGGCCACAGTGAAACAAACAAGGGCAAGGAAACCCAGGTAGGCCAGGACAGCATAAAACATTGAAGCTGAGCCTTCATTACATTCCAAAATGGCCTCTCCTACCAAGGAGTGGAAGTCCATGTTGGGAAATGGGGGAGAGGTTGCCAGCCAGGTGGCACAAATAACTGCTTGGACCAGGGGACAAGCTAAGACAATGGAGTTGGTCAGTGGTTTTCCTAAGAGTTTCCTTGTCTTGTTCCCTGGCTTGGTAGCCATGAAGGCCAGAACCACCATGACAGTTTTTGCCAACACAGAAGAAACAACAAGGGAAAAGAGAATGGCAAAGGCAGTTTGTTGGAAGAGACAGGTGACCTTCCTGGGTCGACCAATGAAGAGGAAGGAGCAGAGGAAGCAGAGCAGGAGGGAAACAAGGAGGATGTAGGTGAGATCTCGATTGTTGGCCTTGACAATTGGTGTGTCACGATACTTATGGAAAATCACCAGTACTGCAGATGTAATCAGTGAAAGGAAAAGAGCTAAAGAAGCTAAAGTGTATCCCAGGATCTCTTGATAGGTGAGGAAGTGGATCTTCTTGGCAATGCAGTGATCCTTGTCCTTGTTGGGATATTGGTCTTCTGGGCAAGGGTCACAGCGAGCTGCATCTGAAATCAAGAATTCAAATCTTTGACTGAAGATTGCAGGCACATCTACCATAAGCATTATTTCTCACTATTGTTCCCCTTTCCCTCTGCTGTAGCATGACTCTCCCCATTCTGCTGTGGAAAATTGACAAAGGAATTGATAAAATGACCCAGGGTGCATTTCATGGTGATCAAAAAAGGCAATTCTTTCTACATTGCTGATGACGCTTTGGCTAAGTTAGCCAGAAAGATCAAATCCAGCTAGCCTGGTCTGTTGTTTTTTTCTTTCAATGACAGCATTATCCCTTGTGGAGTGGAGTTTGGGCAACTGAATAATGGAGCTGGTAGAGTGTTTTAATGGCCGGATTCCCTTCCTGTTACCAATGCAGAGTTTTGTTCAGCAGATATATTCTCAATGTTCCCAGAGAGACAAATATCTGCCTCTACCTAGGATCAAACTCACAGACTCCGGATTGTGAGGTGAGAGCTCAACCTCTAGGCCACCATAGTACTCCTTAGCTGGTCTCTTTGCTGTGTGAAAAAAGGCTATTTCTGATCTCTGGGCACTTCCATGACTATTGTGGCTTTCCGTGTGAGATATTCCCTCCCCACTTTTTTCCCTATCAGGCAGAAATGCTAGTCTTTTGTGTATTTCTGCATTGTTTTTGTGATTGTGTTGAGAAGATCTAAAATGAAACAGAGAAGGATATAAAATTATCTACTGAGTTTTGGGAGAGGGAAAGATCTTTTTTCTTTCCAAAAGTGATTTATAGAGGAATTGATTGGAGGAGGGAGAGAGGAAAGAATGATCCAGAAGCACCGCAGCTCTGAGAACTTTTTGGCTCAAATTTTCTGCTTTCTACTTCAAATCTGAAGGATTGGCACACCTAGATAGATGGATCTCCTGTTCCTTTAACAGATTAACAGAGTCCAACCCCCTGCTCAAGCAATAAACCCTACGCCATTTCTGACAAATGGCAGTCCCATCTCTTCTTGAAAGTCTCAAGTGATGAAGCCCCCACAACTTCCAAAGGCAACTTCTGTTCCATGGGTAGATTGCTCTCATTGTCAAAGTTCCTCCTTATTTCTAGGCTGAATCTCTCCTTGGTCAGTTTCCATTCCATCCTCTGACAGGTCTATCAATTTCATAGGTAACTGATAGTGCTGACAGAAGAGGAACACTTTAAAGATTAAAAAAATAACTTGACATGGAGTGGTAGCTAGTTTTTCTAATAGGACATAACATTAAAATGCATGAAATTCTCAAGGCATGAGAAAGGGGGCCTATGGGTACAGGACAATTTAAATCCACAAACTCAAAAGTTCTGCTGTAGACTATGAAGATCTGGACACCTGTTAATCTTATCAAAAATGTCAACCATGGAATAGCTTTCCTTTGGAAGTTGTGCGGGCTTCAACACTTGAGACTTTCAAGAAGAGATTGGACTGTCATTTATCAGAAAATGACCCGTGATCTTGGAAGATCTGCTTTTGACATTTTCTCTACCTGATTGATTAGAAATGGTCCCTTCTGGACAAGGGGCACATTGGTAGCAGCAAACCTGCTCACCCTCTTGAACTCTTCTCCTCTCTCCTACCTGGCACCTCTTCCTTCCACACCTGGCAACAGGCACAGTCTAAAAGAGAAATATTTGAGATGGCCTCAGCAATGAATATGCTTCCTTTGTTCATTTGTATATTTTGGTTTCCATCATCAGAATGTTTTCCAAAGAAATGGTTAACTAGGGTCTATCAAAAAGACAGGAAAAGCAGGGATTGAGACCATTGGCAACCTGATTCATTTATTCTGGGCCATGGTGGCACAATGGTTAGAGTGCAGTACTGCAGGCTACTTCTGGTGACTGCTGGCTGCCTGCAATTTGGCAGTTCAAATTTCACCAGGCTCAAGGGTGACTCAGCCTTCTGTCCTTCTAAGGTGGATAAAATGAGGACCAGTGGTGGGTTTCAATTTATTTTACTACCGTTTTGCTCGTGCACATGTGCGTGCATGCACATGCACTTGCACGATGCTTCTGCATATGTGCAGAAGCATCCAGGCAGGTGGGCGGAGCCTCCTGCCACTGCCACTTCCGGTTTGCCCAATCCGGGGTGAACTGGTAGAAACTCACCTCTGATGAGTACCCAAATTGTTGAGGGCAATATACTAACTCTGTAAACCACTTAGAGAGGCATGTAAAGCACAGTAAAGTGGTATATAAGTCTAAGTGTGAGTGAATCCTTTTGTTTGTAGGAGCCTCACCTACACTATTAAATACTGCAGTGAGATTGGATGGTTGGTTTTGGGATCCTGTGTTTGATTCCAAAATGGGATTAGTTGATAGAAATAACTGTTGCCCACCCTAATGGCACCCTGTCCTTCGACAAGTTCTTTCCAATCCCAACCCTTTGTGCCACAAATCAGATCTGAAATGTGTTACATGCAAATCAGTTTTTTCACCAAATGGCTGCCATATTTTCTGATCCAATAGACTAGGCCTGTCAAACTGGCAGGCTGGATGCATCACCCATAGACCATGCCCACCCCGGCTCCATGTCGCAATGCATCACGTGATGTGGTCGAGTTTGCCACCTGTGCAAAAGACCCCTTTTTCCTGTTAAAAAAGATGTCCTGCATCCCATAGGAGATAATGATTTTTTTTCTATCCATTTACACCATTGCCTTCCAACTCACCTTTGTGGCCCAGATAATTGCGTCCAAGTTAATGGTGAAATCCTGACCAGGGGGAGCCCCAGGATATATTTGCCCGACTTTCGCAAGAACTATTGATTTATTGGGGAGGAAAACCCAGTTGAGAAGATCATAACGACCAGATCCCAGTCCATTATCTGAGAAGGAGACTTCCTCTCCAGCACTGTTGTTGAACTGGATGTTCCTCAAATAGGGAAGAAGCTGGAGGGGGGGGAAGAGACCTTCAGAAATTGGAAATCTTGACTTGGATGAGACATCATGGTTCCTACAATTCCATGACGGCGCTAATTTTAGTAGACCGGTTTATGTCTGAGAAGATTGTGGAGTTATGTTCATGGAGATTTGTGCAATCAAGAATAACACCAAATGCTTAGCTACTTTGCCAAGACTACAAAGGTTTGCCATTGTGATTGGGCATTTGTATCAATGGCAGTTTCAACTCCACTTTAAACCAATGTTTCCTACCTACAAAGATTATAAAGCCACACTCCAAATGTCATTGTTTGGCTTTCCTCATGCTTTACTTGGCTACATGCATTTTAAAAACTTTATTTTGGACCAAGGTCTTACAAATGACAAATGTATTTTAGGAATGATTAAAAAATTTCTTTCAAACAGGTGTGCAATTCCAATAATTTTCTCTAGCTGATTGACAAAGAGAGCAGAACGCAGGAACTGGATCTGATTGAAGCCATGTGGAAGGAAATGTCTGCCATGGATTGTCATGGATTCTATAAGAAGGTTCAAGATTTAGCCTTTGACTTAAAAAAAGTTTGGTGAATTTTAGACCAGAAACAGAGTGGATTCAGGCTACATCCCAAGAGAAACTGAGGTGCTTCCAGAAAGGTGACCACTAGGACAAGATCAAACCTATTGGGTCATTTTGCACCCAGATGGTCATCTTGCTCTGGGCTGACAGCATTAAACAGTCACTGTCAGGGTTCCAAGTAATAATCCCATATCAAGGAAAGCTCCGAGGCAGGCGAAGTCCTCAAGGAGTAGCTTTATTAGAAATATCATATTGGCACAGATCTGGTGAAAACCAACTTCAGCCAATTTCAGGGTTGACAGTCACCTCCTGATATTCAGGCAACCATTGAAGAGTTTTCAGGACCTTCTATGAAGATATTTCCTCTATGAACCTTATGGATGATTGGTTTGGTTTATTTCTATTTCCCCTCATCCCTCTTCAACCAAACATTTGACTCTGTACTAGGTCCTACAACATCTTGAATCTCCAAAGACCTACGCAAGGGTTCTCTTTGAAGACTTTAGTTCAGCATTCAATACCATCATACTGGACATTCTTCTAACTAAATTAAATCAGCTAGCGGTACCTGAACATACTTGTAAGTGGATCACAAGCTTCCTAACAGACAGGAGGTAAAGCTAGGCAAAATCACATCAGATACCTGTACAATTAGCAAAGGAGTCCATCCCCTCCAGGGCAATGTGCTCTCTCCACTTCTCTCTATATACCAACGATTGCATCTCAAATAATCCATCTGTTAAACTACTGAAGTTTGCAGATGATCCAACAATTTTTGGTCTCATTTAAGACAACAATGAAACTGCATACAGACAGGAGGTTGAACAACTAGCTTCATGGGGTGACTGGAACAATCTGGAACTGAACACACTCAAAACTATAGAAATGGTAGACTTTAGGAGAATCCCTCCCATGCTACCACCTCTTGCAATACTAGACAACACATTATAAACAGTACACACCTTCAAAATTTCTAGGTCCTATCATATCTCAAGACTTAAAATGAATACCTAACATCAAAAATATCATCAAAAAAGCACAACAAAGAATGTTCTTTCTGCCCCAACTCAGGAAGCTCAAACTGCCCAAGGAGCTGCTGATAGAGTTCTATATAGGAATTATTGTGTCTGTCATCTGCACCTCTATAACTGTCTGGTTTGGTTCTGCAACCCAACAAGACAGACAGAGACTTCAGAGGACAATTAGAACCGCAGAAAAAACTACCAACCTTACTCCCATTGAGGACCTATACACTGCACGAGTCAAAAGAGCACCATGAAAATATTTACAGACCCCTCGCATCCTGGACATAAATTGTTTCAACTCCTACCCCCAAAATGACGCTACAAAGCAATGTACAGCAAGACAACTATAAACAAGAACAGTTTTTTTCCTGAATGCCATCACTCTGCTAAACAAATAATTCCCTCACCACTGTCAAGCTATTCACTAAGGCATTAGTCTTACTATTACTATTAGTCTTCTCATATGGGAAATTTCCTCTCTAAGGATCTGTGGACTGGATAAAAGATCACAAAGATTACCTGCCATGGCTGGACATTTGAAATCTTCTTTCCAAGCTTCCGCATGGGTGGTCGTCCTCCAGATACATATATCGCATGTAATGCATGTGCCAGAGCATAAATGGCATTGTAGATGTTGTAACTTTCACCAGTCATGCTTCTTTCAAACAAGAAAAATGGTATGTTTTGTAAATTCTCCTTCCCAGTACAGATTTTCATCCCCTCTAGATAAATTATACCTGGTTTACGGAATTGGCATTCAAATATATTTTCCCACCATAACGGGAGAAACATATCCCCTTGTGGGTTCAAAGGATCTAAAGACAGGATGAAATTGCTGAATTCTGAGATGTCACCAGTGTGGTCCCTAAAATACAAAGCTCCGTGCAAGGGCTTTAGATATTGCCATATATCTACATTTTCCATTACACTAAGTTTACAAGACAAAGTTAGGATCCAAACATTTTGAGGTGGTTTTGTTTCATGAATTATATACAACTCGAGACCCCACTGAAAAAGTTCAACAGTTGCAGAATCTCCAAAGAAAACAGTGACATCAACTTTAAGCGACATTTTTGAATATAAAAGGAACTGGTTGATATCTTCAGCATTTTTCAGCCTTTCAGTGAAGGCCACGCAGATCTCCTTCTCCTTGAGCATTGGCATCAGAGTTGAAATGAAATGTTCTCCAATGTCATTTTTAGGAGCCAGAACCCCAATCCAATTCCACTGGAAATACAAAAGCAACTGGACTAAACCCACATACTGAGAAAATTCCTTGGGATTAATCCGGAAGAAGGAAGGATAAACTCTTCTGTCTCCTTGAGTGGATTCAAAGCCAACACTGAACTGGAGAAAGTGAGAATCTTCTTTAAAAGACAAAGCAAAATTTATGGTGATTTTTAGGAGTTCCTATTTTGTGGTTTACTGACCCCATCGTCAAGCTGAGTCATTTTGAAAGATAAGCTTTTTAGCTTGAGCCATTAGTTAATATATTTGCGGAATTATGACATGTCAGAATCCAAGGGAACAAACTATCAAACAATATTTTAATGTTATATGAAACATATCTTGAGACATACAATATTAAAATGAATCTAAGTATACTATCAATTCTCTAAATCACATACTATTTAATCCACCCCCAAAATACCTTTGGTATCATCTTCTGTATATTTCTCTGTTGCTTGTCTACTCCATAACTGTATCTAAAGGAGCCCCCTTACCTGTGGCAGCTTGAAGATGCTGAAGATGGAGGCCATCACCATTGAGGATTTGGCATTGTCACCTCCAATGACAGAGAAGAGGGTGTCCTTGTGGTCACATTTATAGCCTGGAACCATTTGGTCACGTGTGGAGAGCAGAAAGAGGCTGATTAAAGAAATCCTCCTATCCCACTGGACATTGTCATACATTTGGAAGCCCAGGGTGATGTTGGGGAGGAGAACCAGATCCTTGTTGATCTCTGTGACTGCAAACACCAAGGCCTGGAACTGATGGTAATTGTTGGGAATGGCTCTACAGTGACAGAAACATTGTAAAGTACTACAAGGAAAGCTTGTGTGTGTGGGTAGAATTTGCTTTGTCTTTGATTTTTGCAGGGTTTACTTTGGAGCAGGAATCCCAACTATTAATAGTTTTTATAAAATGCTTTTTGATTAAACCTGGATGGATTTGTGACAAAGGAGAAAAGCTAATCTATCCAAATCACAGACCTTTTTACATCCCTTTATCGTCCCTCCCATCTTCACTTTGCTTCGGTATCTGTAATCCCACCCAATTTCTCCTCTAGTAGCCTAATCAATTTTATTGTCTCTTGTAGCAGCTTCTTCTATCAGGTCTGATAACCTTTGCTGAGAACAATGGGGGGGAGGGGGGTTACAGCAAAACTTTTCTGAGGGTTATTATTCATAAGCACTGCTGATTCCAAAACGGAGTTGTTCTGGGTTTTTGGGGCATGTTTGTATGTGTGTGTTATAGTACTCCATGCAGGAATAGCTTTGAGCTTCTCTTTGTGAATGTTGCATCTATCCAAATTAACAGTGTAAGTCATCTTCTTAACTAGGGCAGTGAAGTTCCTAATATATTGGCCCTCATGACTCTATAGTTTATCATCTTCCTGATGAGGATTTCTGGAAAGATTGAGAATCTAGCCTCTTTTATGAGCTTGGCTCTTTATTGAGAGAAACACAAACATTCCAACTACAGGAGGACATTGAAACATCATTAGAACCAATATTTCTGAGCAGACACATCAAACAATCATTTATATTTTTCTCCTCCAGGTGAAACTTACGAAAACGTGACAGAATACCATAATGGGTCCATTGTAAAATCTAGGTAGACAGTGTTACCATAAACGCCAAGAGGCAAATTCCCACCAATAATGAGATCACCAGGCCTGTAATAGTATTCCTGAATCTTTAAACGTTTTGGCAGCACACATCTGGTTTGCATCCTCACAGCAGATGTTGAAAATGTTGGAGAAAGGAGCCAGAAGAGCAGCAGCAGCAGGAGAGGCATTCTTGTCACCTTCCCTGCTAGATCAAAAATCAAGGTTTGTGCAGAAGCTGATTTGCAGGTATCACTTGAAATCTTATCAGAGCTTTAGTGCATAGTCTGGTTGTGCCACCTCGATAGCCCCAGTTCAAATTTGTATCCAACGTGCTTCCACTTACCTGTGTTTGGCTTGTGACCAAAGAGAAAACCGAGTCAGTTGAGTCTCACCAAAGTTCGAAGTTGGCCCTTGGAACACACAAAAAGGTCTCTCTTCCTCCATTAGTTGAAGTCAAAGGATATTTTTAAATCAGGTTCTATCTTGGAAGGTTTTCATAGGTTGGAATTCATAGGGGATACATTGAAAATCACTGCTCTTCAGATAATTGCAAAGAAAAGCAGTTGTCCTGCACTAGATTTTGTTTGTGCACCAGAAAAGGAAAAACATGTTTGTGTCTCTTTTTTTTTTCCAAAAAGTTTTATTGGTTTTTTAAAACATTTATAAGGAAAAGGGTAAGTGGAATGGTTACAAATTTTGGCAGTTGCAAGTGTGGCAGACGCCCCCTCCCTCCAAACTCATAGGATATATCTAAATATAAAACATTAATACATAATCATAAAAAATCAGCATATTAATTCTAGAAAAAATAGTTTTCAATCAGTTTATATAGTTATGATATAAAGTCTAGATATAATTTCATTATTACTTTCGGTCTGTTTATAACATTGTGGTTTTCTTATTCATTTTTGTGATCTGAGCTTTCTTGGTGTTGCCCCTTCACCCCCCGCTGGCAGAGCTCCGGCCCCTCCCGTGTCCTGTGTGACCATTGTGGTGTCTTCTGTTTTTTCTAGGTTCGCTTTATTTTTTTCCATAAAGGCCTGTGCCTCTATGGGTGTATTGATTCTGATTCTTGTCTCCTCCCAGAATATCATCATACCTTCAGGCATCAACCATCTAAACCACACCCCCTTCTGGTATAGTTTATTCGCCAATTGCGAATAGTTTTTCCTTTTCTCCCTAATTTTTTTTGGGATCTGCTTCAGGATGGTTATCTCCCTGTCATGATATGTCAATGTTTGCCCCCTTTGTACACCCAGAATTTCATCTCTTGTGCTTTTCCTAAGGAATTTAATATGAACCTCTCTGGGTACATTGTGTGTTCTGGCATATGCTGAATTCACTCTATAGACCAGATCTATCTCCCATTCCATCTGCTGTTTATCTTTGTGTATGTATTCAGCTAAAATATTAGTCATAATGTCCCTTATATTTTCCCCATCTGCTTCTATTACATTTTGAAATCTAAGATAAAAGGACATTCTCTCAAACTCTGTTTTCATTTGTTGGATATTAAGTTCTTTGTTTCCCTTCTGTAAAGCCTCTACCCCCCCTCTCGCCTCCGCCACCCCACCCTCCACAAGGTCCAGTCTCTGTGAGTTCTTATAAATTTGGACTTGATTCTCTTTAATGTCTTCCTTCATTTCTTTTAATTGTTTCTTAATTTCTTCCTGGCCCTGTATGAGTTGCTGGAGCATTTGTTGCAAATCCATCTCTGTACTCTTAGGTTGCATCAGTTCTGTAATCTTTGACTGTGTGGCAGGACTGGATGTTGCAGATGTCGGTGCAGAAGTAGCAAAGCCAGGTTTTCCAGGGGGTGGTCTTTTTGGAGACATGGTTTATAAGACAAAGAGATCAGTCAGTGTAGAGACTTGGCAGCTGGAGAAGTAGAGCAGGCAGATGAGTCCAGAAGGCAGAGGATCCAAACAGGTGGGAGTTTCTTTAGTCAATCTAGCAATAGATGAAAGTTTTTTCTCCAAAGAGTTCAAGAAATAACAATCCACAAGAGATTCCTGTGGGTGACACAGAGACAAAGACCGGAAGCCTGAATTTTAAAGGTGGAGTCAGGTTTCACAGTTCATGAAGACAACGGAAGTGTGCCATCTTGCCCTGCCAGCTTTGGGCTCAGAGGCACAGGAAAAATTTTAAAAGTTCAGAAAGTTCTCAGGTCATCAATAAGTTCTGGAGCTAAGTCCAATGAAAGTCACTTTTACAGGGGTGAGGCATCATTAGTTGGCTCTCCCCCCTCCTCCTTCCCCTGGGGGCGAGAGCAGAATTTTTACAAGCCGCTTGTCCAAGGGGGGGGGGAAATCCCCCTCCCCTCTAGCCGCTCCTCCAAGAATAAATCCGAAAGATTAACTTTTAAAATTACTGAAAAGTCCATCAACTCAAAAGTAAGGGGATGAAGAGAGGAAGCATCTCACCGCACCGCCGCTGCTTCCTTCAGTTTTACGTTCTCCGATCAGCATGGGGCGAGACGCAGGCGCGCCCTCCAAAACTGCTCCCCGGTGCCTGGAGCAAAGCGGAGAAGCCCCCACCAGTCGCCGCCGGTGCCAGAGCCTTCCGCGAGCCGCTCCTTCGGCAGGGTGCCTCTCCGGGGCGTCCTGTGCCCCCCCCCGAGGACGGGGGAAGCCCACCAAAGAGCGGGAGCGGGCAAAGTTCTTGCCCGTTGCCGTAGCCGCCGGAACCGGAAGTCATGTTTGTGTCTCTTGTTGCTATTCCACAGAGCAGATGGACTTGAGAATCAAGGGAAAGTTGGCTATTGGATCTACACGAAGCACCCCATGTAAACAATATGGAGTTTGACCTATGCCATAGCTTGTTTGGGTAGCATGAGTGCAAAAGGGGCATGGTGGCACATGACAATCAGTTGTACACCAGTAAGTGTGAGCAATAATACCAATGCAGGTTTAAATAACTGATTCATTGATACTCAGATGGAATGAGGTTCAAAGTACAAACCTTCTTCTCCCATAGATCTTTAAAACAGGCAGGAGAATCTTTCAACTTGTCAGGCTAATTTAAACTCTGCAGCAGGGTTGTCTAAGAACCTGATGGAGCCATAAATGTTTGTCTGCTGTCTTATGAGAAGTAGGTCATCTGAATCCTCAGCTAGAGAGAAATGGATGCCATTATTCATAGTATCTCCCTGGATCAGCTGCAGTGATAGGAATGGGTGCATAGTGTCACAGGGTTCTTCCCTTTCTCTGAAGCTGGTATCAGCCAGTGTTGGTTCAATGGGACATCTTGAGTTCAACCCCTGATTTTCAAGGTGCCTCAGTGAGGCCTTCTCAGTTCAAGGTCAAGTATCATCCATATGACGGAGATATTCAATTCCACAAGCAACGAAGGACCAGGCAGTGTAGTCAAGGTTTTGTGGTAGTTTCTGACAGCTGTTGGATGGGTAGGAAGAGTCTCAGTTTTAATGTAATCCAAATCAAGCAACTGTGGTTGATTGGTTCTCCCCATACTGCAGAGGTGGGTTGCTGCTGGTTTGGCCCTGATCGGGCAAACTGGTAGTAGCAGTGGCAGGAGGCTCTGCCCAACCACCCCAAAGCTTCTGTGCATGCGCAGAAGTGTTGCACATGCATGCGAGAATGCGCACACAAGTGAACAAGTAGGAAAGAATTAAAAACCCATCACTGCCATACTAGGTCCTGCATGGCCTTGCTCTACCATGTTTGGGATTGTTGTGCCACCTTGGGGTCTTCATGGCCACCCATCTCCTGCTCAAATAATATTTGTGACAGGAAGGTCTTTGTAAAGCTTCAATTTGTTAAACAGGATGATCTTTGAACTGTGGAGAATCTGAACATCCACTAGAGGGATGTGACCATGGTAGAGGCTGTTGTTTTTTCCAGAACAATTTCAAAAATTGGGTGACCAAATACAAAAAAGATGTTGAGACTTTGGAAAGAGTTTCAACTAGTTTCAACTAATTTAAAATTACTTTAAAATAATTTAAACTATTTGGAGCCATAAAAATTGTTCTGCTATATTTTGAAGTCCAAGCAATGCTGTGAAGGTTTTGTCTTAGTGCCTGAAGATTGTTGGATATGAAGAAACTCTCATATTTAATCCCAGCAAAAACCCAAACAAATGACCTGTGGATGCTTGGTCCTCCCAATATTGGGACATAGCCAGTTTTAAAATAAACCGAAAGAAACATGCTGGTTTAAAAAAGGGCTAAGGATTATGAAATTTTAGAATAGAATAGAATAACAGAATTGGAAGGGACCTTGGAGGTCTTCTAGTCCAATCTCCTGCCTAGGCAGGAAACCCTACATTACTAAAAAACCTAAAGCCATCTCTATCTATTGGCCCTAAAGGATTATGTTCCTACTTCTTAAAAAAAACTTGCCACTGCCATAGCTGAACCTCTATGCACAATCTGTGAGGTATCTTTCAGAACCAGCTCCTTGCCTGACCTATGATAATTAGCTAAGGTCATACCTATCTTTTAAAAGGGAGACCCTAGTCTAGTAGAAAATTACAGACCAATCTCCTTGTGCTGCGTCACCTGTAAAGTCATGGAATCAATCCTAAACCAATCCATCACCCTCCATCTAGGGACAAAAAAACCTGCTCTCTAACAAGCCATTTCGTTTCAGAAAATGTCCTGTAATCTGCAATTCCTACAGAAACATTTGGACTGCACATCTTGACCAGGGTAAAGCAATAGATACAATTTACATAGACTTCTGCAAAGCCGTTGATTCAGTGGTGCACAGCAAATTACTGTTAAAACTAAGTTCTTACTGCATTTCTGTATCCCTACACAAATGGATATCTGCATACCTGACAAATAGGCAGCAAGTAGTCAAAATAGGGAGGGCCCTATCAAATCTGGCACAAGTTAACAAAATAGAATAGAAAAAATAGAATAGAATAAAAGAATTGGAAGGGACCTTGGAGGTCTTCTAATCCAACCCCCTGCCTAGGCAGGAAACCCTATACTGTTTCAGACAAATGGTTATCCAGCATCTTCTTAAAAACTTTCAGTGTTGGAGCAATCACAACTTCTGGAGGCAGGTTGTTCCACTGATTAATTGTTCTAACTGTTGGGAAATTTCTCCTCAGTTCCAAGTTGCTCCTCTCCTTGATTAGTTTCCACCCATTGCTTCTTGTTATACACCCAGGTGCTTTGGAGAATAGTTTGACTCCATCTTCTTTGTGGCAACCCCTGAGATGTTAGAACATTGTTATCATGTCTACACTAATCCTTCTTTTCATTAAACTAGACATACCCAATTCCTGCAACTGTTCTTCATATGTTTTAGTCTCCAGTCCCCTAATCATCTTTGTTGCTGTTCTCTGCACTCTTTCTAGAATCTCCACATCTTTTTTACATCGTGGCGACCAGAACTGAATGCAGTATTCCAAGTGTAGCCTTACCAAGGCATTATAAAGTGGTATTAACCCTTCACGTGATCTTGATTCTATCCCTCTGTTGATGCAGCCTAGAACCGTGTTGGCTTTTTTGACAGCTGCTGCACACGGCTGGCTCCTATTTAAACGGTTGTCCACTAGGATACCAAGATCAAAAAGGCAGCATTCTAGGACCCACACTCTTTTTTTTTACATCCATGACATATGCGGTCATATTAAAAGCAGCTTCATCCTCTTCACTGGTGACGTAAAATTACCACTGACAATGACACTACTCCACAAGCGACCTTGACCATGTGCCTGAATGGTCGCGAGACTGGCAACTCCAAATCTCAACCAATAAATGCTCTGTCCTACACACTGGCAATAAAAATCAGAACACCAAATGCAAACTGGGTGGATACAACCTCGTAGATGACCCTCATTCTGTTAAGGACCTAGGAGTACTCATCTCAAGTGATGTAAGCCCCAGAACCCACTGTAACAGCATTGCCAAAAAAAGACTTCAGCAACAGAGTGGTCAACGCCTGGAATGCTCTACCTGACTCCATAGTTGCACCCTCTGACACTCACAGCTTCAACCTTAAACTGTCTACTGTGGACCTCACCCCATTCCTAAGAGGTCCCTAAAGGGGGCATGCACCAGCGTACCTACAATTCCTGTCCTACTGTCCCCATTTATTTTTATTCACCTCTTTCATTCATGTCCATGTTTATATTAATACCTGCTATCTTGTACATGTTTGACAAACTAATAAAATACAAAAAAAATAGGCAGCAAAGTTGGATTTGAAAAATAATTTGAAAATGCTAACGAGGTCTGTAAAATATTGTTGAAACTGAATCTGGAAAACAATTATGTTAAACAATGTGTGATTTATCGGACAAGGAACTTTGGATATAACAATGGTAGAGAAATGGAAAAATAGGCAGAAAAATGGTTTAAAATTTGCATTGAAATATTATTTGACATAAAACATTCATAAATATGTATTGTTGATATCTAAGAGCTGATAAACTGTTATAGATGTATATAAGTACATAAAAGTTTAGCTAATGGTTGCTGATTAAGAGATTGTGATTAGTCAATTCATTTGATTTCAATTTAATGGCAAAACCACGCCCTCATTTCATCTCATTTGTTTAGAAATCAGATCAAACATACAGACAAAAATCAAATTTAAAGTCCAAAAATCAAAATAAAATTTCACAATTCCCACATCAATCAGAGGTTCTTGCGCCTCATTATATTCTCTTTACAATTCAGATCAGGCCTCAGTAGAATAATGTAGCATTTGGGGAAAAAGATGCAAGCCAAGAGACCAGCCCCAGAGGCCAAGATGGAGAAGATCTCCACAGCCACCATGGACTTTCCTTTAGTGTTCAGGTAGGTGGGGAGGAATGAGATCCAAACACTGCAAAAGACCAGCATGCTGAAAGCAATGAACTTGGCTTCGTTAAAGCTGTCAGGCAATTTCCTGGCCAGAAAAGCCACCATGAAACTGACAAGGGCCAAAAAACCCAGGTAGGCAAGGACAGTGTAAAACATCAAATCTGAGCCTTCCTTGCATTCCAAGATGGCCTCTCCTACTAAGGAGTGGAAGTCAAAGTTGGGAAATGGGGGAGAGGTTAGCAGCCAGACAGCACAAAGAATTGCTTGGATTAGGGGACAGTTTATGACAATGGAGTTGGTCAGCGTTTTTCCTAACATTTTCCTTGTCCGGTTTCCTGGTTTGGTGGCCATGAAGGCCAAGACCACCATGACTGTTTTTGCCAACACAGAGGAAACTGCAAGGGAAAAGAGAATGGCAAAGGCAGTTTGTCGGAAGAGACAAGTGAGCTTCCTAGGATGACCAATGAAGAAAAAGGAGCAGAGGAAGCAGAGCAGAAGGGAGACCAGAAGGATATAGGTGAGATTTCGGTTGTTGGCCTTGACTATTGGTGTGTCATGATGTTTATGGAAAATCACCAGGATGGCAGATGTGATGAAAGAAAGGAAAAGAGCTAGAGAAGTCAAAGTGTATCCCAGGGTCTCTTGATAGCTGAGGAAGTGGATCTTCTTTGCAATGCATTGGTCCTTCTCCTTATTGGGATATTGGTCTTCTGGGCAGGGGTCACAGAGGGCTGCATCTGAAAATAAGAATTTTTGTGTAAGGATTTTAGCATCATCTGCCATGATCATTATGCCTCTGCAAGGACTGACATAACGGTTTCCTTTTTGCTCTGGCAAACCCACTAATATTGGTAGTGATACAGTGCAATTGATGGTGCATCCAAAAAAAAAAAAAACCCCATCCTTCATTCAGGATGATTCTAGGGCAAGGTAAGCCAGAGAATAGAATCTGTTCAGTTCCATCTGGCCTGGTCAGTTTTTGTGAGAAAGAAAAGGCCATCTCCTGTCATTGCTAAAATATGACTGCTGTGGCTTTCAGTGTGAGAGACTTTGCAAACTATTCTTTTCCACTTTAAACTGGAACTCCAAGAAGATGAATGGATCTATCAGCCAGGAATCCTATATTTTATGTGTGCACATTGTTTATTGGCTTTCCTCTGGCTCTGAGGAGAGGTCTAGGCTGAGGTAGGGATAAATGCATCATCAGTCTTTTTTTAATTTTTATGTTTAACCACTTACACACATCAACAAAGATAGACATGTAACTAAAAACAACACAGGAACTAAACCTTACATCTTAAAGCAGATACCGTATTTTTGGAGTATAAGATGCACCATTTTCCCTCTAAAAAGAGGTTAAAAATCTGGGTGCATCTTATACACTGAATACAGCATTTTTGACTTCCTCAAACCCCACCCCCTTTGCAAAAATTGCCATTTATAGCCTTTAGGAGGCTGGGGAGGGCAAAAATGAGTGAAAAATGGGCCATGTTGTGCTCATTTTTGCCCCCTCCAGCCCCCAGGAAAAACAATAAAAAAAACAGCTCCTTTTTGTTTGTTTTGGGGGGCTCCCAGCCCCCAGGAGCACTTTACAGGCCTCCCAAAGGCTATGCATGTCCCTTTTTCTTACAATACACAGGGCCGTTTTCACGAGAAATGGGCTGTTTTTAGGAGGTCTGCAGACTGCAAAAACTTTTTTTAAAATTTGCCTCTTTAAAATCTTGGTGCGTCTTATACTCCAATGCGTCTTATATTCCAAAAATATGATACATATCAGTGAATCTTTACAGTTATTGTTTCCCCTCCTATACATTCCAAATTTTACGTTTGTGGTTTCTTACTCATTTTTGTGTACAATTTCTTAATTATTCATTTTTAACCATTTATATCAGATTCTCATACTACCTACATTGTATTGTATATACTTTTCTTACATTGAGATATCTTAACTTATTTTCCTACCCCCCATTTTATCTCTATATCCTAATTACTCTACTATACCTTAATTTTACAGTTCCTAATTTCTTGTTTCTATTCTCTAGCCATTTGTACCATTTTTCCCAAACTAAATAACATTCTGACTCCTCCTTTGCTTGTATTTCCTTTGTCAATTTGTCCATCTCCGTACATTCTAAAATCTTCCTTACCTCCTTGTCTTTTTTCGGTACTATATTGTTTTTCCATTTCTGTGCATATGATATTCTGGCCACAGTTGTAATATGTAGGATTAGGTATAATATTTCTCTACTGTACTGTGTTGTGGTTAAACCTAATAAAAATAGTTCTGGTTTCCAATCAATGCAGTTCCCGTTATTTCCTCAAGCCACTTTTTAATTTTGGTCCAGTATTTTTTGGCTGCCTCGCATATCCACCATGTGTGATAGTAAGTCAGTAAGAGCTGGCTGGGCTGAGGTTGGGATGAAATGCATCATCAGTCTTGAGTCCCTTCACACCCACAAGAGATCTAAATCCAGCCCACCTTGAATTCCATTGACTCTTATCCACCACCAATTCACTTTGACTGTTAGTAGTTCAGATTCTTGAATGGAATTTAAGATTAAAATAATCCTTTAAATTTATTTGAAATTCCTCAAATTTCTGATTTCCTCATTCTTGATAGGGTTAGGGTTAAGGAGACAGAAAATGCTAACAGAAGAAGGATCCCTAAAGAATGTGTGCTAAACCTTGACTCTCAGAAGCCATTCTTTCAGAGAATTGGCAAAAGTTTTTCCTGATGAGATATGACAATAGGTAATAGACAATAGGTATAGGGTTTCCTGCCTAGGCAGGGGGTTGCACTAGAAGACCTCCAAGGTCCCTTCCAACTCGTATTGTATTGTATTGTATTGTATTGTATTTGTATTATTTGCATTATTGGTATTATTTGCATTATTGGTATTATTGGCATTATTGGTATTATTGGCATTATTGGTATTGGTGGCGTTATTGGCATTGGTGGCATTATTGGTATTGGTATTGGTATTGGTATTGGTATTGGTATTGGTATTGGTATTGGTATTGGTATTGGTATTGTATTGTATTGTATTGTATTGTATTGTATTGTATTGTATTGTATTTATTGTATTGTATGGCTGGTAGGGGGCCCATACACTGTGTCCTAAAATTATCCTGCATCAAATTATTGAGGAGCAGAAAAATGGCTTGTCAGGGCAGGATCCATAAACAGACAGTCTCTGCTGAAAAGTATGAATACTCTGATGTAGTGTATTCCCAACAAAAATAATAAAATTAACATCTTTATCTACTCAATGACCTCTTAGATCCTGGAAGATTTGCATTTGAAAAGTGCTCTACCTGAAGGAGGAGCCAATGTCACGACGAGACGACGTGCAATCTCAATGCTCTGAGATCGCAGTCGATACTTTTGTGCTGGGTGGTCCAAACGGATCTAAAGCATCCCGCAGAGACGGTGAACAGGAAGAACACGTCTTGCTGATCTCAGGGACATCGCAAAGTCCCTGATTGATCCAAGAGAAGTTCTTCAATCCAATGACAAAAAATCCAGCCGTTAGGCTGATGAAGTCGGGGTAGCTCCAAAATGAAAGTATATGGAAAGAGAAAGTGTTTCCAGCTGGTGAGGAATTTTTACCATTTTAAAAGAGACTGCCTATAAAAAACTTAAAATTAATTTAAATTGGAGAACAGAAGAAATAAGCAGCGGAATTAAGTTTGGAATGGTTTTGGACAGTGGATTATCTTACTTTTTAAATGCTATCTTCACGGACGGAATTTATGGAAGCCTTTTAAAATGAATGGATTAAGTTTTCTTCTATTTTTTTTTCTTTTACTATTCTTTGTAACCTATGGACTAAAATTCATCTCTTTCATTACTGTGGGTGTTCTTCTAACTCATTCAAGAATCAGACTTTTTAAAACTTGAAATACAAAAAAGATACAAAAAGAAACAAAGAAAATTGCAACACTGCAACAATAGCACTGCTACTCAGAGGCTGGAGGTTTGTGTGAAACGAAACACTTTTACTTTTCTCACTGATTATCCTGGTTTGGCACTTCAAGGTCTCACTGCTTGTTTATAGAGAGTGATAAGAAGAAAAGCATAAAGATGTCCCTTTGAAGTATATCTTTAACCAGAGAAAGGTGAAAATAAAACGTTATTGTGAATCTATGCTTAATCTTGTTAAAACCTTCTAAGATAGAGGAGCAGTGTTTGTTAGCTGGAGATAATGGCACAATTTCAACAGCAGAAAGAAGTTTTAAGTCTGTAAAAGATATTCTCAGAAATGCAGAAATTATCAAACACACATGAGAGGATAGAGAAGAAGTTGGAAGACTTAGTGGATCTAACAGCAAAATATGATGAAAAAATTGAAGATGTTTATCAAGTGGAAAAATGGTGGTTAAAATCCAAAAAACTGAACAGGAAAATGAATATAAAGAAATTAAAATTGCTGATATTTATGGTTTTTGTAACCAACTGATACACTTTCTACAGTATGTAAAGAAGGATGTGTTGTGTTTGTTTTGAAAATAGAAAATTAAAAAAAAAATATTTAAAAAAGAAAAGAAAACTGTTCTACCTGTCTGATTTGAGATGGTTCCTTCAGGGCAAGGGTGACATTGGTAGCAGCAAACTGGCTCTCCCTCTGGAACTCTTTTCCTCTCTCCTGCCTGGCACCTCTTCTTGCCACACCTGGCAAAGGGCACCTTCTAAAAGAGAAAAGAGAAATATTTGAAGTGCCTTGGGCAATGAACACAATTAATTTATTCATTTCCACTTTCCCATTTTCCTGTTGAGAATGTCTGCATAAAAAGGTGTTCACCAAGTTCTAATAGAAAAAGAAGGAAAAAGAAACACTCCTGGGGGGATCAGTGCCGTTAGTAATACACCAAGGGATTTTAAAATTTGGATCTTGAACTTCAAAGTTGCTACATTGAACTATGGTTTTTCTAAAAGAAAGAATGATGACAATCCAACTGAACAGAAACAGTCCATGGAAATCACAGCCTGATCCAATCTAATTTAGGCAACAAAAACGGAATGCACAGGTACAGTATAGGTGGTACTGTGCTCAATAGTAGTAACTGTGAGAGGGATCTTGGAGTTCTAGTGGACAACCATTTAAATATGAGCCAGCCGTGTGCAGCAGCTGCCAAAAAAGCCAACACCGTCCTAGGCTGCATCAACAGAGGGATAGAATCAAGATCACGTGAAGTGTTAATACCACTTTATAATGCCTTGGTAAGGCCACACTTGGAATCCTGCATTCAGTTTTGGTTGCCACGATGTAAAAAAGATGTGGAGACTCTAGAAAGAGTGCAGAGAAGAGCAACAAAGATGATTAGGGGACTGGAGACTAAAACATATGAAGAACGGTTGCAGGAACTAGGTATGTCTAGCTTAAGAGAAAGAAGGACTAGGGGAGACATGATAGCACTGTTCCAATATCTCAGGGGTTGCCACAAAGAAGAGGGAGTCAAGCTATTCTCCAAGGCACCTGAGGACAGAACAAGAAGCAATGGGTGGAAACTAATCAAGGAGAGAAGCAACTTAGAACTGAGGAGAAACTTCCTGACAGTTAGAACAATTAATCAGTGGAACAGCTTGCCTCCAGAAGTTGTGAATGCCCCAACACTGGAAGTCTTTAAGAAGAAGTTGGATAGCCATTTGTCTGGAATGGTATAGGGTTTCCTGCCTAGGCAGGGGGTTGGACTAGAAGACCTCCAAGGTCCCTTCCAACTCTACTCTTGTATTGTATTGTATAATAGCATCCTGGTTTTAAAGAGAAGTTCTTCCTACTCCCACCCATTGTTGGACCTTTCACAAATTAGACTTCAAATTTGTTAACCTCAAATGCAAATAATTCACCAAATACCAAAGTGCTTTTCTACATATTTAGACCTCTTTTCATCTGAGAAGGATGTTCAGAATCCCCAGGAGAGAGTGATTCTTTTCCTGAATTTACAACATTTCCTTCCTGCTCACCTTTGAGGCCCAGATGATCGCATCAGAGTTAATGGTGAAATCCTGGCCTGGGGCAGCCCTGGGATCCTTGTGCCCAACTTTCACAGGTACTAAAATTTTAATGGGGTGGACAACCCAGTTGACGATATCATAACGAGCAGTTCTCAGTCCAGTTTCTGAGAAGGAGACTTTATCTCCGGCACTGTTGTTGAAGTGGACATTCCTCAAATTGTCAAGTATCTGAAAGAAAAGAGATCTTCAGAAATTGAAGCAATTAGCTGAAAGGCAGAAACGAAACATCATGGCATCTATCATTTTGTGGTGGCCATCATCATAGGAAACAGGTATAAATCTGAAAAATTAGAGTTGGGTCTTGGTTGAGATATGAGCAATGAGGAGTAACACCAATATTTGGATCCTTTGACATAACAATGCAAAAAGTTCTCTTTATCACTGGGCATTTGTATTTTGACTTCCACAACTGCACTTTTAACCAAATGGCAGAATTACAGGTAGCCCTCAATTTACGACCACAAGAGAACCCAAACATTCTGTTGCTAAGTGAGATATTGGTTAAATGAGTTTCGCCCTTTCTTGATTCTGTTAAGTGAATCAGTGCAGTTGTTAACTTAGTATCATGGTTGTTAAGTCAATCTGGATTCCCCATTGATTTAGTTTGTCAGATAGTCACAAAATGAAATCATGTTGTTGTGTACTGAGCCGATCCACCAGTAGGTGGCGCGGGTAGACCTTCCTTTAATTGGTTCCCCGACTGTCGGCGTTTGTATAAATTGCTGTCAGCCGGAGATTGTGTATCTTGGCTTAGTCAGTTACTGTTGTTTTTAAATAAAGATTAACGTCTAGCAGCCGTCTTTTACTCCCTGCCTTGGAACACAAAACTGGCAACGAAGGTGAGCGAACCTGAACCTCACACCATAAGAACTATGGCTAATACAGCTTTCTTCGCTTCATTCCGCATTGAGGCCGAATCCTGGGAGGCGTTTATGGAACGGTTTGAATGTTTTCTTCAAGCCCATGACCTGCTGAATCTCTCGCTTGAACATAAGAGGGGTATTTTCTTGAATTACTGTGGCCCAGAAATGTTTGCCACGGCAAGGGCACTATCTGCCCCCACCCCTGTTCATACCATGCCATGGGAGCTTCTCATGGCAAAACTTAAAACACACTATGAGCCAGCGCCCTCACATTTTGCCAGGCGCCAAGACTTTCGCCACTGCGTTCAACGAGATGGACAATCTATAAGTCAGTACGTAGCCGCGCTTAGAGCTGCCGCTATTACTTGTGAATTTGCCGACGTAGACGAAGCGCTCCTCGAGCAATTCATCTATGGTTTAAAGGATGTTAATCTCCACCGGCGCATTCTCTCCCGCTCGGACCTCACATTGAAGAATGCTGTCGATGAGGCTCGCGCTTACGAAATGGCAGGTCAATCCACTCCTGACCAGAGGCATTTTCCTCCAGCTATTTCTTCAGCCACCAACCAGCTTGTCGCCTCTAACTCTTTTCAAACTGACTTAGATTTGGTGATTGACCGCCTGCAATCTTTGAGCCATAAAGATACACGGAATTGCCTCAGCTGCGGCGGCCACCATTTGCGCTCAGCCTGCCGTTTCTGCACTGCTGTGTGCCGAAAGTGCGGTAAACGGGGCCATTTAGCAAATGTTTGCCGCTCTACTGTTCCTGGTTCCCGTCCTGCTACGGTGCCTTCTATCTACCGGCCAGCGCCGCCGCCTCTCCCTGCCAGGCGCCAAAATTTTCTCTCCCTAGGTGACATTGACGACTCTTGTCCGGAATGGGTCGTCGACGCTTCCTCCTCCTCCCAGGGAGAACGTGGTAAGATCCATCTCTCGCTTCAGATCGAAGGCAGCCCGTGCTCCATGGAACTGGACACCGGATCTGCCCGTTCTATCATGTCCTGGAGCACCTTCTCTTCTCTTCTGCCTAACTTCCGAACACGTGACCTAACTCCTGCCTGCTGCCATCTTCGAGACTACCAGGGCAACCCAATTCCGCTGCTGGGTTGCGCGACGCCTACTGTTACCTACGGTTCTTTCAATGGGCGTCTGCCATTATTAATTGTAAAAAAAAACCTAGCTTCTCTACTAGGGATGGACTGGTTCCGTGCTCTCGGTCTATTTGTTTCAGGGATCCACTCTACCCGGTGTTCTTCTTCCCTTGGGGATGACCTTTCTTCCCTTCTTTCTGAATTTTCTGATGTTTTCTCTTCTTCTCTGGGCTGCTATACGGGCTCTCCTATTTCCCTCAACCTTGATCCTACTGTTGCTCCTATCCGTCTCAAAGCCCGACGTCTGCCTTTTGCCTTAAGGGCAAAGGTAGACGCTGAAATTGATAAGCTTCTTGCCCAGGGGGTGCTTCAACCTGTGGACTTTTCTTCGTGGGAGACTCCTATAGTAGTCCCCTTGAAGTCCGATGGATCCGTAAGGATCTGCGCGGACTTTAAGTCAACTGTCAATAAGGCCCTTCAAGCCCATCCCTATCCTGTTCCAGTTGTGCAACACGTCCTGCACACACTCGGCCAGGGCAAGATTTTTGCTAAATTGGACCTTGCGCAAGCGTATCAGCAGCTCCCTGTTGACGACGCCACGGCGCTTGCGCAAACAATCGTGACCCACCGCGGCGCTTTTAAATGCAAAAGGCTCCAGTTTGGCATTAGTGTTGCTCCTGGCATATTTCAAAGTCTCATGGAGCGGTTGCTCCATGGGATCCCTGGTGTCACTCCCTACTTCGATGATGTCCTGATCGCTGCTCAGGATTGATCAGGACTCGCCAAAGTTCTTCGCTCCGTCCTACAGCGTTTCCGTAAAGCTGGCCTCCGCCTTAAACCCTCCAAATGCCAGCTTGGTGTTCCCTCTGTTGAATTCTTAGGTTTCCTCATTGACCGGCATGGCGTCCATCCCTCCCCTTCCAAAATAGACGCCATTCTCTCCGCCCCCACTCCCTCTAACAAGGTTGAGTTGCAGGCCTTTCTTGGCCTCCTCAACTTCTATTCCTCTTTCATGCCTCATAAAGCTTCCCTCACAGAGCCTCTCCATAGGCTTTTAGATAGCTCTGCCGCCTGGTCATGGACTAGCCACAAAGCGCAGGCGCTCATGGCTGTCAAGGAATCTCTCACGCGCCCACCTGTCCTGGTACAATACGATCAGTCCCTTCCTCTGCTCCTTGCTTGCAACACCTCCCCCTTCGGCGTCGGGGCTGTTCTGAGCCACGCTTACCCTGATGGCTCGGAAGCCCCTATTGCCTTTTACTCCCGCACTTTGTCCAAGCCTGAGCGAAATTATAGCCAGCTGGACAAAGAGGCGCTGGCCGCCATTGCGGGGGTAAAACGTTTCCACCACTATCTCTACGACCGTCTTTTCTCCCTCCTTACGGATCACAAGCCTCTTTTGGGCATCCTCACAGGGGATCACCCTACTCCTCCCATCCTCTCCACTCGCATGTCGCGCTGGGCGGAATTTCTCTCTGCTTACAATTACTCCCTCATTCATAAGCCCGGCCGCCACATGGGCCACGCGGACGCTCTTAGCCGCTGCCCGCTTCCCCTGCTTCTTTCCGACCCAGCTCCCATTGAGTCCATCCACCTCCTGGACGAACTCCATCTGCCCATTACTGCCTCCAATATAGCCCTGTCCTCTCTCTCTGATTCCACCATTTCTGCTGTCCTTAACTATGTTCGCAGGGGATGGCCTCCCTCCCGCCAGTCTGTGCTTGCACGCCTCCATGAAGGGCACCCAGGCATAGTCCGGATGAAATCCCTGGGCAGGGGGTATGTCTGGTGGCCCTCGATGGATGCAGACATTACGGCTTGGGTGCAGCGCTGCACCCCATGCCAACAGGTCCGTCCCGCCCCTCCCTCTGCCCCTGCTCGCGAGTGGGAACATCCTAGGGCTCCGTGGAATCGTCTCCATATAGATTTCATGGGCCCCCTCGCAGGCACTTCCTTTTTCCTTGTCATAGATGCCTGGTCTAAGTGGGTGGAACTTTTTCCTATGCCCTCTACCACCTCCGCGGCCACTATCCGCATCCTTAATTCACTGTTCAACACCCATGGGTTGCCAGACATCATTGTCTCGGACAATGGCCCCCAGTTCACTTCCCAGGAATTCCAACAATTCCTTGCAGTTTTGGGTATTCGCCATGCCCCAGTCGCTCCCTTTCGCCCTGCGGGGAATGGCCTGGCTGAACGTGCTGTGCGTTCCGCCAAGGAATCACTTGCCCGCATGGTTAATCTTCCTTTATCCTCCCGGATTACTACCTATCTGCGTTCCCAGCATTCCACCCCGTGCCCCCTCACAGGCAAAAGTCCTGCTGAACTCCTCTTGGGCAGGAAAATCCGGACCACCCTGGACCGTTTACACCCTCTGTATTTCTCTTCTCCTCTTCCTACCTCTCCCCCTCCTAGGGCTTTTCGGGTGGGTGAGAGGGTTTTTGCACGGAACTTCGCGGGTGATCCAAAGTTGGTACCCGGAAGTATTGCGGACATAACGGGGCCCTGCTCTTACAGGGTCCTACTCGGCGATGGACGAATGTGGCGGCGCCACATAGATCAGCTGCGGTGGCGAACTGACGATGGGTCTCCGGATAGACCATCAACTCCGAGTAGACTAGGCCCTAGCGACGTCGCCTGCCGGCCCAACGACAACAACGCAGCTAGCTCTGAACCCGTGTCCCCCACCACGTTTAGATCTGCAGACTTATCTTGTAACTTTGGTGCACCTCCCGGGGCGGGGCCTCTGGAACCGCTCCGCCTGCCTTCTGGACCGAGCCATCCTCCTACGTCAACCACAGACACTCCTCCCCTGCGAAGATCTCTGTGCGTGCGCCAGCGTCCCGGGTATTTACGGGACTACGTCTGCACGAACCAGGGGAAAGGGGTGTTGTGTACTGAGCCGATCCACCAGTAGGTGGCGCGGGTAGACCTTCCTTTTATTGGTTCCCCGACTGTCGGCATTTGTATAAATTGCTGTCAGCCGGAGATTGTGTTTCTTGGCTTAGTCAGTTACTGTTGTTTTTAAATAAAGATTAACGTCTAGCAGCCGTCTTTTATTCCCTGCCTTGGAACACAAAACATGTGATCAAAAATATGAGTCAGTTGCCAAGCATCTGACTTTGATGACATGTCCATTTGGATACTGAATGGTTGCAAGTGTGAAAAATGCTGTTGTAACTTTGAATGGTCACTAAATGAATTGTTGTAACTCGAGGACTACCTGTACTTACACACAAAAGTTTTAACACCACATTCTAAATTTTTATTTTATGGTTTTCCTCACATGACATTTGGAAGGCAGGACAAGAAGCAATGGATGGAAACTAACCAAGGAGAGAAGCAACGTAGAGCTAAGGAGAAATTTCCTGACAGTTAGAACAATGAATCAGTAGAACAACTTGCCTCTAGAAGTTGTGAAGCACTGGAAGATTTTAAGAAGATGTTGGATAACCATTTGTCTGGTGTAGGGATTCCTGCCTAAGAAGTGGGTTGGAAGACTTCCTTGGTCCCTTTCAACTCTGTTATTCTATTCCATTCTAAATTATTGAGGGGCAGAAAAATGGCCTTTTGGGGCAGGACTGCTCAGATCCATAAATTGACAGTTTCTACTGAAAAGTATGAATACTCTGTGTATTCTCAACAAAAAATGACAAAATTGACATCATTATTTACAGAAGATATTCTTGAAAGGGCACTATGCAATATAAAGCCATCTCTATCTATTGGCTCTGATGGATTATGTGCCTACATTCTGAAAAAGCTTTCCACTGCCATAGCTGAACCTCTAAATACCATCTACGAGGTATCTTTCAGAACCAGCTCCTTACCTATGGACATTAGCAACAGTCATTCCAATCTTCAAAAAAGGAGACCCCAGCCTAGTTGAAAATTACTGACCAATCTCACTTCCTTGCATCATCTGTAAAGCCATGGAATCAATCATAAACCAATTCATCACCCTCCAGTTAGAGACAAACAACCTACTCTCTAACAAGCAATTTGGATTTAGAAAAAATGGCTGGTGATTGGAGCTGCTGGCTGGAAGGGGGGAAGCAGAGAGAAAAAGAGGAGCAGGTAGTGGCCCTTTAACTCCATTTCATTTGAACCTTCCTGTGGCTGGTGATTGGAGCTGCTGGCTGGAAGGGGGGAAGCAGAGAGACAAAGAGGAGCAGCAAGTGGCACTTTAACTCCATTTCATTTGAACTTTCCTGTGGCTGGTGATTGGAGCTGCTGGCTGGAAGGGGGGAAGCAGAGAGAAAAAGAGGAGCAGGTAGTGGCCCTTTAACTCCATTTCATTGGAACCTTCCTGTGGCTGGTGATTGGAGCTGCTGGCTGGAAGTGGGGAAACAGAGAGAAAAAGAGGAGTAGGTAGAGAGGGGAGGAGCCACGTTGCGATGACACCTGAAATAGTGAAAGTGAAAAGTAGCAACATGGCCACTCGGAAGTCGGAAGCTGGAGATTTTGAAACAATGTATCTCTTATTTTTTTCTCTCCGTTTTCACTGACTTTGTAGTTGAAGGGTTTGTAATTTGTTTATACAAACTGAAAAAGAGCCAAGGGCACAAATTGTTTTTACAGGTGCCTGTGAGAACTATTTTGGCAGGGGAAAGAAAGGGGGAAAAAAACAAAACAGAACAGAATTCTTCTCTTTTGAAGAGCACAAAAAAAAACCTTGTGCTTAAATCAACCTAAAATTAAAAAATAAAAGAGGCTTGAAAGGCTAGAGTGGCAGTGGCTATTTGTTTTTTCTCTTTCTTTCTTTCTTTCTTTCTTTCTTTCTTTCTTTCTTTCTTTCTTTCTTCTTTCTTTCGGAAACATGGATCAATATTCAGATGAGGAAACCTTAAGATTTGAAAATATTTTGCTGGATTCAAAATTTGTTGGAAGGGTATGGGAGAATTGAGAAGTTGGAAAAACTAGTATTCTTCATAGCAAAACATGAAGGGGTTGGAGCCCCAAAAACTAAAGGGGAGAATGAAGATATAGAAGATAAAGACAAGACAACCGATGAATTTATTAATGGAGCAAATGTGGTTGAAAGTGGAATGAAGGGAACATGAAAGAGGGATTTCGACGAATTGGAGCTCTACCCGGATTTCAAGATGCAGAAGAAGAAAAAAGGTTAATGATGGATTTAAGAAGAGAAACTCTTTCAGAAACACGATTGATAACCAAAAACAAGCTAACTTTAAAAATAATTGGAGGGCAACGAGATTACCTGAGAAATCCTTCAAGCAGCAAAGTGTGGAGAGAAATCTATAAAAACCTTATAAAGGTGATAAAAAGAAGACTGACACCACAATTGGCAAGAGAGATAAGACTGTTTTGTTACTGGAAAGATACAGGTTGACAATGAAAGTTGATAATAAAAAAATAGTTAATTTTGGTTGAGCAATAAGTAGGAATTTTGTAATTTTAGATTGTTTTAGATTGTTATTAAATGTTTATTGGTCAACAATTAAATAGCTATAATTAACAATAATGGAATGATAATGGATACAACTTAATGATATATACTATGTACTCTTAAACTAGTAAAAGAAATCTGGATATAGATTGCAAATTGCGACCTGGGAAAAAGACCTATAAATTTTAGTAACAAATTTCTATTTAGGTTTTGTCATAAAGGTGTAATGTTTTTTTTTGGGGGGGGGGGTTGACAAGAGGAGTTGGGATATAAATAGTAAATGACTTTTAGCTAATTATAATAACAACAAGGAAATGTTAATGGATATTGTTTAATAATATATACATGCTCTGGTATTGGTAAAAGCAACTTGGATATAAATTCTAAACAGTGAATTGGGGGAAGGGGGGAGGGGGGGAGAAAGGCTTAGCTACTTTATTACTTGATTTTTACTCAGAATATGTTATAAAAGTGTAATGTTATTGGAAGATTTTTGAAATAGCTAACAAATGCCATTATGTGTTTGTGTTTTTAAGTATGAATAAATTCAGGTAGAAGCACGTTCAAATAATTGTAGTCAAATGAGAATTGTGGTATATTGATAGTAAGATACATAAAGATTTTTGATTTAAAGTGTATAATCTAATATGAACTACAAGTAATGACTATGGAAGAAATGCACGAAAGTTATTTGTAACCAATCGACACGCTTTCTACAAGATGTATTGAAGGATGATTCTTTTTTGTGTTTTTGTTCAATTAAAATAAAAAAAAATCTTTTTTTAAAAAAGAGGAGTAGGTAGAATCATATGTCCATAAACCAAAATAGAAATAATACATTCTGGGTTACTGTGCTTAAAATTGTGATTTTGTTTTATTTCAAAATGACCGGTTTAGTTCAATGTAATAGCTATCTTGCACCTGTCTTTTGCAGTACTCTTTTCAAATTTGGATACTGTCCCCTTTGTAAACAAATTAATAGTCTGTCAGGCCTGCAAATATATTCCTCTTTAGGATCTTTGGCCTGCCACACTTTCTATTATTTTCCTATGCTGTTTAATTAGTGTAGTAGTTGGGAGGGGGGAATAGAAAGGAGTAGATTTGTGGAATAGGTTGTTGTCATTCTTTTCTAGAAGCCCAACGTCATCTTTTGTCTCCGCACCTCGACACCTGACCGGAAGCAGCTGGGTGGAGATTCCAGCGTGGAAGAAGAAGATTGGGCCATGTGACGGATTTATGGGAGTGGGCATAAGATTATGAACTTTCAACTGGGTGGAATTCCAGGAAGCAAATCAGAGTTGGGATTTTTCACAGATGTGCTAAGATGTCTGACTTATTAAATTGGAACTTTAAGGAAAGTTTTGCCTTTGATTCTGATTTAATTCTGCATGATACTTGGAACGCTGAAATAGTCTACATAGACAGATTACCTATCTAGAATCTCTAATCTGTGCTCTCCAAGCAAAAATTAGGTGTCCAATTCGGCCATTCCACTCTATGGAGATGCCACGCTGTCAGCCCCCCCCCCCCCCGGAAAGATCCTGCAGGAGAAGAGCAGTCTGGACAACCGTGGGATCTGGCAGGGTGAGAGCTGTGAACCATAAACACAAAGCTTTTGCTGTGACCCAGCATAATAGATATAGATATAGTGGCCTTGCTGACCCTAATGGGGACACTAAAGAGACAGGTCAAGGTAGTTGTGATAATGATGACTCAAATAAGCAGGGGATCGTGGTCCAAAATGAAGAACTTACTTTGGAAAGGTGAAATAGGGAACCAGATATCACACATCAGTCGCACAAGAAGATCAAGATATGCAAAAAGAGAAGTCACCTTCTGGTTGGTGATTCAATCATAAGGGATGTAAATTTAGGAAAGGATATGGAGGTTTTAAAAGAGGTCAGGTGTCTGCCAGGTGCTACTGCCAGCAGAGATAAGAGGCGTATTCTTAAGATAGTCAAGAATGCAAGTAAGGACTGTGATGTCGATGCTATTATACATTTGGCACAAATGATCTGTCCCAAAAAGATGTACTTTCTGTGAAGAATGATTTCCAGAGCTTGGGGTATGAACTTAGTAGTATAGGTTGTAGGCTTATCTTTTCAGAGGTTTTTCCAGTATATAAGCAACAAAAAGGGAAGGGCCAGTCTGTAGCAGAGTTTAATGTGTGGCTAAAGGAGTGGTGTAAAAGGGAAGGCTTTGGTTTTATTAGTCATGATGTCTGCAGCTGGTCCAATGAAAAACTGTGCAAAAGAGATGGTTTGCACCCAACCAAGAAAGGGACTGAGTTACTTGGCATTAAATTCACAGATTTTCTGGATAAACATTTGAACTGAACAGCGGGGACAGATAATTAATTGATACAGAACATTTCTGTCCCCAGAAATCTAAAATTCATAGGGTTATCAGTGCATGTAACACAGATGTTTGTGCGGGTAAGCTTATCACTCCCGCTGTCAAGCAAAACCAAGCATTTAATAGTGAGTGCCATACCATGTGCATGAATCATACAAGTGGCAAGAAAATAGGGGCAGTCAGGCATAACACAGGTTATGTAGACAGTAAACACAAGGTCAATCAAAATGGACTCAAATGTCTATACACTAATGCACAGAGTATGAGGAATAAACAGGGCGAATTATAAATTCAAGGAAAAGAGGGCAGATATGATATTGTTGCCATTATAGAAACTTGGGATGAAACCGACAAATGGAACATACAGCTAGAAGGATTTAAATTATTTAAAAGAAATAGACCAAATAAAAGAGGAGGTGGAATTGCACTATTTATAAGAAATAAGTACATCTCTACAGAAATAGAGCACAACAATGATGAGAACTATTTTGAATGTGTTTGGGTCAATATTAAAGGTTGGGGGGGAAATGACATTGCCATAGGTCTATACTACAGGCCACGCAACCGAGCAGAGAAAGTAGATGAACTTTTTGCTAGTCAGCTAACTAAGGTATGTAGGAAGCACACCACAATAGTAGTGGAGGATTTTAACTACCCTGACATCAACTGGGAAACAAACTCTGCACCAAGTGGAAGATCCAACAGGTTCCTAACAAACCTAGCAGACAACTTTGTTTTCCAAAAGGTAGAGAAGGGAACAAGGGGATCAGCCATATTGGACTTAATTCTCACTAACAGAGAGGAAATGATATAAGGTGTTGAAGCCACAGGAACCCTGGGGGCAAGTGACCATGCAATATTGGAATTCAACATTATGCAAACACAAGTAGTAGAACAAAGTGAAACTAGAGTTTTGGACTTTAAGAGAGCTAATTTCAATAAACTTAAAGAGAGCTTGGGAAAAATTCCATGGATGAGAATCCTCAAGGGGAAAACAACTCAAGAAGCTGGGAAGTTTTGAAAAATGAGATTACAAAAGCCCAGTCTAGCACAATCCTAATGAAGAAGAAAAATAACAGCTCCCAAAAGAAACCAGCATGGCTGCATAAAGAACTCTCTGACAAATTGAAAGACAAAAAAGATAAGTATAAAAAGTGGAAAGGGAGGGGGCATAACTATGGCAGAATATCAGCAAATAGCCCGAGCCTTTTGAAGATGAAGTGAGGAAAGCTAAGGCTCACAATGAAGAAAGGCTTGCCACAAAAGTAAAAAATAACAAAAAAAAGCTTCTTCCAACATGTTAAAAACAAGAAAAAAGTTAAGGAAACAATTGGTCCATTGCTAGGAAAAAGTGACAAGAAGGTGACAAGGAACAGGGAGAAAGCAGAACTATTTAACTCATGCTTTGCATCTGTCTTTACACAAAGGGATAAAACAGTCCAACCTATCAAAAACAGCACCACAAAAATCAGATTAGGAACACTAGTTGAAATAGGGAAGAAAATGCTAAGTGAGCATCTGTCTATCCTAGATGAGTTCAAATCACCAGGACCGGATGGATTACACCCCAGGGTTGTGAAGGAACTGCAGATGAGATCTCAGAACCACTGAACTATATCTTTCAGAGATCCTGGAGCACCAGGGAACTACCAGAGGACTGGAAAAGAGCTGATGTGGTTCCCATCTTCAAAAAAGGGGAAAAAACAGATTCAGGAAACTACAGACCTATCAGCCTGACCTCAATACCAGGAAAGATTCTGGAAAAGATAATCAAGCAACGAATTAGCAAACACCTAGAATCAAACAAAGTAATAGCCAAAAGCCAACATGGACTTGTCAAAAACAGATCATGCCAGACTAATCTTATTGCATTCTTTGATAATGTGACAAAATTAGCGGACCAGAGGAATGCCATCGATATAGTTTACTTGGACTTCAGTAGGGCATTTGATAAGGTAGACCATAACCTACTACTAGATAAAGTAGAAGAATGTTGATTAGACAGCATCACCACCAGATTGGCTGACTAACCGCACTGAATGTGTAGTCCTCAATGGAACTGCATCTACATGGAGGGAAGTATGCAGTGGAGTACCCCAAGGCTCTGTTTTGGGCCCAGTACTCTTCAATATCTTCATCAATGATTTAGATGAGGGAATAAATGGGGAACTCATCAAATTTGCAGATGACACCAAGCTGGCAGGAATAGCCAACACTCCAGAAGATAGGCTAAAGATACAGAAGGATTTTGACAAACTTGAACATTGGGCACTATCTAATAAAATGAAGTTCAATGTTAAAAAGAGTAAGGTTCTACATTTAGGCAACAAAAATGACACACAGAGCCATCACCAATTGCTCTTCCGGGTTCAGGCACAGCAGCCAGCTGGTCTTTACGTGCATTGGCGTGCCAGAAAACAGAAGAGGAGCCACCTGGTGCGCATGCGCATGCCAGGAAAATGACCTTGTTTTCAGTGTGCACATGGGCATTGGCCGTTTGGTGATCTGGTTCCTGGCGAACATGCACTTGCAAAAAACACCAACAGGAAGAGCAAGGGCCGTGCATGCCAAAAGACATGGAGAGGAGATCCCGGCCGTCGCTTAGTAGAGCAGAGCTGCGGTCAGGGTTTCCCTCCCACCCCGCCCAAGTGGGCTTCTTGCGTGGCCCTTGCCCTCCAGCCCATGGCTCATCTGCAGTCCGAAGGGCTTGGCCGGCTCGGGCACCTCAGAAAAGCAGCGGCAGCCACAAGGGGAAGGGCAGGAGGGGCCAGCCAGCCCCTTCAGCCACTCCCACACCAGCCAGAAGCGGCACTGTGATGGGCCACCAGGGACAAGGGGGCAGCGGTGGCAAGGATGGGCAAGGGCTTCCCTCCCTCCCCACCCAAGTGGGATTCTTGCACGGCTCCAGGCTGCGGCTCTGATGAGGATCCACGGTCTGGAGCGCTGCCGCTTCCAGCGGGATATATTCTGCCAGGCCCTCGGCGGCGTCTTTATGCAGGTAGCTCGCCTCCCCGCCAGCAGCTCCTCCAGCATCCCGGCTGGAAGCAGCAGTGCAACAGTTGCCATTACCAGGGGCGAAGGGGTGGTGGTGGCGAGAACAGGTGACCGTCACACCTTCCTCCCTTCCCCAACAGCGGCTGTTGCGCTTCCGCTTCCAGCCGGGATGCTGGCCGAGGGGCTGCTGGTAGGGAGGCGAGCTAACTGCATAAGGACACCACCAAGGGCCTGGCAGAATATATCCCACTGGAAGCAGCAGCACACCGGACCGCGGATCCTCATCAAAGCCTGGAGCCGTGCAAGAAGCCTGTTTGGGTGGGGAGGGAGGGAAGCCCTTGCCCGCCCATCCTCGCCACTGCCACCCCTTTGGCCCCAGTACTGGGACGCCTTGGCAATGCTTACTTCATGCGGGAGCAAAGTGTGTGTGTGTGTGTGTGTGTGTGTGTGTGTAAAACGGGGGCTGGCTGGGACCGATCAGCTGAGAGGCTGGCAAAGAAACGGCTCTCGGAGGAAGAAGGCAGGGATGCTGGCTGGCATTCGCTTCCCTTACTGTTTGCCGCCACCGCCCCGGTAGGACGGACCATTACCGCCCCATCCCTGCTGGTTGCAGCCCAGGTCCCGCCTGCCCTGCTTAGCTGAAAGTGGCGAGGGAGCAAGCCGCGATGAGCAGTAAAGGAAATGAGCACCGGCCACTATCTCTGCCTTTTCGCGGCAGTGGGGAAGACTTCTTTGCCAACCTCTCAGGTGATCAATCTCATCCAGCCCCTGTTACACAAACACACACACACACCACTTGTTGCTGTGCAAGGTGAGCGCTGCTTGGGAGAAATCAGGGGAAGAGGGGGGAGAAGGCCCTCCCTAGGAGAGGTTTGCTTTCTTCTCCCCCTCCCAGATTTCTCCCCAGCAGCGCTGATCTCACGTGGCAACAAGCAGTGTGTTTGTCTGTAACGGGCTGGATGGGACCGATCACCTGAGGGGCTGGCAAAGAAGTCTTCCCCACTGCCGCGAAAAGGCAGGGATAGTGGCCGGTGCTCATTTCCCTTACTGCTCATCGCGGCTTGCTCCCTTGCGACTTTCAGCTAAGCAGGGCAGGCGGGGCCTGGGCTGCAACCAGCAGGGACGGGGCGGTAATGATCCGTCCTGCCAGGGCGGTGGCGGTGAACAGTAAGGGAAGCGAATGTCAGCCAGCATCCCTGCCTTCCTGCGAGAGCTGCTTCTTTGCCAGCCTCTCAGCTGATCGGTCCCAGCCAGCCCCCGTTACACACGAACACACACTTTGCTGCCGCGTGAGGCGAGCGCTGCCAGGGAGAGATCTGGGGAGAGGGGGGAAGAAGACATCCCTAGCAGAAGTTTGTGTTCTTCTCCCCCTCCTGCTGATTTCTCCCCAGCAGCTCTAGTCTTGCGCCGGGGCAAGCATGGTGGCTCCCAAAGAGAATAAAACGGGTGCTCTTCCAACAGCTGAGGAAGGAAGAGGCTGGAGAGGACAAAAAAAGGCCCCAAAGGATCTGTTTCTGGCTTCCAGAGGGCATCTAGGAGGGTGGGGGAGGCCATTTTTGCCACCCCCCTGGCTTCAGGAAAGCCTCCGGAGCATGGGGGAAGGGATGCATGCGGTGTGTGTGTGTGTGTGTGTGTGTCACGTGTGCATGCGCAGTTGGGTGGGGAATTGAGTGGGCACGTGGGAGGGGGTGCAGTAGCGGGCATGCACGCAATTCTGGCACACCGTAAAAAAAATGTTCGCTATCACTGGTATATGTGGTACCTTGCTCAACAGTAGTAACTGTGAAAGGGATCTTGGAGTCCTAGTGGACAACCATTTAAATATGAGCCAGCCGTGTGCAGCAGTTGCCAAAAAAGCCAACACAGTTCTAAGCTGCATAAACAGAGGGATAGAATCAAGATCACGTGAAGTGTTAATACCACTTTATAATGCCTTGGTAAGGCCACACTTGGAATACTGCATTCAGTTTTGGTTGCCACGATGTAAAAAAGATGTGGAGACTCTAGAAAGAGTGCAGAGAAGAGCAACAAAGATGATTAGGGGACTGGAGACTAAAACATATGAAGAACGGTTGCAGGATCTGGATATGTCTAGTTTAATAGAAAGAAGGACTAGGGGAGACATGATAGCAGTGTTCCAATATCTCAGGGGTTGCCACAAAGAAGAGGGAGTCAAACTATTCTCCAAGGCACCTGAGGGTAGAACAAGAAGCAATGGGTGGAAACTAATCAAGGAGAGAAGCAACTTAGAACTGAGGGGAAACTTCCTGACAGTTAGAACAATTAAGAAGATGTTGGATAGCTATTTGTCTGAAACGGTATAGGGTTTCCTGCCTAGGCAGGGGGTTGGAGTAGAAGACCTCCAAGGTCCCTTCTAACTCTGCTATTGTATTGTATTGTATTGATATACCCATTAGGACTTCAACTGTCCTGCTGAAGCATCTTGCATGTTGCACAAATCCCCCAATATTATCAATTTGTTCCGAGATGTCACCTCCTCCCTGTTCAGCTGATGAATATCAAGGAACTGTTGGAGATCTCTCAGAACCATATATGATGTTCTCTGTATGGATATTATGCTCAAATGGTTTGGGTTACATTTTTTGCCGTTTGTTTCAACAAATTAATTCATATTATTGGTTTTTTTTTTAAAAAGTCATTGCTGTTTTATCCTGTTCTGAGATGCAATGATATGATACCCTTTCATATGATATCAAGAAATGCACATGAGAAGCTTCCTCTCTATTGATCTGTGGACTAGATAAAATATCGCAGAGATTACCTGCCATGGCTGGACATTTGAGATCCTCTTTCCAAGCTTCAGCATGGCTGGTCGTCCCCCTGATCCATAAATTGCATGCAATGCATGTGCCACAACATAAATGGCATTGTAGATGTTGTAACTTTCACCTGTCATGCTCATTTCAAAAACGAAATCTGGAAGATCCTGTAAATTCTCCTTTCCTGTACATTGTTGTTCCCCTTTTGGAGGGACCTTGCCTGGTTTGGGGATACTGCAGTCAAAGAGTGTTTCCCACCAATCCAGGAGAAAGCTGGCCCCTTCTTTGATCAACTGGTATAAAGACAGGAGGAAGTGGCTGAATTCTGAGACATCACCAGTCTGGTCCTTAAACTGCAAAGCTCCATGCAAATTCTTTAAACCTTCAGAAGGATCCCCAACCAGAGTAAATTTCCAGTGAGAAGTTAGGATCCAAATAATTTGAAGTGGTATCTTCCCATATTTTACAGAAATATTCAAAACTGATAAAAAATTTGCAATAGCAGTGGAGTCTCCAAATAGAATAATTACTTCAGCTTTAAACAAAATTTTGTAAATTAATTTGTTCATTAAAACAGTAAATTGATCAGATTTCATGGTTTCAGTGAAGGCCAGGCAGATCTCCTTCTCCTTCAGCATTGGCATCAGAGTCGAGATGAACTGTCCTCCAGTGTCATCTTCAGAGGTCACAAGCCCAACCCAGTTCCACTGGAAATGCAGGAGCAGCTGGACTAAACCCACACACTCTGGAAAGTCACTGGGATTAATCCGGAAGAAGGAAGGATAAACTGGTCTGTATTCCCGAGGAAGCTCAAAGCCAACACCGAGCTGGAGAAAGAGAGATTTCTCTTTCAAAGACAAAGTAAAGTTTTGTGCTGACTTTAGGAGATAACATCAAATGGTTTTTTTAACCTACCAGTCAGGCAGACTTACTTTGATTAAAGTAAGAAGCTTCTTTCTTCCTAAAAGAACTGATAATTATATATTTTATCTGGTTGTGACATGTCAGAAGCCAAGAAATTATCAACCTGATACAGGTAATAAATTGCAGTGAAATGGTGGCTAAACTTTTATGAAAATTAGAAATTAATTATTCTTGGCAACTACAGCATTTCAGAATTATTTCATTATCTGTCTGTTGGGGTTATATATCCTGAAATATAAAAATGAATTCAACTGTAGGATATCCCCTTTAACAACATTGTTTTCATCCTTGATTTTTCTATGTGCTTCTGTTCTTTGTCTACTCCATATTGTATCCAGTGGATCCCCCTTACCTGTGGGATCTTGTAGATGCTGAAGATGGGGGCCATTTGCCTTGAGGATTTGGGGTTGTCACCTCCAATGACAGAGAGCAGAGGGTCCTGCCCGTCACATTTATAACCTGGAACCATTTGGCCCCATGTGGAGAGAAAGGAGAGGCTGATTAAAGAAATCCTCCTCTCAAACTGATCATTGTTACAAATGTGGAAGCCAAGTGTGATGTTGGGGAGGAGAACCAAGTCTTTGTTGATTTGTGTGACTGCAAAAACTAAGGCCAGGAACTGCTGGTACTTCTTGAGTATGGGTCTATAGGAGAGAAAACATTGGGGACATTACAGGGAAAATGTTTGTGTCTATGTGGTTTAAATTTGCCTAGCCAAATTTTTGATGTTGTTTGGAATAGCAAATCTCAGATTTCATTGAGATTTTTAAAAATATACTCTTTGATTAAAATTGCATGGCTTAGTGACAAAGGAGAAAGGCAAGCTGATCCATTGGTTAATTGCTCTCACCATTAGGTAATTTCTCCTTAGTTTTAAGTTGCTTCTCTCCTTCTTAGTTTCCAACATTGTTTCTTATCTTGATGCTTTGGAAAATAGTTTGCCCCCCTAGTCTTTGTAGAAGCACTTCAAATATTGGAACAGTACTATCATGCTCCCATACTTTTCATTAGGCTAGAATAACAGAGTTGGAAGGGATCTGGAAGGTCTTCTAATCAAACCCCCTGCTTAGGCAGGATATCCTACAACACTTCAGAGAAATGGTTTTCTAATCCCTTCTTTAAAAGGTCTAGTGTTGGAGCATTTTAAACTTCTGGAGGCAAGGTGTTCCACTGATTAATTGTTCTAACTGTCAGGGAATTTCTCCTGTTGCTTCTAGGTTGCTTCTCTCCTTGATTAGTTTCCACCCATTGCTGCTTCTCCTGCCCGCAGGAGCTTTGGAGAACAGTTTGACTCCATCTTCCTTGTGGCAGCCTCTGAGATACTGGAAGACTGCTCTCATGTCTCCTCTAGTCCTTTTCATTAAACTAGACATATCCAATTCCTGTAATTGTTCTTTGTAGGTTTCAGCTTCCAGTCCCCTAATCATCTTTGTGGCTCTTCTCTGCATTCTTTGCAGAGTCTCAAAATCTTTTTTGTAAGGTGATGACCAGATCTGGTCACCACAATACAAAACTGGTATTATTACAGTACCAGACAGTTAGGCCAGCACAATTTCAAGTTTGTTGTTCCTTCCTCACTTTTTATATGGTCTATCATCTTCCTGATATAAAATTTTAAAATAATTGAGAATTCATCCTGTGTTATGATCAACGACAAGAACTACACTAGGACATTAGAACAGTAGAACAAGGATTTCTGAATGGAGGCCCTGAATCCAGAACACAACAAATAATTCATGCATCTTTCCTTGCCAGGTGAAACTTACAAAGTATAAAAACCAAGCCTGAATGGTTCCTTCTGAAAATTTGGGACACTGGAAGACATAAGAGTTCCCAAAGGTAAATTCCCACCAATAATAAGATCACCAGGCCTGTAATAGTGCTGTTTTCCTTGAGGCTTGAACAAATTCCTCAACACACATTGCCTCCTCTTAGCAGTAGTTGGAAGAAAGAGGCAGAGGAGCAGCAGCAGGAGAGGCAGCCCAGTCATTCTTGTCCCTCTTAAACCAGAAACCAAGATTCATGCAGAAGCAGAATTGCAGGCATGAACAAAGAGAAAAGTGAGGACAGCTGAGTCTCAACAAACCCAAGAATGATTCTTTTCAAGACAAGGCAAAGTAATTTGACAGATCCTGCCCCTAGTGGAAGATTTTGGAACATGTTTTCAAAGTAGGTTTTATCCTGGAATAATTTGAGGATGGAAATCCAGAGGGATACATTAAGAATTACTCTTATGATAATTGCAAAGGAAAGGACTTCTCCTATCCACATAGCAATAGATTTTATTTACACACCAGAATGGAAAAAAAACATGTTTGTGTCTGTTCTGCCTCAAGCGTTTTAGGCTTCCTCGGGGCATGCAGTTAACTCCACGCTTAGGAATCTCTTTCAGATCAAGTTTATTATCAGGCATTCTTAAGAGCAAAACTTACAGTTCAGTGTTAAGAAACTTCTGACTTTCCAGGCTCTGTCCCATCCCGTAGTGTAAAAAGAGGATGATTTTATCCCCATGCTGAGCGGAGATGTAGAAAGCTCCTATTCCGGTTCACAAAAGCATTTAAACTGCCCGGCTATAAACTTTGCATGTGGGCAAGATGCTCCAGTGGCCAATCACAAACAGAGATGTGATCACATGTCATGGAACTACATTTCCCATAAGGGGAGTCTCTGCCTACATTTCCCATGAGGTAGTTTCTTAAAGGAGACAGTTCTTAATTCCTACACTAGCTATATACTGTGGGGCAGCACAGTGTCTTTTGTTGTTGATCCCTAATGCAGATGGATTTGAGAGTCAAGGTCAGTGGTGGGTTTCAAAAATTTTTGGAACCTACTCTGTGGGTGTGGCCTCCTTTGTGGGAGTGGCTTGCCAGCCATGTGACCTGGTGGGAGTGGCTTGCCGGCCATGTGACTGGGTGGGAGTGGCTTGCCAGCCATGTGACCGGGTGGGAGTGGCTTGGCAGTCATGTGACCGGATGGGAGTGGCCAAGACAATGTCACTGAATTTTTTGCCCCAATGAATGATCTACAAAAAGAAGATATCAAAAAGGAAATTTATTATTTTGTGCACTTACTACTTAAATAAGATTATAATAAGTACACAAAACAATAAAAGAGATACTTACAGAAGGTAAGTAGCTTACTACTTACTACTTGCATTTCAAAGGAAATAAATACATATTTAATTTTACACATGTTAACAGCTGTTGGAATTGTGTTTGCACAACAGTGGAAAAAACAAAGATATGAAAATGAATAAATATTAGAATGTGCAAGAATGAATAAATTGACAATTAAAACCAAGAAGGCTTTGAATACTTTTTCACGTGGAATTTGTTTTATCAATTGCTAACTAACAGAAACAGCAATTAGAAATCTAAAAGTATGAAAGAAAACACCAATTATGAAAGGAAAGGTCATTAAAATGTATAAGGAAATATTATTAGTACTTGATCATTATTAATGTGTAGATAACTGCAGGACATTACATACCCACAAACACAAACTATGACAGTGCCAGGAAAAAAAACACACACACACACACACACACAAACAATTTTCCCCCAAAAGACTGCAGATGAAACCAGTTTTTTTCCCTAACCCTAAGAACAGGAAAGACAAAGCCACAGGAATAAAAACCATCAAGGCATTGTGGGAAATTATAAAGGACAGTGCCAGGAAGCTCACAGAACCAGCAACCACCTCACAATTACCTAAACAACCAGGTATCACACAGAAACACACAAAATCTGGCAAAGCTGCCTTGCACCAACCTGGCCTGCCCATAGAAAAGAAGCCACCTTGAGACACATACCATACACCAACCTGTACACTTAAAAGCAACATATTGCATCACAAATAAAACATTTGCAAAAAGGAATAACATTTCTTGTAATAAACTTTCTATAAACAATAAATAAAGAAAAATTCCCAAAAAATAATTAAAAACCACCAAGTTCAGAGAACACCAAAGGACCCCACAGTCCTCTCCCTCCTTATCTTTTTCCTTTTTGTCCATCGACTTCTCCTCCTCCTCCTTTCCCCACAACCCCATCTATTACTGATGATATTACCTAGTTTGGTAGTGAAATGTCTGTAAAAAAAACCACCAAGCTCAGAAAGCAGCAAGGATCCCACTTTCCCCCACCTCCTCCCTCTTTCTCCTTTTTGTCCCCCCCCCCCCCCAAAGACTGCAAATGAAACCAGTGTTTTCCCCCCCTAACCCTAAGGACAGAAAAGACAAAGCCACTGGAATAAAAACCATCAAGGCATTGTGGGAAATTATAAAGGACAGTGCCAGGAAGCTCACAGAACCAGCAACCACCTCACAATTACCTAAACAACCAGGGTGAAACACACTAAATGTGGCAAAGCTGCCTTGCACCAACCTGGCCTGCCCATAGAAAAGCACCCACTTTGAGATATATAAACCTGGTCTGAACACTTTTAAGCAACATATTGCACCACAAAGAAAACATTTGCAAAAAGGAATAACATTTCTTGTAGTAAATATATTTTATAAACAATTAAAACATAAAAATTCCCAAACAATAATTTAAAAAAGATATTCTATAAATAAATAAAAAATCCTTAAAAACCATTGTTAAGTATTCCACCAGCAATAATTTATACTATAACTATTTTAAGGTATTGTACCAACTGTAACCATTATTCCACCAGCAATAATTTATACTGTAACCATTTCAAACTATTCCACACACAATAATTTAAAATGAAACCATTAAAAATATTCAATACACAATAAATTACAATAAAACAATTTAAAACAATTCTATACACAATACATTTTAAAGTATTGAGTATAGAATATTTTAAAATGCTTTATTTTAATTTATTTTAGATAGAATCTTTTTTAAAATAGTCTGAGACAATTTAAAAACAGAATCCATACACAATAAATTGAAGTAAACCATTTTAAAATATTCTACACTCAATACTTTTAAGTAAAAATATTTTAAAAAATTCTATGCACAATAAATAAAATATTATTTTAAAATACATTTAAAAAAATAAAAGAAAAAAAAACCAGGTTACTTACCAGCAGGCAGAATCAGCAGCTCTCCGATGCGATGGATGGATGCAACAGGCAGCAGACAGGCAGAGAGGCAGGAGGACAGGTAAGACTGTTTAAGACTGCTTAGGGCTTAGCCAGCCAGGCGAGGCTGGAGAGGGGAGGGTGGGGGGCTTTTGGCCTAGCCTCGCGGAGGCTTGCCGCCCACGCCAGCCCGGTGCTTCATCGAGGAAAGGCCCAGGGGCCTCTCCTGGGCGAAGCTAGCTTCCCGGCGGCCGCGCGTTCCACGCGACGCCGGCGCTTCGTCCCGGAAAGGCCCAGGGGCCTCTCCTGGGCGAAGCTAGCCTCCCGAGGGCCGCGCGTTCCACCCGAGCCCGGCGCTTCTTCCCGGAAAGGCCCAGGGGCCTCTCCTGGGCGAAGCTAGCTTCCCGGCGGCCGCGCGTTCCACGCGACGCCGGCGCTTCGTCCCGGAAAGGCCCAGGTGCCTCTCCTGGGCGAAGCTAGCTTCCCGGCAGCCGCGTGTTCCACGCGACGCCGGCACTTCGTCCCGGAAAGGCCCAGGGGCCTCTCCTGGGCGAAGCTAGCCTCCCGACGGCCGCGCGTTCCACCCGAGCCCGGCGCTTCGTCCCGGAAAGGCCCAGAGGCCTTTCCTGGGTGAAGCTAGCTGCCCGCCGCCCGCATGGCCCATGCCAGCCCGCCGCTTCAGCGAGGGAAGGCCTAGAGGCCTTTCCTCGCCAAAGCTAGCCTCCCGCCCCCCCCCCTCGCGCTTAGTTGCATACCTGAGGGAAGCAGCAAGCTCCTGGAAGGCGAAGAGAAGGGAGTTTTGAAATGGAGGACCCGCTTTTAAACGGGTCGACTCCAGCCCGCTCACTGATTGGCTGGACTCCAGCCAATCAGTGAGCGGCTGGCTGGGCTAGCTAGTTTAGTGCGGATGGGCAGGGGAGCGAGCGAGCTGCATTAGGACGGCAAGGGCGATTGAGCGACAGGACCGGTGCCGGTTCCCAGAAGTTACTTCCGGGTCCGGTTACTTCCGGGTTCAGTCGCCAGCCTATTCGCGCGATCCGGTGCGAACCGGTAGGAACCCACCACTGGTCAAGGTGAAGCTGAGTATTTGATCTACATGAAACGGAATCCCTGGAAACAAGACGGAGTTTGGTCTGAGCCATAGTTTGTTTGGATAGCATTGAGTGCTAAAGGGCCATAGTGGCACAGGACAATCAGTGGTATTCCAGTAAATTTCAATAATCATTCCAAAGTTTATTCCAAATAACTGGTTTACTTATACTTGTTATCAGGTGAAATTAGAAATTAATTTCTCCCATAGAAGTAGTAGATTTGAAGATCTCTCAAGATGTTATGCTGATTTAACAGAGTAACAGTAATACAGTTGGAAGGAACCTTGGAGGTCATCTAGTCCAACCCCTTATTCTTGTAGGAGACTTATACTATTTCTGATGGATTGCGCTCCAGACTCTTAGCATATTAAGAGTTGGAAGTGACCTTGTAGGCCATTGACTCCAATCCTCTGCCCAAGCAGGAGACCTTGCACCATTTCTAAAAGATAGAAGTCCAGTCTCTTCTTGAAAGCCTCCAGTGATGAAGCTCCCACAACCTCTGAAAGCAACTTCTCTTCCGTTGGTTGATTGTTGATTGCTGTTCTTAAAAGCCCTTAGCAATTTGTTCCACTGGTTAAGTGATTTGTCCTTAGTTCTAGCTTGCTTCTCTCCTTGGTTAGTTTCCATCCAATGTTTCTGGTCCTGACTTTTGCTACTTTTGTAAATAATTTGTCCCCCTCTTCCTTGTCACAGTCTTGCAAGTATTGGAGGCCTACTATGATGGCATTCTTCCTCTCAGAAGCCCAGGCATAACTCCACTCCCCTGACCATCTTTGTTGCTCTTTTCTGAACATTTTCAGAAATGGGGTGACCCAAAAAAGATGTTGAGACTTTGGAGAGAGTTTAAACTAGTTGGACTAATTTAAAATTAGTTTAAACTGATTTAAATTAGTTGGAGTCAGAAAAAATGTTCTGCTGTTCAAAAAATATTTTGAAGTCCAAGCAATGTTGTGAAGGATTTGTCCTAGGTTGTTGGATATGAAGAAACTCCCATTTAATCCCAGCAAAAACCCAAACAAGGGGTATGTGGAGGCTTGGTCCTTCCAATATTGGGACATATCCAGTTTTAAAATAAACAGAGAGAAAAATGCTGGCTTTAAACAGGACTAAAGATTATGAAATTTTAGAATAGGATAGCATAGCATAGAATTAGAATAAAAATAGAATAGAATAAGAATAGGATAGGATGGAATAGAATAGAATACCAGAGTTGTAAGGGGCCTTGGAGGTCTTCTAGTCCAACCCCCTGCCTAGGCAGGAAACCCTACACCACTTCAGACAAATGGTTATCCAGCATCTTCTTAAAAACTTCCAGTGTTGGAGCATTCATAACCTCTGGAGGCAGGTTGTTCCACAGATTAATTGTTCTAAATGTCAGGAAATTTCTCCTCAGTTCTAAATTGCTTCTTTCCTTGATTAGTTTCCACCCATTGCTTCTTGTCCTGCCCTCAGGTGCCTCAGAGAATAGCTTGACTCCCTCTTCTTTGGGGCAGCCCCTGAGATATTGGAAGACTGCTATCATGTCTCCCCTAGTCCTTCTTTTCATTAAACTAGACATACCCAGTTCCGGCAAACCTTATTTATATGTTTTAGCCTCCAGTTCTCTCATCATATTTGTTGCTCTTCAAATTTTGATGAAGGTATCACATTTTAAGGTGAAGAAAAGGTCAAATACCTTGAGGTGACATTTGCAAATGCAAACTCTAACCTGTTCCAAGATAATTTTGTGCCTGTTTGGAATGAAATGCAAAAAGACTTACTAAGGGGAAATAAATTGTGATTATCATTTTTGAGTAGAATTTCTGTCATTACGATGAAGGTTTTACCAAAGATGTTGTTTTTATTCCAGAAACTACCAATACTGGTGACCGATATTTCATTGAAACAATGGCAAAAGACTATTTCTAAGTTTACATGGCAAAGGCCAAAAAAATATGGAATATAAATAGTTGCAAGATGCTAAAGAAAGAGGAAGGTTTGTGTAGCCAGGTTTAAAACCATTCTTTGATCCTTATTGTTTGATCTTGGTGAAAGACCTCGTGGCCCTTTAAAATAAGATGTCAGCTCAGGAAACTTCCTTTAGAAAAGAAATAATGCTGAGACCAAACTAATGGACCTACATTCAGACCATATATTTTAGCCAAACTTAACCTAAATTCAAGTCAAAAGGAGAATTGGAATAAGAAGAATGTATTTCTCACAAACTCACATACCTACAATGTAAGAAAAGATTTAATTTGGGCAGGAAAGTTGGATATGAGGAAAAGAATAGAACCAGAGGTGACATTCACATTTTCCCCCTAACGGTTCTGTGGGCGTGGTTTGGTGGGGGGGTCCTGTGACTGAGTGGGCATGGTCACGGCCCCTCAGTCACATGATTTGTCAGAAATGGTGTAGGGTCTCCTGCTTGGGCGGGGGGTTGGACTGGATGACCTACAAGGTCCCTTCCAACTCAGTTAATCTGTTAAATTTAGTAGCTGGAGCAATGGGGTTCTGCTGTGAGCAAGAACACACACTGATGGTTGATTGGCACCAGAGGGCTGGCTCCCACATGAGGCAATCTGCACTGTGATTGGTTGCTCTGGGTGTGGAGGGGGAGTTTCCTTTCCCCCCCCCCGCCTTTTTATTCTGTGGGCCCTGATTTACCTCAGTTGCTCCCGTTTGCCTAAATATCTAGTTTTCTGTACATATAGTTGAAAAATATATTCATTTTTTAAATGTGTGTGTGTGTGTGTGTATGCATGCATGTATATTGAGTGATTACCTCTAATAAGTTTAAACTCTCTTGAGTGCATATATACATGGTAATCCTCAACTTCTACTTTTGAGCTTTATTGGTTTCTTTCATTGACCCTTGTTTCTTTCCTCCAACACCGCCCCCTAGAGTCAGAAACGACTAGCACATATGTGTGAAGGGAACTTTTACCGAAAATATATTCATTTCTATAAAGCTAAAAGTTTGTGTCAGCATTTCTGACTCCATTGGGACACCGGCTGTGCAATTCCCTGACATATATCAAAAGCCCCTCCCCTGATAAATTATGTCATGGAGTTTATATCATAAATTACCTATGGTGACTGACTTTTGTGCTACATACAAACACACACAGAGAGAGTATATATAGCATTCCATGTTTCTATTCTCTTGCTACATTTCCCTTTCTATGAGAATTTATTTCCCTGATAATGTTGTAAAACTCATCTGCAGCTTCTCCACATGCCAAAAATGTCAGTCTCAGAGCTTTATGTGGTATCCCAGGACTATTATCAAAGCTACCTCCTATGAGGTTATCAGCTCATCTGATACATCAGGATATCTTTATCAAAATAATAAAGGAAGGATACAAACTAAGACATACATTTGAAGTGCAGTTTTCCCCCAGTGCTCAACTTCCTGAAGATGCTGATTTTGGCTCAGGGGTTTCTCTGTTGATGAAAATGTAACCAAATTTTGGTATTTCATCAAAAAGCTCTCAGTGCCATTGTGCCTTTGGTTCTTTCTTTCCTTTTCCCCTGTAAATCACGAAACTTTTCCCATTCAGAACACTTGGTGCATGATTCTATGTCCTTCTCTTTGTAACCGATTTCATTGTAAATTAATTTGCATCAGGAAAGGTGACCATTTTCTCTCATGATGTTCAGTGCATGTTTTTTTTTCCTTCCTCTGCTACATTGTTGTTGACATTCTCAGCACACATGAAAAGATAATGTACACATACAAAAGAGCAAGATTTCTGGCTGATAGATGTATCAGTCTTTCTATAGTTCCAGTATAAAGTGGCAGAAATCCGTCACTCTGACATTGAAAGTCACAGTAATCATGCAAGGGTCCAGTGAATAGACAGGGCCTTTTTTCTGCAGCAAACTGACCAGGCCAACTGGGGATGAATAGATCCACGTCTCTTGGAAACCTATCCTGAGGTCATTAATAAGGAAGGATGATTGGCCTTTTTTGAGCCCTAGAACAAAGCACATTTGTCTGTTCTGAAAATCTCGTTGAAAGTTGGGAAAGTGACATGATCTCACGTCACCAATTTTTGTAGCCAAATGATTTTCCCCAGAGTTTCTAATTCTGGTTGTTTGCTGTAGGTGGGTCAGATGCAAAGGGGGGGGGGGGAGTTGGTGATGAGTTTTAAAGGATTTCAGGTCCCAGGCTTGATGTGAGAAAGGTAAAAACAATCCTGCAGCACAGTCACCCCCAACTTTACAAAAGTGCTGGACAGAAATTCCTTCTAAAAGGGAATTAAACCTTCACAAACATCCATCTTAATATATTCATATAAAGCTGCTCCAGGAGGAAAGAAGAATTGCAGATGTCACAGAAGCTGAAGTGGAAGAATGAAAGACTGAAGGCGGGATAAGAAGATCAAATTGGAGGGGAAGAAAATGGTGGGACCACTTGGGAAACTGAGCTCAATGTTGCCATAAAATCATTTAGATGTTCCCCATTTCATCCGGAGAAAATCAAGAGGTCAATAATATGTGTATTTTATTTTCTCCTATACAGGGTATACTGTGAAGAGGTTTAAATTTAGTAGCTGGAGCAGTGAGAGGTTCTGCAGTGAGCCAGAACACAGTGATGGTTGATTGACACCAGAGTGCCATCTCCTACGTGAGGCAATCTGTGCTGTGATTGGTTGATGTGGAAGGGGAGGGGGAGTTTCCCTTTTCCCCCGCTTTTTTCTTCTGTGTGCCCTGATTTACCTCATGATGCTCCTGTTTTCCTGGGTATCTAATTAGCTGCATATATAATTGTAAAATAGTTTCCTTTCTATAAAACTACACGTTCTTTGCCAGGTCAAGAGATTTATGTTGAGTGATTATATCTTTCCCACAAGGGTCAACAATGAAGAAAACCCACTTCACAAGAAAAATGCAGTAGAGAAACATTTCTGGCTCTAACTAGTTTTTGGATAACTCTCCTTGAGAGTTTAAGTGAGCCTGACATCTTGAGAAATCTCCCTGCCTTTTGTGCAAGAAAATGTTGTCCGTTAAATAATTGAAGATGACATAATGTGGCTAATCACAAAATATTTCTTAATCAGTAACAATCACCCATTTTTTATTCTTCATTCTTTCTTGCTGTACCCAGTATGGCCCCGGTAATAACAATAAAAGTAAACTTTTTTCTTAAATATGTGGATATTAGTTCCCAAGAAGACAGTTCCTTGTTTCATTTCTTTTAATCCAAAGAGTCTTCAATTTTTTTTTTCTAATTGGGTTCATTATCCACATTGATAAGTATGTTCCCTAAGAATGTTCTGAATAAGATGCTGAAATAAATGAATGAATGAATAAAGGAAGGAAGGAAGGAAGGAAGGAAGGAAGGAAGGAAGGAAGGAAGGAAGGAAGGAAGGAATAAAGATGGGATACAAAGATCAATTTGGAGGAAAGGAGTAGAACTATTTGGAAACTTAACTGGATGTTAGCAAAAAAATATTGCCCATTTCAGCAAGAGAAAATTAAATTATTTTATTTTATCATATACAGAGTATACAAAAAACTACTTCCCTTTTGATTGTTTCATATAATGTACACAACAAATTATATAAGGGGCCAGAGTTTGGAATTGTACAGAAACACAGAGAGACATTAAAACACACTGTACATGCAACACTCCATATTTCTATAATGTTTATGTGCTCCCCTTCCTTTGGGTATTTGTTTTCCTTACAGAGTTTTAAAACTCATCTGCACCCTAACCCTACAGAAATTGAATTATTGCATGTCCACCTCAATTACAACACATCCTCTTCCTGTGTCACACAGAACAGATAGACCTTTTCCACTTTGATGAAGCCCAAGAGGGTCTCATCTGATTGAAAGTCTTCTAGGAAACTGGCCAAAGGGTGGCGATAGAAATTGTACATCTGTTTTGTGCCAAATATCACTTCTCAGTCAAGTGCAATAAATTAAAACAAATAGAGATTTAGAGGCTTAATGCCACACCCTATTATCTTAGTACAACAATCCTATATATTTGCAATAGCAACAGCAATAACACTTAGACTTATCTACCACTTTACAGTGCTTTACAGACTTCTTTAAGCAGTTTACAGAGGCAGCATGTTTCCCCCAGCAATCTAAGTCCTCATTTTATCAACCCCAAAAGGATGGAGAGCTAAGGCAACCTTGAGCCAGTCAGGATCAAACAACTGACAGTCAGCAAAATTAGCATGGCATACTGCATGTAACCACTATGCCACCTCAACTAAGCTAACTCTGGGCAGCTTACAGATATAAAAAAACATATACATTAAAATCTGAATAAATATAAAGCCAAAGATTAAAAAAAACCGAGGACATCTGGAGATGGAGGGGTGGAATGGAGGGGTCTGATGTTATGCAATCAACCACCTCCACAGTGCTGTTCTCCCACTGGGGCCACAGGCCAACTGGCAGAGCCAGGTCTTTAGGCCCTTATGAAAGGAGAAGAGGGTTGGGGCCAACCTCACATGGGGGGCAAGATGTTCCAGAGGGTGGGAGCCACAGCAGAGAAGGCCCTTCTCCTGGACTATGCCAGTTGGAATAATTGAGCAGACAGGAGCCACAGTATACCTCCTTCGCCAGCACAAGAGAGACAGGCCAATCCCAGTGGGGTGAAATGGTCCCTCAGTTAATCTGGACCCATGCTATGTTACTTTCTTCAAGAAAGAATTATTATTTTAATAGAAACAAGCATATCAGTGATGTTGTCATAGAATATTCAGGACCAAGCATTTCAAAGTTGCCCAATTTGTACATATTCCTTCTATCTTTCTATTTTCATAGTGCCTACCTGATCTCCATTCTCAAGATTTTTTTTTTCAGATAAAGGGTCTGAAGGCTAAACCATATGATAAACAATTGAAGAAATTAGGTATGCCTATTCCAATGAAGAGATGGATTAGTGGTGATATGATAGCAGTCCTCCGGTACTTGAAGGACTGTCACAGGGAAGAAAGCATCAATTTAATTTCCCTAGTACTTGAGGGAAGGACAAGAAGTAATGTGTAGGATCATATCAGAGGGAGATTCAACCTGGAAATGAGTAAGAACTTCCTGACAGTATTTATTGTTTATTTATTTATTTATTGAATTTATATTGCCACCTATTCACACATGGTGACTCAAGGTGGCTTACAGAATATAAAACCTCATTTAAAACAATAAAACTAATAAAAAAGAATCAAATAAATTAACATAATATAATAAGATCAATAAGAATGATTAATGAATGGAACAGCATGCCTCCTGGACGTGTAGGTGCTCAATGGCTGGTAACTATAAAAAAAGGATGGGCAACAATTTATCCAGGATTGTATAAGGATTCCTGTCTGGGGCAGGGAGTTGGAGTAGATGATCTCCAAAGTGCCTTCCAGACCTATGATTCTAATCATTGAAATGGCTTTCTTCCAGAAGTTGGGGGTGTCCGATCACTGGAGGTTTTCAAGAAGAGATGGGGAGGGACATTTGTTTGGAATTGTAAAATATCTCTTGGATGGGCTAGAAGACCTCTAAGGTCCCTTCCAGCCCTATGATTCTATGTATGTGTCTTACTAACATGCTGTTACTCATCCAAGAATGTGTTTTCCACACAGATATCGTCTCTATGCTAATGATATTCATGTGTACAAGCAGTCATGTTTAATGTGCTCAAAGTTTTTTGTTTGATAGTGCCTGAAAACTCTTGGAAGTGAAGGAACAGTATCAGGTTCAATCCTAGAAAAACCAAAGACCATTTTATTTATCATAGTCAGTCTCCTCTCCTTCCTTATATCATTTTCTCTTAATTTTTGAAATGTATAAAATATGAATGCATCTCATTGTCTCCTTATCTGCAGAGGTATGTCCTCCACTATTCTATTGGAAAAGATCCATTTCCAATTTAGTAATTAACACAATAGGAACATGCATTCATCCATCCATTATCTGCTGAACTCAACAAAGAGGCTTACTGTAACCAGTTATCACATTTGATAAGCATTATTTATTGAGCATATTCCTCCTCTATTATCATGTATTCAAAATGTCACCAGGTAGTAAACATGTCACCAAGATAAATATGAATGTTTCCCATGGATACATGAATTAAAGATTTTTGTTTCTTATCATATTTTCCCTACAGTTCAGATCGGGCCTCAGTAGGATAATGTAGCATTTTGGAAAAAAAATACAAGTCAAGACAGCAGCTCCAGTGGCCAAAATGGAGAAGATCTCCACGGCCACCATGGACTTCCCTTTGGTACTCAAGTAGGTAGGGAGGAAGGTGATCCAAACACTGCAAAAGATTAGCATGCTAAAAGTAATGAACTTGGCTTCATTAAAGCTGTCAGGCAATTTCCTAGCTAGAAATGCAACTGTAAAACTGATGAGGGCCAAAAAAGCTAGATAGGCAAGGACAGCATAAAACATTGAATCTGAACCTTCATTACATTCCAATATGGTCTCTCCAAACGAGGAGTGGAAGTCCATGTTGACAAATGGGGGAGAAGTTGCCAACCAGGTGGCACAAATGACTGCTTGGATTAAGGGACAGGCTATGACAATGGAGTTGGTCAGTGGTTTTCCTAAGTGTTTCCTTGTCTTGTTTCCTGGCTTGGTGGCCATGAAGGCCAGGACCACCATGACAGTTTTTGCCAACACAGAGGAAACCGCAAGGGAAAAGAGAATGGCAAAGGCAGTTTGTCGTAAGAGACAGGTGAAGTTCCCAGGTCGTCCAATGAAGAGGAAGGAACAAAGGAAGCATTGCAGGAGGGAGACCAGGAGGATGTAGGTGAGATCTCGGTTGTTGGCCTTGACGATCGGTGTGTCACGATGCTTATGGAAAATTGCTAGGACTGACAATGTGACAAAAGAGAGAGAAAGAGTAAGAGATGCTAACGTGTATCCCAGGGTATCTTCATAGGAAAGGAAGTGGATCTTCTTGGCAATGCAGTGGTCCTGGTCCTTGTTGGGATATTGGTCTTCTGGGCAGGGGTCACAGCGAGCTGCATCTGAAATGAAGAATCTTTGTCTAAATATTTCAGTAGCAATCATAGTAAGAATTATAATTCCTGCCTCATATCTCAGATGTGATTCCACATCGATCAATTCAATAAGAAAGGGATGGAAGGACCCTCTGGGAAACTTTTTGTGCCATGTAAAAATCAAAATGGTTTTGGTTCAGAATGAGCCTGGAGGATCAGTTGCTGAGAGATTGAGATCTTTGTCTCTGTAATCACCAGGCACCTCGACCAAATTTTTCATATTGTTTCCAAGAGGGAGAGAAGGGTTGCCATTTGGATTTTTTTGTTCACTTTGTATTGGAAGTCTAAGAAGATTGACTGCTCTCTCAATCAGGAATCCTGCTTTTTACTGCTTAGTTTCATCATCATTTGAAGTTTTATAAAATCATAAGGTGACACACAAATGCACACCAACTCACACATAGAAACATTCATATGTGGGGGAGTGAATTTCTTTGTCTGAAACCAACATCTCCCATCATTCAATCAGAGGTTTTGTTGTAGAGAGAGCCTAGCTACAACAAATGATAGATTGGTTGATTTCTCTGACATGCCTATAATTTTCAAGGGAGACTGAGAGTTACTAAGAGTAATACGACGTTTGAACACCAAACCAGGCTGTATCATTCATTTAGGAAAATGATCAATAGTTGGTTTTCCCATTGGGATGAGATAAGAGGAATGGAGAGGACAGCAAGAAATCTGCAAATGTTTGTCTTGAATGCACCTTGTGGTAAATTTGGTGAGGAGAGCAATCTTGCCAATCCTAGTTTCTCAGAGATGGGAAATTAGACTGGTGGGGAGACGGGTGTGACAACAATTTTCATCTGTAATGTGAAGCATGTCAAATCTACCACAAATCATTAAAAAAGTCTCTTAACATTGTAATATATTGAATGGCTTCCTTGATCCTAGAAGATCTCCATTTGAAGTTTGCTCTACCTGTCTGATTAGAAATGGTGCCTTCTGGACAAGGGTCACATTTGAAGCAGCAAACCTGCTCACCCTCTGGAACGGTTCTCTTCTCACCTGCCTGGCACCTTTTCCTGCCACACCTGGCAAAGGGCACCTTCTAAGAGAGAAAAGAAACTTTTTTGAGATGGTCTAATCGAAGATCATGCATCATTTAATTTACACATTGAGATCTCCATCTTCCAAAGTGCTTTACCATCCACATCAACTAGGAAGACCTCTTGGGGAATTGAGACTATATCATTGCCAACTATATCAAGAACCAGAATTGAGCTGGAATGGACCTTGGATGACTTCTAGTCCAACCCCTGCTCAGGTAGGAAACCCTATACCATTTCAGATAGGTGGCTCTCCAATCTTTTCCTAAAAATCTCCAGTGATGAAGCACCTACATCTTCTGAAGTTAAGTTAATTATTCTCACTGTTAGGAGGTTTCCCCTTAATTCTAGTTTGCTTGTCTCTTTGATTAGTTTCCATCCATTGTTTCTTGTCTTGCCTTCTTGTGCTTTGGAAAATAGGTTGACCCCATTCTTTGTTGCAGCCCCTCAGATAGCAATAGCACTTAGCAATAGAACTTAGACTTAATGTATAGACCACTTCATAGTGCTTTACAGCTCTCTCTAAGTGGTATACAGAGTCAGCCTATTGCACCCAACAATCTGGGTCCTCATTTTACTCATGGTTAGAGTGAAGGATTGGGCCGTGTGATGGACTTGTGGGTGCAGGGGGTGGATCATTGACTTTCTTTTGGGTGGGGAAAATCTGGAATTCTCATATTTAGGTTTTCCCAGATGTGCCAATATGACATCTCTAATAAAATGGAGCTTTGAGGAATTGCCAGCCTTGGAGACTTCTTTCGTTAGGGGTGTTACTTGGAACCCTGACACAGTATTCCAGCTGTGATCTTACTAAGGCTTTATAAAGCAGTACTAATATTTCATGTGATTTTGATTCTATACTTCTGTTTATACAAGCAAGGATTGTATTAGCTTCTTTTTGTCTGCTGCCTCACACTGATGGCTCATGGTTAAAGGATCCCCCACTAGGGCTATCTCACAGTTACTGTTTTTAAGCCAGGTTTCACATAATCTGTACTTGTACCTTTGTTTTTTCCTTCCTGAAGTAAAAAGGAACACTTCAGCACCTTGCTCTGCTTGACAGCTATTTATACGGAGCAGCCAATGGTAACAGAGTAAAAAGCCCGCTACCAGTCAGGCACGTCTTATCAAATAGGCACGAGCCTTTGGTTGCCAGGCTGTCAGTCATATGTTGAGGACTTGTGGCTGGTCATAAGTTGAGGACATTACAGTCATAGTGCAAAGACCCAACTGCAGCCACCATCATCACCCTGCAGTCTATATTCCTGCAATTATCTGCTCCCTCAGCTGACCTTCACCATATTTTTGCTCATGATGAAGCGAGTCCTGCCAGGCTGTTTGGGAGGAAACTGTTGTCTATATGAGGCTTCAGGAAATAAACCACCATGGGTGACCTTGGGAAGAAAGGTTTATGCATGTCCTGGAATAAATGAACCTTTTTCTGAATTCAGGACATTTCCTTCCAGCCCACCTTTTTGGCCCAGATGATTGCATTGGAGTTGATGGTGAAATCTTGGCCTTGGGAAACCCTGGGATCCATTTGCCCAACTTTCATGTAGACAAAAGATTGATTGGGGAGGAAAATCCAGTTGAGAAGATCGTAACGAGCAGACATTGGTCCATTTTCTAAGAAGGAGACTTCATTTCCAACACTGTTATTGAACTTGATATTCTTCAAATAGGCAAGAAGCTGCAAGAAAAGAGACCCTTGGAAAGTGGAGTAACTACAAATGAGACATCATGGATTCTATCACTCTCTGCTGAAAAACATTTTAGGAGATAATTACAAATCTTTAAAGCTAGGCATGTTAGCTTAATGGTTAACTGAGTGATGGGGAGCAGCATGAAATCATAGGAATCTCACATTGGAGAATTATAGATTGACCCCACCGCTTCAAAAATACTCTATTATTGTGTGTGTTTTCTGACTTCTTCAAGTTCACTTTTAATAGAATAATTATGACATATAAATATTTTGTTTCAATCATTTTGTTTTATATCACTTTCATAAACATAAATTGTAACAACATTTGCAATAATGTTTCAAATCACTTTTGTGATCTGAGTCTTCTAGTTGTCGCATCCTCCCCCCCCCCATCCACTGGCAGAGCCTCAGCCCCTCCCTCCTTTATTTCTTGTGTAGCATCCCCCATTTCACCTAAGAGAGCACTGTGTTTTTTAGTGAAAGCCTCTGCTTCCACAACTGTGTTGATTCTAACTCTGCTGCCCTCCCAGAAAATCAACATGCCTTCTGGTAACAGCCACCTAAACCAGACCCCATTATTGTATAATTTTTTTGCTAAGAAGGAATATTTCCTTCTCTTATCTCTTACTTTCTTTGAGATCTGTTTAAGAATGGTTATTTCTTTATCCTTATATTTTAATGGTCCTCCCCTTTGAGCTCCTAGAACCTCATCTCTTGTGGTTTTTCTAAGAAATTTTACATGAACTTCCCTTGGGACATTGTGTGTTCTTGCATAGGCTGAATTAATCCTATAAATCAGGTCAATATCCCACCAAAGCTATTGTTTATCTCTATTAATATATTCTGCTAATATTGTGGTCATAATCTCCTTAAGATCTTCATTCTCAACTTCTGGCAAGTTTTGGAACCTAAGGAAAAAAGACATCCTTTCAAATTCCATTTTTATCACATGATTCTCAAATTCTACATTCCCCCTTTGGATTGTCTTCAGCTCGTCTCTCATCCCAACCGCAGCCTCCTCCAGTACACCTATCCTCTGTTCATTCCGTATGGTTTGTTGTTTCGTCTCTCTGAACTGTTCATTTAAGTCCTGCAGTTGTTTTTTTCATTTCGTCCTGTCCCTTTAAGATAGATTGAAGCATCTGATGAATGGACAAATCCTTTGCACTCTCTTCAGGGGCTTTAGGTTGTAAAAAGGATCCCAGTTGTGACTGGTGAGCAATAGGGCTGGACATAGAAGATGTCGGGGCCGATGAGGCCTTACCATGCGGTAAGTTCTTTGGACTAGAGCAGATAGGTGGATCAAAATATTCCAAATCCAGGGGAAAAAACTTATTTGAAGAGGCTCCTGGAGGTCTCGGGTGGAAATTAGTTCAAAGCCATAAAGTTTTCCAAGGGAGGAGTCTCATTCATAAAGACAAGGAAGAAGGAGGAAGTTGGCCATATTGGATCAGCCAGTACAGGTGGTCAAGAAACAACAAGATCAAAGTTCCCATGCATAGTTTAGAGAAGAATCAGTTCAACCATCCTTTCTCTCGCAGTTGTGGTTAAAAAAGAAAAAAAAATCCCCATTATTTAAGGGAAGTGAAAGTAGATTTTAAACTTTCTCTCTCTCCCATACAAGGGAGAGATTTTCCAAGTGCCGCTTTTCCAAGGGGGGTGGAAATTTCCCCCCCTCCAATCTTAACTCCTCCAAAGGTTGAAACAGATTCCCCCCCCCCAAAAAAAACTGCAGAACAGTCAATAGAGTAAAGACAGTAAAAAGACCTGGGGAGACCCCTCACCTCACCGCACTTTCATTCAGATTGATCATTTCCTTCCAGGCTGCATTCGGCGAAGGGCGCTGTGGCATTCTGCGCGCTCTCTATGCTTTCCGGCTCCTGGGGCAAAGCTGGAGACACACACCCCCGCGGCCGCCGCCATTCCAGGGGGTCCCAGCAAGCCGCCCCTACGGCAGGGCACCCCTCCAAGACACCCTGTGCTCCCCCTAGACTTCAGGGGAGCCCACCGAAACAGCGAGAAGGCGGACGCATATGACCGTCGCCTTCGGCTGTCAGAAGTCGTCTCCGACATATAAATATTTTAAAGCCCTACTCCAAAGGCAATTCTATAGCTGCTGAGATACTTATGCTTCCATTTTTAATCAAACCATTAATTGTTTGCTATTTCATAATTTAGCTTATTTTCAGATGTAATTAGAAGGGCAATACAGACCTATTTAAAAAATTAAGGAAGAAATGTCCATGGAAATTTCTAAGGATCTGTGGACTGAATAAAATTCAGAGAAATTACCTGCCATGACTGAACATTTGTGATCCTTTTTCCAAGCCTCATCATGGCCGCTTGTGCTCCTGATCCATGCATTGTATGTAGTACATGTGCCACAGCATGAATGGCATTGTAGATGTTGAAACTTTCACCTGTCATGCTTGTTTCAAACATGTAAGATGGGACATTCTTTAAATTCTCCTTTCCTGTACAGTGTTTTCCCCCCTTTTAAGGATCACTCCTGGTCTGTGGATCTTGCAGCCAAAAAGCCTTTCCCACCATAGAGGGAGAAAGACATCTCCTTGAGGGTTCAAGGGGTCTAAAGAAAGAAGGACATGCCTGAATTCTGGGATATCAAGGCTTTGATCTCTGAAATGCAAAGTACCATGGAAAGGCTTTAGATATTTCAACATTTCATGAGACGCACTTATTTCCCAGTGGGAAGTCAGGATCCAAACAACTCTAAGTGTGAAAATTCTTTTGGTTTCCCAAAAATGAAGAGAGAGATATATAGTTTTAATACATTTGGATTCTCCAAATACAATAATCACCTCAGCTTTATTCCAGGTTGGCATTAAAGAAAAACATTTTTCTGCTGATAAAAAAAGAGATACAGATTCCAACAGATGAGTGAAGGCCAGGCAGATCTCCTTCTCCTTCAGCATTGGCATCAGAGTAGAGATGAAAAGTTCTCCATTGTCATTTTCAGAGGCCACCAGCCCAACCCAGTTCCATTGGAAATACAGGAGCAGCCGAACTAAACCCACATACTGAGGAAATTCATTGGGGCTGATCCGGAAAAAAGAAGGGAAAACAGTTCTGTCTCCTTGAGTGAACTTGAGGAAGTGAAAACCGAACTGCAGAAAAGGAGATTCTTGTCATAATTTTTAATGACAATATTTTATACTGATGTTGAGGGTCAGTTTCAGTAGCTTTTTGCCCTGCCAGTTCGATTGATCCATTTTGAATGGAGTGAGAGGCTTCCAGTTACAATGACAAATTCAGATTTCAACAGGGGTGTGAAGACCATAGCAATAGCAATAGCAGACTTATTTACCACTTCAGTGTTTTACAGCCCTCTCTATGTGATTTACAGAGTCAGCCTCTTTCCCCCCAACAATCTGGCTCCTCATTTTACCCACCTCAGAAGGATGGAAGGCTGAGTCAACCTTGAGCCTGGTGAGATTTGAACTGCCAAATTGCAGGCAAAGGACAGGCAGCAGAAATAGCCTGCAGTACTGCACTCTGCCACTGGGGCCCATGCAGCTGAATGTTTTTTTTTGCTATATGTAAACAAGATTGGTTCATTTTACGAGTATACTTTGCTAATGCACTAATACATGCAACTTAATAGAAGATAAACTCACAACAACAGCTTTGAGCTGTTCTTATGTGTCAGAGTTTGTTGCATACATTCAAATCCAGAAGCATGCACAGATAACTGATGCAGCAGGATTCATTAACTTTTTCTATACATAAGAATAGATGAATAAATGTACAATATGAACAGGTGTTCTTCCAAGTAAACACAAGGCAGGAGAGTTACGGGCAAACACAAGCAGTTAGTTTCATATCAACACACAAGCCCAGAAAGACTGCTAGTTTATTTCTCAGAGCAGCAGACTGCTTACGTTTCTGTTTCAATTCTCTCCACAGACTCAGATCTGTTTTTGCTACCATGGACTGACTTAGTTGCTATGCCTATTCATTGGCTGACCTTGTTCCCAGTCATGAATATTTTAACATTATGACAAAACCTTGTAAAGAGTATAACTAACATACTTTGACTGGCACTGGCATATGAGAAGCCAAGGAAATATACCATCAACCTTATTCACACCATAAACCAGACTGAAGTATGGTTACGTTTACAAAGAATCTGTTAGGAAAGAATTCACCCAGGAAAGCATTTCACAAATTCCTTATTCACACAAAAAAACCCAAACACCTAGTCCCAACTTAATTTGGTTTCATTTTTTTTTCCATTTTGCATCTCTTCCGTCTCCGCTCTGAATTGGTATCCTATGGAACCTCCCTACCTGTGGAACCTTGAAGATGCTGAAGATGGAGGCCATCTGCCTTGAGTCCTGGGAGGTGAGGCCTCCAACGACAGAGAGCAAAGGGTCCTGATTGTCGCATTTGTAATCTGGAACCATCTGGCCTCGTGTAGACAGAAGAGAGAAGCTGTTCCAGGAAATCCTCCTAACAGTCTCCTTATTGTCATAAATATGGAAGCCGAGGGTGAGGTTGGGAAGCAGAAACGATTCCTGGTTGATTTTTGTGACTGCATGTATCAAGGCCAGAAATAGCTGATAATTCTTGAGTTCTACGCTATAATGAGAAAACATTAAATATTATAAAATAATAATATTATAAAAATACATAATATTAAAGGGAAACTTTTGTGTGGTGTGGAACTTGCCTTTCCTTGATTGGGTTTGTATGGGTGCTTGCCTGGACTTTGAGGTGGTGAAGTCTTTGGAGAAAAAATATGATTAAGAAGATTATGTGGATGGACCATCCACATGAAACCATGGTCCATGTAGAGAGGGACTGGGAAGGATTCAATGCGATAATGAGAAAACCTTCGGAAATTTTAAATGGAAGCTTTTAGAATAGAAGAGAATAGAATAGAGTAGAAGGGAAGGGAAGGGAAAAGAAGGAAAGGGAATAGAATAGAATAGAATAGAATTATTTATTGACCAAGTGTGATTGGACACACAAGAAATTTGTCTTTGAGGCATATGCTCTCAGTGTACATAAAGAAAAATAAAATAAAATAAAATAGAATATGTTCATCCAGAATTATAAGATACAACACTTAGTGATAGTCATAAGCAATCAAATTATACTTGGAAACAAATAAAACAATACATATTTTAAAGATATAAGCAACATGGTCATAGTCATAAGTGGGAGAGATGGGTTGTAGTAGTGTTGGTCTTTCTTTGAGTGTGTTTCTCTTCTCCTGGAACTTTGAGGTGGTGAATCCATTTGCTGTGGGCCTTTTGAGAAGAAAATGTGACTATGAAGATTATGTTGATGGTATTGAAAAAAAGGGGCTGAAAATACATTTGCGATCCTAAGCAGCCATACAATACAATACAATAGTAGAGTTGGAAGGGACCTTGGAGGTCTTCTAGTCCAACCCCCTGCCTAGGCAGGAAACCCTATACCGTTTCAGACAAATAGCTATCCAACATCTTCTTAAAGACTTCCAGTGTTGGGGCATTCACAACTTCTGGAGGCAAGCTGTTCCACTGATTAATTGTTCTCACTGTCAGGAAATTTCTCCTCAGTTCTAAGTTGCTTCTCTCCTTGATTAGTTTCCACCCATTGCTTCTTGTTCTACCCTCAGGTGCTTTGGAGAATAGTTTGACTCCCTCTTCTTTGTGGCAACCTCTGAGATATTGGAATAATGCTATCATGTCTCCCCTAGTCCTTCTTTCTCTTAAGCTAAACATACCCAGTTCCTGCAACCGTTCTTCATATGTTTTAGTCTCCAGTCCCCTAATCATCTTTGTTGCTCTTCTCTGCACTCTTTCTAGAGTCTCCACATCTTTTTTACATCGTGGCGACCAGAACTGAATGCAGTATTCCAAGTGTGGCCTTACCAAGGCATTATAAAGTGGTATTAACACTTCACGTGATCTTGATTCTATCCCTCTGTTGATGCAGCCTAGAACTGTGTTGGCTTTTTTGGCAGCTGCTGCACACTGCTGGCTCATATTTAAATGGTTGTCCACTAGGACTCCAAGATCCCTTTCACAGTTACTACTACTGAGTAAGGTATCACCTATACTGTACCTGTGCATTCCGTTTTTGTTGCCTAAATGTAGAACCTTACTCTTTTCACCATTGAATTTCATTTTATTAGATAGTGCCCAATGTTCAAGTTTGTCAAGATCCTTCTGTATCTTAAGCCTATCTTCTGGAGTGTTGGCTATTCCTGCCAGCTTGGTATCATCTGCAAATTTGATGAGTTCCCCATTTATTCCCTCATCCAAATCATTGATGAAGATGTTGAAGAGTACTGGGCCTAAAACAGAGCCTTGGGGTACTCCACTGCATACTTCCCTCCATGTAGATGCAGTTCCATTGAGAACTACACGTTGAGTGCGGTTGGTCAGCCAGTTACCAATCCATCTGGTGGTGATGCTGTCTAACCCACATTCTTCTACTTTATCTAGTAGTAGGTTATGGTCTACCTTATCAAAAGCCTTACTGAAGTCCAAGTAAACTATATCAACGGCATTCCTCTGGTCCACTAATTTTGTCACATTATCAAAGAATGCAATAAGATTAGTCTGGCATGATCTGTTTTTGACAAATCCATGTTGGCTTTTGGCTATTACTTTGTTTGCTTCTAGGTGTTCGCAAATTCGTTGCTTGATTATTTTTTCCAGAATCTTTCCTGGTATTGAGGTTAGGCTGATAGGTCTGTAGTTTCCTGGATCTAATTTTTTCCCTTTTTTGAAGATGGGAACCACATCAGCTCTTTTCCAGTCCTCTGGTAGTTCCCCGGTGTTCCAGGATCTCTGAAAGATATAATTCAGTGGTTCTGAGATCTCGTCTGCTAGTTCCTTCAGAACTCTGGGGTGTAATCCATCCGGTCCTGGTGATTTGAACTCATCTAGGGTAGACAGGTGCTCACTTACCATTTTCTTCCCTATTTCAATTTGTGTTCCTAATTTTGTGGTGCTGCTTTTGATAGGTTGGACTGTTTTATCCCTTTGTGTAAAGACAGATGTAAAACATGAGTTAAATAGTTCTGCTTTCTCCCTGTTGCTTGTCACCTTCTTGCCACTTTCTCCTAGCAATGGACCAATTGTTTCCTTAACTTTTTTCTTGTTTTTAACATGTTGGAAGAAGCTTTTTTTGTTAATTTTTACTTTTGTGGCAAGCCTTTCTTCATTGTGAGCCTTAGCTTTCCTCACTTCATCTTTACAGGCTCGGGCTATTTGCTGATATTCTGCCTTAGTTATGTCCCCCTCCTTCCACTTTTTATACTTACTTTTTTTGTCTTTCAGTTTGTCAGATAGTTGTTTATGCAGCCATGCTGGTTTCTTTTGGGAGCTGTTGTTTTTCTTCTTCATTGGTATTGTGTTAGACTGGGCTTTTCTAATCTCATTTTTCAAAATTTCCCAAGCTTCTTGAGTTGTTTTCCCCTCGAGGATTCTCATCCATGGAATTTTTCCCAAGCTCTCTCTAAGTTTATTGAAATTAGCTTTCTTAAAGTCCAAGACTCTAGTTTGACTTTGTTCTACTACTTGTGTTTGGATAATGTTGAATTCCAATATTGCATGGTCACTTGCCCCCAGGGTTCCTATGACTTCAACACCTTCTATCATTTCCTCTCTGTTAGTGAGAATTAAGTCCAGTATGGCTGATCCCCTTGTTTCCTTCTCTACTTTTTGGAAAACAAAGTTGTCTGCTAGGTTTGTTAGGAACCTGTTGGATCTTCCACTTGGTGCAGAGTTTGTTTCCCAGTTGATGTCAGGGTAGTTAAAATCTCCCATTACTATTGTGGTGTGCTTCCTACATACCTTAGTTAGCTGACTAGCAAAGAGTTCATCTTCTTCCTCTGCTTGGTTGGGTGGCCTGTAGTATAGACCTATGGCAATGTCATTTCCCCCACAACCTTTAATATTGACCCAAATGCATTCAAGATAGTTCTCATTATTGTTGTGCTCTATTTCTGTAGAGACATAGTTATTTCTTATATATAGTGCAACTCCACCTACTCTTTTATTTGGTCTATTTCTTTTAAATAATTTAAATCCTTCTAGCTGTATGTTCCATTTGTCAGTTTCATCCCACCAAGTTTCTGTAATGGCAATAATATCATATCTGCCCTCTTTTACTTGAATTTCTAATTCTCCCTGTTTATTCCTCATGCTCTGTGCATTGGTATATAGACATTTGAGTCCATTTTGATTGACCTTGTGTTTACTGTCTACATAACCTGTATTATGCCTGACTGCCCCTATTTTCTTGCCACTTGTGTGATTCATGCACATGGTATGACAATCACTATTACATGCTTGGTTTTGCTTGACAGCAGGAGTGATAATCTTACCCACACACACATCTATGTTACATGCATTTATAACCCTATGAATTTTAGTTTGCTGGGGACAGAGATGTTCTGTATCTATTAATTCTCTGTCCCCGCTCTTCAGTTTAAATGTTTATCAATAAAATCTGTGAATTTAATGCCAAGTAACTCAGTTCCTTTCTTGGATGGGTGCAACCCATCTCTTTTGTACAGTTTTTCATTGGACCAGCTACAGGCTTCATGACTAATAAAACCAAAGCCTTCCCTTTTACACCACTCCTTTAGCCAAACATTAAACTCTGCTACACGCTGGCCCTTCCCTTTTTGTTCCTTATATACAGGTAAAACCTCTGAAAAGATAAGCCTACAACCTATACTATTAAGTTCATACCCCAAGTTCTGGAAATCATTCTGCACAGAAAGTACATCTTTCTGGGATAGATCATTAGTGCCAAGATGTATAATAGCATCAACGTCACAGTCCTTACTTGCATTCTTGACTATCTTAAGAATACGCCTCTTGTCTCTGCTGGCAGTAGCACCTGGCAGACACCTGACCTCTTTTAAAACCTCCGTCATGACTCATTACATGAGAAATATTGTAAATACTTTTAGCCTTATGAGTTTTCTTTTGAAAGCTGTTTTGTCTCTGGAACTGCTGCTGTTCATAATGTTCCATGAGGCAGATTCACTAAAGGCCATTACAAAATACCACTCATGATTCCAAAACTGGTGTCTATGGAACTTCCCAATCATCCAGGGCATGGTTTCCCCAAAGATGCTTCTCAAAATACAACTGGACTTTGATTCTTCTTTCTAGAATTTTTTTGTTCTTATCCAAGAAGCTTCAGAATTGAAATCAGAACTGAAGAAACTTCTTGGATGAGAAGAAAAATATTTTTAGGGGAAAAAAACCTTTCCTCATTAATTGTGCTGTTTATCATATTCTTGATGAAACTGGAAAATTCTACCCTATTTTAGAAGAATGCCTCTTTATTCAGGAAAGCAGCAGAACCTGCAAACATCAGTAGAATAATAATTTATGAAAGGAGTTTCCTGAATCCCAAACAAAGCAAAAAAAATTCTAATCCCTTCCCTTCCAAGTGAAATGTACCTTATTGTAACCCTTGTCTTTGATGGCTCACGGTCAAACTCTATCATTTCAAAGAGAGCAAACTTTTCCAGGAGCAAATTTCCCCCAATAATGAGATCCCCAGACTTGTAGTAGTCCTTTACAATTTGCAGAGGGTTCTTGGCTACACATACGGTTTGCATTATCTTATGAGCTGTTGAAGGCAGGAGCCAAAGGAGAAGCAGCAGGAGAGGCAGCCCATTCATAATTCTCACCTTCCTTCCTAGATCACATATCAAATTTTCTTGAGAAGCAGAACTGCAAGTGGCTCCCACAAAATCCCACCAAGTCGTTAGCAGAGAAGAAGCAGACTGTGCCACATGGGTGGCCTTGAGGCAGATTAATAGCAAGTGTGCTTTCTCTTACCTAGTCTGAGTTGTCACTAGGTGCCCAGTTCAGTTTCATGCATCGAAAGAAATGACTTGTTTGCAAAACAACCTAAGGTGACATGTCCAGCTTCCCTCGAGAGAGTTCAGACATTATCTCTTTTAATCAAGTTTTATCTTGGAAGACTTCTGTGGGTAAAAATCTATGTAGGATAGATACATTAAGGATTACTGTACTGATAATTGCAAGGAAGAGTAACATCCTACCCACTTAGCAATTTCCTTCATGCACCAGAAGGGGGAAAACAAGTTTGTGTCTCTTGTTCTTCATCCAAAGAGCAGATGGAATTGAGGCTCAGGGTCCAGGTGGGATTTGGCCTACCTGAAACCCCTCAGCACCTGCATCCAAGATGGAGTCTGGCTTGTGCCATAGTTTTTTTCCCAGATAGGGCTAAGCATGGCGATGAGTTGTAGCCTTGTAAAAGTGACCAATAATGCAGGTGTGTGTAGAATAAGTGTTTTATTTATTCTTACATGGTTAGGGATGATATAGAACAGTGGTTCCCAAAATGGGGGATACCGCCCCCCAGGGGGCGGTGAGATAGCTTAGGGGGGGCGGTAAGAGGCAAGCAGGGTGGCAAAGGATTGCTGGAGGTGGCCTCCTCTAGCGAGCTATTCAGAACCAGTTTGCTCACTCACCCCAGCCCATCCAGAAGCTGCTCGATCGCTTGCTTCCCCCGCCCATCTGCACTATACTAGCCATGCCCACTCACTGATTCGCTGGCTCACCAATCGCCCCGCCTGCCTCTAAGAGCCCTATCTAAACCCAGTTAACTTTTTTTCTGCTTGGCTTTCTATAGATAGGGCTCTTAGAGGTGGGCGGGACGATTGGTGAGCCAGCCAATCAGTGAGCGCAGGGCTAGCATAGTGTGGACAGGCGGGGGGAGCGAGTGATGAAAGGGAGGCCACTTCTCCTCCCTTCGCTCCCACTTTGTCTTGATGAGGTCGCTGCAGCTGCGGGCGCGGACGGACGGAGGTAGCCAGAGCAGCAGGGAAGCCCGGGGGCAGGCGAGCGAGCGAGAGAGCTGCCTGATCCTCCATCGCTCGCCTGCTCGCCCGCTCGCCCGCTCGCCCGCCCAGGCCGCTCTGGCTACCTCTGTCCATCCACACCCAGAAGCTGCAGCGACCTCATCAAGACAAAGTGGGAGGCGAAGGGGCCTGGGTGCCCTGCCTGATCCTCCTTTGCTCGCTCGCTATTTTGCCTGCATGGGGTGCCTCGGCAGAAGCCCTTTGCTGGTGGCCAGACCTCCCTTCCCCGGGGCGACGGCCCATCCATGCTCACCGTCCCAGTAGCGCTGTGGCCTCCTGGCTTGAGAAGAGAGGGAGGGAGTAAGAGTGAAGGGTGGGGAAGAGCAGCAGAAGGGTGGGGGCTCCGCATTCCACCCCACCGGAGCCTTCCCAGAGGAGGTGGGGCTGGGGAATGTGGGGCGGGAGGGCACTGTCTGGGGTTGGACTAGATGACCTCTGGGGGTCCCAACCCGCCCTTCTGACTCTGGAGACCAGAAGCAAGCAAACACACACAGACAGCAAAAGTGTCTGGTTTTGAATATAATCGTCCCTAGTGCTTGGGGAAAAATAAGAGGAACATTTGGAAATACATTTTGAATTAACTTGGGAAGAAAATTGCTAAAATCACTTTTAGCTGTGTTCCTGCATTAAGGATTCATGCAGTAGCATTTCTTGTTGAATTAGCAGAGTAATTTTTACAACATCCAGCTAAGATAGTTTTATCTGTCTTATAATGTGCGTGGGTAGAGGACTTAGGCATAAGTGCAATGTTTGCCTGTGATTATATAATAAATTCACAGTTTATACATTTGAATTAGATGTTTTTCAATTCATGTTTAACCTATACTTGATATACTTGTATTCAATACATAAGGTGTTAATTATGTCAATGGAAGAGATAGGAAACTGCATTAGTGATATATATGTCAATGCGTTGATTTGTACTAAAAATGTTTAGTTTAAAGAAGTTATAAGGAATCACAAATATGAGTGTAGAAAATGTAATGTAGTTGTGGATGACCCTTTGCATGAGTTGTATTGGGAAAAATAAATAACAACAACAACAACAACAACAACAACAATAATATGATGCCAAATGTAGACTTTGCAAAGAAGCTGATGAAACTGTTGACCACATACTCAGCTGCTGTAAAAAATCGCGCAGACTGACTATAAAATGCGGCACAATTCAGTGGCACAAATGATCCACTGGAATTTGTGCAAAAATTATAACATTAAAACAGCAACAAACTGGTGGGAACATAAGCCTGAAAAAGTCGTCGAGGGTCAGATGGTCAAGATCTTGTGGGATTTTCCCATACAAACAGATAAAATACTGGTGCATAATACACCAGAAATCACACTGGTTGAGAAAAATAAGGTTACAATCATAGACATCTCAATATCAGGTGATAGCAGGGTCGCCTTTACTTTACTTTACTTTACTTTATTTTAGACTTTTATACCGCCCCTTCTCCCAAAAGGGACTCGGGGCGGTGCCGAGAAGGAATATGAAAAAATCGTGAAATACCAGGACTTAAAAATCGAAATTCAACGATTATGGCACAAACCAGCAGTGGTAATTCCAGTGGTAATCGGCACACTGGGTGCTATTCCAAAAGCACAGGAATTACATTTAAAACAGTTAAAAATTGACAAAATCACCATCAGTCAAATGCAAAAGGCCGCACTGCTTGGATCCGCACACATATTGCGAAAATACGTTACGACGTCCTAGGCCCCTGGGTGGGGCCCGACTAGTAATTAATGCCAAATCCGGTGAAACAACTGGCCGCTATGATACAATTCTATTGATGTAATAATAATAATAACAATAATAAGAACAACAACAACAACAACAACAACAACAACGATGATGATGATGATGATGATGATTCCCCAAAGAGGTAAAAGGCTACATTTTGCTAGAGTTATTCTTTGCTTCCAAACTGTTGAGGAAGGGGATTGGACTCCATTGTCTATATTTCCCTTTCCATCCCCATGGTTCTTTAGTGAAAATTATAACCCAAGAACATATAAATCTGTTAAAATGTTCCCATTCTCACTTTCCATATTGGGAATCTCTAGGTACCATGCAATAATCTCATCAAATAATTCAAGCAAATGTTGGTGACATTGAGCTGAAGCCAAAGTTCAAGAAATCGTACCAAGAGTTTTGGTTACAGAAAGAAATTTCTGATCGCTATCCTGCACTATGGACAGTGGTTAAGAAGCTCCTTGTTGCATATCCAACATCATATTTGGTGGAATGTGGCTTCAGTGTGGTCATCCAACTTCTCTCCAAGCAAAGAAAATTACTCCAGATTACTGAATGTGGTGATTTAAGACTCCTGCTAAGTGACTTAAAACCAGACATTGGGAAACTGGTATCACTTCGTCAAGCCCATCCATCACATTAAGAATTTACTGAACAGTGAAGTAGTTACTAAATTTTACTGAGTTTACTAAGTTACTAGTTACTAAGGTTCTTGATAAATGACTATCAGACTTTGAAAACCTGGTATCACTGGATCATGTTCAACAATTTTGTTGAATTAACTAACTACAAAGGTTTTTAAATTGGATTTTGAATAAATGTGCAATTAATTGTTACAGTTTTGAATTTTACTGTTACTATCTTTATTCCTTCATGCAAACCGCCCAGTCACATGACTTCCCCAGCCACGCCCATTAAGCCACACCCACAGAACCGGTCATAAAATTTTTTGAATTCCACCACTGGGTGGGGGGCACTGAGGATCAGTTTGTAGCACCAAGGGGGCGGTGGACTGAAAAAGTTTGGGAACCACTGATATAGAAGCTCATTTCTCTTATACCCCTTACAAGTAGCGAGTGGGAGACTCAAGATATAAGCCTAAATTAATCTTTGCATTGGAAGTGTCTTCACATTCCCAGAGCTGGGGCTGAAAGTGCCCAAAGCCCAATGATGAGGTCCTTCCAATTAGCCCAAGATGATGGAAGATCCTACCTCCTGCTGCCCCCCTCTCGGGGTGACACCTGCAGGAGTCAGTCTGTGGCATCTTCCACACCCAAGGGGCTTTCTGCTACCAGCCACCCCCCTTCACCAGTTGGTCTTCATGCTGCTACCAGCCGAGTGTATCCCCCATGGCTGGGCCTTTTATCCCAGCCAGGGATGAGTGCAGTATTAATGGATGCTGGCACCAGGCCCCCACCAAGCGCCAGACACACAACTGGGACCTGTCCAGCAACCAGTGGCAGTACTGCTTCTGGAACCTGCTCCACCACCTGTCACTCCCCCTGTGGTAGCATCCCCACTAGCTGCAGCCCTGGTGATGCCACTACCGAGGATCCAGGCAATGTTTATTGAGACCCCAGTGAAGTTGGCATACTTCCTCAATCGAGTCCATTGACGGCTATGGGGACCAGTACGAAACAGACCATGACCTAATTTCAGCCATAGGCGATGGGATGAATGAAGGAGAACCACAGAGTGGATAGCTCAGCTGCATGATGCGGATGCCACCGAATTGGATGATGCTGATGAGTTCATCCAATTGCTTCAAGTCAGGTTTGAGAACATGGACCGCAGGCAAGAGGACAAATCCCAAATTAAAGCCTTGAAGCAAGGAGCCAGTGCCCCAAAGGAGTTTGTCTGGGAGTTCTGGAATGTGGCTTGGGAGTTCAGCCAGTGGCCTGAGTCTCTCCTAGTCCACTACTTCAAGGAAGCAATAGACCCAGAACTCCAAAAAGTTTGTGGCATCAGAATAGTACCAGACCGATTACAAGACTGGTACACCATGACCGTGGTGATGGCTGGAAAGATCAACTCCCACAGGAAAACCGCAGTGGAAAAGACCGCCCAGAGGATCCTGGGCCACTGACCCTTGGTGAAGCTGACCGAGCCACCACCAGATCAGCCTACTAGAATGGTCAAGTGCTTCATATGCGGCCAGCTGGGGTACCAAATGCCCGAGTGCCTAGCGCCTGTTCCCGTCCCTCTGCCCCAACCTCCCTTGATGACAATCAGACAATCCCCCAGGAAACCATCAGACGTAAGGAGATTCACTCGGCAAGCCCCCTCCCCCAATTGAGGGTAAGGAACCTCTGGCCAGAGATCCCCCCTCCTAGGTCTACCAGCGGAAGCAGCAATGAAGACAACCCGATGGTAAGTGGAGCCATCTGCCCCTTCACTGTGAAAGTTAGACTAGTAGTGCCAGAAACTGGGGACATAGATAGACACAGGCTGCACTTGGTGTCTAATCAGTCTCCCCATCATCAAACAATTAGGAATAGAGGCAAGGCCACTAGTCTGCCCCATCCACTTTGAACAAGTAGATTGGACACAGATAGGTGGAGCCCCTTGTCTCTGAACTAATTAAGCTGGAGTTGGGATGTCACCAAGAACTCATCCGGTTTGCAGTAGCCCCCAAAATGACAGCGTCGGTCAGATGGGCTTGCCTGGCTGAACAAGTGGGCCCCAACAATCACATGGTTTTTCTTTGAAGACAATTTGATTTATTGAAAGAGCTGCAGGACCAGGCTGGAGACAGATCCCACAGTAGATTTTCTGTGTTTGTGGTCACTAAGAATTGTCACTGACTTGATAGTTCATAAACAACCAATCCTTTCAGCAGTTCCAAGAAGATTCCACACCAATTTGCACTAGTCAGGGGACCCTGAGGACATAGATAAACCTCCAAGTTGCCTCAACGACTCTGAGAAAGATTACTAACAACCAGATGACTACAAGAATATAAATTCTTCCATCTTCCACCATTCAGTCAGAAGTGAAGAAGCTTCTTGGATTAGAAGTGCAACATCTTCAAAAAGTCCAGTTGCTTTAAAAAAAACATATTTGGGACAACCATGACCTGTGACAATCTCCATAGACATAAACCATTAATTTACTGTATCAATTACATTACAAGTGTGAACTGAAAGAAGGACTAGCGGGGACATGATAGTAGTATTCCAGTATTTGAAGGGCTGCCACTAAGAAAGGGGGGGGGGGTGTCAATCTAGTAACCAAGAAGGCAGGATAAGAAGCAATGGATGGAAATTAATCAAAGAGAGAAGCAACCTGGAATTAAGGAGAAGCATTTTAACAGTGATAAAAAATTAACCAGTGGAACAGCTTGCTTTCAGTCATTGTGAGTACTTCATCACTGGGGGTTTTCTAAGAAGAGACTAGTCAGTCACTTGTTTGAAATGGTATAGTGTCTCCTGCTTGAGCAGGGGGCTAGACTAGAAGATCTCCAAGGTATCTTCCAGTTGTAGTCTGGTTGATTGATCTATCTACTCAAATACATGTTCACAATGTGTATATATATTGACTAGAAAACATTTTCCCCAAAACATTTAAACAACATAACATCATCTATATATATAAAAGTGTTTTCCTCCCTACTCAGTAATGAGTAGATCTCATCACACATTCCTTCCTCACCTGCCCCAATAGTTGAAAAAATTAAATCAGTATTAAGGCTTACTGGGCAGGAAATGAACAGATACTTTTTGATTAGTCACATTACAAAATTCCCAGTACTTTAATGGACCATGACTCATTTCATGACATTCTAGAAATCAGATCAAAAACAAAAAGCCTTCAAATCAAAATAAAAGTTCTCAAATCCTGCATAAATCAGAGATTCTTGTGCCTCATTATATTCTCTCTCCAATTCAGATGGGGTCTCAGTAGGATAATGTAGCATTTGGGGAGAAAGATACAAGACAAGAGACCAGCCCCAGAGGCCAATATGGAGAAGATCTCCACGGCCACCATGAACTTCCCTTTAGTGCTCAGATAGGTGGGGAAGAAGGAGATCCAAACCCTGCAAAAGACCAGCATGAAGTATTAGTGCTGCTTTATAAATCCTTAGTAATTCCACACCTGGAATACTACATCCAGTTTTGGTCACCACATTACAAAAAAAAAAATTGAGACTTTGGAAAAAGTGCAAAGAAAATCAGCTAAGATGATTGAAGGCCTGAAGACTAAAATATATGAACAATGTTTCCAGGATTTCGCTTTGGCTAGTTTAGCAAAAAGAAGGACTAGAGGTGACACAAGAGCAGTATTCCAGTATTTGAGAGGCATCTGTAGGCAGGAGAAGAAACAATGGGCAGAAACTAATCAAGGAGAGAAACAACCTGGAATTAAGGAGAAACTTCCCAACAGCAAGGATAATTAACCAGTGGAACAGCTTGCCTTCTGAAATTGTGGGTGCTTCATCACTGGAGGTTTTAAAGAAAAGACTGAACTTGTCTGACTTGTCCACTTAAGTGGTGGGTTTCCATTTTTTTTACTACCAGTGTGTGCTCACGTGTGCATGCAATGCTTCTGCACATGCACAGAAGCGTCTGGGGGGGTGGGCGGAGCCTCCCACCACCGCCACTACTGCTTCGCCTGATCCGGGCTGAACTTTTAGGAACCCACCTCTGGTCCACTTGTATGAAATTGAATAGGATCTCCTGCTTGAACAGGGGCTGGAGTGGAAGACCTCCAATGTCCCTTCCAGCTCTGTTCTGATTGATTGATATGATGCTGTCCATTATGCCTTCTTCCATCCTAAAGAAGTGCCTTTGAATTCCCCTACACAAATGAAAGACTTTGATATATATTCATGTTCAATTGACCTTGTTGGGTTCTGACTATTGATACAGCTCCTGTTGAATTCAGATCCAATCTTTTAAGAGTTTATCATCCTTAAGAACTTTAAGATACGTTTGATTTCAAACCCCAGAATTCCCAAGCAGGATGGAGAATTCTAGAATTCTTTCCATCTATCCTAAATTGTTGCCAAGGATGACAAAAAAGGGCTAAGATGTTATTTCCACTTCCCATAATGTTTGATACCTGCAAATGTAGTAATCATATATCTTAATATATTTTTATAATATCTCGAAAAGCATAGGCATTAGGATGCATCTTTTAACCTTGAAGTCTCTGCCTAGCTTCAGATAGCTTCAGGTATATTGTATTTCAGCACATTTATTCAATTAGCTCATAGCATAGTCAAGCTCCCATTTTCCTCCCTTCATTGTTAGAAGGGAGATCTTGCCAAAGAGTTTGCTGAAGTCAAGATATGCTATGTTCATTGTATTACCAAGGTCAAATTAGTCATTTTTATCCAAAATGAGGGGGAGGGAATGAGTCCAAATTAGTCTGGCATGACTTGTTAAAAAAACTTCTCCCAGAACCTTTCAAATATTGCATTACTTTTAAATTGCTTGTAACTGGGATCAAAAAGATAAAATAAACTCTGAGGAAGGGTATATTATAATATTCTTTGCATTCCATTGTACTAAACTCTCAGTGTAAATAGAGGGATCTTGAAACAGGAACTAAAAATGGTACATCTTTGGATAGGGATTCCCAAAGTTGCATATGGAACTATAGAGAGAAGGTTCTTTTGCATGTTATTTAAAATAATTGACCAGATCGCATCACAATATTGAAATGTAAGGAAAAATCTTTTGTTAAGTTTGTGATCTCTAAATATGTAAGAGCTGAGTTCTACTGCACCCTTAGATACAGAAGCTCTCAAGGGGATTTTGAACCAATCACTCCATTCAACACAAAGCACTACACAATGTTAGTGTCTTAGGGCAAAGAGAAGGAGGAAAGAAACACTATGAATGTTCCCTTTAGCTCCTCTGCAAAACAAAGAATAAAATCAAATAAAGGAATGATAAATAAATCTTAAACAAAAGGTGCAGCTATAAATCAGAGTTCAAACTTTGTTAAATGCACCCCCCCCCTTCTCTTGTTAAAAAGTTCTGGGCAGAATCTGTGAATGACTTCATCTCAGTTTAATGAACTTTATTTTCCCTGAAGAGTTTGCCTAAAGCATAATTATACTGGGATTGAAAGTATTAATTGAGAGGATGCAGAGACATCGGTTGTTGACAGCCTGGAAGAGAGTAAGGAAAGTTTGATTCTCTATTTAGTCCCTTTGGTGCCACCTGGCCAAACTTACAGCAGCAAAAACACCTGGGTTTTGTTTTAATTATAGAGGGGAGAAATCCTGGCACAGTTCCAAGTTCCTCTAACATGGAACAGGAGAAAAAGTTATCTGTGCACCTGCACCTGTGACTGACTCTCGCTTATGGACCGAGATAATCATGATTATCCCAACTTTGGCACGGATCCAAACTCTTCCATCTAACCAGGGCAGCCAGGGGAGTTTTTGGCCACAGCTGTCAGATGTTGACTTGGTGCCTCTGGGGAACTGAGGACCTCAATGCAGAATGAACTCCAGGTTTCCATGGAGAAGCTCACTTAACAGAGACAATAACCAGAGAGAAACAAAATTATGATTTATTCATTGCAAAGGCAGGAGGAGACAGTAGTAAGTCACTGGTCTTTTGCCCCCAAGCAGGCCCAGATGAAGAGTCCCCTGGCTCCATAGGACTATGGCACTGAATGTGGATTCAGGCTAGTCTTAGCAGGCATCTATTATTATGACTGTTTTTCTGTTGCCGGGAGACAGTCCTGACTCCTGGCAACTGCTGGTCCCTGTAGTTTCCCTAGGCAAGTTTTTCAGAAGTGATTTCTCCTTGCCTAGGCTGAGAGGGACAGGCCCAAAGTCAACCAGCCATGCCTGAGCCAAGCTACTATTCTTGGCCTTCCAGTTTCTAGTCTGGTGCTTTCACCACTATGTCAAATGGGCCCCTTACATATGTTAATATGAAATCCCTCTGTGGAAAAAAAAGAACTGTGGTTCTTTGTTCTCGTGTTTATCTTTCTTTCCAATATGTTTCTCTTCCCCCATGATTGGATTGGACATCCTGATTGGTGGAGGGATCCTGCCAATCAAAAACCATTAGTCCCACCCCTTGTATTCTTTTTCCAGCTCTAGTTTCCTTGCCTTGTTTGACCTCTACTTTTTAAAATATTTCAATTAAACATTTTGCAAAAAGCATAAATTCAAACACTAAATACAAAAAGTAAAAGAATCAAAGAAAGAAAAGTGCAGAAAGGAAAAATAAAAATGAATAGCAAGGGGGGAAAGTCCAAATTCCTTTGAGAACATATAATTATGATTTCAAAATTATTTGTTGCTCTATTGGAGGGATGAGTGCGACTCTTTGGGGTTAATCAGAAAGTAACCCCAAGATTCTGTCTAATAGCAATAGCCATAACACTTAGATTTATATACCACTTTACAGTGCTTTACAGCCCCCTCTAAGCGGTTTTACAGAGTCAGCCTATTTCCCCCAACAATCTGGGTCCTCATTTTACCCACCTCGAAAGGATGCAAGTCTGAGTCAACCTTGAGCCTGGTGAGATTTGAACTGCCCAATTGCAGTCAGCCGAAGTAACCTGCACTCTAACCACTGTACCACCACGGCTCATAAACCCCTTTTTCTATTATCTCATTGAATGAAGTGGCCTCCGTTGCTTTTAGGCAGGGAGGGAGATGTAAAATAGTATTCAGAAGAGATTGTGAATGGTGAATGCTTGCTTCTGCTTTGAGAGAGGGAGTGGGTGAAGGTGTAAGGCAGAGTCTGCAACTTTTCCCAACTCAGCAGACCAGTGGAGGTGGCAGTGGTTGCTTACGGGGGGCGGAGAGGGGATTGTTTCATGCATGCATCAGTTTCACAAATGCAGCTGCACATGCTTCTTCACCCACCCCTTCTATAGCTCAGTTCTGAATGGGCCACGACCCAGCATCTGTCCGTGGTCCCCGAGTTTGGGAGCCCTGGTGTAAGGGATCAGAAACAGAGGTGATATTCTACCAGTTCAGACCGGTTCACCTGAACCATAGTGGAAATCGTGGGTAGCCCCGCCCACCCACACAGGCTCTATGGCACCCCATTTAGGCCATTTTTTGCCAAAAGCGCATTCATAGAAGGCTGAGTGCATGCATGGAGTGCACTCACATTTGCGAACCGGTAGGGAAGGTAAGTGAATACAACCCCTGCTAAGAAAGGAGCCTGTTACATGAATCCAAGGACCGAATAACCAGCACAGGGAGGAAAGAAAAGAAGGGGAAAAAAGAGAGAGAAAGACAAGAAAAGGCAGTCACGTGGGCACTTCTAATTGTAAAGCCTTTCACCTCTTCCTTTCATCTGTCATCCCCATCCTCTGATACCATCCATCTTTTGGAACTGCTAAGTTGGTTGGTGATGGTTCTGTGGTGCTTTGCCTCCTTCTTCCGGTCCGTGTTGGTGAAGAAAGGGTCTGGACCAGGGGTGTCAAACTGGTGGCCTGCAGGCTGGATGCATCGCATGCAGGCCACGCCCACCCCAGCTCCGTGAAGGGTGAGAACATCACAAAATGTCTCACAAGAGCAACGTGATGCAGTGAGTTTGACAGCATTTCAGTCGGGTTTCAGGCCCGGGTACAGCAAGGAGATGGCATTGGTCACGTTGGTCGATGATCTCTGCCGGGCCCGGCACAGGGGCTGCTCCTCTGTCCTGGTCCTATTAGACCTCTCAGTGGCTTTCGATACCATCGACCATGGTATCCTACTGCGACGACACAGGGGGGTTGGGAGTGGGGGGCACCGTTTTATGGTGGTTCTCCTCCTACCTGTCTGATCGGTCGCAGTTCGTGTTGACTGGAGGGAGAGACCATCCCCCAGGGGCATCACTTGTGGGGTGCCCCAGGGGTCGGTTCTCTCATCCCTCCTGTTCAACATATACATGAAACCACTGGGTGAGATCATCCGTGGTTTGGGGGTACGGTATCATCAATATGCTGACGATGCCCAACTTTTCATCTCTACCCCAAACCACTAAAACGATGCCCTCGGCGTGATGTCCGATTGCCTGGAGGCTGTACGGATCTGGATGGGGAGGAACAGGCTCAAACTCAATCCCTCCAAGACTGAGTGGCTGTGGTTTCCGTCATCCCAATTTGTGCATCTTGTTCCATCTTTGATGATAGGGGGAGAAATTTTAGCCCCCTCAGAGAGGGCCCGCAATCTGGGAGTCCTCCTGGACACACTGCTTAGTTTAGAAGAACACCTGAAGGACGTGACCAGGAGGGCCTTTTACCAGGTTCGCCTGGTACGTCAGTTGTGCCCCTTCCTGGATCGGGATGCTCTATGCACAGTCACTCATGCCTTCGTCCTTTCTCGCCTGGACTACTGCAATGCTCTCTACATGGGGCTGCCCTTGAAGAGCACCCGGAGGCTTCAGCTGGTTCAGAATGCGGCCATGCAGGTTATCATGGGGGTACCTAGGTGCTCCCATGTTACACTCCTTTTAGGCGGCCTGCACTGGTTGCTGGTTGTTTTCCGGGTGTGATTCAAGGTACTAATTATGACCTTCAAAGTGTTCCATGGCTTAGGCCCAGGGTATCTGCAAGACCAACTACTGCGACCAGTAGCCTCCCACTGTCCAGTGCAATCCCACAGAGTTGGCCTCCTCAGGGTGCCGTTGGCCAGACAGTGTCGGCTAGTGACCCCCTCTAGAATGAGCTGCCCCCGGAGCTTCGCATAATCCCCGACCTCCGGTCCTTCCGACGTGCCCTAAAAGGTTGGCTTTTCCAGCAAGCCGGCCTCGCCTGTTAATTTTATCTAATTTTTAAAATGTTAGTGTTTTATTAATTGGGTTTGTTTTTTGGATTGTTTCTAATTTCCTTTTAACTTTTGTAATATGTGTTTTTTAATGCTGTACGCCCCCCTGAGACCTTTTGGGAGAAGGTCGGCATATAAATCCAATAAAACAATAAAACAAACAAAACTAATTCTTGCCATTCTGCCTTGCCATATAGATTTTATTATCATTTTATTTAATTCCTGGAAATATTTCCATTCTAGCTTCATTGGGATTGTTTGGAACAAGTGCAACAGCCTTGGTAAGATATTCATTTTACAATACAATAGCAGAGTTGGAAGGGATCTTGGAGGTCTTCTAGTCCAACACCCTGCCTAGGCAGGAAACCCTACACCGTTTCAGACAGACTACTGTTGAGCAAGGTACCACCTATATACTGTAGCTGTGAATTTTGTTTTTGTTGCCTAAATGTAGAACCTTACTCTTTTCACCATTGAATTTCATTTTGTTAGTGCCCAATGTTCAAGTTTGTCAAGATCCTTCTTTATCTTAAGCCTGTCTTCTGGAGTGTTGGCTACTCCTACCAGCTTGGTGTCATCTGCAAATTTGATGAGTTCCCCATTTATTCCCTCATCCAAATCATTGATGAAGATGTTGAAGAGTACTGGGGCCAAAACAGAGCCTTGGGGTACTGCACTGCATACTTCCCTCCATGTAGATGCAGTTCCATTGAGGACTACACGTTGAGTGCGGTTGGTCAGACAGTTATGAATCCATCTGGTGGTGATGCTGTCTAACCCACATTCTTCTACTTTATTTAGTAGTAGGTTATGGTCTACCTTATCAAATGCCTTACTGAAGTCCAAGTAAACTATATCAACGGCATTCCTCTGGTCCACTAATTTTGCCACTTTGTCGTGTATATGTATACGTATATGCCAGTGGTGGGTTCTGGATGGTATGCCACGGTATGGGAGTACCGGTGCCTGCTGGGAGCAGCAGCCACCGTACTGAAATGGTGCTTTGGAGGACCCACCCACCCACCCACTTCCTTACCTGTATTTGAGCCAACTGGGCCATTTGCACATGCGCAACCAGCGTACAGTGCCTGTGCGATGCTCCGCTGAGCAGCTTGAGCATCGTAGGGCAGTGGGAGGTGGACACCTGGCCCAGTCGCGGTGTACCAGTTATGACAGAGTTCGGAACCCACCACTGGTGTACACATACACATATGCATATGCATATATGCCTTGTAGATAAACCACTGTTTGAAAGACCTCTGTGTACTGTATTTTGCTCCTGAGTTGTCTCAAACGAGTAGTCACTCTATGCATACTCTGACTACTCTCCTTCCGTGGTAGCCAATTGAGGTTTATTCTAACATAAAATACAGTGAAAATAAAGATTAAAATGGGGGGAGGGGGTTGAAGAGAGTGCAGGATGAAAAAGGGGAAAAAACCAGGAGGGAGAAAAGTTGTTGCCTTCCAACTCTTTCCAACATAGGAAAATACAAAATTTATGACTTCAACTTTTACATTACATTTAGTGATTACAAACTATTTCTATAATTGCTGGTTAAAGAATCTGGAAGGCTATTGTGAACCTTTTTTTTATTATAGAATGAGATGAGTAAATTATCACTCAATAGAATCAGAAAGGTGGCTAGAGGCCACCAAATCCAGCCAAGGGTGGGATCTTACTGGTTTAGCGACCTGTTCGCTGAGCTCCCAGACAAAGCGAGTGGAATCTTGTACTCCATCCAATTCAAACTTTTTCTTCTCCTGGCAACTGGCCAAGCAGTCAACCAGGTGGATCTGGACTCTCCCATCGATCATCATGAGAAAGGGCGTTCGCAGGTAAGACCAACGCCCCTTCCCAAAGATATCAACAGGAGAGTCCAGGATGGGACATACCGAAGCCTTGGAAGTCCTACGGGCAGGATCTGTCTTGGTCTGAAGTGCTGACCTACTCATGCACCTTCTGAAGTGCACACCGACCAAAAGCTGCCTCTGCTGATGAATATGTGGCAAGTCTGTAATGGTGGATGAAGAACACTGGAGATGTCCACATCATCGCCCGACATATTTCCTCCACTGACACCTGGGTAGCCCAAACAACTGTAGTGGCCACAGTTCTTGTGGAATGGGCTGTGAACCCCCAGGCACCGGGAGAGCCTGGCTCTCATAGGCTCTGGCAATACAAGCCCTCAGCCAATGACCCATCATGGAAGTTGTCACCCTGTGGCCCAGAGTTGATGGCCTCTGTCTTCCTGAAAGAAGAGGTCCTGGAGATGTAAATGCGGAGGGCCCTCCTTACATCCCATTTATGCCATTGCTTTTCCAAAGTATGCTGAGGCCTAGGGCAGAAGTCCACATTACTTCTGGCAAGGAAAACAGCTGAAGCATGGCAATCCACTCTGCTGCACCAAACAGCTGGGCTTTGGAAAAGGAGATATAGGTGAATATAGCACAAGGAAGGGAGGGAGGGAGGGAGGGAGGGAGGTTGTGTTCATGGGTATAAATAAAGCAGCCTTAAAGCAGCTAGAAAGAGATATTTTTCTCTAATAGTAAGACTCACAAGGATTAATAGTTGGAGGAGCAATTGTAGGAGGTGTAGTAGCAGTGGAGAAAAGTGGAGTAGTGAATACTAGTTTGTGTGTATGTGTTGTCTATGGGCTTGTGTTGTTGGATCACCTCTCTTATGTTTTGCATCCCGCTGACTCAGATATTTAAAAGAACCCATGGAAATAGTCACAAGTCTACATACCAATTATATAGAACATTTCCTGCAAATCATTTTAGTCTTTAGACAACATACCATCACACACATACACACACACACACATACAGATCTGTATCTTCCAAAATAACTATTAACTATTAACTATTATCTCTAAGTTATTTCAACAAGTAAGACCATATCCTTGTCTTATCCCTTACTCAATAATAATAAGTCATAATAAATAAGTCATGATATATTCACACCCATCCTTCCTTCCTTCCTTATTTCCATCCATCTGCACACTCTTTCTTCATAATATTTCAAGATGAGAAAAAAATAGAATAGCAGCCATTAATGTTTATTTCACATGATATATATTAATAGTGTGTGTGTATATATACACACATACACATATGCATGCATGCATGCATGCATACATACATACTTACATACATACATACGTACGTGTGTGTGTGTGTGTGTGTATTTGTGTTACAACCCCTGGTATGCCTAAATATGGGAGGAAGGTCACTACTCCCTCTTTCTAATAATAATAATAATAATATAATATATTTATTTCTTAGCCGCACCCTCTCCCGAAGGACTCGGGGCGGCGTACAATGAAACATACGAAATAAATATGTGAACAAAACAAACATATAACAAAGACATACACTGAAACATACACAAGGAGGAGGTCGGCTGATAAAAACAATTAAAATACAGTATTTAAAACCCCCTAGAAATTAAATATAATTAAAATACCCAGTTAAAAACCCGTCAGGGTTTCTGTCCTTCGGCTCATCACAGAAAACCATGCAGGCAGAAAACCATATTTTTATTTTTAATGTTGCCTTTTTTTATATTTGTGTTGTATTTGTACTGATAAATAAATAAAGGGAGACTAGTATAGATCTATTTCGAGCTAATTAGCTCTCATCAGCTAGCCATACCCTTACTGGGATTTTATATATATATCTGTATATACATACATACATACATATATTTGTATATATAATCTGTATTATATATATATCTGTATATACATACATACATACATACATACATACATACATACATACATACATATATTTGTTTGTATGTATGTATGTATGTATGTATGTGTATGTATGTATGTGTGTATGTATGTATGTATGTATGTATATGTATATATATATATGAGTTAAAACGTATTAGGTTAATTTAAAAATATATGAAATAAGTTAAAGCAATAAAGAAGACTTATTTAAATTCTAGAATTTTAAAAAAACTACTCAATTGAATGACAAAGTTAGTAGGGCACTTAGCAAAACCTCAGAGATCTATGGAAATAAACATGTTTAAAAACATCATTAGGGAATCCAAGCCATTTTTAAAAATCATTTGATGAAAATAAATGAAGAACCTGTACTGCTGGAAATTATTATATACATATTTAATCTCAATGTTCATTTCCATGTTTCTCTTTAAAACTACTCTGGGGACAATTGACAAAATGTATCAAAGTCAAAATAAAATTTCCCAAATTCCATATGAATCACAGATTTTTGTGTTTCATTATATTCTCTCTGCAATTCAGATGGGGCCTCAATAGAATAATGTAGCATTTGGGGAAAAAGATGCAAGCCAAGAGACCAGCCCCAGAGGCCAAAATGGAGAAGATCTGCACGGCCACCATGGATTTCCCTTTGGTGCTCAGGTAGGTGGGGAGGAAAGTGATCCAAACACTGCAGAAGACCAGCATGCTGAAAGTAATGAACTTGGCCTCATTAAAACTATCAGGCAGTTTCCTAGCTAAAAATGCCACTGTAAAACTGGCGAGAGCCAAAAAACCTAAATAGGCAAGGACAATGTAAAACATGAAAGCTGAGTCCTGCTTACATTCCAAGATAGCCTCTCCAAGCACAGCATGAAAGTCCAAGTTAGGAAATGGGGGAGAGGTTCCCAGCCAGGTGGCACAAAGAAGGGCTTGGACCAGAGGACAGGCTATGACAATGGAGTTGGTCAGTGGTTTTCCTAAAAGTTTCCTTGTCTTGTTCCCAGGTTTAGTGGCCATGAATGCCAGAACCACCATGACAGTTTTTGCCAAGACAGAGGAAACTGCCATGGAAAAGAGAATGGCAAAGGAAGTTTGTTGGAAGAGACAGGTGAGCTTCCTGGGTCTACCAATGAAGAGGAAGGAGCAGAGGAAGCAGAGCAGGAGGGAGACCAGGAGGATGTAGGTGAGATTTCGGTTGTTGGCCTTGACAATCGGTGTTTCCTGATGTTTAAGGAAAATCACCAGGACTGCCAATGTGATTATAGAGAGAAAAAGAGCGAGACATAATAAAGTGTATCCCACGGTCTCTTGATAGGCAAGAAAGTGGATCCTCTTGGCAATGCAGTGGTCCTTGTGTTCATTGGGAAATCTGTCTTCTGGGCAGAGATCACAATTAGCTGCATCTGAAATCAAGAGTCTTTGTTTAAGGATTTCAGGAGCATCTACAATGAGTGTTATCCCTCCCTTCAGGGTGGCCTGAGCACCTCCTTTCTGCTGTGGCCAACCCACAGACTTAGTGTTGGAATGAATTATGTGTATTGTACAGACAATCAAAAAGAGCAAATCATCCATGAAACTGATGGTATCTTAGTCACAGACAGGAATCTGTTCAGCGCGAGCTGTTTGATCAGTTTAAAGGGTCTCTCCAATCACTGGGCTCATCAATGCCTACTGTACATTTTAGAGTGGGAGAAACTATGAAATGTGGACACCCCCCCCCCCAATTTATACTGAAATCCCCATAATTTTGATTGCACTGTAAGCCAGGGATCTTGCTATTTTGTTTATGTGTAGAATAAAAGAGTTGGAAGAAACCTTGGAGGTCTTCTAGTCCAACCCCCTGCTTAGGCAGGAAATCCTACATCACTTCAGACAATCTCTTCTTAAAAACTTCCAGTGTTGGCACATTCACAGCTTCTGGAGGCAAGTTGTTCCACTGATTAATTGTTCTAACTGTCAGGAAATTTCTCCTTAGTTCTAAGTTGCTTCTCTCCTTGATTAGTTTCCACCCATTGCTTCTTGTCCTGCCTTCAGGTGCCTTGGAGAATAGCTTGACTCTCTCTTCTTTGTGGCAACCCCTGAGATTTTGGAACACTGCTATAATGTCTTCCCTAGTCCCTCTTTCTCTTAAGCTAGACATACCCAGTTCCTGCAACCGTTCTTCATATGTTTTAGTCTCCAGTCCCCTAATCATCTTTGTTGCTCTTCTCTGCACTCTTTCTAGAGTATCATCATCTTTTTTACATAGTGGCAACCAAAACTGAATGCAGTATTCCAAGTGTGGCCTTACCAAGGCATTATAAAGTGGTATTAACCCTTCACGTGATCTTGATTCTATCCCTCTGTTGATGCAGCCTAGAACTGTGTTGGCTTTTTTGGCAGCTGCTGCACACAGCTGGCTCATATTTTGTCCACTAGGACTACAAGATCCCTCTTACAGTTACTACTATTGAGTCAGGTACAAGATATACTGTACCTGTGCATTTGGTTTTTCTGTGTACCTTGTCCATTGTTCTGGGCTGAAAGAACCACAAAATGAAAGAAAGAAGGACATACAACTGTATATTGAGTATTGTAAGGTCTCTTTTTCCCTTCAAAAGTGGTTCACCAGGAAATTGATTATAGGAGGGAGAAAGGAAAGAAAGTTGCAGATACAAGTCAACATTGAGAGCTTTCTTGGTCAGCATCTCTGTTTGTATTTCAAATCTGCCATTCAGATTTTTTCACCTCTAGGGGAAAGCTGGTAGATAGGAATAGCTCAATCTCTTATTTTTCCTATAGGTGTATCTATTTCCTGGGAGATCAGTAGGGATGAAAAAAGAAGCAGCACCTATTATGAAAAGATTGGTACCTATTCTTCCAATGGCATGTGAAAGTAGGAGAAGAAAGGCTAGTAGGGTACCCATAAGTTGTTGACTGATTGCATAAGTTGAACACTGATAGCAGTGTTCCAATACTTGAGGGGCTGCCACAATAAGGAGAGAGTCAAGCTATTTTCCAAAGTACCTGAAGGTCAGACAAGAAATAAAGGATGGAAACAGAACAAGGAGAGATTCAACCTGGAAATTTTCTGATAGTGAGAACAATCAACCAATGGAACAGAAGTTACCTTTGGAAGTTGTGGGAGCTTCATCACTGGAGGCTTTGTAGAAGAGACTGGAGTGCCATTTGTTGGAAATGGTATTGGGTCTCCTGCTTGGGTGGGGAGTTGGACTAGATGACCTACAAGGTCCTTTCCAACTCTGTTAATCTGTATCTGTACTGAAATTACCCTGCTTTATAATGGTTAGAAGCAGGAAAATTGGCCTTTGGGGGGAAGGTGAGTTCAATTCCATAAACTAAGATGTTCTGCTGAGAATATGAATATTTTGAAGCATGTCAATCTTACCAAAATTAATTAATATGAAAACACATTAATATCTGCTAAGTGGTTTCCTTGAACATGGAAGACCTAAATTTGAAGTGTGATTTTACCTGTCTGATCAGAAATGGTCCCTTCTGGACAAGGTTCACATTGGTAGCAGCAAACTTGCTCACCCTCTGGAACTCTTCTCCTCTCTCCTGCCTGGCACCTCTTCATGCCACACCTGGCAAAGGGCATCTTCTGAAAGACAAAAGAGAAATGCTTGAGATGGCCTAAGCAATGGGCATGCTTCATTCTTGATTTCCACACTTCTTTTTCCATGTTCAGAAGGTCTTCAAAATAAATGGCTCACCCATGGTCCACAAGAAACCAGGAATATTTCCTGAGGGATTCAGGCCAATAACGTTCATGACCCATCAATGGAAACATTGAGCTTTACTTAAAAAAATATTCATGAGGAGCCAACTGAATAGAAATGGTCCTGTTCTGACCCAGCTCTCAAACACAACAAGCCCTCTGTAGTCAAATAAATGTTTCCTTTATTTGGTGTGCCAGGAGTCTAAGCAAAAAGTTTCTCTCACACACACAGCAGGCTAACAAGTCTGTCCAGCATGGAGTTGAATCATTGTCTGCCACACCTATTCATCTCCGTCCCCTGCATTTTATCTGCAGAGCTAGGGTGGGGCTTCACTAGCAGTGGTAGATCTTCCATCCTAAGGACAGGCCCATAGATTTCCATTGCTCTCCTCTCCTCTGCCTTCTGTGCATCTGTGCATCAGGCACTGGACCCAGCTGTTCCTCTTCTTCCTCATCAGCCACCTCCAGACCTGGGAGCTGTTGAGGCTCCCCTGAGGGCTGACAGATGGTCCAAGCTCCCCCTCCATCTCTCTCTGACAGCTCCATTCCCTCTTTCTCCTCAGAGCTCTCAGGTTGCCTTGATGCTGGCCCTGACTCCCACACCATCTCCTCATCTGATTTGGCTGCTTAGGGGGGGCAGCAGCCGAGAGGTCAGAAGAGGCCCATGGAAATTATTCTTGTCTCCTCCAATTGTATCCTGGGTTTCAAGCAGAAGTTCTTTCCAATCCTGAACCTTTGTAGACCTGCCACATATCTGACCTCAATTGTGTTACACGCAAGGAAGGTTTTCCACCAAATGTCTGCATGTTTGGTAACTCAATACTTCTGTTTCCAGTTAGAAGGAAATTCTGCATCCTCAGGAAAGAATGAATCTTTCCCTAAATTTACAGCACTTCCTTCCATCTCACCTTTGTGACCCAGATGATTGCATCAGAGTTAATGATGAAATCTTGGCCTGGGGGAGCCCCAGCCTCTACTTTCCCAACTTTCACAGGGACAAGTGATTGATTGGGGAGGAAAACCCAGTTGAGAAGATCATATCGAGCAGATCCAAGTCCATTTTCTGAGAAGGAGACGTCATCTCCGGCACTATTGTTGAAGTGGACATTTCTCAAACAGGCAAGGATCTGAAAGAAAAGAAACATTCAGAAATTAAAGTAATCAACCCGAAAGCCACAAATGAGAGCTCATGGGTTCTATCATTCTGTGTCAGGTCCCATTGATCTGTATCGGGACCCTGCCATTCTGGTGGGAGGAGGAAGGTTTGGAGCTATGCTTATATCGAGTTTTCCTTTGTTCTTTTCTTTCCTTTGATGTACCTTTGTGGAAGTTGGGAAGGGGGAAGAATGTGCCTTGGGCCATTTGTTTTGTTTCACCACCAAAGGAGCGAGATCATGGCACTTGGGAACTGCCTGTTATCACCTTCTCAGGCCGAAGTTCTCACAGCAACTTCACACTCTGGGATTGGCTCAAAGATGAACTGGATATTGGGAGTAGCTTCAATAGGAGCAGTTTAACCTAATGCTCCAGCATGCAAATTTCACATTCTGCCTACACTTTCTCCAATAACTGTCTTATCACTGTCTTCCAATAAAAGTTCCTTTTGAAATTCTCTTTGTTTCAAGAGTTTTGCTTTCTTGAGAAGGCTGGTGAGGCAGGACTTAGAATAACAGAGTTGGAAGGGACCTAAGCAGTTGAACCCCCTGCTTAGGCAGGAAACTATACACCACTTCAGACAAATGGTTATTCAATCTCTTCTTTAAAACTTCCAGTGTTGGAACATTCACAAATTCTGGAGGCAGGTTGTTCCACTGGTTAACTATTCCAACTCTCAGGAAATTTCTCCTCAGTTCTTTTTTTAAAAACATTTTTTATTTCTTTTTAGACAAAGACAAACAAACATAAAGAAAAAGACATTCTTCCATTACAAATTATCAAAGGTGTGTCGGTTGGTTACAAAATTTCTATGCATCTCTTCCATAGTCATCACCTGCTTTTCATATCAAATCACATATTTTTAATTCAAATTTAATTCAAAAAGACCCGAATACAACAAAACCAGCATACCTACACCCGTGAAAATCTACGAAAACATATATATATATATATATATATATATATATATATATATATATATATATATATATATATATATATATATATATATATATATATATATATATATATATATTACGATTATTATATCTCAACCTTAATTTGACTATAATTGTTTTTACATTCTTTTATATGTACTATTCAAAATCTAGAATAAGAATATATAATGCATTCTATTAAATCATCTTAAAATCATCCAATAACAATACATGTTTACAACATATTCTATATAAAGAAAAAAATAAATAAAGAATAAATATTGTTTATATTTAATACCCAAGCTTTTAAATTTCCTCTCATAATCTCCATTTATAGTTTATATAAATTTTCATATTATCAAACTAATATATCTATATGCATTATCATTATTAATCATTATTTAACTATAGCTATTATCACTTCATTTTATACATACTACTAATAACTAAATTTAGTTTAGTTTTTGTTATACATTTTCATTGCATCAACCTGTATCTTTCCAGTAATAGTGCAGTCTTATTTCTCTTCCATTAGTAGCATTAATGTTCTAGTTCTTGATAGATTTTGTATGAACTTCTCTTTGCGACATGTTGTTCCTTTTGTATCTCATAAGTGCTCGATACCCACCATCTGCTCTTTCCATCAGCTTATCTTTGGTTATCACTGGTGCTTCTGTCAAGATTTCTCTCCTTATCTCCATCAATTTTTCTCTCTTTTCTTCTTCTATACTTTGAAGTTCCAGTCCATCTAGCCCCCATTTTCCCTATTCCACTCTTGGCATTACCAACCACGCTCACTTTGTTGTCAGTATCCACAATTTTCTTATTTATTTATTTATTTATATTTAATGCTTCTAGACCGCCCCCTCTCCCAAAAGGGACTCGGGGCGGTGTACAGTCCGTGCAGAATATAACAAAATACAATAAAAAGTTAAATATGTACAGTTGGCATGGAGGAGGTTAAAATGTAATTAAAAGAACTGTACAAAGCTAATATAAATATAAGTTTTAAACCCCTAAAATAGACACAATATTAAAAACAATACCCCTAAAAATAACCAGTTGATAAAACATTTGCCAGGAGGGACAGTTGTGATTATGCCAGGCCTGCTAATCGGAACAGGTGGGTCTTCAATTTTTGCCGGAAGGAGCGGAGGTCAGTAGTGGTTCTAATGTCGGGGGGGAGGTCATTCCAGAGGGTTGGGCCCATCACAGAGAAGGCCCTACTCCTTGGTGTCGCCCGTTGGCATTGCCTAGTGGACGGCACCAGGAGAAGTCCCTCCCTGTGTGAGCAAATTGGCCGCAGGGATGTATGTGGGAGGATGCGATCCCGCAAGTAACTAGGTCCCGTGCCATGGAGCGCTTTAAAGATGGTAATCAGCACCTTGAAACGCACCCGAAAAACCACAGGTAGCCAGTGCAGCTCGCACAGGAGAGGTGTTACGTGGGAGTACCTCGTACTCCCCATCACAGCCCGCGCGGCTGCGTTCTGAAGTAACTGCAGTCTCCGGGCGCGTCCCAAGGGCAGCCCCATGTAGAGAGTGTTGCAGTAATCCAGGCGGGACGTCACCAGCGCATGAGTGACCGTGCGTAGGGCATCCCGGTCCAGTAGGGGGCGCAATTGGCGCATTTTTGTTCATTTTTTTTCTTCCATTTTTTGAACTCTGTCCTCCACTTTCTTCATTTGATAAACATCCTCAGTTTTTCCACCAAATGTTTCTGTTTTGTATTCCATATTCTCCAATCTCTTTTCAATTTTCTCTATTACAACTAATAGTTTTTGAATTTCAAACATAATCATTTGCAATGTTACAGTTTCTTTTTCCTGTTGCGCCATTCTTCCAATTTTGCAGGCACTGCCACTATAGGATTTAAGGCTTTTTATTAAACTTCAAACAAGTTCATTATTATCTTTCAAGTCAATGTTTTGTCTTCCCTCCAGTAGCTAGTGATAGAACCCCCGAAAAGCACCTGTATAAACAACTTGTGTTCTTCCTACTATCACTCTCAGTAAAAAAAACTGAAAAAACTTGAGTATCAAATGATCAAAGAGAAAAAAAGAAAAAACAATGTTTCCAGCCTCCAGCCTCTAAGTGGCAGTGCTACTGCTTTTCATCCTGTTGTTACAACTCTCTTTATATTTCTTCTTATATCTTCTTTATATTCCAAACTTAAGAAAGAAAAAAAGATCCTTAGATGGAGATCAAAAACAATCCAATCAATCCAATCAAGCATTGAAAATTTTTTTTTAATCCATAGGCATAAGCAAGAATGAAAAGTAGAAGAAGAAAAATTAATCCATTCAGTTTCAAAAATAGGGAGCCTTTGCAAAAATTCCATCCATAAAAAGAAAAGTTAGAAATAGGATAACACACTAAGTTTAATGTAGTTTAATTTCGCTGCTTGCACTCTTCTGTCTTCAATTTTAATTTAGCTTTAATTTTTTGGGGGTAATCTCTTTTAATAAAATTTCCTCACCAATTCTTCCTGTTCCGGAGCTGTCCCAACTTCAGCAGCTTCATTAGCTGCGTTTCTGTCACTGGAGATAAGGGTTATTCCTGAATCTTTCAGGGACTTTGCGGTGTCCCTGAGATCAGCAGGAGGTGCCCTTCTCAATCACCATCTCTGCGGGATGGTTTAGGTCCGAATGGACCATCCAGAAGCAGGAATATCGACTGCAATTTCAGAGCACCAAGATCGCACGTCATGTCATCACGATGTCAGCCCCTCCCCCTTCCTTAGTTCTAAGTTGCTTCTCTCCTTGATTAATTTCCACCCATTGCTTCTTGTCATGTCCTCAGGTGTTTTGGTGAATAGCTTGAATCCCTCTTCTTTGTGGCAGCCTCTGAGATATTGGAAGACTGCTATCATGTCACCTCTATCCTTCTTTTCATCAAACAAGACATACCCAATTCCTGCAACCGTTCGCCATGTTTTAGCCTCCAGTCCCCTAATTATTTTTGTTTCTCTTCTCTGCACTCATTCTAGAGTCTCCACATCTTTTTTACATCGTGGCGACCAAAACTGAAGGCAGGATTCGAAGTGTGGCCTTCTAAGGCATCATGAAGTGGCCTTAACACTTGGCTTTTTTGGCAGCTGCTGTCCACTGCTGGCTCATACATTACATTCAGTGACAGTCAGGATCTTAGATGTATGTCTGAAAAGCTAGACACATTCCTGAGCAACCAGGAGTAAAACCAAATATTTGGCTCCTCCCCTAGCAATACAAACATTTTTCTTTGGACATTTGTATCATGGCTTCTTCTGTTTCAACTGTACTGGAATGATCCCTACATATCAGGTTGTTAATTCTGTATTCCAAATTTCATTCTATGTTTATTTTGACTCAAGGCCTTGTGAATGTGAATTTGTGAATGACAAATGCATCTATATCACTTCACTATCTAGAGTGGTCCAACATTTAGTCTTTGATGAAGAAAGAGCTCATAAATTTCAGACTAGGACCCATGAGGACATCTTTGGAATCCTACTGTGTATTCTGAGAATAAATTAAAAGTCACATAAATTACCTGCCATGAATGAACATTTGAGATCCTCTTTCCAAGCCTCATCATGGATGGTCGAACTCTGGATCCATGCATGGCATGTAATGCGTGTGCCAGAGCAAAAATGGCATTGTAGATATTGTAACTTTCACCTGTCATGCTGGTTTCAAAAATGTGAGTGGGCACATTTTGTATATTTTCCTTTCCTGTACATTTCTTTGGAATGAACCTTCCTGGCTTCTGGATCTTGCAGTCAAAGACCTTTTCCCACCACTTTGGGAGAAAGATGTCCCCTTTTGGGTCCAAAGGGTCTAAAGATATGAGAAAATGGCTGAATTCTGAGATCTCCCCTGTGTGGTCCCTTAACTGCAAAGCCCCATGGAAGGGCTTTATAACTGGCAATGCATCTTTAAATGCCCCCACATTATGTTTCCATTGGGAAGTTAGGATCCAAACTTTCTGAGGTGAAGACTTTGTGGATGTTACGTAAAAATGCAGAGCTGACTGTACATTTGCATTAGTATGAGGGTCTCCAAAGAGAATAATCACTTCAGCTTTACAACAGTTTTTTAAGAAAAAACGAAATGTATTCCATGTATCAAGAAAATTATCCGGTTTCAATATTTCAGTGAAGGCCACACAAATCTCCTTCTCCATGAGCATTGGCAACAGAGATGAGATGAAACGTTCTCCATGGTCAGCTTTATTGGCCACCAGCCCAACCCAGTTCCACTGGAAATACAGGAGCAGCTGGACTAATCCCACATACTGAGGAGATTCCTTGGGATTAATCGGGAAGAAGGAAGGATAAACTCTTCTCTCTCCCTGAGAGAACTCAAAGCCAACACCCAGCTGGAGAAAAAGAGTATTTTTTTCAAAGACAAAGTAAAGTTTAATGGTGACTTAAGGGATCACCATAGTATGGTTGATTGACCCACTAGTCAGCCTGATTCATTCTGAGAGGCAATATTAATCTTCCTTTTTAGGAAGAGTGAAAAGTTACATATTTTGTTTGTTTGTGACAGGTCAAAAGACAAGAAAACAAACCATCCGTCTGATACAGGGAAGAAACTGCACTGAAAGGGTGGCTAAAATTTATGAAATATTAGTTAATTAATTAAGCAACCTCTACATAAAAGAATTCCTCTTGGCATGGTCAGCATTTAGGAAATATCTCATTATGTACCTCTAACATAGAATAACAGAGTTTGGGGGATCACGGAGGTCTTCTAGTCCAACCTCCTGCTTAGGCAGAAAACCCTATACCATTTCAGACAAAATCTAATCTCTTCTTAAAAACTTCCAATGATGGAAAATTCACAACTTCTGGGGGCAAGTTGTTCCACTGATTAATTATTCTGTCAGGAAATTTCTCCTTAGTTCTAAGTTGCTTCTCTCCCTGATTAGTTTCCACCCATTGTTCTTGTTCTACCCTCAGGTGCTTTGGAGAATAGCTTAACTCCCTCTTCTTTGTGGCAATCCCTGAGATATTGGAAGACTGCTATCATGTCTCCCCTAGTCCTTCTTTTCATCAAACTAGACATACCCAGTTCCTGCAACCGTTCTTCATATGTTTTAGCCTCCAGTCCCCTAATCATCTTGGTTGCTCTTCGCTGCACTCTTTCTAGAATCTCCACATCTTTTTTACATCATGTCAACCAAAACTGGATGCAGTATTACAAGTATCGCCTTACCAAGGCATTATGAAGTGATATTAAGGCTTCACCTGATCTTGATTCTATCCCTCTGTTTATGCAGCCTTGAATTGTGTTGGCTTTTTGGCAGCTGCAGCACATTGCTGGCTCATATTTAAATGATTGTCATGTTATATAAAAATGATCTTGGCACATCAACATAAAAATAAATTCAACTCTCATGTGGATTCTCTAAGTCACATATTTGTGATGTGCCCCAGTAAACATCTTTGGTTTCTCTGTGTGTTTCTCTCGTTTGTCTATGTCTGTGTCCATCATTGGATCCCTCTTACCTGTGGAACCTTGAAGATGCTGAAGATGGAAGCCATCTGCCTTGAAGATTTGGGGATGAAGCCTCCAATGACAGAGAGCAGAGTGTCCTGCTTGTCACATTTATAACCAGGAACCATTTGTCTTCGTGTGGAGAGCAGGGAGAGGCTGATTATTGATATACTTCTTTCAATCTGGTAATTGTCAGAAATTTGGAAGCCAAGTGTGATATTGGGGAGGAGAACCAGATCCTTGTTGACCTCTCTGATTGCAAATACCATGGCCAGGAACTGCTGGTAGCTCTTGGGTATGATTCTATTGTAAGAAAAATCATTGGGGAAATTTTCAGAAAAGGTCATGCTGTTGGATTTGCCTTGCCATTTTTTTGGTGTTGGTTGGAGTCAGAAATCCCAAATTTCATTGATTTGAGTCCTTAGATGTTTTTTGACGAAACTTGTATGACTTTGTGAGAAAGGAGAAAAGTGTCTCTTTTCATATCACAGAACATTTTATACCTTCTAAAGTTCTTCCCTTCTTCACTTTGCTGCAGTGACAATCCTTCCCCATTGCTCTACTAGCCCCCTCCTTACTTTGGTTCTCTCTTGGAGCAGCTTCTTCAGTGGGAGTCCCAGCATCCATTTACTAAAGACTATTTCCAAAACCGAGGGGAGTTTATCCAATTCCTGGACACCTGAAAATAATCAAACTTCTCTTTAAGCTTCTCACCATGAGCTTCTGTCCAAATTAATATTCTACCCCAATTACTTCACTAGGCCAGCACAATTTCTAAGCTCTTGTCTTGCCTCACTTTTCTTGTTTACTGATGAAAACTTCTGTATAGAGAATTTTACCTATTTTTAAGAGTTTGGCTCTTTACTGAAAAAAGTGCAAAGATTTGAACTACGCTAGAGCCTAGAACAGGTATTTTTTTGAAGAGAGTCCCTGGATTTAAAACAATTAAAACAAGTGAACAATTATCTACATCATATCCCTCCAGGTGAGACTTACACACTTGGCACAGAAAGCAAGAATGGGTCTTTTTGGAAGTCTGGAACAACAAAAAGATAAATGATTCCCAGGTGCACATTCCCACCAATAACGAGATCACCAGGCCTATAGTAGCTTTCCTGTGACTGGAAGTAATTCCTCAACAGACATACAGTTTGCATCTTCTTAGCAGCTGCTGGAGGCAGAAACCAGAAGAGCAACAGCAGCAGGAGAGGCAACCCAGTCATTCTTGTCACCTCCCCTCCTTGATCATAAGCCAAGGTTTTTGGAGAAGCCAACTTGCAGGTAGCACTTGAAATCTCACCAAAGGTTTAGCACAATAGATACCACCCATTGCTACTTCAGGGAAAATTTATATCAACCATGTTTCCTCTTATCTGTGTTCAGGCTGTGGCCAAAGAGAAAACTATGACAAGCTGAGTCTTAGCAAACCCAGGAGTTTCTATTTGCAAGACAAGACAAGGTGACAGACAGGTCCTGTCCCCACGGGCAGAACTAGGAGCATATGTTTTACAATAGGTTTTACCTTGGAAGATTTGTCAGGGTGGAAATCTACAGGGGATACATTAACAATTACTGTTCTGACATGTTGTCCTGACACTAGAATGGGAAAAAAAACATGCTTATATCTCTTGCTGCTAATTCGCAGAGCAAATGGACTTGAGAGTCAAGGTGTTGGAGTTATATGAAACTGAACACTTGTGTCATAATTTGTTTAGATAGGACTTAGACCTAAAATAACTTTATTGTCACTTTGAAGATACATTAATACATTCATTAAAATGAAATTTTGTGGCATACAGCTCTCAAAGGGTCACCAACTCCAATATACATTACATAAATAAACAAATACATAAATAAATACAAAATTATGCATATACCCACAAATATTATATGACACAGTGAAATAACACCGTCTAGTCTGGATCCATCCATGTTCATGGCAAGAAAAACGAATCTTGTGATTTTACTAGATGGATGGCTTTGGGAACAAAGCTGTTGGGCAGATCTGCCATTGACTCAAATGATCATTCGAGACCATTATAAGACCCAGGTAACACACACATGCACATAGCCACATGCATGTGTGTAATGAGAGGTGGGAGAGGTCATTTCCCCTATTTCAAATCACTTTCTCCCATCATTCAGTGAGACTTTTTGGCAGGGAGGTGCTAGAAGGCATAAGCAGATGTGATCAATTTCTTCGATATACATTTCCAGAGAGACTGATACACCTGATAGAAGAAGCACACTAAAAGTAATACAAAATTTGAATACTCAACCACATTGTGCCATTCATTCAGAAAAAACAATCAGTAGTTTCTTTTCCCATTGATATAGGACAATAAGAATGGAAAGGATAGCAAGAGATCTGCAAATTGTCGCCTTGAATGCACAGTGTTGCAATTTGGGTGAGGAGAGAAGTCCTGCCAATTCTCACAATGGGAAGATAGATGGGGGTTGGGGGAGGGCAGGACAATTTGCATCCCTAACCCTAAACTCTGCAGGAGTTTTGCCTAACAACTGGATAGAGCCTGAGAAATTTGTCTGTTGGCAGCTGGTGGGGAAACAACACTATCAATCATGATATTCTTCTAGGCTACCTGTGTAGAGGAAGATGGAAGGCATGATGGAACATAGCTCCCCTTTTCTTTTGCATCTGATTCCTGTCAGTGTGCAATGAACCTGAAATCAGGTTTTCAGGAAGATTCAGTGCTTGACAGTATTTCCCACTTTGTTTCATAAAGCATCCAATTTCAGGAGGCAACTTGTTCTACTGGTTCATTGTTCTCACTATTAGTTCTAGGTTGGAGCTTGCCTTAATTAGTTTCCACCCATTGTTTCATTTCCGGTGGAATACGTTGATCCTCTCTTCTTTGTGGCAGCTGCTCAAATATTGGAAGGCTGCTATCACGTATCCCATAATCTTTCTTTCCATTAGACTAGAATTATGATGGCGAACTCAAGGCACATGTGCCACAGCTGGCATGCAAAGCCCTCTCTGTGCATAAGAACACTGGAACCAGCTGCTCTTCTGGTTTCCAGCATGCACATGCGCACCAGACAGCTGGTCTTCAAGGGTGCTGGAGTGCCAAAAATGACCTGAAAACGGACTGAAAAAACACCATTTTTGAGCCATTGTCAGGCAATATTTGGGCCATTCTCAGGCCACTTTTAAAGTCTTTTTTGGGCCAAAACCAGCCTGAAAACAACTAAAAACCAGCCAAAAATACTCCAAAACCAGTCTCCACAAATTTTTTCACATCCCCCCTTGGAGAAGATGGAGTCTAATAAATGTTGCAGTGAGCCTTGATTAAAATACTTTAAATCCTGCATTTTGATTCAACGTAGCTGCAATTCCAGATGCTGGTTATTAAAGTCCATATATGTCAAGGGACTGAAATTATTTGCAATATCACCTCTGACTGAGAGACGCTTCTGCGTTTATCTTAGAAATTGGGATAGCCGTTATGCTTTCATTGACTATGCAAACTCTGTGGGGTTGCTGCTGTCATAGAGCACACATGACATGGTACAAGGAATAGTTAAAGCAATCCGTACACTGCTGACATTATTTTCTCAACTTAATTAGAAAATCCAACACATTGATGAGGAAACACAGCAACATTTGATGGGTAATTGAAAATTTAAATTCTACCAGTAAAAAACAAACAAACAGGGATTTCTACAAAGTAGCAGGAAACTATGGAAATGAACACATGGAACCAAATCATTTAAAACACAGAAATTGTAACATATTTAATGAAAAGGAATAAAATGAGAAAATATTCTGCTTGAAATAATGAACATATCTTTAACACCAAGCTTTGTTTCTACACAGGATGCTGGGCTTCCTTGGGAGACAACTGGAAGACAAGAGATGAAAAACATTGCTTGATTGTTGATGAAAACAGGAAATCTTATTGATCAATTGATTCAATTTCAATATTCAAGCAATTCAACCAAGTGACCCTCATTTGAACTTGTAAGGCATTATTTAATTCTCGGTACACAACAGGAATATTTAATAAACATGCTCCTCCTCCTCTGTCATGTTTTAGAAGTGTTGCCAGATACTAAAATTGATAAAAGTTTCCTATTCATGCATTAATTAGAGATTTTTGTTCCTTATCATATTTTCCCTACAATTAAGATGAGGCCTGAATAGGATAATGTAGCATTTGGGGAAAAAGATGCAACCCAAGAGACCAGCCCCAGAGGCCAAAATGGAGAAGATCTCCACGGCCACCATAGACTTTCCTTTGGTGCTCAGGTAGGTGGGGAGGAAACTGATCCAAACACTGCAAAAGACCAGCATGCTAAAAGTAATGAACTTGGCTTCGTTAAAGCTGTCAGGCAATTTCCTAGCTAGAAAGGCAATGATAAAACTGATGAAGGCCATAAAACCCAGATAGGCAAGGACAGTGTAAAACATTGAAACTGAACCTTCATTACATTCCAAGATAATCTCTCCCACCAAGGAGTGGAAGTCCAGGTTGGGAAATGGAGGAGAGGTTCCCAGCCAGGAAGCACAAAGCATTGCTTGGATCAGGGGGCAGACTAAGACAATGGAGATGGTCAGTGGTTTTCCTAAGAGTTTCCTTGTCTTGTTCCCTGGCTTGATGGCCATGAAGGCCAGAACCACCATGACGGTTTTTGCCAATACAGAGGAAACCGCAAGGGAAAAGAGAATGGCAAAGGCAATTTGTCGAAGGAGACAGGTGAGTTTCCTGGGTCTACCAATGAAAAGGAAGGAGCAGAGGAAGCAAAACAGGAGGGAGACCAGGAGGATATAGGTGAGATCTCGGTTGTTGGCCTTGACAATTGGTGTGTCATGATGCTTAAGGAAAATTGTCAGGACTGTGAATGTGATCACAGAGAGTGAAAGAGAGAGAGATGCTAAAGTATATCCCAGGCTGTCTTGATAGGCAAGGAAGTGGATCTTTTTGGCAATGCAGTGGTCCTTGTCCTTGTTGGGATATTGGTCTTCTGGGCAGGGGTCACAGCAAGCTGCATCTGAAATGAAGAGTATCTATTTATTTCAGTGTCTTCCCCAGTGATTATTATCCCTACCACACAGAATCTCAGGTGTGTTAGAGTTTGTAGCAATCCAGCCAGCACACAAGCAAATAATTGAGCAGAATTCATTTCTAGAATAAAGTTCTTTATATACATAAAACATGATGCATGTATACAATGCCCATGCAGCTCTTGCAATGTGGTAGAGAGTAGAAAAAGTAGCAAGGACAAGAAAGCAGAAATCAGAACTCTCAACTAGACACCAGCAAACTCATATATACACAGAACAGTTAAGCTAAACCACACCCAGGCTCTGAACCATCTCACATGGCTCACAACAAATGCTATGTCTCAGTTACCAAACACTTCCCATTGGCTGACTTGTTGTTATGGCTATTCCAGTTCATAAATCCTTTTACACTGACAAGGTGTGGCCTTTTTCTACAGAAGCCAAATAAAAAAGGAAGTGATGGGAGGGCCCTTTGGTAGTTTATGGTGTCCTGTAAAAAGAAATTTACCTTTGGCTCAAAATTGGCCTGGCAGATCAATTACTCAGAGATTGGGATCTCTCCCTCTTCAATCACTTGTGTGATTACTTTGGAGGGTTTTTTTGGTAATGGAGGTAGGAACCTGATTATTTTTTTCTCACCTAAGAATCCAGTCTAGAGAAAAGAATCAAAATCAGAATAGTGCTGGAAGGGACCTTACAGGTCTTGTAGTCCAACCCCTGCTCAGGCACAGAGACCCTATTCCATTTCAGATTAGTGGCTCTCCAGTCTTTTCTTAAAAAGATGCTTTGATGAAGCATCCACAACTTTTGAAGGCAAACTGTTCCACTGGTTAATTGTCCTCACTATTAGGAAGTTATTCCTCAATTCCAGGTTGCTTCTCTCCTTCATTAGTTTCCATCCATTGTTCCATTGTCCTGCCTTTTGGTGCCTTGGAAGTTGACCCCCCTCTTCTTTGTGGCAGCCCCTCAAATACTGGGAAGCTGCTATCATATCATCCGCAGTCCTTCTTTTCTCTAGGCTGGCCATACCCAATTCCTGCAACTCTTCTTCATATGTTTTAGTCCCCAGGCCTTTGGTCATCTTAGTCACTCTTCTCTGCACTTTTCCCAAAGTCTCAACACCTTTTTTGTAAAGTGGCGACTGTGAGGAGATCATTCCTGCCAATTCTCATTACTCAGTGTTAGAAAGTTAGGCTGGGGGGAAGGGCAGGATAATTTGCATCCCTGTCATAAAGAATCTCAAACCTACCAGGAATCACCCAAAATCTCTTAATATATTGATCTACTGAATGGCTGCCTTGATCCTGAAATGTCGACATTTGTAGTATACACTACCTGTCTGATTGGAAATGGTCCCTCCTGGACAACCATCACATTGGTAGCAGCAAACCTGCTCTCCCTCTGGAACTCTTCTCCTCTCTCCTGCATGGCACTTCTTCATGCCACACCTGGCAAAGGGCACCTTCTGAAATATAAAAGAAAAATACTTGAAATGGCCTGTTTAATGGTCATGCATCATTAAATCTCCACATTGATATCTCTGTCTTCAAAAGTTTTACTGATTTATCACAGATTAACGTCTACCAGGAAGAGCTCCTGGGGGAAGTTAGCCTAGTGGCATTGCTAGCTAACCAATTGGTGCTCAGTATTGGAAACTCTTTCATGTAATGCTGCTGATGAATTTTATTGAGACACTAACCCTTGGGCTACAATATGGGGATAAGTACCATTCATTCAGTAATTTCAAACAGTCATTGAAGAAATGGTTGTTAAGTGAGGAATGTCTGCAATTATATTTTTGTCCTCTGCCTTTGACCTATAGCTTTTCCTTAAAGGAAGAATCATAATGTTCCAACAAAACACCAATGATCAATGGAGTTGACTTCTCAAGTTGTAATCTGGGTTTCAATCACATTCTTTTCCCAATCCCAGCCCTTCTTGGATGTGGCACAAATCAGACTTGAAAAGCACATCATACACCACACAGCTGCCTTCTTCTCTGATTCAATGAACTTTTTAAAAGTTCCCCGGGAGAGAACACATCTTTCCCTGTCTTTGGCTGAACAAGCCTTTCTCTGAATTCAGAACGTTTCGATCTAACCCACCTTTCTGGGCCAAATGATTGCATCAGAGTTGATGGTGAAATCCTGGCCTTGAGGAGCTCCCAAATCTATTTGCCCAACTTTCATGGGGACAAAAGATTGATTGGGGAGGAAAATCCAGTTGAGAATATCGTACTGAACTGATCCCAGTCCATCTTCTGAGAAAAAGATTTCATTTCCAACACTGTTGTTGAACCGGACATTCTTCAAATAGGCAAGAAGCTGAAAGAAAAGAGTTCCTTAGGAAGTGGAGCAAGTAGAAATGAGACATCCTGCCTTCTATCATTCTCAGGTGACCATCATTTTAGAAGATAATTAGTAGATAGCCCAGTGTTGCCCAGGTATTTATTTATAGGGGGGAAATGTCTGGACCAAATGTAATTTCTAATGTTGGATTTTCCCCCTTTACCAGAGGGTGCCCCCTTGTGGAATACTGTGAAGCAGTTACCATGGCAACCCCACTGTGCTGCACAATAGAAGCCATTTTACCGCAGTACAGTAGAAGTTACTTTAAGGCACAACAGGTTCTATCTTAACAGAACACCCCCAAGTGGTGTTAGGACTGTCTTACCCCTCACAGTATTTGTTTCCAGAGAGTAAGTCATCTGTGTACCAAATTTGGATGAAATTACTCAAAGCGTTACAGAGTTATGCTGAAATATACACACCCACAGCCGTTATGTATATGTATGTGTATGTGTATGTGTATGCGTATGCGTATGTGTATGTGTATGTGTATGTGTGAAGGAACCAAATTAATCTCCAAAACTGAACACTTCAACAATAGAATAATTAGGGAAACCATCGAAATAGAGAAATAGCCCCACAACATGGATAAACGTGACAATACCTCCTGCCTACCAGACATCTGGAGACCAGCCCTAGTCAAAAAACGAGCCCCATCGACCACCTAGGTCGTTCCAACACAAAAGAACAACTGACACAAAACCAGCTCCAATCAGCACCAATCTACCAATCATGATACAATTACACAGCCAATCAACCCACTTACAGCAACAAAGCCAGCACTCCACACTCCCCCACCAAGATTTACAGAAAGACGGCAGCTCCGACCACACTTTAAATTTAAGCCCAATTTAAAGTTTACAAATCTTTATAGCTAGGCTTGGTTGGTAGGTATCTGAGTGATCAGGAGCAGCATCAAATTACATTAATCTATTCATGGGGCATGAGAAATTGACCTCCAACACCATAAGACATTCTGTTATCTAATGTTTAATAGAATACAAGTATTCCTCAGGTTACAACAGTTGACTTAGCGACCTTTCAAAATTACCACACACACCCTCCAAAAAGCCCCTCCATGCCTGTACAATTTCAGATAGGTGGCTGTCCAGTCTTTCCTTAAAGACCTCCAGTGAGTGAGCACCCACAACTTCTGGTGGCAACTTCTGTTCCACTGGTTAGTTGTCCTCACTGTCAGGAAGTTTCTCCTTAATTCCAAGTTGCTTCTCTCCTTGATTCGTTTCCGTTCATCGCTTCTTGCCCTGCCTTCAGGTGCTTTGGAGAATACCACTGTGTTGTAACTCAAGGACTACTTTTAGTTAATTTATGTGTGAATGCTCTTAGACTCTGCCTGTCTTTAGTGCTTTTTGGTAAGTGCTGAATGTGTAAAGAACTATTCTATTCTATTCTATTTGAGTCTAGTCTAGTCTAGTCTAGAGCAGCCATGCCTGACCAGATGCCAAGCAGGGTCTCTGGCTGACAGAGGATATTGTCTGTCAAAAGGAACAGGTTGCCCTGTCTTTTCTCTCCAAGATCAGAAGGCAACCCATGTAAAGCCGTTGATGCAGAACATCTGGATGAATTTCAGAGAAGGAGAAATCCTGCAGACTGCTTTGCACTGGATCCCTTCTGTGGGTGCACAGATTAACAGAGGATGGGCAGTGCAACGGATGCTGTCCTAAATCAATGGTCAATGTTCACACAGAATCCTAAACCATTAAAAATGAAGCAAGTTAAAATGAATCGAGGCTAATGTCTTGTTACGGGTTGCATTCAGACTTTGGTGCTTCAGCAAATGTGGGCAGTGTGACTTCTCATGATCTGTGCAAGCATGTTGCACAAAGACACCCAAATCGTCCTTTTTCTCTGGGCGGACACTTCTTTCCTCAAATGGCGTTTCATCCTCTGAAACTCCTGTAACTATGTTAGAACTTTCAGGGCCCTAAAGGAAGAATGTTCCTTTGTTGATTTTGGTTTGACTATCCGTCCCTTTTTATCAAGTCAACACTTTATCCTATTTTATTCATTGCTGATTTAGTTTGTTTTCAAGATTTAGCTACAGATGCAGTTAGATGGGCGGCATAGAAATATCTAATGAATTAACCAAGAAACAACCATGGGAAGTTCTAAGAATCTGTGGACTGGATAACATTCAGAGAAATTACCTGCCATGGGTGGACATTTGAGACCCCCTTTGCAAGCCTCATCATGGCTGGTTGTGCTCCTGATCCACACATCGCATGCAAAGCATGTGTCACAGCATAAACAGCATTGTAGATATTGTAACTTCCACCCGTCATGCTCGTTTCAAATATGTAAGATGGCAGATTCTGTACATTCTCCGTTCCTGTGCATGGTTTTCCCTCCTTTTGAAGGATCTCTCCTGGTTTGTGGATCTTGCACTCAAAGGCATCTTCCCACCATTGTGGAAGAAAGACATCTCCCTGGGGGTTCAAGGGGTCTAAAGACAGAAGGAAGTGACTGAATTCTGGGACATCATGGCTATGATCTGTAAAATGCAAAGCGCCATGGAAGGGCTTCCTGAGTTCCAAAGTCTGGTGATATGCACTGATGTCCCAATGGGAAGTCAGGATCCAAACTTTTCTAAATGCAATCTTCGTCCATATTTCAAAAAAATGCAGAGAGACATAAAGAGTTGCCACACACTTTAATTCTCCAAGCAAAATGATCACTTCGGCTTTAAACCAACTTTTAATTTTAGAAATACATTTTGACTTTACAATACCGTAAGATTCATATACCAACAGCTGACTGAAGGCCAGGCAGATCTCCTTCTCCTCCAGCAATGGACTCAGAGATGAGATGAAACGTTCTCCACTGTCACCTTCAGGGGCAATAAGACCAACCCAGTTCCACTGGAAATACAGGAGCAGCTGGACTAAACCACCATATTGCAGAAATTCATTGGGGCTGACCCGGAAAAAGGAAGGAAAAACGATTCGGTCTTCCTGAGTGAACTTGAGGAAGTCAAAACCGAGCTGCGGAAAGGGAGAGTTTTGCTTTACAAATGAATTTTTCATGGCAAGGTCGTATTTTATGCTGAGGTTAAAGGTCATTGTCCTGTTTTTTTTGCTTTTGTTCCCATCAGTCCAAATCCCATTAAGTTGTACGATAAGCTTCCAATTACATTAAGGTAAAACTGAAGATCATGCAGCTGAATGCTTTTCCTTTGCTACGTATAAACAAGATTGCATTATTCTACAAAGTAAGCTCTCTCATGAATACTTTCCTCATAGCAATAGCAATAGCACTTAGATTTATATACTGCTTCCAGCAAAGCATTTTAGAAATTTCTTATTGTTCCATATAAAGGAACACACATCCTAATGCACAAAATATAAGTTCATCCCTTGCATGAGTTCTGTAAATCATGTAGTCCTGATTTTCTCCAAGTTAATTTGGTCTCATCTTTGGCTTTTGTTCTTGCATCTGTTCTCTATCTGCTCCAAACTGGTACCCTATGGAACCCCCTTACCTGTGGAACCTTGAAGGTGCTGAAGATGGAGGCCATCTGCCTTGAGTACTGAGAGGTGAGATCTCCAATGACAGAGAGTAGAGTGTCCTGCTTGTCACATTTGTAATCTGGAACCATCTGGCTTCGTGTAGACAGGAGAGAGAAGCTGTTCCAGGAAATTCTCATAATGGTCTCTTTATTGTCATAAATATGGAAGCCGAGTGTGATATTGGGAAGAAGACCCAAATCCTTGTTGATCTCTGTGACTGCAAGTACCAAGGCCAAGAACAGCTGGTAATTCTTGAATGTAGTGCTATAATGAGAAAACACTGGGAATTATTACACAAAAGCTTTTTTGTGCTGATGGAATTCACCTTTCCTTGAGTGTGTTTGTCTGTGTGTACTCCTGGACTCTGAGGTGATGGATTCATATGTTGTGAGCAATTGGACAAGAAAATGTGATTAAGAAGATTGTGTAGATGGTACTGCCATGTAACCATGGTTAATGTAGAGAGGGATGTACCACATCTGCAAACCTAAACAGCCAGGACACACGAGAAATATCTTAAGTAGCTTTGACAGTTGGATGTTCTTTTCAAGGCTGTATCAGCTATGGGAATCACTCCTGTTCACAATAGTCCACTGGAGACCACAGGATAGTTTTGCTAAAGGCCATTACAAATAAACTAGAACTAGAATAACAGAGTTGGAAGGAGGCCTTCTAGTCGAATCCCCTGCTTAGGCAGGGAACTCTACACCACTTCAGACAAGTGTTTATCCAACATCTTCTTAAAAATTTCCAGTATTGGAGCATTCACAACTTCTGGAGGCAACTTCTGTTGCACTGATTAATTGTTCTGTCAGGAAATTTCTCTTTAGTTCTAGGTTGCTTCTCTCCTTGATAGGTTTTCACCATTGCTTCTTGTCCTACCCTCAGGTGCTTTGGATAACAGCTTGACTTCCTCTTCTTTGTGGCAGCCTAGCCCTTCTTTTCATTAAACTAGACATACCCAGTTCCCGCAACCTTTCTTCATGTTTTAACCTCCAGTCCCTTAATCAAATGAATACAAATGAATCCAAAACTGGGTTTGTCTTTTCACATGACACCACTGCATTGTAAATGGATTGACCTTCTCTTCGAGTTTTTCACCTTGGCTTTCTGTCCAAATTAATATTAAAAGTCAACTTCTTCACTAAGCCACCACAACTTCTAACATGTACCCCATTGGTCAATTTTTATGCTGTTTATTTAGTCTGTAATTAAACTGGAATATTCCAGTCTATTTCATGAGCATGGTTCTTTTCTAGGAAACCATCAAAGTTTCTGCACTGTAGCAGACCTTAGAAATGCTACCAGAACAAGAATTTTGAAAAAGTGACTGAATCCCAAAGAAAGCAGAACATCTTCTAATCCAGGGAAAACATACCTTCTTGAAATTAGTAACTTTGATGGCTCACAGTTAAATCCCATCATTTCAAAGAGAACAAACTTTTCCAGAAGTAAATTCCCTCCAATAATGAGATCTCCAGGCCTGTAGTAGTCCTCCGCTGTTCGTAAAGGATTCCTGGCTACACATATGCTTTGTATTACCTTATGAGATGTTAGAGGCAGGAGCCAAAACAGAAGCATCAGGAGAAGCAGCCCATTCATTATTCTCAACTTCCTTCTCAGATCAGGATCAAAATTCCCATCAAGGCTTGAACAAAGAAGAAGCAGACTAATGTCAAGTGTGCTTTCTCTTACCTAGTTTGAGTTGTCACTGAAGGACAAAATTGAGTTAAATTTCATGGATCACAAGAAATTATGATTATCTGCAAAACAACCTAAAGTAGCATTTCCAGACCCTTTGGGAGAGCTCAGGCCTTCTTTCATGTAAGCAGGTTCTATCTTGGAAGACATGAGGGTTGAAATCTATGGGGGGAAAGAATTAGTGTTCTTCTGATAATTGCAAGGAAAAGCAATTGTCCTACCCACTGAGCAATACTCTTCAGACACTGAACAAAAATGTTTGTGTGCCTTGTTGTTGATCCTACGAACAGATGGACGTGAAGGTCAAGGTGCAGGTCAAGGTATTCAGCCTACCTGAAACTGAGGATCTGCACCCAAGATGGATTCTGGCCCATGCAGGAGTTTGTTCAGATAGCAGGAGGGCTAAGCGTGGGAATCAGTTGTAGCCTTGTGAAAGTGATCAATAATGCAGTTGTGTGTGTGGAAGAACTGGCTTATTTATTCCTGTGTGGTTAGGGATGATATTGAAGGAGTTTATGAATCAAATTAATATTGGCCATTTGCTTTTATCAATAAAACTAATATTGCCTATTTGCTTTAATTATGAATTGCTTAAATCTACTATATAATTGTTACTGATTAAAGCAATATTGGCTGTTTGTTTCTGATACAATATACTGCTAGAAATTATTTATTAGAAATTAAGCTTTGTTATTGGCTTCTGCTTATATTATTGTAGATTGTCAGAAATTAGTTGTTAGGAACTAATTCTAGCTTAGTAAATTGTAACCTTAATACTGGTTGGCATTAGTGCAAAGTTTGTTATCTCACTGCTGTGTCTCGCTTCTATTCTTGGCTTCAAAGCTAGGCACATCCTTGAAAATATAGAAGAAACTGTTGCCCAGGAATATCAGGCCCCATAGATAAAGGAAGAAGAGTAGGGAGTTTTCCTATCTCATAAATTCTATCGGAAAGCTCCATAGATAAGGTGGAGAGAGACAGGGGCCTGAACAAAGAAGGCTTTAAAGACCACATTGGTCTTTGAATGGGTAAAACTTTGTTTCTATCAGTGTCAGGGGTGGGTTCTGCCCAGCTTTACTGCCAGTTTGCTTGCACGCGCTGGATGCGCACTGTGCACGCATGCACATTTCAATTGAAATCGTTCTGCACATGTGCAGAACTAAAAGCCAAGAGGTTGACGGCGACAGCGGCAATGAAGGAACAGGTTCAGGGGCCTGGCTGGCCTGGCTCACTGCTGGTTCCAGCAACCCAGGCCGCCATACCATGACTGGTTCGGCTGAAGCGGTAGGAGCCCACCACTGATCAGCGTAAAATGGATATCATGCTCTGAGCCACTCTGGCAGGGGGAGGCTATTCCTTACATGCACTTTGTCTGTTTTGGATATGGTATTCGCCCAGACTTTTTTCCAGCGGTGAAATCCCCTGACCTTTGCTACCGGTTCGGTAGGAATGTGAGCATGCACGAGTGCATTCGTACATGTGCAGGAGCTCCTGCACATGTACAGAGCGTCAAAAACAGATGTAATGAAATCTGGGTGGGCGGGCGGAGCCTGCTACTGAGCGCGCCTGCAAAGTTAAGCGAACAGTGAGGGGGAGAAAGCCGCTGTGCCACATGATTTAGAATATAAATCGTGTGTTACAGCTGATCATCCGAAAAACTGGTTTGCCCAAACTGGTTTCATGTTTTTTACTGCTGGTTCAGGTGAACCAGTAGCATTTTTACTACCAGTTTGAGTGAACCGGTCCGAACCGATAGCATTTCACTTGTGCTTTTTACTTTGGCCATCAATAAAAAAGCTGTTTTTTTTTTTTCAAGCCTCGTCTCAAGTCTCATTCTCAGTGGCTCAGGGAAACTTCTGGGACCTTACAATATAAAAGCTACCTTTTCCCATAACCTTTAAAAATAGAGTGGGGCACGCAAGATGTGATGTTCGTCCTTCACATTCGGATAGGACTTTGACATCTGGGATGTCGAGACTTGCGTGTGGATTGGATTAAATTTAGGGAGAGGTGTGCAGAGTCAGCTTCATTCTCCCTTCCCAGATTCCATCTTGCTCCAATAGCAGGACGAGAGTCGAGACAGTTGGAGGTGGGCTGGGCACAGTTGGTTGACTAGGGTGCTTTTTGTGTCCTGCCATGCTCTTAGCATGCCACATTGCTTGCAGAGACCGCCTTCATGACCATTGCCCTATTCTAGTAGGTTTCATCCACTCAATCCACCAGAATCTGCCTTCACATGCTTGGGATAGAGAAGTCCATATCCCACCGAAGGTCAATGGCCCAACAGCTACTCTCCACCTAGTTTGGTCAGCCTGTCAAAGCTGTTGCCTGGGGTGGGGCCTCTGTGCATGCTACAGCTACTAGGAGCCACAGGTAAGAGCTGAACGACAGGAGGGGACCAAAGGTGGATGAGGTTACATTCAAGTTGTAAGGCTAATTTAAAGGAGTGTTGCCTATCAATTGGCTAGAACCCAATAAAACCTTCGCTGTCACCTGATGGGGGAAGAATACCATGATAATCTTCTAAAATGACTGTGAGGGGTCCTTGGTTCTCTCTGAGCTTGCTTGTTTTCTTCTAGATGTTTCATTACCCAATAGTAATAGCCCTTAGACCTATATACCACTTTACATCCCTCTCTAAACAGTTTACAGAGTCAGACTATTGCCCCCAACAATCTGGGTCCTCATTTTACCCACCTCGGAAGGAGGAAAGGCTGAGTCAACCTTAAGCCTGGTGAGATTTGAACTGTCAAATTGCAGGTAACCAGTAGAAGTAGCCTGCGGTACTGCACTCTAACCACTGCACCACCGCGGCTCAACTTAATATCTAATTAAGTTGCCAATAATCTCCTGTTAAACACAAATGTATTGGAATCTGAGGGAGCTCTGATCTCCTGTAGTGACTCCCTTTCCAGGACAGATAGTCCTCGACTTACGTCCAGAATTGAGTCCAAAATTTCTTTTGCTAAATCAGACAGTTATTAAGTGAGTTTTGGCCCATTTTATGACCTTTCTTGCCACAGTTGTTAAGGGAATCACTGCAGTTGTGAAAGTTAGTAATACAGTTAATGGGGAATGTGTCTTCCCCATTGACTTTGCTTTTCAGAAGGTCGCAAAAAGGGATCACATGACCAATATTCCCTCTAAGGTGCACGGCTGCGCAGCCGCGCACATGGCAAGAAAACACCATGCAGAGTTTTCAACTGCCGCACGGTGATTTCTATTGCCACGGGCTGCGGAAGCTAGGGAGGTCCTTTGCAGGCAGCTAGAACTGGCCACTGCAAAGGACCTTCCCAAACTTGTTTTATGAGCATGGGGCGAAAGACGGTCGTTTGCGCGACCGCGCCCACTCAAACTATCGTCAGTTGCCCTGTGTTCAGCAAAGCAAGCGCGGGGAAGTCCTTTGCAGGCGGCTTGAACTGGCCGCCCGCAAAGGACCTTCCCGGACTTGTTTTGATGAGCACGGGGTGACTGACAGTAGTTGTGAAGCCCCAAAGCCCCCGCCGCCACCGGAATAACTGCTGCCGCCTCCCCCTCCTCCTCCTCTAACAGCACTGCCGGATTTGCCTCCCCACACTGTGGCTGAGATGAAGCCACCAAAGCTCCCACCAGTGCCCCCGCCCGTGGCAGTGGCACCTCCCCCTCCACTCAGAGCACCTGAGCTGGGCCCCGGTTTACCCCTGTCCTCTCCTCCTCCTCTGTGCTTTTGAGGAGCCATGGGGCCGTGGGAGCCAGTAGGAAGGTAGCGGAGGGGGCGGGAGCAGGAAAATAAAGGCCTCATGGCTTCTCAAAAACATGGCGGAGGAGGTGGCAGGGACAGGGGTAACGCGGTGCCTAGCTAAGGTGCTCTTAGCGGAAGGGGAGGCACCGCCGCCACTGCCACGGGCAGGGGCACCAGCGGGAGCTTCGGCGGCTTCACCTCAGCCACAGCACCGGGCAGCAAATGTGGTGGTGCTGTTGGAGGAGGAGGAAGAGGAGGCGGCAGCAATTATTCTGGTGGCGGTGGGGGCTCATCGGCATCTTCAGCGGCAGCCCTGCTCCCAGTGAAAAAACTAAAGATGGAGCAGATCCATGCAGATGATGTCACCGCAACATGACTGGAGGAGGAAGTCCACAAGTCTTAAAGCTGTCAGGCTTGAAGACCCCTGGAGTTTTTTTTCTAAAGGGTTAGGGGTGCAAGGATCTTGTAACTTGACAGCTTTAATACTTGCGTGCTTCAAATGCCAGAGTTCCTGAGCCAAAATTTTGGTTGCTAAGCAGGAGCGTTGTTAAGTGACACTGATATTATATAACACTTTTAATTAAGTGGGTACCTTGAAAAAACATAACTTTGAGTTTCAAATAATATTGATTTCGTTGTTGTCTTAGGTGACATCTGTGAAAAAATTTCAGGTGCTCAGGCATGAAAATGTGCCGCTCAAACACTATACTTTTCTGCTAACACTGAAAAAAAATTAGAGGGAACATTGCACCTGACCTTGGGACACTGCAACGGTCATAAGTAGGAGTCAGTTGCCAAGCATCCAAATTTTGGTCACATGACCATGGGGATTCTGCAAGCGTTGTAAGTGTGAAAAACAGTCCTAAGTCACTTTTTTCTGGTGCTGTTGTAACTTTGAGCCATCACTAAACGAATTGTTGTAAGTCAAGGATAATCTGAACCTTCTGAACATTCATTTGGGTGGGGAAATCCTGGAAACTTTCCGATTCAGATTTTCCCAGATGTGCCAATATGGCATTTCTAATAAAATGGAACTCTGAGGAAACTGAAGCCTCAGAGTTTTCGTTGGGGGGTCTCTTACTTGGAACCCTGACACCCTACAGGTTGCACCATGAGGAAGCAAACTAGCATCACACCCCTGATCTGATAATCAGATGTCTTGAATAAAATCTGAGGGAGGGGGGCATAGTCATGTGCTCTTATTTTAACAGTTTCTTTGTAGAAGAGGCAGTGGGGTTTATTTCAAAAGCAAACCTTTTCCAAAGTTGAGTGGCTTGACATTTGGTGTTTCCTGGTGTTTAATAGAAATTATGATGGCAAGATAGGATAGGAAAGAATCAATTTCTACTTTACATGATCTTATTTAATAATAAAGTATGTCTCTCAACTAATTGAAACTAAAATAATGTAGTTCATTTAAACTCTACCTTTAATAAAAGTTTAAAAGTTGATTGAATACAAAAGTTAGTAGAAAATCAGCAAAGCTTCAGGCATCTAAACACTGAACATGCTTAAAAACACTGATAGTGAAAGAAATTCAACATGCCAAAAATTAATACAATACAATACAATAGTAGAGTTGGAAGGGACCTTGGAGGTCTTCTAGTCCAACCCCCTGCCTAGGCAGGAAACTCTATACCGTTCCAGACAAATGGCTATCCAACATCTTCTTAAAGACTTCCAGTGTTGGGGCGTTAACAACTTCTGGAGGCAAGCTGTTCCACTGATTAATTGTTCTAACTTTGATTCCTTTGATGAAAACAAATAAAGTTTGATGAAAACAAATAAATTCCTTTGATGAAAACAAATAAAGTAGCCAACTGTTCTGGTGGAAATGAATATACATATCTTTAATATCTATATGTATTTTCCAAGCTCATGACTAGAACCTCAATGGGGGAAAATGGAATTAATGAAAAACAAAAATATGTGTGATTGTTCCTGATTAACTTCTGTTATGATTAATCACATCACCCGATTTTCAATTGCTAAATGAAAATGCTCCTCTTGTTTCATGATATTTTAAAATCAGATCAAATACAAAAAGGCCCAGAACCAAAATAAAAATTTCAGAGATTCTTGTGCCTCATTATATTCTCTCGACAATTCAGATTTGGCCTCAGTAGAATAATGTAGCATTTGGGGAAAAAGATGCAAGCCAAGAGACCAGCCCCAGAGGCCAAGATGGAGAAGATCTCGACAGCCACCATGGACTTCCCTTTGGTGCTCAGGTAGGTAGGGAGAAAGGTGATCCAAACACTGCAAAAGACCAACATACTAAAAGTAATGAACTTAGCTTCGTTAAAACTATCAGGCAATTTCCTAGCCAGGAAGGCTACCATGAAACTGATGAGGGCCAGGAAACCCAGGTAGGCAAGGCCAATGTAAAACATTGAATCTGAGCCTTCATCACATTCCAAGATTGTTTCTCCTATCAAGGAATGGAAATCCAAGTTGGGAAATGGAGGTGAGGTTATCAGCCAGGTGGCACAAATAACTGCTTGGACCAGGGGACAGGCAAAGACAATGGAGTTAGCCAGTGGTTTTCCTAAGAGTTTCCTTGTCTTGTTCCCAGGTTTAGTGGCCATGAAGGCCAGAACCACCATGAGAGTTTTTGCCAAGACAGAGGAAACCGCAAGGGAAAAGAGGATGGCAAAGGCAGTTTGTCGGAAGAGACAGGTGAGCTTCCCAGGTTGCCCAATGAAGAAGAAGGAACAGAGGAAGCAGAACAGGAGAGAAATCAGGAGGATGTAGGTGAGTTCTCGATTGTTGGCCTTGACTATTGGTGTTTCATGATGTTTACGGAAAATCACCAGTACTGCAGATGTGATCAGAGAAAGGAAAAGAGCCAGAGAAGCCAAAGTATATCCCAGCGTCTCTTGATAGCTGAGGAAGTGGAGCTTCTTGGCAATGCAGTGGTCCTGGTCCTTGTTGGGATATTGGTCTTCTGGGCAGGGATCACAGTGGGCTGCATCTGAAATTAAGAAGTTGGGTGTAAGGATTTCATCATGATCATTATCCCTCCTCAAGGATTGACATGACTATCCCCTTTCTGCTCTGGCCAAACCACAAATGATGCCGGTAGTGATACAGTTCAGTTTATGGTGCATCAAAAAGGGGAAATCAACCTTCATTCAGGATGATCCTGGGGAAAGGGAAGCCTTAGAGTAGGATCTGTTCAGTTCCAGCTGGCATGGTCAGTGTTTGTGAGAAAGAAAAGGCCATCTCCAGTCACTGCTAACTTCTTATTGATGTGGCTTTCTGTGTGTGAGAGATTATACACTTTTCTTTTCCACTATAAACTGGAACCCCAGTAAAATAGGTGGATCTATCTGCCAGAAATCCAGTATTTTGTGTGCACATTGTTTGTAGGTTACCCCTGAAACTTTGAAGATGGCCAGCCTGAGGTTAAATACGTCATCAGTCATGAGTCCCTTCACACCCACAAGTGATCTAAGTCCAGACCATCTTGAGTTCCATTGAATTTGTATTTAACTTCCTGAATTTCCTGATTTCCTCATGATTGACAGGCTCAGCTTCTCTGCTTTCTGCTTCAAATCTGTTCATTCAGCCTTTTTTTTTTCAGGGAAGGATTATTATTTATTAAGGGTTAATATTTATTATTATATATTTTATTCCTCCGCTCTCTTATAAGGTGACTGTTGGCAGCTATCAGTCATAGATGGAGGGATCTCCTCATTCTCTAATGGGTGGATCAATTCTGTTGGAGATGGAAAATGCTGACAAAAGAAGGACACCTTAAAGCTTGACTTGCATAAGCTACTCTTTCAGAGAACTGGCAGAAGGGTTTTCTGATGGGATGTGACAGTAGATAAGGCTGGAAGGGGACCCAAACACTGTACTCCAAAACTATCCTGCATCACGTTATTAAGGAGCAGAAAAATAGCCTGACAGGGCAGGACAGCTCAGATCCATAAACTGACTGAAAAGTATGAATACCCTAATGTAGTTTATTGCCAACAAAAATGACAAAATTAATGGCCAATGGCCGTTATCTATTCAGTGACTTCGTAGATCCTGGAAGATCTGCATTTGAAAAGTGCTCTACCTGTCTGATTTGAGATGGTTCCTTCTGGACAAGGGGCACATTGGTAGCAGCAAACTGGCTTGCCCTCTGGAACTCTTCTCCTCTCTCCTGCCTGGCACCTCTTCCTGCCACACCTGGCCAAGGGCACCTTCTAAAAGAAAAAAAAAGGAGAAAGACTGGAGATAGTGTTATTTCATCATATGATTGCAGGGGTTCTCCAATGGCCATTATATTGAGAACCAGACATAAGTATCAATCATTTAGTGCTGTAATAACTTGAAATCTCACCTGGCAAAGGGCATCTTCTAGCAGGTTTCAATCAGTTCTTCTGATTCCCACCCATTATTTGACCTTTTACAAATTAGACCTAAAATGTATTAACCTCAAATGCAGATAATTCACCAAAGCCAAAAGTCTTTTTGGATTCAATATACCTGTTTTCACTTTAGAAGGATGTTCAGCATCTCCAGGAAAAAGTGATTCTCTTCCTGAATTTACCACATTTTCTTCCATCTCACCTTTGAGGCCCAGATGATCGCATCAGGGTTAATGGAGAAGTCCTGGCCTGGGGCAGCCCTGGGATCCTTGTGCCCAACTTTCACAGGTACTAAAATTTTATTGGGGTGGAAAACCCAGTTGACGATATCATAACGAGCAGTTCTCAGTCCATTTTGTGAAAATGAGACTTCATCTCCAGCACTGTTGTTGAAGTGGACATTCCTCAAATTGTCAAGTATCTGAAAGAAAAGAGATCTTCGGAAATTGGAGCAATTAGCTGAAAGGCAGAAATGAGACATCATGGCTTCTATGATTTTGTGGTGGCCATCATCATAGGAAACAGATATATATCTAAAAAATAAGAGTTGGTCCCTTGGTTGAGATATGAGCAATCAGGAGTAACACCAAATATTTGGCTCCTTTGATATAACAATACAAGATTCTTTTTATAATTGGGCATTTATATTTTGGCTTCCACAAGTTTTAGCCAAAGTTAGAATTAGTTACATACAAAAAAGTTAAGCCCACATTCCAAATTTTAATTGTGTGGTTTTCCTCATGTGATATTTGGCTGTACAGTATATTTTTAAATGTACATGTAGTGGCTTCTGCATAAGCCACTTTGCATTTTGTTGAATGGTTAAATAATTTATATCAGAAGAGTGCATAATTCTGCTGACTTTCTCTAGTATCCAAGAGAAAATAATGCAGAAACCAGGTGTGACCAAGTGGGGACACCTGCAAGGAACTGCCAGGCCTGAATTCTCTCTTCACTGCCCAGAGAGGTCCAGTGTTTAGCCAAAACAATGCAGGACATTTTGAGGAATTTCAAACCAGGAACCTATTAGGTCCACTTTGAGACTGTTCTGTTGGTTAAGGTTGATGAAGGCTGATGTCACCAAGAACACAGGACAAGAAGCAATGGATGGAAACTAACCAAGGAGAGAAACAATATAGAACAAAAGTTAGAATCAGAATAGAGCTGGAAAGGACCTTGGAGTTCTTCTAGTCCAGCTCCTGCTGAAGGAGGAGATCCTATACCATTTCAGACAAGTGGCTGTCCAGTCTCTTCTTCAAAACCTCCAGGAATGAAGCACCCACAACTTCTGAAGACCATCTGCTCCACAGGTTAATTTTCCTTACTGTTAGGAAGCTTCTCCTTAATTCCAGCTTGCTTCTCTCCTTGATTAGTTTCCATCCATTGTTCTGTATCCTGTATTAATTACTGGAATGACGTGCTTCCAGAAGTTGTGGGTTTCTCTGAAGGTTTTAAAGAAAAGGTTGGGCAGCCATTTGTCTGAAATGGAATGGGGTCCTCTGCTTGAGCTGGGGATTGGACTAGAAGACCAATCTTGTGAGGTCATATAGGATCCTGACTCACAGAAACATAAAAGAAGGTGAAAATTAACGGAGCTGAGTATCTTTTTGCAGGTTGGATTCAGATTAAATGCTGAGGGAAAATAAGGAGGTTCTGCAAATACGCCCATTAAGACCTCAACTGTTCTGGAAGCATCTGACACAAATACACCCAGATTATCCTCTTGTTCCAGGCTGACATTTCCTCCCTGATCACCCCATGAATCTCAGGGAACTTTCAGAACCATATATGAAGATATTTCCAATACTGTTGATATCTATAATTGGTTTAGGTTACTTCTATTTTGCTTCCTCTTTCAACAAAACATTATAATTAATTCATACATTTAAAAAAAAAAAAAAGATGTTTAAATTTGTTCTGCGATGCAATGATATAGAGACAGTATAGAGATAGTTGATCAGTAATTCAAGAAATATACATGAGAAGCTTCCTCTCTTTTGATCTGTGAACTGGATAAAATATCGCAGAGATTACCTGCCATGGCTGGACATTTGAGATCCTCTTTCCAAGCCTCAGCATGGCTGGTCGTCCTCCTGATCCATAAATTGCATGTAATGAATGTGCCACAGCATAAATGGCATTGTAGATGCTGTAACTTTCACCTGTCATGCTCATTTGAAAAACAAAATCTGGAAGATCCTGTAAATTCTCCTTTCCTGTACATTGTTGTTCCCCTTTTGGAGGGACCTTGCCTGGTTTGGGGATACTGCAGTCAAAGAGTGTTTCCCACCAATCCAGGAGAAAGCTGGCCCCTTCTTTGATCAACTGGTATAAAGACAGGAGGAAGTGGCTGAATTCTGAGACATCGCCAGTCTGGTCCTTAAACTGCAAAGCTCCATGCAAATTCTTTAAACCTTCAGAAGGATCCCCAACCAGAGTAAATTTCCAGTGAGAAGTTAGGATCCAAACATTTTGAAGTGCTATCTTTTCATATTTTACACTAAGATTCAGAACTGTCAAAAAACTTGTAATATCAGTGGAGTCTCCAAACAAAATAATCACTTCAGCTTTCAGTACAATTTTGAAAAGCAATTCTTTTATTAAAGCAATAATGTTATCAGATTTCAACCTTTCAGTGAAGGCCAGGCAGATCTCCTTCTCCTTGAGCATTGGCACCAGAGATGAGATGAACTGTCCTCCACTGTCATCTTCAGAGGTCACAAGCCCAACCCAGTTCCACTGGAAATGCAGGAGAAGCTGGACTAAACCCACACACTCTGGAAAGTCACTGGGATTAATCCGGAAGAAGGAAGGATGAACTCTTCTCTCTCCCTGAGAGAACTCAAAGCCAACACCAAGCTGGAGAAAGAGAGATTCCTCTTTCAAAGACCAAGTAAAGTTTTGTGATAATTTTAGGGGTCATTGTTGCATGGTTTTTTTTTAACCCACCATTCAGGCTGACTTCAATTTATAAGCTTAAGCCTTTCCCCTTCCTTGGAAGGGCTACTAGCAATATACTTTATGTGGTTGTGACATGTCTGAAGCCAAAGGAAGAAGTTGTCAACCTGATACAGGTAATAAATTGCAGTGAAATTGTGGCTACGCTTTTATGAAAGTCAGGAATTAATTCTCCTTGGCAAGTACAATATTTCAGTATTATTTCATTATTTCTCTGTTGGGGTTATATATCTTGAAACATAAACTATAAAAATGAATTAAACTATAAAATATCCCCTTCAACAACATCGTCATCCTTGACTTCTGTGCATGTTTCTGTTGTTTCTCTACTCCATCCTGCATCCTGTGAAGCCCCCTTACCTGTGGGATCTTGTAGATGCTGAAGAGGGAAGCCATCTGCCTTGAGGATTTGGGGTTGTCACCTCCAATGACAGAGAGCAGAGGGTCCTGCCTGTCACATTTGTACCCTGGAACCATTTGGCCCCATGTGGAGAGAAAGGAGAGGCTGACTAAAGAAATCTTCCTCTTATGCTGATGATTGTCACAAATGTGGAAGCCAAGTGTGATGTTGGGGAGGAGAACCAAATCTTTGTTGATCTCTGTGACTGCAAACACCAAGGCCAGGAACTGCTCGTAATTCTTGAGTATGAGTCTATAGTAAAGAAGACATTGGGAACATTACAGGGAAAACGTGTATGTGGTTTAAATTTGCCTAGCCATATTTGATGCTGTTTGGAATAACAAATCCCAGATTTTATTGAGGTTTTTTTTTAATAGCTGCTCTTGGATTAAAATTTTATGGCTTAGTGACAAAGGAGAAAGGCAAGCTGTTCCATTGGTTAATTGCTCTCACCATTAGCAAATTTCTTCTTTGTTCCAAGTTGATTCTCTCCTTGTTAGTTTCCAACCATTGTTTCTCATCTTGCTACTTTGGAAAATAGTTTTCTGCCCTCGTCTTTGTAGGAGCCCCTCAAATATTAGAACAGTGTTATCATGTCCCCCCAGTCCTTCTTTTCATTAGACTAGACATAACCCAATTCCTGTAACCGTTCTTCATACATTTCAGCATCCAGGCCCCTAATCATCTTTGTGGCTCTTCTCTGCCTGCTTTCCAGAATCTCACGATCTTTTTTTTTATTGTGATGATCAGAACTGGTCACCACAATGCAAACTTGGTCTTATTACAATACCATACAAAAAAAAAAGCTTTTCTTTGAGTTTTCTACTATGCTTTTCTGTCCAAGTTAACATTATGTCAACTTTGTTTTAGGCCAGGACATTTTCAAATGTATTTTTCCTTCCTTGATTTTTTATGTGGTCTATCATCTTCCTGATATCGAGTTCTAGAATGATTGAGAATTCTAGCCTGTTTTATGATCAAAGACAGGAGATACCCTAGGACATTACAAAAGTAGACCAAGGATTTCTGAAAGGAATCCCTGAATCCAGAATACAGGAAATAATTCATGCATCTTTCCCTGCCAGGTAAAACTTACAAACTAGGATAACGAAGTTTGAATGGTTCTTTCTGAAAATCAGGGTTATTGGAGGAAGAGGTTCTCAAGGGTAAATTCCCACCAATAATGAGATCACCAGGCCTGTAATAGTGCTGTTTTCCTTGAGGCTTGAAGAAATTCCTTAACACACATACGGTTTGCCTCCTCTTAGCAGTGGTTGGAAGAAAGAGGCAGAAGAGCAGCAGCAGGAGAGGCAGCCCAGTCATTCTTGTCCCTCTTAAATTAGAAGTCAAGATTTGTTCAGAGGCTGAATTGCAGGCGTAAGCAAAGAGAAAAGTGAGGACAGCTGAGTCTCAACCAACCCAAGAATGAGCTCTTTTCAAGACAAGATGACAGATTCTGCCCCCAGTGGAAGGCCTTGGAACATATCTTCAAAGCAGGTTTTATCTTGGAATAATTTGGGGGACAGAAATCCAGAGGGATACATTAGCAACCGTTCTTATGATAATTGCAAAGAAAAGGAATTATCCTACCCACACTGCAACAGATTTTAACTACACACCAGAATGGGAAAACATATTTATGTCTCTTGTTGTCAATCCCTAGTGCAGATAGATTTGAGAGTCGAGGTGAAATTGGGCATTTGACCTACATGAAACGGAACCCCTGGAAACAAGATGGAGTTTGACCTGAACCAAAGTTTGTTTGGATGGTATTGATAGCTAATGGGGCCTACTGGCACAGGACAATCTGTTGCATTCTAGTAAGTTTGAGTAATCATTCCAAAATTTATACCAAATAACTGGTTTGCTTATACTTGGCAGGAGGTGAAATTAGAAACTATCTTCTCCCATAGAGCTTAAAAACAGGTTGGAAGATCTCTCAAGTTGCGACAGAAATTTAAACTAGTTGGACTCAGAAAATGTGTTCTGCTCTATTTTGCTGATCAAGCAGGGCTGTCAAAGTTTTGTCCTAGTGCCTGAAGGCTGCTGGGTGTGCAGAAACTCTCATATTTAAGCCTAGAAGAAACCAAAATGAAGAAACTGTGGAGGCCTGGTCCTTCCAATATTGGGACTTTTCATATTTGGTGGTGGGTAATAGAATAACAGAGTTGGAAGGGATCTTGGAGGTCTTCTAGTCCAATCCGATGCTCAAGCAGGAAACCTATACCATTCTAGTGGCTATCCAATATCTTCTTAAAAATCTCCAGTATTGGAGCATCCACAACTTCTGGAGCCAAGAGGTTCCACTGATTAATTGTTCTAAGTGTCGATGATGTTGCAGTGCCATGATTAGGACTGCTGAGTATTCTGGGAGTGTTCCTGGACTCTCAGCTCCTGCTTAGGCACATATATTGGCCATAGCATGTAAGGTATTTGTAAAGGCTCAGTCCGTTAAGCAAGATGATACTGAGGACTTTCTTTTTCACAGACCACCATTGCTTCTACCAAACCCATGCAACACCAAATAATTGCCTTTGCTTCTTTCCGATTCCTTTAGAAGACAACCATCATCTCCTTCCAACCATGACTTTCTCAGTCTCCCCTTAATCAATTCTTCATCAAAATTCATTCTTCAAAACGGATTGTCCACAATGTTTCTACACACATTTGCACACCTCATAATTCCCTCATAACCCTTTCTCAATCTTTATACTCTACCATGATACAAATATTCATCCACCTATTCTTAGACTGAATTTCTCCAGATACTCATGGGAATAGAGGTTCTGTAGCTCTCTAATTAGGGCTTCTTATAAATTGGCCATTTGAAGTGTTTTTAGAATAGAATAGAATAGAATAGAATAAGAGAGTTGGAAGCGACCTTGGAGGTCTTCTAGTGAAACCCTCTGTTTAGGCAGGAAACTATACCCATGATGCTGAACCTATGGCATGCAGATCCATTGTCCATTGCTCTTCTGGGTTCCAGTGTGCTGGCCAACTGGTTTTCACATGAACAGGCACACCATAACCTGGAAGAGCAGCCTCCCAGTGTACATCCACATGTTAAATCTGCCTTTATGGATGGCACCCTCCCAGCCTCCCTCTTTGATGGAAAGATGACCGGTTTCAGCTACAGCATCTACAATGCTGCCTATTGTGTGGCACATGCCTTACATGCTGCGTATACATTGGAATCACAACGGGCATTGAAGAGGGGCAGAAAGAAGCCACACCAGCTCTCTATGAAGCCATGGGAGGTAACTCTTGAAATCATCCATATCATCAAGGAATCCTCCCTTCTCTTGCTTATCTTCACTTTGCAGTGCACTGTTTTAGGATTGATAAACTTTTGCCTGCAATGTCTGCTATCTTGTCTAGCTGTACTTTCCCCCTCTTTTATTTAAATGTCATGCCTTGGCATTTACCAAAATTTCAGCAGAGGATTCATAAGAAAAACAATGAAGTAAGCGAGAATGAGAAATAAGAGATACATTAAGAAAACAAAATGATCTCATTTCAACGTAGGGTCCCCAATTCAGCATTGTAGGTTGCCATTTTAGACTGGACTGGAGAGGAGAGGAGAGGAGAGGAGAGGAGAGAAGAGAAGAGAAGAGAAGAGAAGAGAAGAGAAAAGAGAAGAGAAGAGAAGAGAAGAGAAAATAGAATAACAGAGGTGGAAGAGACCTTGGAGGTCTTCTAGTCCAACCCCCTGCCTAGGCAGGAAATCCTACACCACTTCAGACAAATGGTTATCCAGCATCTTCTTAAAAACTTCCAGTGTTGGAGCATTCACAACTTCTGGAGGCAAGCTGTTCCACTGATTAATTATTCTAACTGTCAGGAAATTTCTCCTCAGTTCTAAGTTGCTTCTCTCCTTGATTAGTTTCCACCCATTGCTTCTTGTCCTGCCCTCAGGTGCTTTGGAGAATAGCTTGACTCCCTCTTCTTTGTGGCAACCCCTGAGATGTTGGAACAATGCTATCATGTCTCCCCTAGTCCTTCTTTTCATTAAACTAGATATACCTAGTTGCTGCAAATCTTATTTATATGATTTAGCTTCAAGTCATCATATTTATTGCTCTTCAAATTTTGATGAAGACATCACATTTTAAGGTGAAATAAAAGGTCAAATAACTTGAGGTGACATTTGCAAATGCAAAATCTAACCTGTTCCAAGATAATTTTGTGTCTGTTTGGAATGAAATGCAAAAAGACTAACTAAGGGGAAATAAATTGTGATTATCATTTTTGAGTAGAATTTCTGTCATTACAATGAAGGTTTTACCAAAGATGTTGTTTTTATTCCAGAAACTACCAATACTGGTGACCGATATTTCATTGAAACAATGGCAAAAGACTATTTCTAAGTTTACATGGCAAAGGCCCAAAAAATATGGAATATGAATAGTTGCAAGATGCTAAAGAAAGAGGAAGGTTTGTGTAGCCAGGTTTAAAACCATTCTTTGATCCTTGTTGTTTGATCTTGGTGAAAGACCTGGTGGCCCTTTAAAATAAGATGTCAGCTCAGGAAACTTCCTTTAGAAAAGAAATAATGCTGAGACCAAACTAATGGACCTACATTCAGACCATATATTTTAGCCAAACTTAACCTAAATTCAAGTCAAAAGGAGAATTGGAATAAGAAGAATGTATTTCTCACAAACTCACATACCTACAATGTAAGAAAAGATTTAATTTGGGCAGGAAAGTTGGATTTGAAGAAAAGAATAGAACCAGAGGTGACATTCACATCTTTCCCCTAACGGTTCAGTGGGCGTGGTTTGGTGGGGGGTCCTGTGACTGAGTGGGCATGGCCACGGCCCCTCAGTCACATGATTTGTCAGAAATGGTGTAGGGTCTCCTGCTTGGGCGGGGGGTTGGACTGGATGACCTACAAGGTCCCTTCCAACTCAGTTAATCTGTTAAATTTAGTAGATGGAGCAATGGGGTTCTGCTGTGAGCAAGAACACACACTGATGGTTGATTGGCACCAGAGGGCTGGCTCCCACATGAGGCAATCTGCACTGTGATTGGTTGCTCTGGGTGCGGAGGGGGAGTTTCCTTTTCCCCCCGCCTTTTTCTTCTGTGGCCCCTGATTTACTTCAGTTGTTCCCGTTTGCCTAAATATCTAATTTTCTGTACATATAGTTGAAAAATATATTCATTTTTTAAATGTGTGTGTGTGTGTGAGTATGCATGCATGTATATTGGGTGATTACCTCTAATAAGTTTAAACTCTCTTGAGTGCATATATACATGGTAATCCTCCTTAACTTCTACTTTTGAACTTTATTGGTTTCTTTCATTGACCCTTGTTTCTTTCCTCCAACACTGCCCCCTAGAGTCAGAAACGACTAGCACATATGTGTGAAGGGAACTTTTACATAAAATATATTCATTTCTATAAACTAAAAGTTTGTGTCAGCATTTCTGACTCCATTGGGACACCGGCTGTGCAATTCCCTGACATATACCAAAAGCCCCTCCCCTTATAAATTATGTAATGGAGTTTATATAATAAATTACCTATGGTGACTGACTTTTGTGCTACATACAAACACAAAAACACACACACACACAGAGTTTCTATTCTCTTGCTACATTCCCCTTTCTATGAGAATTTATTTCCCTGATAATGTTGTAAAACTCATCTGCAGCTTCTCCACATGCCAAAAATGTCAGTCTCAGAGCTTTATGTGGTATCCCAGGACTATTATCAAAGCTACCTCCTATGAGGTTATCAGCTCATCTGATACATCAGAATATCTTTATCAAAATAATAAAGGCAGGATATAAACTAAGACATATATTTGAAGTGCAGTTTTTCCCCAGTGCTCAGCTTCCTGAAGATGCTGATTTTGGCTCAGGGGTTTCTCTGTTGATGAAAATGTAACAAAATTTTGGTATCTCATCAAAAAGCTCTCAGTGCCATTGTGCCTTTGGTTCTTTCTTTCCTTTTCCCCTGTAAATCACGAAACTTTTCCCATTCAGAACACTTGGTGCATGATTCTATGTCCTTCTCTTTGTAACCGATTTCTTTGTAAATTAATTTGCATCAGGAAAGGTGACCATTTTCTCTCATGATGTTCAGTGCATGTTTTTTTTCCTCTGCTACATTGTTCACATTCTCAGCACACATGAAAAGATAATGTACACATACAAAAGAGCAAGATTTCTGGCTGATAGATGTTTCAGTCTTTCTATAGTTCCTGTATAAAGTGGCAGAAAACCGTCACTCTGACATTGAAAGTCACAGTAATCATGCAAGGGTCCAGTGAATAGACGGGGCCTTTTTTCCGCAGCAAACTGACCAGGCCAACTGGAGATGAATAGATCCACGTCTCTTGGAAACCTATCCTGAGGTCATTAATAAGGAAGAATGATTGGCCTTTTTTGAGCCCTAGAACAAAGCACATTTGTCTGTTCTGAAAATCTCCTTGAAAGTTGGGAAAGTGACATGATCTCACGTCACCAATTTTTGTAGCCAAATGATTTTTCCCAGAGTTTCTAATTCTGGTTGTTTGCTGTAGGTGGGTCAGATGCAAAGGGGGGGGGGGGAGTTGCTGAGGAGTTTTAAAGGATGTCAGGTACCAGGCTTGATGTGAGAAAGGTAAAAACAATCCTGCAGCACAGTCACCCCCAACTTTACAAAAGTGCTGGACAGAAATTCCTTCTAAAAGGGAATTAAACCTTCACAAACATCCATCTTAATATATTCACATAAAGCTGCTCCAGGAGAAAAGAAGAATTGCAGATGTCACAGAAGCTGAAGTGGAAGAATGAAAGACTGAAGGCGGGATAAGAAGATCAAATTGGAGGGGAAGAAAAGGGTAGAACCACTTGGGAAACTGAACTCAATGTTAGCCATAAAATCATTAGATGTTACCCATTTCATCTGGAGAAAATCAAGAGGTCAATAATATGTGTATTTTATTTTCTCATTTAAAGGGTATACTGTGAAGATGTTTAAATTTAGAAGCTGGAGCAGTGAGGGGTTCTGCAGTGAGCCAGAACACAGTGATGGATGATTGACACCAGAGTGCCAGCTCCTACGTGAGGCAATCTGTGCTGTGATTGGTTGATGTGGAGGGGGAGGGGGAGTTTCCCTATTTTCCCGCTTTTTTCTTCTCTGTGCCCTGATTTACCTCATGATGCTCCTGTTTTCCTGGGTATCTAATTTGCTGCGTATATAAGTGTAAAATAGATTCATTTCTATAAAACTACATGTTCTTTGCCAGGTCAAGAGGTTTATGATGAGTGATGATATATTTCCCACAAGAGTCAACAATGAAGAAAACCCACTTCACAAGAAAAATGCAGTAGACAAACATTTCTGGCTCTAACTGGTTTTTGGATAACTCTCCTTGAGAGTTTAAGTGAGCCTGACATCTTGAGAAATCTCCCTGCCTCTTGTGCAAGAAAATGTGGTCCGTTAAATAATTGAAGATGACATGATGTGACTAATCACAAAATATTTCTTAATCAGTAACAATCACCCATTCTTCTATTCTTCATTCTTTCTTGCTGTATCCAGTATGGCCCCGGTAATAACAATAAAAGTAAACTTTTTTCTTAAATATGTGGATATTAGTTCCCAAGAAGACAGTTCCTTGTTTTATTTATTTTAATCCAAAGAGTCTTCAATTTTTTTTTCTAATTGGGTTAATTATCCACATTGATAAGCATGTTCCCTAAGAATGTTCTGAATAAGAAGCTGAAATGAATGAATAAAGGAAGGAAGGAAGGAAGGAAGGAAGGAAGGAAGGAAGGAAGGAAGGAAGGAATAAAGATGGGATACAAAGATCAATTTGGAGGAAAGGAGTAGAACTATTTGGACACTTAACTGGATGTTAGCAAAAAAATATTGCCCATTACAGGAAGAGAAAATCAAAATTATTTTATTTTTTCATATACAGGGTATACCAAAAACTAATTCCCTTTTGATTGTTTCATATAATGTACACAACAAATTATATAAGGGGCCAGAGTTTGGAATTGTACAGAAACACAGAGAGACATTTAAACACACTGTACATGCAACATTCCATATTTCTATTCTGTTTATGTGCTCCCCTTCCTTTGGGTATTTATTTTCCCTACAGAGTTTTAAAACTCATCTGCACCCTAACCCTACAGAAATTGAATTATTGCATGTCCACCTCAATTACAACACATCCTTTTCCTGTGTCACACAGAACAGATAGACCTTTTCCACTTTGATGAAGCCCAAGAGGTCTAATCTGATTGAAAGTCTTCTAGGAAATGGGCCAAAGGATGGCCACGGAAATTGTACATCTGTTATGTGCCAAATATCACTTCTCAGTCAAGTGCAATAAATTAAAACAAATAGAGATTTAGAGGCTTAATGCCACACACTATTATCTTAGTACAACAATCCTATATATTTGCAATAGCAACAGCAATAACACTTAGACTTATATACCACTTTACAGTGCTTTACAGGCTTCTCTAAGCAGTTTACAGAGTCAGCATGTTTCCCCCAGCAATCTAAGCCCTCATTTTATCAACCCCAAAAGGATGGAGAGCTAAGGCAATCTTGAGCCAGTCAGGATCAAACAACTGACAGTCAGCAAAATTAGCATGAAATACTGCAATGTAACCACTGTGCCACCTCGACTAAGCTAACTCTGGGCAGCTTACAGATATAAAAAAAACATATACATTAAAATCTGAATAAATATAAAGCCAAAGATTTAAAAAAACCCGAGGACATCTGGAGATGGAGGGGTGGAATGGAGGGGTCTGATGTTATGCAATCAACCACCTCCACAGTGCTGTTCTCCCACTGGGGCCATAGGCCAACTGGCAGAGCCAGGTCTTTAGGCCCTTATGAAAGGAGAAGAGGGTTGGGGCCAACCTCACATGGGGGGCAAGAGGTTCCAGAGGGTGGGAGCCACAGCAGAGAAGGCCCTTCTCCTGGACTATGCCAGTTGGAATAATTGAGCAGACAGGAGCCACAGTATACCTCCTTCACCAGCACAAGAGAGACAGGCCAATCCCAGTGGGGTGAAATGGTCCCTCAGATAATCTGGACCCATGCTATGTTACTTTCTTCAAGAAAGAATGATTATTGTAATATAAACAAGCATATCAGTGATGCTGTCATAGAATATTGAGGACCAAGCATTTCAAAGTTGCCCAATTTGTACATATCCCTTCTATCTTTCTATTTTCATAGTGCCTACCTGATCTCCATTCTCAATTTTTTTTCAGATAAAGGGTCTGAAGGCTAAACCATATGATGAACAATTGAAGGAATTGGATATGCCTAGTATAATGAAGAGAAGGATTAGTGGTGATATGATAGCAGTCCTCCGGTACTTGAAGGACTGTCACAGGGAAGAAAACATCAATTTAATCTCCATAGAACCTGAGGGAAGGACAAGAAGTAATGTGTAGGATCACATCAGAGGGAGATTCAACCAGGAAATGAGTAAGAACTTCCTGACAGTATATTGTTTATGTATTTATTGAATTTATATTGCCACCTATTCACACATGGTGACTCAAGGTGGCTTACTGAATATAAAACCTCATTTAAAACAATAAAACTAATCAAAAAGAATCAAATAAATTAACATAATATAATATGATCAATAGAAATGATTAATGAATGGAACAGCTTGCCTCCTGGATGTGTGGGTGCTCAATGGCTGGTGACTATAAAAAAGAAAAGGCTGGCCAACAATTTATCCAGGATTGTATAAGGATTCCTGCCTTGGGCAGGGAGTTGGAGTAGATGACCTCCAAAGTGCCTTCCAGACCTATGATTCTAATCATTGAAATGGCTTTCGTCCAGAAGTTGGGGGTGTCCAATCACTGGAGGTTTTCAAGAAGAGATGGGGAGGGACATTTGTTTGGAATTGTAAAATATCTCTTGGATGGGCTAGAAGACCTCTAAGGTCCCTTCCAGCCCTATGATTCTGTGTATGTGTCTTACTAACATGCTGTTACTCATTCAAGAATGTGTTTTCCACACAGATATCGTCTCTATGCTAATGATATTCATGTGTACAAGCAGTCATGTTTAATGTGCTCAAAGTTTTTTGTTTGATAGTGCCTGAAAACTCTTGGAAGTGAAGGAACAGTATCAGGCTCAATCCTAGAAAAACCAAAGACCATTTTATTTATCATAGTCAGTCTCCTCTCCTTCCTTATATCATTTTCTATTAATTTTTGAAATGTATAAAATATGAATGCATCTCATTGTCTCCTTATCTGCAGAGGTATGTCTTCCACTATTCTATTGGAAAAGATCCATTTCCAATTTAGTAATTAACACAATAGGAACATGCATTCATCCATCCATCCATTATCTGCTGAACTTAGCAAAGAGGCTTACTGTAACCAGTTATCACATTTGATAAGCATTATTTATTGAGCATATTCCTCCTCTATTATCATGTATTCAAAATGTCACCAGGTAGTAAACATGTCACCAAGATAAATATGAATGTTTCCCATGGATACATTAATTAAAGATTTTTGTTTCTTATCATATTTTCCCTACAGTTCAGATCGGGCCTCAGTAGGATAATGTAGCATTTTGGAAAAAAAATACAAGTCAAGACAGCAGCTCCAGAGGCCAAAATGGAGAAGATCTCCACGGCCACCATGGACTTCCCTTTGGTACTCAAGTAGGTAGGGAGGAAGGTGATCCAAACACAGCAAAAGATTAGCATGCTAAAAGTAATGAATTTGGCTTCATTAAAGCTGTCAGGCAATTTCCTAGCTAGAAATGCAACTGTAAAACTGATGAGGGCCAAAAAAGCTAGATAGGCAAGGACAGCATAAAACATTGAATCTGAACCTTCATTACATTCCAAGATGGCTTCTCCAACCAAGGAGTGGAAGTCCATGTTGACAAATGGGGGAGAGGTTGCCAACCAGGTGACACAAAGGACTGCTTGGATCAGGGGACAGACTATGACAATGGAGTTGGTCAGTGGTTTTCCTAAGAGTTTCCTTGTCTTGTTCCCTGGCTTGGTAGCCATGAAGGCCAGAACCACCATGACAGTTTTTGCCAACACAGAGGAAACTGCAAGGGAAAAGAGAATGGCAAAGGCAGTTTGTCGTAAGAGACAGGTGAAGTTCCCAGGTCGTCCAATGAAGAGGAAGGAGCAAAGGAAGCATTGCAGGAGGGAGACCAGGAGGATGTAGGTGAGATCTCGGTTGTTGGCCTTGACGATCGGTGTGTCACGATGCTTATGGAAAATTGCTAGGACTGACAATGTGATAAAAGAGAGAGAAAGAGTAAGAGATGCTAACGTGTATCCCAGGGTATCTTCATAGGAAAGGAAGTGGATCTTCTTGGCAATGCAGTGGTCCTGGTCCTTGTTGGGATATTGGTCTTCTGGGCAGGGGTCACAGCGATCTGCATCTGAAATGAAGAATCTTTGTCTAAATATTTCAGTAGCAATCATAGTAAGAATTATAATTCCTGCCTCATATCTCCGATGTGATTCCACATCGATCAATTCAATAAGAAAGGGATGGAAGGACCCTCTGGAAAACCTTTTGTGCCATGTAAAAATCAAAATGGTTTTGGTTCAGAATGAGCCTGGAGGATCAGTTGCTGAGAGATTGAGATCTTTGTCTCTGTAATCACCAGGCACCTCGACCAAATTTTTCATATTGTTTCCAAGAGGGAGAGAAGGGTTGGCATTTGGATTTTTGTGTTCACTTTGTATTGGAAGTCTAAGAAGATTGACTGCCCTCTCAATCAGGAATCCTGCTTTTTACTGCTTAGTTTCATCATCATTTGAAGTTTTATAAAATCATAAGGTGACACACAAATGCACACCAACTCACACATAGAAACATTCACATGTAACGGGATGTGGGGGAGTGAATTTCTGTGTTTGAAACCAACATCTCCCATCATTCAATCAGAGGTTTTGTTGTAGAGAGAGCCTAGCTACAACAAATGATAGATTGGTTGATTTCTCTGACATGCCTATAATTTTCAAGGGAGACTGATAATCTTGACAGAAGCACTAAGAGTAATACAAAGTTTGAACACCAAACCAGGCTGTATCATTCATTTAGGAAAATGATCAATAGTTGGTTTTCCCATTGGGGTGAGATAAGAGGAATGGAGAGGACAGCAAGAAATCTGCAAATGTTTGTCTTGAATGCACCTTGTGGTAAATTTGGTGAGGAGAGCAATCTTGCCAATCCTAGTTTCTCAGAGATGGGAAATTAGACTGGTGGGGAGACAGGTGTCACAACAACTTGCATCTGTAATGTGAAGCATGTCAAACCTACCACAAATCATAAAAAAGTCTCTTAATATTGTCATATATTGAATGGCTTCCTTGATCCTGGAAGACCTCCATTTGAAGGTTGCTCTACCTGTCTGATTAGAAATGGTGCCTTCTGGACAAGGGTCACATTTGTAGCAGCAAACCTGCTCACCCTCTGGAACAGTTCTCTTCTCACCTGCCTGGCACCTCTTCCTGCCACACCTGGCAAAGGGCACCTTCTAAGAGAGAAAAGAGAAAAGTTTGAGATGGTCTATTCAACGGTCATGCATTATTTGGTTTACACATTAAGATCTCCATTTTCCAAAGTGCTTTACCATCCACATCAACTAGGAAGAGCTCCTGGGGAATTGAGACTATATGATTGCTAACTATATCAAGAACCGGAATCGAGCTGGAAGGGACCTTGGAGGTCTTCTAGTCCAACCCCTGCTCAAGTAGGAAACCCTATATCATTTCAGATAGGTGGCTCTCCAATCTTTTCCTAAAAATCTCCAGTGACGAAGCACCTACATCTTCTGAAGTTAAGTTAATTTTTCTCACTGTTAGGAGGTTTCCCCTTAATTCTAGTTTGCTTGTCTCTTTGATTAGTTTCCATCCATTGTTTCTTGTCTTGCCTTCTTGTGCTTTGGAAAATCAGTTGACCCCATTCTTTGTAGCAGCCCCTCAGATAGCAATAGCACTTAGCAATAGAACTTAGACTTACTATATATACCACTTCATAGTGTTTACAGCTCTCTCTAAGTGATATACATCTGGGTCCTCATTTTACCCATGGTTAGAGTGAAGGATTGGGCCGTGTGATGGACTTGTGGGTACAGGGGGTGGATCATTGACTTTCTTTTGGGTGGGGAAAACATGGAATTCTCATATTCGGTTTTTCCCAGATGTGCCAATATGACATCTCTAATAAAATGGAGCTTTGAGGAACTGCCAGCCTTGGAGTCTTCTTTCGTTAGGGGAGTTACTTGGAACCCTGACACAGTATTCCAGCTGTGATCTTACTAAGGCTTTATAAAGCAGTACTAATATTTCATGTGATTTTGATTCTATACTTTTGTTTATACAAGCAAGGATTGTATTAGCTTCTTTTTGTCTGCTGCCTCACACTGTTGGCTCATGGTTAAAGGATTGCCCACTAGGGCTCTCTCACAGTTACTGTTTTTAAGACAGGTTTCACAAAATCTGTACTTTTACCTTTGTTTTTTCCTTCCTATGTGGAAAACCTGGCTTTTTTCTACATTACATTTTGTGTTGCTGGATAGGGCCCATTGTTCAAGTCTGCCAAGATCTTTTTGAACCCTGAGCTTGTCTTCTGGGGTGTAGGTTATTCCTGCCAACTTAGAGTCATTTACTGTTCCAGTCAATGGTTGCCTTTGGTTGCCAGGCTGTCAGTCGTATGTCGAGGAGAAAAAAAGAGGAAACTTTTGTTCTTCTTTCTTCTAGCTCTTCGAGCAGGGAGTTCCTCAGTATCCCATCCTCACCACCAGTGTAAAAGTCTGGACCGACAGAAAAGGCGACAGACTGGCTGAGGTAAAAAAGAACCTTGCTCTGCTTGACAGCTATTTATACGGGAGCTGTCAAGCAGAGCAGCCAATGGTAACAGAGTAAAAACCCCGCTTCCCATCAGGCACGTCTTATCCAATAGGCACGAGCCTTTGGTTGCCGGGCTGTCAGTCATATGTCAAGGCCATTTGGCTGGTCGTAAGTTGAGGACTTAAGACCGATCACAAGTCGAGGACATTACAGTCATAGTGCAAAGACCAAACTGCAGCCACCATCATCACTCTGCAGTCTATATTCCTGCAATTATCTGCTCCCTCAGCTGACCTTCACCATATTTTTGCTCCTGATGAAGCGAGTCCTTTCAGGCTGTTTGGGAAGGAACTATTGTCTATATAAGGCTATTTCCCAAGAGGTAAACCTCCAGGAGTGACCTTGAAAAGAAATATTTATGCATGTCCTGGAATAAATGAACCTTTTTCTGAATTCAGGACATTTCCTTCCAGCCCACCTTTTTGGCCCAGATGATTGCATTGGAGTTGATGGTGAAATCCTGGCCTTGGGAAACCCTGGGATCCATGTGCCCAACTTTCATGTAGACAAAAGATTGATTGGGGAGGAAAATCCAGTTGAGAAGGTCGTAATGAGCAGACATTGGTTCATTTTCTAAGAAGGAGACTTCATTTCCAACACTGTTATTGAACTTGATATTCTTCAAATAGGCAAGAAGCTGGAAGAAAAGAGACCCTTGGAAAGTGGAGTAACTACAAATGAGACATCATGGATTCTATCACTCTCTGCCGGCAAACTTTATGAGATAATTACAAATCTTTAAAGCTAGGCATGTTAGCTTAATGGTTAACTGAGTGATGGGGAGCAGCATGAAATCATAGGGATCTCACAATGGAGAATTATAGATTGACTCCACCGCTTCAAAAATACTCTATTATTGTGTGTGTTTTCTGCCTTCTTCAAGTTCACTTTTAATAGAATAATTTTGACATATAAATATTTTAAAACCCTACTCCAAATGCAATTCTATAGCTGCTGAGATACTTATGCTTCCATTTTTAATCAAACCATTAATTATTTGCTATTTCATAATTTAGTTTATTTTCAGATGTAATTAGAAGGGCAATACAGACCTATTTAATAAATTAAGGAAGAAATTTCCATGGAAATTTCTAAGGATCTGTGGACTGAATAAAATTCAGAGAAATTACCTGCCATGACTGAACATTTGGGATCCTTTTTCCAAGCCTCATCATGGCTGGTTGTGCTCCTGATCCATGCATTGTATGTAGTGCATGTGCCACGGCATAAATGGCATTGTAGATGTTGTAACTTTCACCTGTCACGCTCGTTTCAAACATGTAAGATGGCACATTCTTTAATTTCTCCTTTCCCGTACAGTGTTTTTCCCCCTTTTTAAGGATCACTCCTGGTTTATTCATCTTGCAGCCAAAAAGCCTTTCCCACCATAGAGGGAGAAAGACATCTCCTTGAGGGTTCAAAGGGTCTAAAGAAAGAAGGACATGCCTGAATTCTGGGATATCAGGGCTTTGATCCCTGAAATGCAAAGTACCATGGAAAGGCTTTAGAAATTTTAACATTTCGTGAGATGCGCTTATTTCCCAATGGGAAGTCAAGATCCAAACAATTCTAAATGTGAAAATTATTTTGGCTTCCAACAAATCAAGAGAGAGATATATAATTTTAATACATTTGGATTCTCCAAATACAATAATCACCTCAGCTTTATCCCATGTGGAGATCAAAGAAATACATTTTTTTATTGATAAAAAAACAGATACAGACTCCAACAGATGAGTGAAGGCCAGGCAGATCTCCCTCTCCTTCAGCATTGGCATCAGAGTTGAGATGAAAAGTTCTCCATTGTCATTTTCAGGGGCCGCTAGCCCAACCCAGTTCCACTGGAAATACAGGAGCAGCTGAACTAAACCCACATACTGAGGAAATTCATTGGGACTGATCCGGAAAAAAGAAGGGAAAACAGTTCTGTCTCCTTGAGTGAACTTTTGGAAGTGAAAACCGAACTGCAGAAAAGGAGATTCTTGTCATAATTTTTTAGGACAATATTTTATACTCATGATAAGGATCAGTATCAGTAGCTTTTTGCCCTGCCAGTCAGACTGATTCTCTTTGGATGGAGTGGGAGGCTTCCAGTTGCAATTAGAAATTCAGATTTTAACAGATATGTGCAGGCCATATCAATAGCACTTAGATTTATATATCACTTTACAGTACTTTCTATCACTTACAGCTCTCTCTATGTGGTTTACAGAGTCAGCTTATTGTCCCCAACAATCCGGGTCCTCATTTTACCCACCTCAGAAGGATGTGAGGCTGAGTCAACCTTGAGCCTGGTGAGATTCCAAGTGCCAAATTATAGGCAGCCGGCAGGCAGCAGAAGCAACCTGCAGTACTGTACTCTAACCATTCCACCACAGGGGCCCATGTATCTGAATGCTTTTTCTTTGCTATGTGTGAACAAGATTGGTTCATTGTACAAGTATACTTTGTAAATGCACAAATACATACAACTTTTCTTTCTATCTATCCCTTCCCTTTAACCAAACTGTTTCTGGACCCCCACAGTTCCTTGTGACCAGATGGCTGTAGCTGGTCTGCTTCTTTGGAAGACTTGTGTGGCAACATGTCTCAGCTACACCCTCAGCTGTGGTGGCTTTAGAGTCCTCCTGCACATTCCATCAAATTGTGCTTGAATTAGATCTTCCTTCTCCAGTTTTCCACCTCAGTCTCCTTTCTCTCTTCCAAAACCCATCCCTCAAGAAACCCAGTCTATAAGGAAGGAAAACTCACAACAACAGCTTTGAGCTGTTCTTATGTGCCAGAATTTGTTGCATACATTCAAGAAGGACACAGAGATAACTGATGCAGCAGGATTCATTAACTTCTTTATATACATAAGAATAGATGTACAAAGCAACAGGTGGTTCTTCCAAGTAAACACAAGACAGGAGAGTTACAGCAAACACAAACAGCTAGTTTCATTTCAGCAGACAAGCCCAGAAAGGCTGCTAATTTAGTTCTCAGAGCAGCAAACTGCTTAAATTTCTGTTTCAATTCTCTGCATAGACTCAGATCTGTGTTTGCTACCATGGACTGACTTAGTTGCTATGCCTATTTATTGGCTGACCTTGTTCCCATGTCTCTCCCAGCCATGAATATTTTAATATTATGACAAAAACTTATAAAGAGTATAACTAACATACTTTGACTGGAGCTGGTACATGAGAAGCCAAGGAAATATACCATCAACATGATTCATACAATAAACCACACTAAAGCATGGCTACATTTACAAATAATCTGTTAGGAAATAATTCATCCAGGAAAGCATTTCAGAAATTCCTTATTCACACAATAAAAACAAACACACACAGACACACACACACACACAAATCACAAATATATAAAGAAATCAACTCTTGCATGAATTCTCCAAATTAGGTAGTCCTGATTTGTCCCAAATTAGACTGAAGCATGGTTACTTTTACAAAGAATCTGTTAGGAAAGAATTCATCCAGGAAAGCATTTCAGAAATTCCTTATTCCTTATTCACACACCCACAAAAACCCCAAACACCTAGTCCCAACTTAATTTGGTTTCATTTTTTGGGTTTTATGTTTGCATCTAATAATAATAATAATAATAATAATAATAATAATAATAATAATAATAATAATAATAATAATAATAATAATAATAATAATAATAATAATAATAATAATAATAATAATAATAATAATAATAATAATATATTTATTTCTTAGCCGCACCCTCTCCCGAAGGACTCGGGGCGGCGTACAATGAAACATATGAAATAAATATGTGGACAAAACAAACATATAACAGAGACATATACCGAGACACACACAAGACACACACAAGGAGGAGGTCGGTTGATAAATAAAAACAAATTAAAATACAGTATTTAAAAACCCCTAGATAATTAAATATAATTAAAATACCCAGTTAAAAACCCGTCAGGAGCGATATGGTTAGATCATGTTGAGCCAGGCCAGCTGCTTGGAATAGGTGGGTCTTAAGCTTAATACGAAAGGACCGGAGGTCAGAGGTATTCCTAATATCCGGAGGGAGGTCATTCCACAGGGCTGGGCCCGCCACAGAGAAGGCTCTACTCCTAGGCGCCGCCCCCCGACACTGTCTAGTGGACGGCACCTGGAGGAGGCCCTCTCTGTGCGAGCGAATTGGTCGCAGGGATGTATCGGGCAGAATACGATCCCGCAAGTAACTAGGTCCTGAGCCATGGAGCGCTTTAAAGATTGTTATCAAAACCTTGAAACGCACCCGATAGACCACAGGAAGCCAGTGCAGCTCGCGCAGGAACGGTGTCACATGGGAGTACCTAGTACTCCCCATAATTACCCGCTGCTGCGTTCTGGACCAACTGTAGCCTCCGGGTGCATTTCAAGGGAAGCCCCATGTAGAGAGCGTTACAGTAGTCCAAGCGAGACGTCACCAGCGCATGAGTGACTGTGCGTAAGGCGTCCCGGTCCAGTAGGGGGCGCAATTGGCGCACCAGGCGAACCTGGTGGAACGCCCCCCTTGCCACGGCTGTCACATGATCATCCATGGACAGCCAGGCATCCAGGAGGACGCCCAAATTGCGCGCCCGCTCCATGGGGGCAAGTTGAATGCCCCCAATGGCCAATGATGGAATTAATTGGCTGAACCGGGGAGCTGGTACCCACAGCCACTCCATCTTGGAGGGGTTGAGCTTGAGTCTCTTCTGTCTCCACTCCAAACTGGTATCCTATGGAACCTCCCTACCTGTGGGACCTTGAAGATGCTGAAGATGGAGGCCATCTGTCTTGAGTCCTGGGAGGTGAGGCCTCCAATGACAGAGAGCAGAGTGTTCTGCTTGTCACATTTGTAATCTGGAACCATCTGGCCTCGTGTAGACAGAAGAGAGAAGCTGTTCCAGGATATCCTCCTAACAGTCTCCTTACTGTCATAAATATGGAAGCCGAGGGTGAGGTTGGGAAGCAGAAACGATTCCTTGTTGATTTTTGTGACTGCATGTACCAAAGCCAGAAATAGCTGATAATTCTTGAATTCAATGCTATAATGAGAAAACATTTGGGAATATTAAAGGGAAACTTATAGAATAGAAATGAATAGAATAGAATAGAATAGAATAGAATAGAATAGAATAGAATAGAATAGAATAGAATAGAATTCTTTATTGGCCAAGTGTGATTGGACACACAAGGATTTGTGTTTGGTGCAAATGGTCTCAGTGTATATAAAGAAAAATAAAATAGAATACATTCATCAAGAATCAACAGTGATAGTCATAAACAATCAAATTATGCTTGGAAACAAATAATACTATATAGATTTTAAAGTTACAAGCAACATGGTCATATCATAAGTGGGGAGAGATGGGTTGTAGTAGTGTTGGCCTTTCTTTGAGTGTGTTTCTCTTCTCCTGGAACTTTGGGGTGGTGAATCCATTTGCTGTGAGCCTTTGGACAAGAAAATGTGACTATTAAGATTATGTTGATGGTACTGAAAAAAGGGGCTGAAAAATACATTTGCAATCCTAAGCAGCCATGACTCGGTACATGAGAAATATTGTAAATACTTTTAGCCTTATGAGTTTTCTTTTGAAAGCTGTTTTGGTTCTGGAACTGCTGCTGTTCATAATGTTCCATGAGGCAGATTCACTAAAGGCCATTACAAAATACCACTCATGATTCCCAAACGAGTGTCTGTGGAAATTCCCAATCATCCAGGGCATGGTTTCCCCAAAGATGCTTCTCAAAATACAACTGGACTTTGATTCTTCTTTCTTGAAATTTTTTTGAGTCTCATCCAAGAAGCTTCTGAATTGAAGTTAGAACTGAAGAAACTTCTTGGATGAGAAGAAAAATATTTTTAGGGGGAAAAAAACCTTTCCTCATTAATTGTGCTGTTTATCATATTTCTGATTAAAATTCTACCCTATTTTAGAAGAATGCCTCTTTATGCAGGAAAGCAGCAGAACCTGCAAACATCAGTAGAGTATTAATTTATGAAAGGAGTTTCCTGAATCCCAAACAAAGCAGACATTTGTCTAATCCATTCCCTTCCAAGTGAAACGTACCTTTTTGTAATTCTTGTCTTTGATGGCTCACGGTCAAACTCTATCATTTCAAAGAGAGCAAACTTTTCCAGGAGCAAATTCCCCCCAATAATGAGATCCCCAGACCTGTAGTAGTTCTTTGCAATTCGCAGGGGGTTCTTGGCTACACATACGGTTTGCATTATCTTATGAGCTGTTGAAGGCAGGAGCCAAAGGAGAAGCAGCAGGAGAGGCAGCCCATTCATAATTCTCACCTTCCTTCCTAGATCACATATCAAATTTTGTTGAGAAGCAGAACTGCAAGTGGCTCCTACAAAATCCCACCAAGTCGTTAGCAGAGAAGAAGCAGACTGTGCCACATGGGTGGCCTTGAGGCTAATTAATAGCAAGTGTGCTTTCTCTTAACCTAGTCTGAGTTGTCACTAGGTGCCCAGTTCAGTTTCATGCATCGAAAGAAATGACTTGTTTGCAAAACAACCTTAGGTGGCATGTCCAACTTCCCTTGGGAGAGTTCAGACATTATTTCATTTAAGCAAGTTTTATCTTGGAAGACTTCTGTGGGTAAAACTCTATGTGGGATAGATACATTAAGAATTACTGTACTTCCGATAATTGCAAGGAAGAGTAACATCCTACCCTCTTAGCAATACCTTTCCTTCAAGCATAAAAAGGGGGAAAACATATTTGTGTCTCTTGTTCTTCATCCAAAGAGGGTCAGGGTCCAGGTGGGATTTGGCCTACCTGAAACTCCTGAGCACCTGCATCCAAGATGGAGTCTGGCTTGTGCCAGAGTTTTTTTTTCAGATAGGGCTAAACATGGTGATGAATTGTAGCCTTGCAAAAGTGACCAATAATGCAGGTGTTTGTAGAAGAAATGTTTTATTTATTCTTACATGGTTAGGGATGATATAGAAGCTCATTTTTCTTATACCTCTTACAAATAGCGAGTGGGGGACTCAAGATATAAGACTAATTTAATCTCTGCATTGGAAGTGTCTATGGAGATTCTCAGCCATCCAGGTCATGGTGGGGTCAGCCCTGGAAGCCATTTTTTTCCTTTGGAGTTTCAGGGCTGCCACATTTAGTGCCTGGGAAAGCGGGAGGGGGAGTGCAAGGAGTGGTGGATGTTTAGCCATTAGAACATTCCTTTCTCTGGGAGTCAAGGACAACTGCCCTGCACCTTGATGGGAGTGACTGGGGATTTTCTCCGTTTGGTGCAAAGAAATGATTGGGCCATGTGATGGACTTGTGGGTGCAGGGGATAGATCTTTGACTTTCTTTTGGGTGGGGGAAACCCAGAACTCTCAGATTCGGGTTTTCCCAGATGTGCCAGTATGACTGCTCTCATAAAATGGAACTTTGAGGAATTGCCTGCCTCGGAGAGTTCTTTTGTTGGGGTGGTTAGTTGGAATGCTGACAGGTGGTCCCAAAGGTACTTTTTGAAAAGGTAACTGGACTTTCTTGTTTTTCTTTGAAGATGTTTAGCTTCTCATCCAAGAAGTTTCTTCAGCTCTGACTGGATGGTGGGATACGGAAGGATTTACATTCCTTGCAGAAAGCTGGTCATTTGCATTCTTTGACAGAGTCACAGTGGCCACTTGGAGGTTTATCTCCATTGTCAGGATCACCTGAGTAGTGCAAATGGATGTGGAGCCATCTTGGCTGCAGGATGTTTTCTACCCTGTGTCCCTTCCCTGATGAAGACAGGAACAGGCTGTTGGGGATGAGTCCGTGTTGTCTGTATCTCAACCTGAAGAGTGAATGGTTCCTGCAGTCTGCATTTTTTCTGGAAATCGATTCATTTCCCCACTCCATTCAAAGACTTTTCATACCGAAATGCAGAGCTAAATATCAATGGAGATTCTCAGTCAACCAGATCATGGTTGCCCCAAGGGTGCTTTTTCAAGAGGCAACTGGACTTTCTGTTTTTTCTTTGAAGATGTTTCATTCATTGGAAGAGCTTCAAGACCAGACCTGGGACAGATGCTATGTTAGAAAATATTCTTTGTAGTCACTAAGAATTGACACTGAGTTTATATCAACTCAGCAGTTCCACACAATTTGCACTAGTCAGGTGACCCTGAGGACATAGATAAACCTCCAAGTTGCCTCAACGACTCTGAGAAAGAGTACCAACAACCAGATGGTTGCAAGGATATAAATTCTTCCATCTTCCACCATTCAGTCAGAAGTGAAGAAGCTTCTTGGATTAGAAGTACAACATCTTCAAAAAGTCCAGTTGCCTTTTTCATGGTGATTCTCAGACATCCATGACCTGGATGTCTGAGGATCTCCATAGACATAAAGAATCAATGTTGATGGCACTATAATGATAGTCCTATAGCCCTACATAGAACCCCCATAGACAATTCACTCTATCAATTACATTATAAGTGTGAATTGAGGAAAAAAAAGGACTAGCAGAGACATGATAGTAGTATTCCAGTATTTGAAGGGCTGCCACAAAGAAAAAGGGGTGAGTCAATCTATTATCCAAGGGACCAGAAGGCAGGACCAGAAACAATGGATGTTTCATTGCAGAAACAACCTGGAAGTAAGGAGAAACATCCTAACAGTGAGGACAACTAACCAGTAGAAGAGCTTGCTTTCAGACATTGTGGGTACTTCATCACTGGGGGTTTTCTAAAAAGAGACTAGACAGTCACTTGTCTGAAATGGTATTGGGTCTCCTGCTTGAGCAGAGGGCTGGACTAGAAGACCTCCAAGGTTTCTTCAAGCTGTACTCTTATTGATTGATTCATCTATCTACTCAAATACATGTTCTATATATCGATCGATAGATAGATGATAGATAGATAGATAGATAGATAGATAGATAGATAGATAGATGATAGATAGATAGATAGATAGATAGATAGATAGATAGATAGATAGAAAGATAGATAGATAGATAGATATAGATGATATAGATTGTACCCCGGTACAACCAGCACATTCCATCGCTGGCCATCGGGGATGAACAATTAGCCCCGGTGGAACGAGCACGCAATTTGGGCGTCCTCCTTGATGCCCGGCTGGCTATGGAAGATCATGTGGCAGCCGTGGCGAGGGGGACGTTCCACCAGGTTCGCCTGGTGCGCCAATTGCGACCCCTTTTGGACTGGGAGGCCCTGCACACAGTCACTCACGCGCTGGTGACGTCTCGCCTGGACTACTGTAATGCTCTCTACATGGGGCTCCCCTTGAGGTGCACCCGGAGACTGCAGTTGGTCCAGAATGCAGCCGTGCGGGTAATTATGGGGAGATCGAGGTTCTCCCATATAACACCGCTCCTGCGCGAGCTGCACTGGCTTCCTGTGGCCTACCGGGTGCGCTTCAAGGTGTTAGTTACCATCTTCAAAGCGCTCCATGGCATAGGGCCTAGTTACCTGCGGGATCGTGTCCTGCCCCATACATCCCTGCGACCCATTCGCTCACACAGAGAGGGTCTCCTCCGGGTGCCGTCCTCTAGAGATTGTCAGAGGGCGGTGCCCAGGAGTAGGTCCTTCTCTGTGGCGGGCCCTACTCTTTGGAATGACCTCCCCCCAGACATTAGAACAACAACCGATCTCCGCTCCTTCCGCAGTAAACTGAAGACCCACCTGTTTCGGCTAGCCGGCCTGGCATAACTCGACAACTTTTCCACCCCTAGGTCATTTTTAATTGTTAATTTTAGTTTTTAAACTATTAATGTTATTGGGGTTTTAACCTTTTTTAGTATTGTAATTATTTATTTATTTTTTACCTCCTCTGTATGACACTGTGCTGACTGTTGCTTATGTACGTCGCCCCGAGTCCCTGTGGGGAGAGGGGGCGACTAATAAGTTTAAATAAATAAATAAATAAATAAATAAATAAATAAATAAATAAATAAATAAATAAATAAATAAATAAATAAATAATAAATAATAAATATATATAGATATATAGATATATAGATATATAGATATATAGATATATAGATATATAGATATATAGATATATAGATATATAGATATATAGATATATAGATATATAGATATATAGATATATAGATATATAGATATATAGATATATAGATATATAGATATATAGATATATAGATATAGATATAGACTATGGAACATGTGTTCCAAAACATTTGAGTCCTTAAACATCATAACACCATCTATATATAAAGGTGCTTTCCCACCTATTCAGTAATAAGTAGACCTCATCAAACATTCCTTCCTCACCTGCTCAATAGTTGGAAAGATTAAATCAATAATAAGATTCAAAGGGCAGGAAATGAACATACACTTTTTGATTAGTCACATGATGAAATTTCCAGTGTTTTAATGGACAAGCCCATGTCTCATTTCATGAGATTCTAGAAATCAGATCAAATACCAAAAGCCCTCAAATCAAAATAAAAGTTCACAAACCATGCATAAATCAGACATTATTGTGCCTCATTATATTCGCTCTACAATTCAGATGGGGCCTCAGTAGGATAATGAAGCATTTGGGGGAAAAGATACAAGCCAAGAGAGCAGCTCCAGAGGCCAAAATGGAGAAGATCTCCACAGCCACCATGGACTTCCCTTTGGTGCTCAGGTAGGTGGGGAGGAAGGAGATCCAAACACTGCAAAAGACCAGCATGCTGAAAGTAATGAACTTGGCTTCATTAAAGCTGTCAGGTAATTTCCTAGCCAGAAAGGCTACAGTGAAACTGACAAGGGCCAAAAATCCCAGGTAGGCAAGGACAGTGTAAAACATCAAATTTGAGCCTTCTTTGCATTCCAAAATGGCCTCTCCTACCAAGGAATGGAAGTCCAAGTCAGGAAAAGGGGGAGACATCATCAGCCAGGTAACACAAAGAACTGCTTGGACCAGAGGACAGGCTATGACTATAGAGTTGGTCAAAGGTTTCCCCAAGAGTTTCCTTTTGCTATTCCCTGGCTTGGTGGCCATGAAGGCCAGAACCACCATCACTGTTTTTGCCAACACAGAGGAAACTGCAAGAGAAAAGAGAATGGCAAATGCAGTTTGTTGGAAGAGACAGGTGAACTTCCCGGGTTGACCAATGAAGAGGAAGGAGCAGAGGAAGCAAAGCAGGAGGGAGACCAGGAGGATGTAGGTGAGATCTCGGTTGTTGGCCTTGACGATTGGTGTGTCAGAGTATTTAAGGAAAATTGCCAGGACTGCCAATGTGATCATGGAGAGAAAAAGTGCCAGTAAAACTATGGTATGTCCCAGGGTCTCTTGATAGGCAAGGAAGTGGAGCTTCTTGGCAATGCAGCGGTGCTTATCCTTGTTGGGAAATTGGTCTTCTGGGCAAGGATCACATTGGGCTGCATCTGAAATGAAGAATCTATACATCAGCGTTTAAGAGTCACGAGCCATGAGCATTATCCCTCCCTCAGAGGTTACGTGACTTTCCCCTTTCTGCTGTGACCAACCCACAAATGTATTGATAAAACGATTCATTGTGCATTTTATGGTCTATCAAAAAGAGCAAGTCATACTTCATTCATGATGATCCTTTGATTAGATTAGCAGGAGAAAAGGATCTGTTCAGCTGCAAAAGGCTTGGAGCCTATGGGAAAAATCTCTCTGCACTCTTTGGACATTTCCTTGACTACTGTGCCTTTCTGTGTCAGAGAGATTGCCAACACTGTTTTTTCACACTTTATCTGCAATCCCTGATAGAAAGATTGCTGTGTGAAACAGCTGCTCTGCGACTTTCTGTATATTATCTGTTGCCATGTGCTGAAAAGGTCACAGGGTCACAAAAAAGAAGAGGAGATTAAAATGACCACTGCATGTTACTGAGTGAAATATCTATTTTCCTGATCAGAAACGATTTATGGAAAATTGTTCCCAAGGGAGAGGAAGAAAACAAAGACCCAGAGCCAAGATAGAACTCAACTTCTCCGCTTTATACTTATTTTTTTAGTATACCAATATCTTTGGAAAAAGCTATTTTTCTTTTTGCATGAAAAAAGAAACACTCAAATCTTCCCTTTTCCTGGCATGTCTATCAATTTCCTGGGACATTGCTAGTGGTGACAGAAGAAGTGCACCCTAAATAATAATAATAATTAAAAAATGAAGCTTGAACTTCACTCCCTATTCCTTTAGGAAAACCTTGTTGCATGATTTTCTTAGGACATTAGAATTGAAAAGGCTAGTAGGGGGACCCATAAATTGTTCCCTGGTAGTACCCTGCATTACATTGCTGAGGATCAAGAGAAGTGACCTGTGGGGGCAAGAGCCACAAACTTTTTGCTGAAAACTATGGATTCTTTGAGGCATGTCAATCCAAAACAAAATTTTAATGTTTTGGTCTATTACGTGGCTTCCTTAATCAGGAAGGAACTGCATTAGAAGTGAACGCTACCTGTCTGATTTGAAATGGTCCCTTCTGGACAAGGGTCACAATGGTAGCAGCAAACCGGCTCGCCTTCTGGAACTCTTCTCCTCTCTCCTGCCTGGCACCTCTTCCTGCCACACCTGGCAAAGGGCACCTTCTGAAAGAGAAAGGAGAAGTGCTTGAGATGACATATAATGGCATCCTACATTGGAGGACATTCTTCCCAACCTCAGCCCTTCATGGACCTGCTAGAAACCAGACCTCAAATGTGCTACATACAAAGCAGGTTTTTCAGCAAATGGCTGGCATGTTTTTTGGTTAAATAGATGTGTTTTCCAGCATGAAAGAAATTCTGCATCCCCAGGAGAGAATGAATCTTTCACTGAATCTACATTTCCTATCAGCTCACCTTTGTGGCCCAGATGATTGCATCAGACTTAATGGTGAAATCTTGGCCTGGGAGAGCTCTTGGATCTATTCGCCCAACTTTGAGAGGGAGAAAAGATTGATTGGGGAACCAAACCCAGTTGAGAAGATCATAACGATCAAATCCCAGTGCATTTCCTGAGAAAGAAACGTCATCTCCAGCACTGTTGTTGAACTGGATATTCTTCAAATAGGGAAGAATCTGGAAGAAAAGAGTCATTCAGAGACTGGAGGACTTGGCTGAAAGTAACAAAGGAGACATCATGGCTTCACTCTTACAGTGATGGCCATCATCTTAGGAGAGGGGTCTATTTTTGAGAACCTACAGAAGTTTCTTAGGTATCAAACAGGAGCAACACTAAATTTAGACTTTAGAATAACAGAGTTGGAAGAGACCTTGGTGTTCTTCCTGTCCAACCCCTTGCCTAGGCAGGAAGCCCTACACCACTTCAGACAAATGGCTATTCAACATCTTCTTAAAAACTTCCAGTATTGGAACAACTTATGGCGGCAAGTTGTTCCACTGATTAATTGTTCTGTCAGGAAATTTCTCCTTAGTTCTAAGTTGCTTCTCTCCTTGGTTAGTTTCCACCTATTGCTTCTTGTCCTATCGTCAGGTGCTTTGGAGAATAGCTTGCCTCCTTCTTCTTTGTGGCAGCCTCTGAGATATTGGTACACTGCAAGCATGTCTCCCCTAGCCCTTCTTTTCATTAAACTAGACATACCCAGTTCTCGCAACCCTCCTTAGCCTCCAGTCCTTTAATCATCTTTGTTGCTCTTCTCTGGAGTATTTCTAGAGTCTCAACATCTTTTTTACATCATGACGACCAAAACTGGATGCCGTTTTCCAAATGTGTTCTTACCAAGGCATTATAAAGTGGTATTAACACTTCATGTGATATTGATTCTATCCCTCTGTTGATGCAGCCTAGAACTGTGTTGGCTTTTTTTGGCAGCTGCTGCACACAGCTGGCTCCTATTTAAATGGTTTTCCATTAAGAGTCCAAGATCCCTCTCACAGTTACTATTAGTGAGTGAGGTACCACATATACTGTACCTGTGCATTTGGTTTACCTTGCTTAAACATAAACCACAAAGGTTTCCACAATTCTGGCCACTACTGTACACCTTTATATAGTGGCATATAAATATTTAATCAGGAATTGAAGAACTGCATATGAGGAACTTCCTCTCTCAGGATCTGTGGACTGGATAAAAAGTCACAGAGATTACCTGCCATGACTGGACATTTGAGATCCTCATTCCAAGCCTCATCATGGTTGGTCTCACTCCTGATCCACACATTTCATGTAATGCATGTGACACAGCATAAACAGCATTGTAGATGTTGTAACTGTCATCTGTCATCTTTGCTTCAAACACCTGAAGTGGCAGATTGTGTAAATCCTCATTTCCTGTACAGGTATTCCCTCTCTCTTCGGACCTTTTGCCTGGCATGTGCATCTTACACAGAAAGACTGTTTCCCACCACTGGCGCAGAAAGATGTCCCCTTGTGGATTCAAAGGGTCTAAAGTCAGGAGAAAACGGCTGAATTCTGAGACATCACCCGTGAGGTACCTAAAATGCAAAGCCCCGTGGAAGGGCTTTGTAATTTCCAAGAAGCTTGCAGGCGCTTGTTCACTAGCTTTCCAGTGGGAAGTTAAGATCCAAACAATGTAAAGTGATATCTTTCTCAATGCAATCAAATACAACATATACTGTACATTTGTAATACTACTGAAGTCTCCAAACAGAACAATCACTTCAGTTTTAGACCAGGTTTCCAAAACACAATCTAATTTTGAGATGATATGTATAGTAAAATCAGATTTCATCTTTTCAGTGAAGGCCAGGCATATCTCCTTCTCCTTGAGCATTGGCTTCAGAGTTGAGATGAAACGTCCTCCCCTCTCATCTTCTGTGGCCAGAAGACCAATCCAGTTCCACTGGAAATGCAGGAGCAGCTGGACTAAACCCACATACTGAGCAAATTCATTGGAATTAATCCTGAAGAAGGAAGGATAAACTCTCCTGTCTTCCTGAGAGAACTCAGAGCCAACACCGAGCTGGAGAAAGTGAGATTCATCTTTCAAAGACAAACTACAGTTTGATGGTGACTTCAAGGGTCACCATTGTGTAATTAACAGAAAGATTAGCAGAGTTGGAAGGGACCTTGTAGGTGATCTAGTCTAACGCCCCTGCCCAAGCAAGAGACCCTACACCATTTCTAAGAGATGGCAGTCCAGTCTCTTCTTGAAAGCCTCCAGGGATGAAGCTCCCACAACTTCTGAAAGCAACTTCTGTTCCCTGGGTTGATTGTTCTCACTGTCAGAAAATTTCCCCTATTTCCCGCTTGAGTCTCTCCTTGTTCAGTTTCCATCCATTATTCCTTGCCTGGCCTTCAGGTGCCTTGGAAAACAGCTTGACCCCCTCCTCTCTGTGGCAGCCCCTCCAGTATTGAAACACTCCTATTCCCTGGAAAATTTCCACGTTTCTTTAACCCCCTCCAGCTGTTGAATATTAGCTGCACAGATTGTAACTGAGGCCTTCCTCACATTTTCTTCCATTAGCAACAAAAATAATAACCCAGAGTTTTGAAGCGAAACTCCCTCAAAGGTTGATTAGGTTCTGTTGGCCCACTTGATTGCTTGGTTGATTGCCCCACCAGTCAGGCTGATTCACTTTGAGCTTAAGAGCCTTCGCTTCTTAGGAAGAGCCACCAATAACATATTTTGCCTGATTGTGATAGATAAGCTGTGGTGGCGCAGTGGTTAGAGTGCAGTACTGCAGGCTACTTCTGCTGACTGCTGGCTGACTGCAATTGGGCAGTTCAAATCTCACCAGGCTCGAGGTTGACTCGGCCTTCCATCCTTCTGAGGTGGGTATAATGAGGACCCAGATTATTGGGGGCAAGAGGCTGACTCTGTAAAACCTCTTAGAGAGGGCTGTGAAGCTTTGTAATAGAGGTATATACAGTAGTGGCCAAAACTTTTAGGAAAAGTGCATTTTCTAAAACTAGCTAATAATACCACTTTTTTAGGGGTGTTGGTACCATACAATTATATATCAAAGGAAAGATAATTTAATCAAGAATGTAATGCAATAACTTTTCTGAAGGATTTGCAATTAAAATAGAAGTTATAGTATAAAGAAGAAAAGTGAAATATGTAGAAAAAATGAGATATATAAAAATTATCACCATAGAAAAAGTGAGATATATAAAAATTATAACCATGTCAGTTAATACTTAGTTTTGTAACCTTTAGCATGAATTACGGCCATACAACGTCTTCCCATGGAGTGAACCAAGTCTTTTAGTTCTGCAGCTGTTATAATGTGAAACCAAGATTGAATGATGGCTTCTATTAACTAGGTTTTATTGCTCAGTTGCTTCAAGTTTCTTTAGTTGGCTCCATAGATTTTCAAGAGGGTTAAGGTCTGAGCCACACCCAGGCCATTCCAGCAATAGAATATGAATATCTTGAAACTCCCCCCAAAAGTGGTGTTATTAGCCATCAAACCTCAAAAATACACTTTTCCCAAAAGGTTTCCACAATTTTGGCCACCACTGTAAATTTAAGTGCTGTTGCTCTAAGAAGCCATGGGAACAAATAATCAACCTCATACAGAGAATAAACTGTACTGAAAAGGTGGCTATAATTTTAAGAAGAATAAGTTACAAAGGGATTCCATTTTGCAAATGCAGTTAATTTCAGAATCATCTCATTACTCAATTTCTTTGGGATTATGTAACATTTTATTTTGAGACATAAAAATGAATTCAACTATCACATGCATTCCCAAAGTCACAAACTCAGGATCTTCCTCTCTCAACACCTTTAGTCTCATCTTTAGCTTCTGTACAAGTTTCTGCTGTTTGCTTGCTCCAAATAGCATCCAGGGCAATCCTCTTACCTGTGGGACCTTGAAGATGCCGAAGATGGAGGCCATCAGCCATGAGAAATGTGAAGTGAGGTCTCCAATGGCAGAGAGCAGAAGGTCCTGCTGGTCACATTTATAACCGGGAACCGTTCGGCCTCGTGTGGACAGCAGACAAAGGCTGTTTGAGGAAACGGATCTATCATCCTGGTCATTGCTATACATGTGGAAGCCGAGTGTCATGTTTGGAAGGAGAACGGAATCCTTGTTCACCTCTGTGACTGCAAACACCAAGGCCATGAAATTCTGGTAGTTCTTCGGTATAAAACTAGAGTGGAAAAAAAGCATCCAGAAACGTTACAGGAAAATAAGGGAAGTAAGTAAGAAAAGACACAACAAGTGTCTGTTCAGTCTCTTTTTAAAAACCTTCAGTGTTGGAGCACCCACGACTTCTGGAAGCAAGCTGTTGCATGGATTAATTGTTCTCCCTGACAGGAAATGTCTATTTAGATCTAGACTGGCTCTCCTTGATTAGAACATGGTAGAGTTGGAAGGGACCTTGTAGGTTATCTAGTCCACCCCTCACCCAAGCAGGAGACCCTACACCATTTCTGAGAGATGGCAGTCCAGATTCTTCTTGAAAACATCCAGTGATGAAGCTCCCACAACTTCTGAAGGCAATTTCTGTTCCATGTGTTGAATGTTCTCATTGTCAGGACATTTCTCCTTATTTCTAGGTTGAATCTCTCCTTGATCAGATTCCATCCATCATCCCTTGTCTGGCCTTCAGGTACTTTGGAAAATCGGTTGACTCCCTCCTCTCTGTGGTAGCACCTCAAATATTGGAAGACTGCTATCATGTCTCCCCAAATTCTTCTTTTCACTAGACTAGACATACCCAAATCCTGTAATTGTTCTTCATATGCTTTAGCCTCCAGTCCCCCAATGATCTTTCTTACTCTTCTCTGCACTCTTTCCAGGCTACCCCAATTTCTAATGTATTGTCCTTTCTCACTTTGTATTTATTTTTTATCTTCTTCTTGGTAAAGAGTGCTGGAAAGATTCAGAATTCTAGCTTATCTAGAATAGAATAGAATGGAATGGAATGGAATGGAATAGAATTCTTTATTGATGTGATTGGACATACAAGGAATTTGTCTCTGGTGCATATGCTCTCAGTGAACATAAGAGAATAAAATACATTCATCAAGAATAAAAAGATAGAACACTTAGTGATAGTCAAGCTTACTAATAAGCTATCAAATCATACTAAGAAACAAATAAAAACAATATAAATTGAAAGATATAAGCAACACGATTATAGTTATAAGTGGGAAGAGATGGGTACTAGGAAGGAAGAGAAGAATAATAGTAATACATTCTTAGTAAAGTATTGGCAGTGTTGGGGGAATTAGTTGTTAAGCAGAATGATGGCATTCAGGAAAAAAACTGCCCTTGTGTCTCGTTGTTCTAGTGTGCAGTGACCTATATCATCATTTTGAGGGTAGAAGTTGAAACAATGTATGTCCAGGATGTGAGGGGTCTGTAGATATTTTCACAGTCCTCTTTTTGACAGGTCATCAATGGAAGATAGATTGGTAGCTTGGTCCTTCATTGAGAAAAGCACTACAAACTGGCACATTTTCAAACATTACTACACGTATTTCTGAACATGGTACCTGAACCAAAAAGAAAGCAAAAATGATCTGTATCTTTCCATTCAAGGTGAAACTTACAATTTTACATCAGGAAGCAGAGGTGGATACTTTACGAAGAATTCACTCATGCGTAAAGTAACAGTTCTCAGGGGCAAATTCCCACCAATAATGAGATCGCCAGGCTTGTAAGAGTATTCCTGAATCTTGTAACGTGGTGGCCGCAAACAAATGGTTTGCATCCTCTCAGCAATAAATGGAGGCAGGAGGCAGAAGAGCAGCAGTAGCAAGTGTGACAGCCCAATCATTCTGGTCACTTTCCCTCCAAGAAGAGAAATCAAGGTTTGTGCAAAAGCTGAGTTGCACAGTCAAAGTGTGTCAGGAGCTGCCCAGCGGGTGTCCCAATGAAGTCAGAGACGCTTGTAGTTTTATATAAATAAATATATTTAACACCTGTATATACAGCAATTGAGACAGTCAGGCAAACAGGAGCATCAGGAGGAAAAATACAGAGCCCACAGACCACACAGAAGAAAAAGGGTGAAAGGGAATCTTGTCCTCCACACCCACAACAACCAATCACAACACAGATGTCCTCCCGCAGGAGCCAGCACTCTCCAACTGATCAACCACAATTGTGTGTTCCTGTTGACTGCATAACCCCATTGCTCCAGCTATTGGACTGAAAGATTTGAACCAAGCTCTCAGCAGAGTTTTAGCACAGTCGGTCACAGTAGGCAGAGTCAGCCATGACCTCTGGGTGAAGCACATTTATATCAAACATGCTTCCTCTTCCTTGCGTTTGAATGGTGGCCACAGAGAAAACAAAGACCAGCTGAGTCTCACCAAACAAGGTGAAGTGACATATTCGACCTCTACAGGGAGATCTCAGAAAATATTTTTTTAAAACTAGATTTTATCTTGGAAAACTTTTTGTGGGTAGAAATCCACCAGGAATACATTAAAAATACTGTTCTGATAATTGCATGGAAAAACATTTGACCTATCTACTTTGCAATAGTTACTCTCCATACACCAGATGGGGAAAAACATGTTTGTATCTCTTCTTGTCAATCCACAGACCAGATAGATTTGACAGTCAAGGTGAAGTTGAGTTTCTGACCTATATGAAACTGAACACTTTTAAAAAATTTTTATTGATTTATTTCATCAAGCATGAATTAGATAACAGATATAAGTATAAACATGATTATGTATACATGAAATGAATGTGAATACAAAGGAATATTAGGGCAGGGATGGTAGGCACACTGGTGCGCTTATGCACACCCCTTACAGACCTCTTAGGAATGGGGTGAGGTCGACAGTGGACAGTCTAAGGTTAAAGTTTTGAGGCTTTGGGGAAGGAACCAAAGTGTCAGGTAGAGCATTCCAGGCATTGACCACTCTGTAGCTGAAGTCGTATTTTCTGCAATCAAGTTTGGAGCGGTTTACCTTACGTTTGTATCTATTGTGTGCTCATATCTTGTTGTGGTTGAAGCTGAAGTATTCATTGACAGGTAGGACATTGTAGCAGATAATTTTAGGTGCTGCACTTAGGTCAGATCGAAAGGTCAGAAAAGTTCTAGGGTATCTCAGCCCAAAATTTCAAGGCTGGTGGCATAAGGATACTGCTGCGAGCAGAGGAGTGGAGGACTCTTCTCGTGAAATATCTCTGGACTTCTTCGATTGTATTAATGTCTGATATGCAGTGTGGGTTCCAGACAGATGAGCTGTATTCAAGAATTGGTCTAGCAAACATTTTGTATGCCCTAGTTTGCAGTTTAATATTACCAGAGAAGCAGCTTCACAAGATTATGTTAACAACTCTTAAAGTCTTGTTGGCAATGCTGTTACAGTGAGCTCTGGCACTTAGATCATTTGAGATGAGTACTCCAAGGTCCTTGACAGAGTGGGGGCCGTCTACAAGGTCATATGCATCTAGTGTGTATTTGGTTGCCAATGTGTAAGACAGAGCATTAGTTGGTTGAGATTTGGAGTTGCCAATTGTTTGACCATTCTGATATATAGCCAAGGTCTTTTTGTAGGGTAGCAGCATTGTTGGTGGTGTTAAATAGCTAGGTCCTGTGCCATGGAGCGCTTTAAAGATGGTAACTAACACCTTGAAGCGCACCCGGTAGACCACAGGGAGCCAGTGCAGCTCGCGCAGGAGTGGTGTTATATGGGAGAACCTCGTTCTCCCCATGATTACCTGCACGGCCGCATTCTGGACCAGTTGCAGTCTCCGGGTGCATCTCAAGGGGAGCCCCATGTAGAGAGCATTACAGTAGTCCAGGTGGGACGTCACCAGCACGTGAGTGACTGTGCGAAGGGCATCCCAGTCCAATAGGGGGCGCAATTGGCACACCAGGCGAACCTAGTGGAACGCCCCCCTCGCCACGGCTGCCACATGGTCATCCACAGACAGCCGGGCGTCTAGGAGGACGCCCAAATTATGCGCCCGCTCCACGGGGGCCAGTTGCTCGCCCCCAATGGCCAGCGATGGAATACACAGGTTGAACCGGGGGGCCATAGCCACAGCCACTCCGTCTTGGAGGGGTTGAGTATGAGTCTGTTGTCTCCCATCCAGACCCGTATGGCTTCCAAACACCGGGACATCACTTCGACAGCCTCGTTGGGGTGGTTTGGGGTGGAAATGTACAGCTGTGTATCATCAGCGTACAGATGGTATCCCACCCCAAAACCACGGATGATCTCGCCCAGCGGCTTCATATATGTGTTGAACTGGAGGGGCGACTGGACCGACCCCTGTGGCACCCCACACGTGAGCGGCCTCAGGGTCGACCTCTGCTCCCCTGCCAACACACATTGCGTCCGGTCAGAGAGGTAGGAGCAGAACCACCGCAACACGGTGCCCCCTACCCCCAACCCCCCTAGCCGGCGCAGTAGGATACCATGGTCGATGGTATCGAAAGCCACTGAGAGATCTAATAGGACCAGGATAGAGGAACAACCCCTATCTCTGGCCCTCTAGAGATCATCCACCAACGCGACCAAGGCCGTCTCTGTGCTGTGCCCGGACCGGAAGCCGTACTGGCGCGGGTCTAGATAATCAGATTCCTCCAGGTGACGTGGGAACTGCTGAGCCACCACACTCTCTACAACCTTCGTTAGAAAAGGAAGGTTGGAGACGGGACGATAATTTGCTAGCTCCGTTGGGTCCAGAGAAGGCTTCTTGAGCAAGGGCCTCACAACCGCCTCTTTCAAGACGGCTGGCAGGAACCCCTCACTCAATGAAGCGTTCACAAGTCCCGGTAGCCAGCCTCATGTGACCTCCCAGGATGCCAGTACAAGCCAGGAGGGACACGGGTCCAATAAACATGTGGTGGCTCACAGTCGCCCGCGCAGCCTGTCCAAATCCTCGGTGGCAACAGAGTCAAACTCCTCCCAGCAAGGTCTCTCAAGACTCGCCTCTGACGTCCCCCCTGAAACACTGACGGGGGCCCATTCCCTCTGGATTTGAGCGATTTTATCCTGCAGGTATTCCCCAAATTCCTCTGCCCTGCCCTGCAAAGGGGGCTTCCGCTGCCTCTGTGACAAGAGGGAGCGGGTCACCCGAAACAGGGCGGCAGGGCGGTTCTCTGCGGACGCAATAAGAGAGGCGCAATATCGACGTTTGGCCGCTCTTAGTGCCACAAGGTAAGTCCTTAAGTAGGTTCTTACCTGTGTTCGGTCAAATTCAGAGCGAGAAAATCTCCATCTGCTCTCTAGGTGTCTCCTGTGGCATTTCATCGCCCTTAGCTCCTCGTTAAACCAGGGAGCCAGGGCGGTTCGTTGCCACCGGAGAGGCCGCAAAGGAGCAATCCGGTCTAAGGCCCCGGCAGCCCCACTGCTCCATGCGGCCACTAGGTCCTCCATCCGGGAGCGGGTCAGGTCCACAGGAAGTGGCCCAATCTCCGCCTGGAACCTATCCGGTTCCATCAGACGCCTGGGGCGGAACCATCTAGGATAATCTGGTTCTGCCTCCCCGCGGCGGTGGGTAGCGCCAGGGAAATCGAGCCGGAGAAGTGAGTGATCTGACCATGACAGGGTGTGATGGCTAGATCCCCTACTCCTAGATCACTCATCCACTGGTCGGAGACAAAAACAAGATCCAGTGTGTGACCTCCCTCGTGCGTGGGGCCCTGAATTAATTGGGTCAGATCCATGGCTGCCATGGAAGCCATGAACTCCCGAACTGCCTCGGATGCTTCTCCCATCGACGGCAGGTTGAAATCCCCCATAACTACAAGTTTGGGGGTCTCAACCGCCATCTCAGTGATCCGCTCGAGGAGTTCGGGCAGGGCCGCTGATGTATAGCGAGGAGCCAAGTATACAATCAGCAGGCCCAACTGCCTCCCTGGGCCCCATCTCACGCCCAGAGACTCACACCTGGATATCTGCGGCACAGTGAATTCTCTCGGCTCCAGATTCTCCCGTATAATTACCGCTACCCCTCCACCCCTACCCTGGGCCTATGGCTGGTGGAATACTCGGTAGCCTGGTGGGCACATTTCCACGAGGGGCAGACCTCCCTCGTGGCCCAACCAGGTTTCCGTTATTCCTGCGAGGTCTGGCTCCCCCTCTAAAATCAGATCGTTAATGAGGGGGGCCTTGTTGACCACGGACCTTGCATTACACAACATCAGCCTGAGGCCCTGGCTTTGTAGAACCTGACCACCTAGAATGCGGGGGTTGGTGCAAATGACCGGGCGCGTCCAACGACCACGGTCTCCCAACCGACTACACGTTCTTCGACTGTCCTCGCGCCCACCCCTCCCTACGACCATAGGTATCACAGAGCCCTCTATAGGAATGTTATTTTCCCTCCCTTCCCCCGCTCCACTCACTTCCCTCCTGACCACACCTGTTCGCCTGGCTCTAACCACACTCCTGGCTTGTATCATTTTGATACCTTAACGTACAGGTTGGCTACCAGAAGTTTTTCCAGTACTTGGCGGACCAGGGGTATGTGGTCGTCCATGGTCAGTGTAGATAACGATGTCACCAGGAAGATGAGGACCCCCTTCTAAAGGTGCTCATGCAGCACCTCATTTATTAACTGCATGAATACCGCTGGGGGCCCCCTGCAGTCCGAAAAGAATCACTTTGAATTGAAATCTCCCTAGGGGGTAGTTGAACGCTATTTTCCACTCATCTCACTCTTGGATATGTACTCGGTAGTGTGCTTCTCTGAGGTCTAGTTTGGTGAAGACTTTTCCCTTGGCCAGATGAGATAGCATGTCCTTCATGAAGGGGAGGGGGTATAGGTGATGTATGCACACCCCATTTATCCCTCAAAAGTCCACATACAATCTCATAGTTCCATCTTTTTTTTTATTTGAAGAGGACTGGTGCCCCGACCTGTGGCTTGGCTGGCTCTATGAACCCCCTTACTAGGTTTTTGTCTATGTATTTGCACATCTCTTGTATTTTCTGGGGCGTCATGGCATACAGTTTGGGCTTGGGTAGTTTTGCCCCAGGGATGATTTCAATGGCACAGTCTGTCTCACGGTGAGGAGGCAGAACATCGCAATCAGTCTCACTGAATACCTCTGTGAGGTCCTGATATTCCATGTGAATAATTTCCTCTGGGGTTTTGTTGGATGTGGTTGCCAGTTGTTCTTGTCAGCTCTTTTTTTGGGGGGGGGAGGTTCCTGTGTGGGTGGTGTTTCTGCTTGCTGGTGTGGGAGGGGTTGGGGCCCCTTGGTATCCTGTGTCTTCAGGTACCCCCTTGCCACCAGATGGTCTGTCCTCAATTGTCTTGCCAGGAAAGTCCCAGTATGACTGTGTCTGTCATTTGTTCCGCTAGCTCTAGCCTCACTGGTTCAGTCAGGTGGGTGGTATAGGCTCCTTCCATTAGGGACCCGTCAACCTGCTCAAACTGGATCAGGTGGGCCAGTCTTTTTGCTCTGATCCCGAGTTTCAGGACTGTGGTTAGGTTAATCAAGCACCTTGTGCAGCCTGAGTCTATTAGGGCTTGAAAAAACCCCTAGTTTACTGTTTTGGGGGCTGTGAGGCATATTGGAAAAAGGAAAGGGTGAATTGGTTCACTCACCATTGGGTCATTTTCTCTCTCATCCTCACTGTTATATGACTCGGGTGACTGGTTGTTGTTGCCTGGAGTTCCACCACTTTCGGAGGAGGGGGAAGGGACCTCTGAAGCCTGGAGAGCTTTCCCGGATGTGTTGGTGGTCCATTTGGGGCTTTGTTCTTGTCGTGCCCTTGGTGGTGGGTCTGGCTTTAGTTTTGGGGCTGGGGTAGGGCATGCAGCTGCTACGTGGCCCATCTCCCCACATCACTAGCATTTCAGTGGATTTCAAGGGAGGGCTGGTCTCAGGGCCTGCTGTGGTGCTGTGGTTCCCCATTGGCTGGGTGGTTTCAGGTCAGGTTGAACTCTCTCTTGTGTGTCCGGTTGCTTTGTCATGTCATTGGCATACAGCCCGCTGCCAACTTTTGTTGCTACTTAGAACCACTCAGAGAGTCGATTTGGGATGTCGCAATATGTGGTTACCTGGGCAATTTGCTTGTCCAGGCTTGTTCTGAAAAAAAATGCACCAGCAGCCGCTTTGATAAAGGGGGTAGCTTTCCTATGACACTCCTAAATTCACAGATGTGCTCTTTGATGGGGCGGCCCCTCTGCTTTAGGTTGCTGAGTTCCTCTTCTGCATATGGGTTCTCCTCCTCCATCTCCTCAAATCTGGCCTCTAGCAGTTGCAGGAAGTCATCTATGTCTTGCAGTTGGGGGGCTCTCCTCTTGTGGAGGGCTGCTAACCATTCCCTTGCTTCTCCCTCTAGCCCCTCTGTGATGGTATTCACCATGGCCCTGGGGAATGGGTAGAGGTGCCCATAGCATTCTAGGTGGATGTCAGCTGAATCAAGGAATAGAGCTGGCTGGTCTGAGTCCCTGTCAAACTGTCCACTGAATTTGGGCGGGTCATTCAGCCCTATTCCTCCAACCTCCTGTCGGCCTCTGTAGGCTTGTGCCTGATATGGCTGGCCATCTTCCTCACCTCTAATTCGGAGGGAGGGAGGGTTTTGTCTGCCCTGGGCAGCCTGCCTGCTGTGTGGGAGAGGCACTGGTTGCAGTTTCGGGCTCCTTCTCCTTCTATTGGGTGGAGGAGGGGGGATGCGCTCCAATCTGCGTCTCTTCCCCTCAACAGGATCAGATATCCCTCCCCTCTCTTCTGGGTAGCATGATGGCCCCTCATCAGCAAGGGTTGTCTGGTCAAGATCCTCCCTCTGTTGCACTTTTGCATTCTCTGGGGATTCCATCTGGGGCTTTGGGAGCCTGGCTTTTGCCCAGTCCCACCTCCAGTGCATCCTTGCCAACTTGCTTGAGACCCTTCCATGTATCTGGGGACTAGGGAAAGGGAAATCTACTTCACCTGCCTTAGGGGCTAATTTCCACCAGTACTCATCCTTCCTTGCTTCTGCTGCTGGGAAAGGCATCGCTGCTTGGCATTGCCACATACCTCCTGTTGCCTGATTTTCCCTCCAAGCACCCCAAATGGGGGGGAGTGCTCAGAGAGCCCGGGATTCAGGAAACCTGGAAATCTTGATAGCTTTTTAAAAGTCAGTATTGGCTCTCTGTGAAGTTCCCAGAAGATAACCTAATTAATTTACGAGCCTCAAGACAAAGTTCAAAAGAAATCCATCCATTTATTAGGATCAACATTTTGGCGTGGACTCCTGCGGAGCCAAAACTGATATTCACTTAATGGCATCTGAACTTTACCCCTGTGTCCTCTGCCTTGGTCATAACTCACATTCACCAAGATGCTACAGCAGGTTATGGACATGCGCAAGAATATGAGACCTGACTCTAGCCAAAAGTATTCATGGAATTCTCCTCCCGTCTCTATGCCACTTGATAGTAGTTATGGCAACCCTTTACAAGCTGACACTAGCATTTGAAATGTCTGCAAGCAAACAACCAAGCTCATAGGACACCAAGGACACCATAAATAAATAGATGACAGTGAAAATTGTATTAATTAATTAATTAAATGTATATGCCACTATCTCCCTCTACCAAGCAACTGGGTGTCTACAATTAGAATAATAAATATTAAATATTAAATGTGGCACCATCTTCTTTGTCAATCCACCAGCCACCTCCCACATAGGATACCCCCATCAGGAGACCAAGCTAACTGCCTAAGCCAGTTTTAATAACCTTCTTGAAGACCAGAAGGGGATTGACAGACCTAAATACAGGAGCAGCTGGACTAAAGCCACACAGTGAGAAAATTTAGAATGTGATAATTAAAAAAAAAACATTGACAAAAAGGAGGAACTTCCTTTTCAAGTCCTGCAACTGGTTGCAATTTACTTATGGTCTGCAACTATCATCCAGTCTTTGTTTATCATGTTTTCAAAGGGTCCTCAGTGATGTTCAGTGCCCTGATTTGATGGAAATCCTGTTTTTAAAGATGTGTTTATTATTACAAGGAGGAAATTTTCTTATTTTAACTTCCTTTTAATTTAGTTTATTTATTAAATTAATATTTTAATGGACGGTTTCAGTATTAGTGTTTTTAAACAAATAGGGTTGTTTCCTTAGATATCTGAGGCTTTATAGAATTGCCAACCACTATTTCATTATTTTTGAACTGGTAGAGTCTAAACCCCCCTCATGTCAAGATCTGCTATAATTCATCATCAATGTCAGGCAGAATTTTCCTGAGATGAATGAGCAAAGTGTGTTGTACTGTATGCAGTATGTTATCATCTATTGTGACATTTCACCTCTTTGTCTTTCTTGGTAATCCATGAGGCTCTATGACATCTGCATGATAGAGAGTCTCCAGAAGAATAATTCGACCCATGCCCAGGATCACAATCTAATTTCTTTCATGAGTATCTGTTTTAGCAAGATCATCAACTGTAATCCCAGTTTCCTAACCAAAGTCAGGAGGTATCTGTCAATCACCCAGTCCTGGGACATGTACTTTTCAAAAGATGATAACCAGCACCTTGAATGGTGTCTTGGAAGAACCTGGGAGCCACTGCAGCTCACGCAACAGAAGTCCATCCTGGGTGAGCCTACAAATGTCCAATATTGTAAGCACCACTTCATTTTGGACCAGCTGCAGCTTCCAAGGGGTCTTCAAGGGTAGCCCCAATGCAAGAACATTGCTGGAGTCCAAATGGGAAGTGACCAAGGCACAACTGACCACCACTCCAGGGTAGTGCACAATTGGTGTGTTGAGGATTGCATCTCCCTTTCCTTCAAATGGTCTGCAATGTGAGAAATAGAAACATAGGAGGAATGTGTGCAAATTGCGCCATAAAATAACAAACTCAAATTCTCTGCTTTTCAATCAGCTTTAACAAAATGTCTATGCCAATATTATTGATACATTCTTTTATTAAGGGAAAACTTTTTTGTCTAAGATAGTAACATTAGAGGGGTGGGGAAATAACTAGAGATTTTGTTCATTATGAATATTTATGCTTATGTCATCTATTACTTATGGATATATGATTTTCTCCTCTTTTCTGAAATGGATAAATACGAGAGCACCCTTTTCCCTTTTGGAGTTCTTCCACTATTCTCTGGACAGGATTTGTTCAGATTACCCCCTTAACAATAAAAACTGCCACGAGATTCGATCATTGGTTTTCGGTCCTGCATTAAATTTACAGTGGGGCTTGAAGCATAGGCACACATTGGTGCATTTGGTTCAATCGGTCCCTCCAACTAACTTTGAATGGAACCACCTTCACACGAAGGAGAGAATCACATACCACTATATACCATATTTTTTGGAGTATAAGAAACACCAAGATTTTGAAAAGGTAAATTAAAAAAAAAGGTTTTTCACTATGCAGACCTCCCAAACCCTCTGCATGCCTCATTGTTTGTGAAAAAATGGATGTGCAGAGAGTGTGAGAGGCCTGCAAAGTGCTCCTGGGGGCTGGTGGGGCAAAACCAAGCAGAAAATGACCCATTTTTTGGGAAAATGGGCCCATTTTTTGCCCCCAAAAGAGGCATGCATAGCCCTTGGGTGGCTTGTAGAGTGCTACTGTTTTCTGCTCGTTTTTGCCCTCTCCAGCCCCCACGAGCACTTTGCAGGCCTCCCAAACCCTCTGCATGCCTCATTGTTTGTGAAAAAATGGATGTGCAGAGAGTGTGAGAGGCCTGCAAAGTGCTCCTAGGGGCTGGCGGGGCAAAAACAAGCAGAAAACGGTCCATGTTTTGTGAAAATGGGCCCATTTTTTGCCCCCAAAAGAGGCATGCATAGCCCTTAGGTGGCTTGTAGAGTGCTCCTGGGGTCTGGGGCAAAACCAAGCAAAAAACACATGCTTTCCGCTCATTTTTGCCCTCTCCAGCCCCCAGGAGCACTTTGCAGGCCTCCCAAACCCTCTGCACATCCATTTTTGTGAAGGGGGTGGGGTTTTCAGAGGCCAAAAATGCGGTATTCAATCTATAAGATGCACCCAGATTTTCACCCTCTTTTTTGGGGGAAAAAGGTGTGTCTTATGCTCTGAAAAATATGGTATACCCATTCTTTGTTATCCCAGTTTCTAACTTCATCCCCTGCCATGTGGTTATAAAAAAACCTGGTTATTCCATCCAATACTGACATGACTGCTCAGTTACAAGGGTACAACTGATAGTTGTATGCCACCAAACCCCATTACTCTCATACTAGCTGACCAATTATGGCACAGACCAATCTCCAACATGTTTGCAGGAGATCAGTTTCATGGGGGTCAAATTAATAACTTCACAATGACTCCATCTTCTCTGTGCATTACAAGAAACACAAACATGTTTTTCCCCATTCAGCTGTATGAGAAGCTATTGCTACAAGGGTAGAAGAATTGCTTTTCCTTGCAATTATCAGAAGTACAGTAATTCTTAGTGTATCCCCTGTGGATTTCTAGGTACAAAAACTTCCAAACTATAAAAAAATATCTCTGAGTTCTCCAGGTGGGGGAAGAACATCTCACCTTAGCCTGTCTTGCAAACAACTAATTCCTGGGTATGAAGAGACTCACATGCCTTTGTTTCCTCTATGGTCACAGCCCAAACACAGGTAAGAGGAAGCATAGTTGATATAAATGTGCAACTTTCAGATCTATTTCTGCATAAAACTTCATTTCTGTTCTAGGAGGGAAGGTGATAAGAATAACCAGGCAGGAGTCATACTGCTTTTGATGTTGATGCTCTTCTGCCTTAGGGCTCCAACTACAGCAAAGAGGTTGCAAACCTTATGTGTGTTCAAGGATTATATTGACTTAGATGAACGCTACTATAGGCCTGGTGATCTCATTATTGGTGGGAATTTGCCCTTGGGAACTATTTTAAAGACTGTTCTACCAGACTTTAATACACTGAATCCTCTTCTACGGAATACGTAAGTTTCAGATGGAAGGGAAACATGCAGATAAATGTTCTCTTTGCTTAAAATTTGGGAACTTTTTTCAGAAATACTTCTAGTATTTGTACTGTCCTGGTGTAGTGCACATTTTGTGCTTTTCTCAGTAAATTAGCAAGCTCTTTAAATAGGCTGGAATTCTCAATCTCTTCATCAGGAAGATGATAAACAACAGAAATGAAGAGGGAAGCTGTGCTGGCCTAGTGAGGAAGTCAAGGTATAATATTAATCTGAATAGTAACTTCAGGAAGAAAACTCAAATAAAAGCTCAGCACTGGGGAACGGCCAGAGGACAGGAAAAAAGCTGACATAGTTCCCATTTCTAAAAAAGGGAAAACATAGATACTGGAAACCACAGACCTATCAGCCTGACCTCAATACCAGGCAAGATTCTGGAAAAGATAATCAAGCAATGAATCAATGAACACCTAGAAGCAAAAAAAAAAAAAAAAGTAATAACCAAAAGCTAACATGTGTTTGTCAAAAACAGATCATGCCAGACTAATCTTATTGCATTTGTTGACAAAGTGACAAAATTAGTGGACTAGAGGAATGCTATACATACAATCTACTTGGACTTCAGTAAGGTATTTGATAAAGTAGACCATAAACTACTACTAGATAAAGTATAAAAAATGTGGGTTAGACAGTATCACCACCAGATGGATTCATAACTGGCTGACCAGCTGCACTCACTGTGTAGTCCTGAATGGAACTGCAGATAATACAATAATAATACAATACAATACAATAGTAGAGTTGGAAGGGACCTTGGAGGTCTTCTAGTCCAACCCCCTGCCTAGGCAGAAAACCCTATACCGGAGGCAAGCTGTTCCACTGATTAATTGTTCTAACTGTCAGGAAGTTTCTCCTCAGTTCTAAGTTGCTTCTCTCCTTGATTAGTTTCCACCCATTGCTTCTTCTTCTGTCCACAGGTGCCTTGGAGAATAGCTTGACTCCCTCTTCTTTGTGGCAACCCGTGAGATATTGGAACACTGCTATAATTTCTCCCCTAGTCCTTCTTTCTCTTAAGCTAGACATACCTAGTTCCTGCAACCGTTCTTCATATGTTTTAGTCTCCAGTCCCCTAATCATCTTTGTTGCTCTTCTCTGCACTCTTTCTAGAGTCTCCACATCTTTTTTACATCGTGGCGACCAGAACTGAATGCAGTATTCCAAGTGTGACCTTACCAAGACATTATAAAGTGGTATTAACACTTCACGTGATCTTGATTCTATCCCTCTGTTGATGCAGCCTAGAACTGTGTTGGCTTTTTTGGCAGCTGCTGCACACTGCTGGCTCATATTTAAATGGTTGTCCACTAGAACTCCAAGATCCCTCTCACAGTTACTACTATTGAGCACGGTACCACCTATACTGTACCTGTGCATTCCGTTTTTGTTGCCTAAATGTAGAACCTTACTCTTTTCACCATTGAATTTCATTTTATTAGATAGTGCCCAATGTTCAAGTTTGTCAAGATCCTTCTGTATCTTAAGCCTATCTTCTGGAGTGTTGGCTATTCCTGCCAGCTTGGTGTCATCTGCAAATTTGATGAGTTCCCCATTTATTCCCTCATCCAAATCATTGATGAAGATGTTGAAGAGTACTGGGCCTAAAACAGAGCCTTGGGGTACTCCACTGCATACTTCCCTCCATGTAGATGCAGTTCCATTGAGGACTACACGTTCAGTGCGGTTGGTCAGCCAGTTACGAATCCATCTGGTGGTGATGCTGTCTAACCCACATTCTTCTACTTTATCTAGTAGTAGGTTATGGTCTACCTTATCAAAAGCCTTACTGAAGTCCAAGTAAACTATATCAACGTCATTCTTCTGGTCCACTAATTTTGTCACATTATCAAAGAATGCAATAAGATTAGTCTGGCATGATCTGTTTTTGACAAATCCATGTTGACTTTTGGTTATTACTTTGTTTGCTTCTAGGTGTTCGCAAATTCGTTGCTTGATTATTTTTTCCAGAATCTTTCCTTGTATTGAGGTCAGGCTGATAGGTCTGTAGTTTCCTGGATCTATTTTTTTCCCTTTTTTGAAGATGGGAACCACATCAGCTCTTTTGCAGTCCTCTGGTAGTTCCCCGGTGTTCCAGGATCTCTGAAAGATATAATTCAGTGGTTCTGAGATCTCGTCTGCTAGTTCCTTCAGAACCCTGGGGTGTAATCCATCCGGTCCTGGTGATTTGAACTCATCTAGGGTAGACAGGTGCTCACTTACCATTTTCTTCCCTATTTCAGCAGTATGCAGCAGCTGCCAAAAAAGCCACCACATGGAGAGATAAAATCAAGATCAGGTGAAGTGTTAATATGACTTTATAATACCCTGGTAAGACCACACTTGGAATGCTGCATTCAGTTTTGGTTGCCACAATGTAAATAGGATGTTTAGACTTTAGAAAGAGTGCAGAGAAGAGCAACAAAGGTGATTAGGGGATTGGAAGCTAAAGCATATGAAAAACGGTTGCAGGAACTGGGTATGTCTAGCTTAATGAAAAGAAGGACTAGGGGAAACATGATAGCAGTGTTCCAATATCTCAGGGGTTGCCACAAAGAAGAGGGAGTCAAACTATTATCCAAAGCACCTGAGGGTAGAACAAGAAGCAATGGGTGGAAACTAATGAAGGAGAGAAGCAATTTAGAACTAAGGAGAAACTTCCTGACAGTTAGAACAATTAACCAGTGGAACAGAATTTGCCTCCAGAAGTTGTGAATGCCCCAACACTGAAAGTCTTTAAGAAGATGCTGGATAGCCATTTGTCTGAAATGGTATAGGGTTTTCTGCCTAAGCAAGGGGTTTGACTAGAAGACCTCCAAGCTCTCTTCCAAATTTGTAATTCTGTTATACTCTTCAAGTGTTTAGGAGTTACTAAAATCCCTTTGTGTTTTGGAATCAGCATTTCTCATGAATAAAGGCCTACTGTAAATCTATGAGGTGACCCCCACTGTAGTCCTGTGCTCAGCAATCTTTACCCCACCTGAAGAAGCTGCTCCAAGAGAGACCTTAAATAATTATGGTGAAAGGGGGGCAGTTGGAAAGGATTGCAGCCACTACAGCAAAGTGAATATGGCAGGACTGTTAAAGATTATAAAACAGTCCATGATATCTATGAAAAGGCTTGTCATCCAAGTTTACACAAGGGAAATACTTTGAAAAAAAACCCAAACCCAATGAAATTTTGGAGTTTCTGCCCCCAAAAGACCCCCCCCCAATAGTGAAACAAATTCTGCAGACATGCACAAACTTTCCTGTAATGTTCTCCAATGTTTTTCTCACTACAGATTCATCACCAGTTACTACCAGCAGTTCCTTGCATTGATGTTTGCTGTCTTTGAGGTCAATAAGGATTCTCTTCTGCTCCCCAACATCACCCTTGGCTTCCACATCTATGGTCATTACCAGAGGGAGATGTTTATTTCCTTGAACAGCCTCTCCATGCTCTCCTCACGAGGCCAAGTGGTTCCAGGTTACAAATGTGACTTGCACGACACTCTGCTGTCCATCATTGGGGGTCTCAGTGCCAAATCCTCAAGGCTGATGGCCACTATCTTCAGCATTTTTAAGGTCCCACAGGTAAGAGAGCTCTCTTGGATACAGTATGGAATAGATAAAATCAAAATCACACAGGGAAGCCAAAGATGAAACTAAAAGTTGTTTTTTGTGTTGGGGGCAATATAATGAACGTGACTATTAATTTATTCTTTATTAATGGGTAGCCATCATTTTAGTGCTGTTTATTCTCTATATCAGGTTGTTGGTTTCTTCTCTTCTCTTCTGATGTACCACAAGCAATAAAAATGGTTAAGAAGGGAAGAAGATTAAGTTTGCCAGTCAAAGTGACTCAGCCTGACTGCGAGGGCATCAATCACACAATGGTCACTTTTAAAGTCAGCATAAAACTTTTACTTTGTCTTTGAAAAAATAATCTCACTTTTTCCAGCTCGGTGTTGGCTTTGAGTTCTCTGAGGGAGAGAGAAGAGTTTATCCTTCTTTCTTACGGATTAATCCCAAGGAATCTCCTCAGTATGTGGGTTTAGTCCAGCTGCTCCTGTATTTCCAATGGAACTGGGTTGGACTTTTTGCCCCTGAAGATGACAGAGGAGAACGTTTCATCTCAACTCTGACGCCAATGCTGAAGGAGAAGGAGATCTGCCTGGCCTTCACTCTAATGTTGGAATTGGACAATATTCAACAAACTCAGAAATGGTTTATTCTGAATTCCCTTACCTGGTCTAAAACACAAGTATTTATTCTGTTTGCAGACTCAATTGTTACTCTGAGTGTAATAAGCGCTATACATTTTTTTGAAAAATTCATAAAGGTATCCTTAAGGAAAGTTTGTATCTTCACTTCCCATTGGAAACTAGGCATGGAAGAAAGTGAAGTCGCATTGGAGCATATAAAGCGTTTTCATGGGGTCTTGCATTTTAGAGACCACTCTGGGGATGTCTCTGAATTCAGCAACTTCTTCCTGTCTTTAGACCCCATGAACCCCAAAGGAGACATCTTTCTCCCTCTATGGTGGGAACTTGTCTTTGGCTGCAAGATCCATAAATCAGGAAAGATCCCCCCAAAGGGGGGAAAATAATGTACAGGAAAGGAGAATGTGCAGAATCTTCCCAATTACACTTTTGAATGGAGCATGACAGGTGAAAGCTACAATATCTACAATGCTGTTTATGCTCTGTCACACGCTTTACATGCAATGTATGGATCCAGAGTTCGACCGAACATGATGAGGCTTGGAAAGAGGATCTCAAATGTCCGGTCATGGCAGGTATTTACTATTGCTTGCTACTCAGTCCGCTTAGATCGAAAGCTCCCCATATGAATTTCTTCAGTTACTGATTAAATGTATGAATGCTCCCATCCCAATTCATCGGAGGTCCTGTCCTATCTTTTAAGTTTACCATTTGTTGTGCTACTCAGCTTGCTGTGTGAAAACAGCTTCTGATTAATAATGGATGGAAACTAACCAAGGAAAGAAGCAACCTAGGACTAAGGGGAAATTTCATAAGGAACGGTTTACCTTTAGAAGTCTTGGGTGCTGCATTGCTGGAGTCATTTAGGAAGAGACAGGATAGCCACTTGTCTAAAACTGTAGAGGGTCTGTTGCTTGATTAGGGGGTTGAGCTAGAAGACCTCCAATGTTACTTCCAATACTGTTGAAGGTACATCATAATAAAAATGGAACAAGTAGAATTAGTGGGACATAATAGTAGAATCAGTAGAATTGGTTTGACTTGCTTTTTTGCTTCTGTAAGAATTCCTTTGCTAAGAATTGGAATTTCCTCTGCCGTTTGCTTCTACCAGTGATCTAGCTCCTGTTATCTTTTTACGTTGTGGTTTGGCAGGGTTTTATTAAGCAAATATCTGGGTTGCTAAGCACCCAGCCCCCCTGTTTCTTGCTGCACAGCCAATGCACGGCTACATGGAAGGCATGGGCCAGGGGTCCAGAATTGGGAACTAAGTTGATGTTTCTTTTTTAAAAATATTGGTTTTATTTTTTCTCGTATAAACATATATATTTTGTGGACAAGACTTTTTCAAACAACATTAACAATAATAATACAAATAATATGTGGAGTTCTAATCTTCCAACTTCAACAATACTAGTCTCATTTCACTTTACTTTATTTCATATTTCTAGACCGCCCCCTCTCCCAAAAGGGACTCGGGGCGGTGTACAGTCAAGCTAAACACAAATGGAATGCATAAAAATAAATACAGAAATACACAAATACTTAAATACTTAAATGGAGGAGGCTATATAAAACTGTACATTAAAGTAAAGTATTAAAAACAGTATTTAAAAACGACCCCTAAAAATACCCCCAAAAATTAAATTTAAAATAATTCCCATGGAATTCCCCAATTAAAATATCTGCCAGGAGGTAAGATAAAACTATGAGTGGGCCAACCCGGCTAATCGAAACAGGTGAGTCTTTCGTTTTTGTCGGAAGGAGCGGAAGTCGGTGGTAGTTCTGATGTCGGGGGGGAGGTCACTCCAGAGGGTTGGGCCCATCACAGAGAAGGCTCTACTCCTAGGTGCCGCCCGTTGGCATTGCTTGGTGGACGGCACCCGGAGGAGTCCTTCCCTGTGAGAGCGAATTGGTCGCAGGGATGTGTGCGGTAGAATGCGATCCCGCAGGTAGCTAGGTCCTGTGCCATGGAGCGCTTTAAAGATGGTGATCAACACCTTGAAACGCACATTCCTTTTACATTTTCCCATTAATTCATTTGAACATAAATAACATTTCTTTGGACCCTGTGTTTGTTATTCCTTACTAAATGTTATCATTCAATATTTTAAAAGTCACTCATTATTCCACCATAGCATTAATATTCCGAATGTGTGAGATTACTAATCACACCAATTATTAACAATATTCATGGGAGTGTCCCCACCATTTCTAATCCTTAGCATTTTAAATTCACAACATATTTTAACACAGTGAGTATTAATAATACAGTTCGATTACCGAATCTTAAATTACCATCTACTAATCCGAATGTATTGGGGTTGTGGTATTTTCCCATTTTATTAATATATTTTCTCATTATCCATCATCTCTTAATATTTCTAAAATGTCATCATTTATTGATTCAATATTTTGTCTCTCTCTTGGAATCTTGTATCTCTTTTTGATTTTTTTTGTCTTCTAAACTTTCCCTTCTGGGTGCCTTTTATCTCTTTCTGTTGCGTTATTTGAACACCCATCCACAAGACTTTGTTTTGTTTTAAGGATATTTTTCTCTTTTATCTGTGTACCATTATAAATTGATGGGTTAAGTAATTGTCTTTTGCTTATTAATCTTTTCTCCTCTTTGTTCTTGACTTCTCGCTTCTCATTTTTATTTTCCCCTTCCCCTGCTTTTTCTAATTACTCATCTATTTCTTGCATATCATGTTCCTCTTTTCCCCCCAATTGTTGAGTAGCTTCTACATTCATCTCTGTATCTTTAAACAATCCCTTTGTCTCTTTATTGTCTCTTAAAGATTCACACATACTTTTTAACATAAATAATATTTCTTCATACATCTCTAATGTCTTTGCAAATCCATTTTATAGTGATTTAATACAGATTATGAAAAGTATATTTCTCAATATTTAAAAACTCCTACCTAATAAAATTACATCAATCCCATAGTTATACCTCCAAAACCCCTCATTTTATTTCATAATAATTTACAGCCTTATAGTTCCCCAATTATAAATCTCCCAACTGTCCCAATTTTAAAGTTTTATTTAATTTTCCTTCTTCTCTCTTTTCTTCTGCTCTTTTACTTCCTTTGCCTTATAGAATATTCTATCAAATAACATTAATAGTCCAAGTCCAAATTAGTCCAAATTAACCCATGTAATTCTTCCAATCTTCCAATTCATAATCCAATAATCAGTTTTAATAAAGTTTAGTTGTTTACAAATTAGTTCCTTTTATAACTCTTCAAAAGGAAAAAAAAAACATTGAATGTTCTCAAATTTTCCCAGTCGTCTTTTAATATCAGAGTCAAGGTCAGGCCATTCTCCAGATGTTGTTGCTACTATTCTGTGTATTAGGCTTTGTGTGTATTAGATTAGCTTTCATTGATTATACTGTGACTATAGTGTTGCAATACTACACTTTCTCCAGTAGATGGCTCTTTTAATTCCCAAATCCAATGTTAAGCAATTTGTAAAAAAACAACAGCTGATTATCCAATTAATCCAGGGGATTTAAAAATTCAAGTAAGCAAATAAAATCACTTTCAAATTATTTGACCTCTTTTCCAAGCTTTCTGTATTTTATATCTTCTCTCGGTCTTTTTTCACCTCTTCGTTTCTGGAAGGGTTTTCTCCGTGTGTTAATTCACTGCTATTTTAATCTTAGGAGTTTTCTTTTCATATTCTTTTTGTTATTGCAAGTCCTTAGAGTAAAAGTTGGTAATTAACTCACCCAGTTTCAATGTTCTGTCTATACATCACTCCTGCACAAATATTGGGTCCTGATTGTCCCGGCTTTGTGACTGCCAGCAATGGCGGTCATACCAGTTGCCTTTTGGGCGAGCTTGCTTCGGACCTAACGAGGAATTTGTGAGTTCTTTGACCAGAGAATTGTACCTCTTTCCTTCACCTCCCCACCAAGGAGGCTATGACCCCGAAGGGTCTCCCAGCAGCAGTTACTGACTGATTTTTGTGGGGCTCAGCAAAGCCCACTATTTTCCAGCTGTTCTCACTGCAGCTGCAACTGGAAGCAAAAGCTGATGTTTCTGAAGGTATAAAAGGATGCCATACTTTCCCCATGGTGTGCCCTTCCTTACATGCATCTTGTCTGTCTGTTCATGGAATGGTCAACCCAGATCTTCTTTGTGCAAATAAAAGCTGTTTCTTTTCCAAGCCTCTTCTTGGGTCTCTCTCTCTTTGGCATTCTGCTGACTCAAGTATATTTTGGGACCTTACTGTGATTCTCTATGACAAGATTCAAAGTGGTCCTAATGGGTTCCTGGTCTGAAATTCATCAGAATTTCCCTGCATCAAAGGCTAAAATGTTGGACCTCTTTGAACAGAGAAGTGACCGACCAGGTCAGATGCTTCCTTCCACATGGCCCAGTAGATCAATCCTGGTTCCTGCATTCTTCTGCTTTTGACAACAAACTAGAGAAAACCAGTGGAATTTTCCATGGTTCTGATAGAAATGATTTATTCATTTCAAACATTCATTTATCAGTTAACAAGACTTTGGGCCAAATAAACTATTGGAAAGTGCATGTAGTCAAGTATCACAAGAGGAAATTCCTAAAATTAAATTTAGACTGTGGAACAAAAATTATTGTGTTTTGCTGAAATTGGAGTTGGAGACCATGCCCAGTGATAATTGGAAAATGTTTAGTTTCAGAGTTAAATATTTGGTGTTACATCTGAGTCCTCAGATTGCAACCAAGAGATGGAACTATCTTCTCAAATATAAACTCACCTTCTCAAGACGGCCATCATGTTATGAGAGAAGCCACAATGTCTCATCTGTACGTTTAACCCAAATACTCCAATTTCTGAAGGTCTCCTTTCTTCCAGATTCTTCCCTATTTGAGCGATGTGCAGTTCAACAACAGTGCTGGAGATGAAGTCTCCTTCTCAGAAGATGGACTGGGATCTGCTCGTTATGATCTTCTCAACTGGTGTTTCTTCCCCAATCAATCTTTTGTCCCCATGAAGGTTGGGAAAATAAATCCTGAGGCTCCTCCAGGCCAGGATTTCACCATTAACTCTGATGGAATCGTCTGGGCCACAAAAGTGAGTTGCAAGGAAATGTTGCATGTTCAGGGAAAGATTCATTCTCTTCCTGAGATGCAGAACATCTCCTTTACTTGAAAAATATTTGAATCAGAAATCATGGCAGGAGTTTGATGAAAAACATGTTTTGCATGTAACACATTTGAGATCTGGTTTGTTTCATTCCACAAAGGGTTAGGCTTGGGAATGACTTCTTCTTGAAATGCAGGATGCAATTAGAGCCAGCAACAGTGATTTCCAAGGACCATTTCTACTCAGTTGTATCCAGTGGTGGGATTCAAATAATTTAACAATCAGTTCTCTGCCCTAATGATTTCTTCCAACAACCAGTTCACCAAACTTCTCAGAAAGTTAATACTCCCGAAGTGGCGCGAACTGGCTGAATCCCACCACTGGTTCTATCCTCATGGTTCTATCGTTTAGAAATGCTCTAGACCCATCATAAGCCTTTCTCCGAAGACTGAGGTTCCAGTTCCAATCTCCCACATCCATAGGTGTGTCAGGAATGCCACTGGCCTGATTCCCTCAGGAATGCTCTTGATTTCTGAAAAATGGTGACAATATATTTCTTCAGAAGAAATTCTGAACATAGAAGTAGGAATAAGAAAGGGAAATAGGAATGGGGAAAAGAATGAAAGCAGATTCATTTCTTAGGTCATTTGAAGTGTTTCTCTTTTCTCTTTCAGAAGGTGCCCTTTGCCAGGTGTGGCATGAAGAGGTGCCATGCAGGAGAGAGGAGAAGAGTTCCAGAGGGCAAGCCAAGTTGCTGCTACAAGTGTGATGCTTGTCCAGAAGGGACCATTTCTAATCAGACAGGTATACAAGGCTTTGAATGTTAATCCTCCAGGATCAAAGAAGACATCCATTAAGTCATTTTTTTGTTATTGTTATCCTTTTTATGAGATTGACAGGAAATCACATTTTTCAGCAAAACCTTTCAGTTTACAGATATAAACTTTCCTAGCCACAGAGGCCACTTTTCCCTGATAATCAGCAGTTCCAGGCAGGATAACTTTAGGGCAGAATTTACGTCCAACTAGGATTTCCACTCCTCCTCTAACATCCAATTGCAAAAACCACTTCCAAACTTTCCTGAGGAAGTGGGGTGTCTGGTCCAAGCTTTAATTTTTATTATTCAGAATATGCTCCTTCCGTCAGCACTATCAAAATAGACCTGCCAGGGAAAGAGGACATTCATCTATTTATGTCTCTTTGATAGAGCAGAGGGAACAAAAAATGTTTGAATGAACAGATTTGAAGTACAAAACAGAGAGGTTAAGACAGGGATAATGTACACACAAACAAAACAGCATCATTCCTGAATAACAGGTCTGTCCTTCTTCTTTGTGTTCCATTATAAAATGGCCAAAAAACCAGGCAGGAACCTCAGACTGAAAGCCGTATTACTCATGGAAGCGTACAGTGAATGGATAACTGGACCTGAACAAAACCTTGTCTCTGGCTAATCTATCCTCAGGATCATTATAAATGAAGAATGATTTGCTCTTTTCAATGCCCCATAAATTGCACATGGGTTCTTTAATCAATCCCTTTGTGGGTAGGCCAACAGCAGAAAGTCAACACCTGTATCACCCTTGTTGGAGGGATAGTTGCATGGTAGTTGCTCAAGAAATCCTTAGCTAAAGACTTTTGTTTTCAGATGCAGCTTCCTGTAATCCCTGCCGAGAAGACCAATATCCCAACAAGGACAAGAACCAATGCATAGCCAAGAAGATCCACTTCCTTCGCTATCAAGACACCCTGGGATACGTTTTAGCTTTTCTTGCTATCTTTTTCTCTGTGATCACTTCTGCAGTCTTGGTGATTTTCTATAAACATCATGACACACCGATTGTGAAGGCCAACAACCGAGATCTCACCTACATCCTCCTAGTCTCCCTCCTGCTCTGCTTCCTCTGTTCCTTTCTTTTCATTGGTCAACCAGGGAAGGTCACCTGTCTCTTCCAACAATCTGCCTTTGCCATTATTTTTTCTCTTGCAGTTTCCTCTGTGTTGGCAAAGACTGTCATGGTGGTTCTGGCCTTCATGGCCACCAAGCCAGGGAACAAGATAAGGAAACTCTTAGGAAAACCATTGACCAACTCCATTGTCATAGCTTGTCCCCTGGCCCAAGCACTTATTTGTGCCTCCTGGCTGGGAACCTCTCCCCCATATCCAAACTGGGATTTTCATTCCTTGTTTGGAGAGATCATCTGGGAATGTAAGCAAGGCTCAGCTTTAATGTTTTATGGTGTCCTTGTTTACCTAGGATTTTTGGCGCTTGTCAGTTTCACTGTGGCATTTCTAGCTAGGAAATTGCCGGACAGCTTTAATGAAGCCAAGTTCATTATTTTTAGCATGCTGGTCTTTTGCAGTGTTTGGATCTCCTTCCTCCCCACCTACCTGAGCACCAAAGGGAAATCCATGGTGGCTGTGGAAATCTTCTCCATTTTGGCCTCTGGAGCTGCTCTCTTGGCTTGTATCTTTTTCCCCAAATGCTACATTATTCTGCTGAGGCCAGATCTGAATTGTAGAGAAAACATAGTAAGAAACAAAATTTTTTAACTAATGCAATAGTTGGCCTCATTTATATTTGTTTTTGAGGCATGTTTAGAATGTGATAAGATTTCGGAAAAAATGATGACATGAAGGAGAAATTTGTCCATAAAAGACTCAAGTGTTGCACCTGTTTACAATAAACCTGCTTTCAGAAACAATCCCTCAGCCTTTGCTTTATCATGTCTTTCATTTATCGTGTTGTCAAAGTATTCTGGCGAGCTCCAGTGCCCTTTGTGGATGGGAAGCTAGTTGTTGAAGATGCATTTATTGTTTCAAGGAGTTATTTTTTTCTCATTTTATTATTATTTTTTCTTTAAGATAGTATTTTAAAGGTTCAGTATCAGTGTTTTAAGGATAGTTGGTTGTTTCCTTAGATATCTGAGGCTTTATGGAGGTCTATACCACTTATTTTTAATTACATCTCCCTTTTCATCAAATGGTTTCTCATGTGAGAAGAAGAAACAGAAGGAATGTCTGCTAATTTCCCCATAAAATAGCAAACTTGAAAGCTCTGATGTTCAATAAGCTTTATCGACATTTCTATGGCAACACACCTGACACGTATTTTATTAAGAAAGTATTTCTTTGTTGAAGATAGTATCAGTAAAAGGATGGGGAAATAACGGTAGAAAGGTGGGAAAATAACTGATATTTGAAATTATGAATACATATGCTCACATCATCGATCCCTTATGCATATATCCAGTGACATGCAATCAGGGGAGGCACAGCCCCACCACTGTCATCATGAAAAGAAAAAAAACGTAAAAAGAAAAAGGCGAGAGCTGAGGTCAGGCTGAGTTAGTTGCTGCCTCACCGTGGATGACTCTGCTTAACTGTTTAAAAAAGCCTCTAAAAAGCGCCCTCTACTATGAGGCAGGAGAACTGCATGCCTCATCTAGTCTGACTTTAGGCGTTTTATGATCACTCAAGCAGAGTTAAGCAAGGGTCAAAAGCCTAAAAATTCCTCATATAGGTGAGGCACGCAGTTCTCCTGTCTCATAGTAGAGGGCGCTCGTTTGGGCGGGGCTTCTTCAGAGGACCCAAGGCAAGAGCAGAGTTGAAATCCTCTCTGAAAGAGCTGGAAAAGTTACGTGTGGGTCGGAGGGAGGGGGAGGAATTCAAACTTCATCCTCCTGGTGCAGGGCTTTGGGCAAAGGCTGGAGGGAAGGGTTAGGGTTTGATTGCAGGCAAAGCCATGTTGCCTTTTCAAACCTGTAATCAGTGAAGCTGGACTGGATCCTTCTGGGGCTGGGGGAAAGTTTGTGTAATCCAATCCAACGTGTGTGTGTGAGAGAGAGAGAGGGGGGAGGGAGAGAGGAAGGAAGGAGGGAAAAGGAGAAGAAAAAGAAAAAAAAGAAGGAAAATTCTTTCCCACAGGAGAAAAACCAATGCTGTTGCTTTAAATCAGAACTGAGCATGCCTAGCTGTGGAATTCTGGGAGTTGAAGTCCACAATTTTAAAAAAATTGAAACCCACCAATGGGTCAGAGCCTCACCAGCCATAAACCTCACCGCACGTTACCGCCATGGCCTCTGACTTGCTCATGGAAACATGTTTTGGAAGGCATTTTTAAACTTGACTTTAAAAAATATTTTCTTTAATACGTATAATTCTTAGGGAGTTACAAGAAATAGTCTGGTAATTTAAATAAGGAGCAGTATATTAAAAACAGCAGATCAATCAAGAATTGGAATTAGAAGAGAAATGGCATTTTTTTTCTTTATCTTATTTATTGGTGAACCTCTTGCATTTTTTCATGGTGTCTCTGCAGAAAAGAACTCCTTTTTGAAAAGGTTTTTTTATTTTTATTTTCAAACATGTAGCATCAAGTATATTATTACATCTTAACAATCATTATTTTGTATTATCCAGTATTAGACCAATTCCTCTTGCCGTCAATCCACAACAACTGTCGTTTGCTCTTCTGCTTTCCATACACCATATTATACCCTATTTCACCTCTGCCCTCTCTCCTCTCTCTCTGTCCTCCCCCACATCCTTTCTTCCCTCTACCATCTACTCTCTTCTCTACTTCCCCTTCCTCACTCCGTCTCCTCTCTCCTCTTTCCATTCCTTCTCTCTCTCCTCCTCTTTCTCTCCCTTCTATTTCCCTCTCTTCTATCCCCCCTCTTCCTCCTTTCTTCTCCCTTTCTCCTTTGCACTCTCTCCGCTTAGTTTGCATGGTGTATTTCAGCGTCCAAGCAAGTTTCATTCAATATTGATGGTATTAATAATTGTGCAGGTCTTCTCCATGTTGGCTTCCAGTGCTAGCCTCTTACTATTAATTTTTCTCCCCAAATGTTACACTATTTTCCTAAGACCAGATCTGAATACAAAAGAATGTGTGATGTCAAAATAGAACAGTAAATTGAGTTCTGTGTATGTGTTTCCCAGAAATGTCAGTTAATAAATGCACCAAATGGGGTTTGATACTTTAATGTTTTTTAAAGTAAATAAAAAATGAATCATTTCTTTATGTTGGTAGAAATGAACTCTCAGTTATAATAAATGTGTCTCCCCTCTTTTTGTTTTTCAGTGTATGGGAAAGATTCATTTGAACCAGAGACCAGGACTCCTTTCTGTTGAAGCACATTTTTTCTTATTTATGTTCAAGACAAAAGGATGGGCCTAAAGATAAGGTGACCAACTTTTTTACAATGAAAAGGAGGACAAATAAATTGGAAAAAATATATCGTAAATAAAAGAAACATTTTATTCATTGCAACAATAATACACTAAAATATGATATATGCATAATAAAAACATTTGTAACATTTTATATTGTAATTATGCTTACATGCCTGTTAATTATTATTTAAATGAGTACTTTTCCATTGAATTAATATTTTTTGTCAATGTATCATCTTCTAACAATATATTGGAAATATCTAAACAAGAAATATCCTTCATATTGAATTTTACGGCAAGTGCTGCAGCTAGAGTATCAACATTCAATCTCGATTTCTCACTTGTCCAAAAATCATTGGCAATTGAAAAAAACTCTTTCAACTGCTGCATTAGTTCCAGGGCAGCACAACGTAAATTGAACAAGTATAAATAAATGTTCACATGGAATATGTTCATTTTTGAAATGGCTGAAAATATCCACCCATCCTTTATCAATTTCAACGTGTTGATTTTCCCATTGTATTAATTTTTCAGAATTTAAATATACATTCAGTCTTCTAATTTCTTCAAAGAGACAATTGTCATCTATTTTAATGTCTAGCATTTCTTTAGAAAAAAATTCAACACAAGATTCAATATCTGTTCAATATACTTGCGATGAAGTAAAAAAAAACACCATTAAAAACTGTTTAATAAAATACGTCACATAACGCGCAACAGATTAGCCTTCAAATATCGAAAAGGAGGACATGAAGGAGGACACTTTTCGAGGGAGGACAGAACTTACAAAAGAAGGACTGTCCTCCCTAAAGGAGGACGGTTGGTCACCTTATTAAAGAAGGGAGGATTCCCCACCTTTTACATTATATAAATTGATGGACACTGTTCTGACCGAGGCTTCCCAAGAGCATGAAACAAATTCCTTGTCCCAGCAAAAAAAGCTTTTATCAATTTACAGTGAATTCTGCTCATTCACAGGCAGCAAAGTCTTTCAAAGGAGGATTTATAGTCACAGACCTTATCTGGCTTGGAGAGCTGACAGGCTGATATCTGTAGAACCTGGCAAGGAATCTCGGAGAGTCACTATCTGATTAGCGAACTTATTGTCTCCTGCAAACTCCACACCCCTTTCGCTCTGCTTTTATTTCCTCTGGGAGGGGCCATTCATCATCTGGTCTTACTCCCAATTTGACCTCTGTTCTTTAGTAGTTCCCTCCTCTGATAACTCTGGGCATGTGCACACTGGGAACAGGCTCCAGCTGTTCGTCTGCCTCACTGATGTCTGCCTCTCAAGGCAGCTGATGGCTGGCACATGACTCTGGCCGACTCTCTGTCTCCAACACACTGCCCTCATTAGAGCCTTCCCCAGACTCCAGGAATGGCCCATGTTCATCCCCAACCTCCTCACCGTCTGAATCTGCTGCCAGCTCCTCTGGATGTTGGTGGGCCATAACACATACAAGGGATTGGGAACAGAAGCAAGTGAAAAGATAGGGTGTGGGCAACAGCAAGTATGTGATTGGGCACAGGACATCAAGATCTATTGAGATCCACCAGGCAATTAGTTCATAAATAAATATAGTAATGACTCCACATCCCCCAAAATCTTACTCTGCCACTGAAGAAGCTTCTTGGATGAGAAGTGAAATGCCTTAAAGACAAATGAGAAAACCCAGTTGCCTTTGATATAAAAGCACCTTTGGGACAATGGTGACATGGATGAATGACAACCTCTACAGATCTCTGCACATAGGTCCCCAAAAGAACTCATGATCCCCAGGGAAGAAATTGCCTCTCACTGTAATTATCACCATCCTGATTTTTGGAAACTCTTCCGTCACTTCTCCAGTGGCTGCCTTTGGTGTAAACATCAGATTGAATCAAGGTGCAAAGGACTTTGCCTCACAAAAGGGTGCATGAATAAACTTGTACTCTCCGTGTCACAAATTTTGGGACATTCAGGGACTGTGCTTCTCCTTTCCTTTCTCTCCTTTCCAGGTGAAGTTCCGTTTATCTCTCTCTCTCTCAGTCAACAAAGTTACTCTCATTTCCATATTGTGAGAGTGCTTCGAATTATTCAAACTCTCTTGTTGTTCCTCAGAAACAGGAAGGGGATTGATTCAGCCCCATGAATTATGGACCTCCTGCTTCTGCTTCTGCTTCTGCTGCTGATGTCCCAGCCAGTCTTTGGGAAGCTGAGAATGAAGTGCCTGCTGAGTTTGAAGGAGCAGGAGGGGAAAAAAACTACGGAGCTATTACAGGCCAGGAGACCACTTCATTAGCATAGTCTCATTTGCCACAGTAATGTCCCATATAATGCTGCCTTTCAACACAGCTCCTTATACTCAATCTCCCTCGTAAGTCATTCAGTGGGATGGAGTTGCATTCTCTCCATTTGCACTTCTAACATTCTTCTTTTCTTTCAGTTACTCCTATCTTGCGTTGATGGATGACTATAATTTGCTTCTTGTTTTGGACTCTCTTAGCTTAAGACTGAATGGGCTTGTGGAGAAAATAAATGAAAATATACTTTGTTGTTGTTAGAGATGATGTTTATCATGAACATTTTTTACAGTAGCTCATTGATTCATCCAGCCATAATCCTACAGTTCATTTTTGCCATTCAACAAGTCAACAAGAATTCTCAGCTTTTGTACAATCTCACCCTTGGCTACAACATCCATGACAACTATTTGAACAACCTTGGCACTTCTGATGCCTTGCTGGACATGCTCTCTACTGGAGAAGCCAATATTCCCAACTACAGCTGTGGAAAGAAGGACAACCTGATGGCTGTTGTTGATGGATCTCTTGATGACATCTCCATTCAGATGTCAACATTAGTAGGCACCTACAAAGTCCCACAGGTTTGTCTTTGTGTTTCTCTATCTATTAAAGTGAGCAGGTTGTTGGTGGTTGGGTAATAGATTCAACCATATCTTTTCTATGGAATTCACGAGCTGATTTTCACCATGGTCATTGTCAAGGCTAGGGATTGGGATCCACAGTGGGGAGGTAGCCTAAACATTGACTTGTGTAAGTCTTGAGGAACTGGACACAATGTTAAATATGGAACATTTCAGCAAATTTTTAAAATGAACTGATTTGCATTTGCAGTACTCTAGAGATAGAAGACATAACATGTTTTTTTTTACAGAATGCCAATTTTATTAGAAAAAAGAAAGGGCAATATCTTAGACCCCAGATTAGACAAATGATTATATTCAATATTGCTAATATTCTGCGTGTTGTATTCTTTGTCTTGATATGGCTTAGGGGCAAAAAAAACCCCCAATAAACTATTCTAATATGTTTGTGAGAACCACACTGGATGTAGTAAAAGCTTACAGTTTGGACTTGATCTGATCTAAATATAATACACTACTCTTCATTGCTTCTTCAGATCAGTTTTGGAATTGTTCCAGAGGCTCTGAGTGATAAAAGTCAATTTCCTTTTTTCCATGAGATGCTGCCCAAAAATGGGTTCCAATACTCAGGAATTGTCCAACTTCTCCTCTGTTTCAGATGGACTTTGATCGGTCTCTTTCCACCAGACACAGAGGAGGGAGAGAATTTCATGAGGACTTTCACTTCTATGCTTGTCAGGAATGGAATTTGTGTCGTTATCTCACAACAATTCTTAATGACTAGACCTACAGAACCTCTCAGAAATGCCATCTCTAAGTGGAAACAAGTCAATGTCTTTGTTCACTTCATAGAATTTGCTTCTCTTGCGGATAGAATTAGCCACATCCATTTAACAATGGAAGGTTTGCCGGGACCCATTGAAGGGAAAGTCTGGATCACCACAATCGTGGAGAAAGTGGCAGTGATAAGGCATTCACTTTCCAAATATATCCATAGTATTTGGACCTTTGCTTTTCAGGAAAAAAATATATGGCCAAATGATGACGCCTTTCCATCCAGCCTTTTTAGGGATTCCAAATTTGAAGACCAGTCTTTTCGCTGTTCTTTTTCAAAGCATGTCCTTTCTGTCAAGGGCCGGAGACGATGTACCCAGATAGCACCACTGGACACACAAGAGAAAAGGAACAGAGTTCAGATAAAAATTGACCATCGTTTTTACAGTGTTGTTAAGACTCTGGCTGATGTCTTGAATGTTGCCTATTCCTCAATATCTAGGAGGAGAAAAACAGACAAGAAAGAAAGATTGGGAGCACCATGGTTAGAGCCATGGCAGGTATGGGCTCTTGACAAGGATCCATCAAACCTAGTTCCTACTTAGAAAAAAAAATCCAATGCCCCTGTAGGGGAGCCATTACATTTAAAATGTATATATTGTTTATTTTTATTTATTTATTTATTTTGTCAGGCATGTATTAAACAACATATATATTTATAAACATGATTTTGGATACATGAAACGGATATGAATAAAAAGAAAATTTGGGACAGGGATGGTAAGCATGTTGGTGCACTTATGCACACCCCTCTTAGGAATGGGATGAGGTCAACAGTAGACAGTCTAGAATAGAATAGAATGGAATGGAATGGAAGAGAACAGAACAGAACAGAACAGAATAGAATAGAATAGAATAGAATGGCAGATTTGGAAGGGACCTTGGAGGTCTTCTCGTCCAAACCCCTGCCTAGGCAGGAAGCCCTACACCACTTCAGACAAATGATTATCCAACTTCTTCTTAAAGACTTCCAGTGTTGGGGCATCCACAACTTCTGGAGGCAACTTCTGTTCCACTGATTAATTCTTCTAACTGTCAGGAAATTTCTCCTCAGTTCTAAGTTGCTTCTCTCCTTGATTAGTTTCCACCCATTGCTTCTTGTTCTACCCTCAGTTGCCTTGGAGAATAGTTTGACTCCCTCTTCTTTGTGGCAACCCCTGAGATATTGGAAGACTGCTATCATGTCTCCCCTAGTCCTTCTTTTCATCAAACTAGACATACCCAGTTCCTGCAACCGTTCTTCATATGTTTTAGCCTCCAGTCCCCTAATCATCTTTATTGCTCTTCTCTGCACTGTCTCCAGAGTCTCCACATCTTTTCTACAATGTGGGGACCAAACCTGAATGCTGTATTCCAAGTGTGGCCTTACCAAGGCATAAGTTTAAGGTTAAAATTTTGGGGGTTTGGGGAAGAAACCACCGAGTCAGGTAGTGCATCCCAGGCATTGACCACTCTGTTGCAGAAGTCATATTTTCTGCAGTTGAGTTTGGAGCAGTTTACTTTAGGTTTGTATCTATTGTGTGCTCGTGTATTGTGATTGAAGCCGAAGTATTCATTAACAGGTAGGACATTGTAGCAGATAACTTTATGTACTACCCTTAGGTCAGACCAAAGGGGGCACAGCTCTTAGTTGCCTAAGCCCAAAATTTCAAGTCTGGTGCCATAAGGGATTCTGTTGCAAGGAGAGGAGTAGAGGACTCTTCTCGTGAAATATCTCTGGACCCGCTCAGTTGTATTAATGCATTGCAGGTTCCAGACAGATGGGCTGCATTCGAGAATTGGTCTAGCAAATGTTTTGTATGCTCTGGTTAGCAGTACAACATTACCAGAGAAGAAACTACACAAGATTAGGTTAACAACTCTTAATGCCTTTTTGGCAATGTTGTTACAGTGGGCTCTGGCACTTAGATCATTAGATATGAGTACTCCAAGGTCCTTGACAGAGTGAAGGTCATCTACAAGGTCATGTCCACCCAGCTTGTATTTGGTGTTCTGATTTTTTTTTTGCCAATGTGTAAGTCAGAACATTTGTTGGTTGAGATTTGAAGTTGCCAATTGTTTGACCATTCTGACACATAGTCCAGGGTTTTTTTTTTTGAAGGCTAGCAGCATTTTAGGTGGTGTTAAATAGTTTTACATGATCAGTGAAGAGAACGCAGTTGCTTGTAATATGATCCCAAAGGTCATTTATGTAAAGTACAAAGAGTATTGGTCCTAAAACACTGCCTTGGGGGACACTGCGGTTAACAGGTGCAGGATTTGATAGGGCGCTCCCTATTTTGACCACTTCCTACCTATCTGACAGGAATGTAGCTATCCAATTATGCAGGGATCCAGAGATGCCATAAGATTTAATTTTAAAAGTAGTTTATCGTGTACCACTGAATCAAAAGCTTTACAGAAGTCTATGTAAATTGCGTGTATCGCTTTGCCTTGCTCGAGTTGTGTAGTCCATATGTTTTTGCAGTGTAGGAGTTGTAGATTGTAGGATAAGTTTTTTCCTGAAACTAATTTTTTTGTTAGAGAGTAGGCTGTTCATTTCTAAGTGGAGGATAACCGATTGGTTTATGATTGATTCCATGACTTTGCAGGTGACGCCACATGAAGAGATTGGTCTGTAATTTTCAACTAGGCTGGGGTCTCCCTTTTTGAAGATAGGGATGACTGTGGCTAGAGTCCATAGGTTGGGCAAGGAGTTTGTTCTGAAAGATTTTTCAAAGATTATGCTTAGAGGTTCTGCTATGGCAGTGGAAAGCATTTTTAACAAGGAGGCACATAGTCCATCAGGTCCAATAGATGGAGATGGTTTTAGGCTGCATGGTGCCTTTTCAGTGTTATCTTCTGTAAAATTGATTTGTGTTAGATCATTGTAATTATTTGTGGTACAACTAGGAAATGTTGGGCATGAGCCATTGCTGTTTACAAAGACTGAGCTGAAGAATATGTTAAAGATTTTGGCTTTAACGACTTCATCATTACAGTCTTTGCTGTTAGGTCCTTTTAGGGGTGGGATGGATCTTAAGTCTTTAAGTTGGTTGTTAACAAAATTATAGAAGGCACTGTTGGATTTCATGCGCAAAAGGTTTTCCTCTTGTTTGATGTGATAATTGAGGCATTCAGTCTTTATCTGGTGGCATCAGTTTTTATAGCAGCTTTTAAAGTTAGCAACGTAGCCAGTTTTGTTTTTTCGTCAGAGAGATTTATTTTTTTTAGATTGGAGCTTCCGTATTGCTATGGGTAATTTGTTTTTCTTGGTTTTGGAGGTTATTAGTGGTACTTATAGTTTAATGACTATTTGGACTTCGAGCAAAATATATATATATATATATAATAGTCTTTGGCAGTATTACAGCCAGTGAATAGAATGTGCCACAAGAGATGAGAGGTCGGTGTCTATGAGATTATAGTTGGCTTTTTTAAAGTTATACTTGGGTATAATTATATTTATAATTGTAAATATATTTTACAATTTAAATACATTCAATTTAAATAATGTAAATGCAATTTAAATAAATGTTACAATTTAAATAAAAACCCTAATGGTTTTTTAATTAGCATGATAGAATTTTACATTCATAAATTTCAGCCATGGTGACATAGTTAGAATGCAAGTATTGTTGGCTAACTCACTGCTCACTGCCAGGAGTTTGATCCTGACCAGTTCAAGGTTGACTCATCCTTCCATCCTTCCAAGGTTGATAAAATGGGGACCCAGATTGTTGGGGGCAAGTGGTTGATTCTGTAAACCACTTAGAGAGGGTTGTAAAAGCACTGTGGTATATAAGTCGAAGTGTGATTGTTATTCACGCAAATAATGAAGGTGGGGACTGAACATCTCTTGTTCACTGGCTCAGTTTTAAAATTGCTCCTCCTTGTAGGATGTTTCAAGTTGCTTTCAAAATTCCTGGATGTTTCCATTCTAGTTCCATCCCTTTCTGGAGAAGAATGAATTTTGCAATTTTTCCTGGGAGAAACTATACTTGGACCAAAGGGGAAATGTAGCAGCAGATCTGAATATCATAAGTTGGTTGCTTTTCCCCAAGAAGGATTCCATCAAAGAACAACTGGGGAGCTTTGAAAGACAAAGGCTTATTATCAACCAAGATGCTCTTTCGCGGCTAAAGTCGCTCAACAAGGTGGTTGAAAATATTGGCAACTTTTCTCTGTCTGTATAGTTGGTGTTAGTATCCCCTGAAAGAGCAGGCTCAGGTATTTTTAAAGAGCCATTATTTGACCAGTTATTTATGCCTCTGTCTCAACTGACTGGGATAGGCCTCCTGCTGCTAGGAAAGGGATCCAAGATGTTCAGGCAAAGAGGAACCATAATGATGTCAGGTTCCAAATAGCATCCAAAAGTAAATCAGAGTCAGAGGTAAAGTATTGCTCAAAGTTCCAATTTATTAAAAGAGCCATGTTGGCACATCTGGGAAAACCGTCTGATGTGAAATAATGCCTTAATCTAGAAAAATAAAGGACTGAAAGTTACCTTGACCCCTCCAAAAAGCTTTCTTGACTCTTGAAATAATGAGATAATGAGAGTTCATTTGTAATGAAATGCTACTTAGATTTGATCTTTGGCTTCCAAGCCATCTAAAAACCTTTTGAATGCAATTCTTTATTCTGATTGATCAGCTACCTTAAGTCTTCCACTGAAACAAAAAGTGATCTAAATTTAAGTAATAAAGAAATGTGGGTCTGTCTTTCCATATCATCTAATTGTAGTTCTAATTTTGAGAGACGGTGGAGAATAAGTGGTTCTGCAGTGCTATGGTTCTGGGGAAGAGATGGGATTCAGCAGGTTCTGACCAGTTCTGGAGAAAGGTAGCAGATATTTTGAGTAGTTTGGAGAAGCGATAAATACCACCTCTGACTGGCCCCATTTATTCTCTGCCTCCTGAGTCCCAGCTGATCGGGAGGAAATGGGGATTTTGCAGTAACCTTCCCCTGCCACGCCCATGAAGCCACGCCCACAGAACCAGTAGTAAAATTGTTTTAATCCTACCTCTGTTTTGGGGGGCTCAAAGAGTTGAACACAACTAGCAATTAACAACAAAACTGTAATTGTTCAATGAAAAGGACCTCGTCTTGAATACCTCACTTGGCCTTAGACATATCCCTTTCCCACACAGGGCTCATGCACATGTCTCATGTGCTGCACCAAAAGATGCCTGGCTTACCCTTTTTGAGGGACACATTCTCATGACTTCACCTCCACTCGTCCTCACCATAATTCCAGAAACTAGACAGTAATCTTTAGTCTTATTTCACCAGCATGGCAGCTGTACGAATTGAAAATATAAACATACAGATATAACTAAATAATACCTGATTTGAGGTTGACAGTCCCAGTTTGTGAGGAATGTTTTCTTAATTTTTTAATTGGAACAGGGATTTGGATTATTTTCAAAGGGAATTGGCTTTGGAGTGGTGCAATGGCCCAGAGGTGAAGCTCTCACCTCACAATCAGGGGGCTGTGAGTTCAATCCTAGGTAGAGGCAGATATTTCTCTCTCTGGAAACACTGAGAATATATCTGCTGAACACAACTCCGCATTGGCAACAGGAAGGGCATTCGGCCATTAAACACTCTGCTAGCTCCATTCAGTGGACCAGACTCCACCCCGCAAGGGATTATGGGTCATTAAAAGAAGAAGTAGCTTTGCAGTATTTTATGCAGTCCAGAAGAAACCTTTTCCTCATCAGAAGTTTCTTTCTTAAGCACAGCTTAATTTTATAAAAATTTTGGCAGACGTTTTGGAATGAATTTTGTTTTTCTGCTTAGTCTCTGCCTCAGTCCAAATGTGTGGACAATTGTCCCCCTGGATTTGTAAAAAAGGGTCGGAAAGAAGAACCCATTTGCTGCTACGATTGTATTCCTTGTCCGGAAGGGACCATCTCCACACAGGAAGGTGAGTGACACCAGAGGAAAGGGCATTGGATTCAACCAGAGCATTTGATCAAAGTGCATGTTGAAAGACATTTTATTCTTCATTGCTATTTTTAACATCTCCAATTTATTCCATAATGGGAGGAATAAGATCTCGAATAAGATCCAATCCATTTCCGTGTTTTTGTAAATGCTCATTGATATCTAATGCCTGATCCTAATAAAAATAGAGACTGAATTCTTTTTAAATGATAAAAAGTAAATAAAAAGCAATAAAATAAGGGGCTGCCACAAAGAAGAGGCGGTCGACCTATTCTTCATAGCAGCCAAAGGCAGGACAAGAAACAAATGACGGAAGCTAATCAAGGAGAGAAGCAACCTAGAACTAAAGAGAAATTTCCTGACAGTGAGAATAATTAATCAGTGGAACAACTTGCCTCCAGAAGTTGTGAATGCCCCAACACCAGAGGTTTTTAAGAAGAGATTGGATAACCATTGGTCTGAAAGGCTATAGGATTTTCTACCTAAGCAGGGGGTTGGACTAGAAGACCTCCAAGGTCCCTTCCATCTCTGTTATTCTGAATTGATTACCTGGCACACTCTTCCTTTTTTGGCGGTTCTTTTTTAATGATTGAATGATTTTGAATCCTGTTTACCTGGCACATGAAAATTTCTATTGCTCAAATTGTTGGGGCCCTACATTGTTCCATACTATACCACTACTGTCAAGTTTCCTAACGATGCCGTAACTGATTCATAATAATTGAGCCAATGTTTTAATACAAAAACCAGTGATTTATTGATAGCTTCATTAGGGCAGATTTGTTTGCAGCCAAATCTTTGCTTTGTTTATCTGCTTCTGAACTTTACCCCTGTTCCTTCCCTCCCCTCAGTCTGTGTCATAAATCACGTTACCCAATAGATACACCCCTTCCAACCCAGCAGCAATAATCTGAGATCCCATTCCAGCTGACAGTATGCATGGAATTCACTCCCACTCATTCTGACGCCATGACAACACGGTGAGTTGACAACTACTATGTAAGCTACACAGGCTCCCAGTTTCTCTCCAAGTGCAATTAAATTCACTTTCAAAGCCCTACTAGGCATAGGACCAGGTATCTCTGGGGCTTCTTCTCCCTGAAGATATCTACTTGTCCCACCATTGCAGGTCTAATAGACACACTGTATGTTCCCTAAAACATTGATACCAGGTTACTCCAAAGCCTGCCCTTTTTTGTTGCAGCTCCTGCCCTTCTGAACACCCTCCCCATTGAAACCCTAACCTCCTAAACAGCCCCCCAATCATAAACCTTTGGAGACTTTTTCCTCCAGGCTTTGGGATGAAGTGATTACAACAAGGCATATTGGTTCAGTGAAGGCATATTTTTATCTTTCTATGTCTATATCTATGTTTCAGTTTACCAATTACTAGGGCTTTCTTGTCTCTCAGTGTCAGCTGTTATCCAGAGAAGGTCTTTCTTGGAAAGTGAAAGGAAGGACTATAAAAATAATATTACTTACTGTTTTCTCAGATACTGAAAAATGCACCAAGTGCCCAGATAATCAATATCCAAATGATGACAGAGTCCAATGTATCCCCAAAAGAATATCCTTCTTGTCCTATGAAGAACATCTGGGCATCATCCTGGTCTCCTTTGCTGTACTCTTGTTTATAACAACAGGCTTTGTTTTAGCCATATTCCTTAAATACCTAGAAACTCCCATTGTCAAAGCCAACAACCGTGACCTCTCCTACATCCTCCTGGTTTCCCTCTTACTTTGCTTCTTGTCCTCCTTTCTCTTCATTGGGCGACCAAGGAAAGCCACCTGCCTTCTCCGACAAACCATGTTCAGCATCATCTTCTCAGTAGCTGTGTCTTGTGTGTTAGCCAAAACAATCATGGTAGTGCTGGCCTTCCTGGCCACAAAACCAGGGAACAGGGTGAGGAGATGGTTGGGTAAGAGCTTGGCCAATTTCATCATCCTTTCTGGTTCTGCTGGAAAAATTGTAATTTGCGCAATCTGGCTGGGAGTTTCTCCTCCATTTCCTGATTTTGATCTGCACTCGCAATCAGGAGTGATCATCCTTCAATGCAATGAAGGCTCTGTCACCATGTTTTATGTTGTTCTCGGCTACATGGGCTTCCTTGCTGCTATTTGCTTCACAGTGGCTTTCCTGGCCAGGAACTTGCCTGGGGCCTTCAACGAAGCCAAACTGATCACCTTCAGCATGCTGGTCTTCTGCAGTGTCTGGATCTCCTTCCTGCCCACTTACTTGAGCACCAAAGGGAAATCCATGGTGGCCGTGCAGGTCTTCTCCATCTTGGCTTCTGGTGCTGGCCTGCTGGGCTGCATCTTCTTCCCCAAGTGCTACATTATCATCCTGAGACCAAATCTAAATACTAAGCAACATTTAATGATAAAAGTTGGTATCTGATCATGAAGTAGTTTCTTAGGTTCATAACACTTAATTATTTATTGCAGTTATTATTGAGTTTGTATGCATGTTTTGACAATTAAGGTTATTTAAAACAAAAGGAAATAAACATATAAAGTATGTAAGACTAACTAATAATAATAATCAAAGTGTAAAATAAAAAAATAATAATTTCAATTGTCATGAAATTAGGGAAGGACAAGATAAGAAATGACATTTTATTATTATATAAATTATATAATATCCACATAATGCATCTACAGATAAGACGAGATTTCCCAGATTGGGGTGTGGGGGAGGAATATGACATCATCTATCTCCAGTCCACACCACAGTCTTTTCAGCAGTCCCAAGAAGGCTTAATAACCATTTGCACTACCTCTGTGATCCAGAGGACACAGATAAATCTCCAAGCAGCCTCAATGACTCTCTAAACGAATGCAAATGACCAGCTGTTTTGAAGGACTATAAATCCTTCAATTCCCCACTCAGAGGGGAAGAAGCTTCTTAGATGAGAAGCGAAATGTCTTTAAATAAAAACAAGAAAGTCCAGGTACCTCTTGAAAGAAGGACCTTTGGGACATCACCATACTATAAATCTACACTTCAACTGTAGTCTCAAGGGATGATAAAATTGAACAAAGCAAAAAAAAAAGCACAGGGTGAGTAGACAGGCCTTCTTTGCAAGGGCTGGAATTTAGAAATCACTGTGGGTAGAACTTTACCTCAAATTTTCAACACTATGCTCATCAAATAAAACATCTTTTGTTCCTTAATGCTTAAGCATTGATTTGGTAGATAGCTTCAGATCCCAATAATGGAGCATCACAATGGAGTTGGTTGGTGAACTAAGAGGCAATCCTACCTCCCCCCCACACGTCCAGCTACTTGCCTCCCCATCAATTAACTATAATTCTATCTTGATTGTAGTTTCCATTTTCATTGTTTTAGAAATATTTTGCTTTTATGATTTTAATGCATTTAACGTCATAAGCCTCCCAGAGTTGTTTCGAAACAAGATGAATGGCAAAAAAGCCAAATGAATGAACAAACAAACATTTGAAACAAGTTTACCAGTCAGTGGGTGGTGTCCTCTTTAGGCTATTTAAAAATGAAGCATATCACATCTTTCCATCTTTGTAAAAACTTTTATTTTTTGTAATATTTTGTAATATACAGTAAAAAGGTGATTTTAGAGTTGTTTTTGGAAAACTTTATAAATGCTTTTTGAAACTGATTTAAAGACTGTGAAGCTAATTACAAAGAATCTCTAGTGTGGGAAAAAAGTGTTCTTGTTTGCTAATCAATTGAAAAAACAAAACTTTGAAAGTGGATTACCAGAACACAAGATGACTGCTTTAAAGGAATCATGTCTCAGGCCTGTAGTTATGTTCCTTTTAGGATCTTTGGCCTGCCACACTCTCTCTTATTTCATTATGCTGTTTCATTAGTGTAGTAATTGGGAGGGGGAATAGAAAATAGTAGAATTGTGGAATGTGTTGTTGTCATTCCTTTATAGAAGCCAAGGTCATCTTTTGTCTCCGCACCTCTGCACCTGACCAGAATCAGCTGGGTGGAGATGCCAGCATGGACGAAGAAGATTGGACCATGTGATGGATTTATGGGTGTGGGGAAAAGATCATGAACTTTAAACTGGGTGGAATCCCAGGACATTTTTCAGAATTGGGATTTCCACAGCTGCTGCCAACATGTCTGTCTTATTAAACTGGAACTTTAAGGATAGCTCTGCCTTGGACTCTGATTTAATTCTGCATGATATTTGGAATGCTGACATCATGTTATTTATGGGCCAGTAAAATGCTAGAACTTTTTAACACTTTACTTCAACTAGAAATGACTAGTGAAGGCAAAGAAATCCTTTAGGAGACAACTGAAATGGATTGACTGGAGTTAGAAATGCACTTGGATGACCACTTCAAAATTGAACAGGACATCGTGGATTACCCCGACAGACTGAAATATATACATATTGTTTTTGTTTTGATCATGGAAAGATAATGAGAATTTTGAAAAGAGGAAAAGATGATAGAAGAAAACAGGAAACAGGATTATTTTTTAGTTATTTGCTTGTTTGTTTGTTTATTGGATTTAAGAATGGTTGGGAGAAAAAAGGAATATAACATATATAGAACATATACACATATACATACACATACAGTACATATATACGTACGTACAGATATATGTATGTATATGTACACACACACACACACACCATGCCAGACTAATCTTATTGCATTCTTTGACAAAGTGACAAAATTAGTGGACCAGAGGAATGCCGTCAATACAGTTTACTTGGGCTTCAGTAAGGCATTTGATAAGGTAGACCATAACCTACTTAATAGAAAGAACGACTAGGGGAGACATGATAGCAGTATTCCAATATCTCAGGGGTTGCCACAAAGAAGTGGGAGTCAAACTATTCTCCAAGGCACCTGAGGGTAGAACAAGAAGCAATGGGTGGAAACTAATCAAGGAGAGAAGCAACTTAGAACTGAGGAGAAACTTCGTAAAATTTAGAACAATTAATCAGTGGAACAGGTTGCCTCCAGAACTTTACTTTACTTTACTTTTATTTAGATTTTTATACCGCCCCCTCTCCCCAAAGGGACTTGGGGAGGTGTACAGTCAAATAAAAACACATCAATAAATAGAAAATACAAACACAAAGAGGAGGCAATAAGAAACTGTACATATCTGAAGTAAAGTAGTTAAAAGCAATATTTAAATACCCTAAAAATACCCAATTAAAATATCTGCCAGGAGGTAGAATAAAACTATAAATGGGCCAGGCCGGCTAAACGGAACAGGTGAGTCTTCAGTTTTTGTCGAAAGGAGCGGAAGTCGGTGGTGGTTCTGATATCGGGGGGGAGGTCATTCCAGAGGGTTGGGCCCATCACAGAGAAGGCTCTACTCCTAGGCGCCGCCCGTTGGCATTGCTTAGCGGACGGCACCCGGAGGAGTCCTTCCCTGTGAGAGCGAATCGGTCGCAGGGAAGTGTGTGGTAGGATGCGATCCCGCAAGTACCTAGGTCCTGTGAAGTTGTGAATGCCCCAATACTGGAAGTCTTTAAGAAGATGTTGGATAACCATTTGTCTGAAACGGTGTAGGCAGGGGGTTGGACTAGAAGACCTCCAAGGTCCCTTCCAACTCTGCTATTGTATAATTGTATTACTACTAGATAAAGTAGAAGAATGTGGGTTAGACAACATCACCACCAGATGGATTGGTAACTGGCTGACCAACCATACTCAATGTGTAGTCCTCAATTGAACTGCATCTACATGGAGGGAGGCATCCAGTGGAGTACCCAAAGGCTCTGTTTTTGGCCAGGTACTCTTCAAAATCTTCATCAATGATTTGGATGAGGGAACAAATGGGGAACTCATCAAACTTGCAGATGACACCAAACTGGCAGGAATAGCCAACACTCCAGAAGATAGGCTTAAGATACAGAAGGATCTTGACAAACTTGGACATTGGGCACTATCTAATAAAATGAAATTCAATGGTGAAAACAGTAAGGTTCTACATTTAGGCAACAAAAACGGAATGCACAGGTATAGTATAGGTGGTACCTTGCTCAACAGTAGTAACTGTGAAAAGGATCTTGGAGCCCTAGTGGACAACCATTTAAATATGAACCAGCAGTGTGCAGCAGCTGCCAAAAAAAGCCAACACAATTCTAGGCTGCATCAACAGAGGGATAGAATCAAGATCACATGAAGTGTTAATACCACTTTATAAGGCCTTGGTAAGGCCACAGTTGGAATACTGCATTCAGTTTTGGTCACCATGATGTAGAAAAGATGTGGAGACTCTAGAAAAAGTGCACAGAAAAGCAACAAAGATGATTAGGGGACTGGATACTAAAACATATGAAGAACCGTTGCAGGAACTGGGTATGTCTAGTTTAATAGAAAAAAGGACTAGGGGAGACATGATAGCAGTGTTCCAATATCTCAGGGGTTGCCACAAAGAAGAGGGAGTCAAACTATTCTCCAAGGCACCTGAGGGCAGAACAAGAAGCAATGGGTGGAAACTAATCAAGGAGAGAAGCAACTTAGAACTGAGGAGAAATTTCCTGACAGTGAGAACAATTAATCAGTGGAACAGAAATTGCCTCTAGAAGTTGTGAATGCTCCAACACTGGAAGTCTTTAAGAAGGTGTTGAATAGACATTTGTCTGAAACAGTATAGGGTTTCCTGCCTAGGCAAGAGGTTGGACTAGAAGACCTCCAAGGTCCCTTCAAACTCTGCTATTGTATTGTATTGTATTGACATACATTTACACATAAAACACACACACATATACAGTATAGACACACACATATACACCAGTGACGTGCAGTCAGGTGAGACAGGGGAGGCACAGTCTCACAACTGTCATCATGAAAAGAAAAAAATGTAAAAGGAAAAAGCTGAGCTAGTTGCTGCCTCACCATGGATGACTCTACTTAACTGTTTAAAAAAGCCTCTAAAAAAGCGCCCTCTACTATGAGACAGGAGAACTGCATGACTTACCTAGTCTGACTTTAGGCGTTTTATGATCACTCGGGCAGAGTTAAGCAAGGGTTAAAAGCCTGAAAATTCCTGACGTAGGTGAGGCACGCAGTTCTCCTGCCTTATAGTAGAGGGCGCTCATTTGGGCGGGGCTTCTTCAGAGGACCCGAGGCAAGAGCAGAGTGGAAATCCTCTCTGAAACAGCTGGAAAAGGTACGTGTGGGGTCGGAGGGACGGGGAGGAATTCAAACTTCATACTCCTGGTGCAGGGCTTTGGGCAAAGGCTGGAGGGAAGGGTTAGGGTTTGATTGCAGGTAGAGCTACGTTGTCTTTTCAAACCTGGAATCAGTGAAGCTGGGCTGGATGCTTCCGGGGCTGGGGGAAAGTGTGTGTAGTCCAATCCAACGTGTGTGTGTGTGTGTGTGTGTGTTTGAGAGAGGGGGGAGGGAGAGAGAGAGGGGGGAAGGAGGGGAAGGGAGAAGAAAAAGAAAAAAAAGAAGGAAAATTCTTTCCCAAAGGAGAAAAACCAATGCTGTCACTTTAAATTGGAACTGAGCATGCCTGGCTGTGGAATCCTGGGAGTTGAAGTCCACAAGTCTAAAAAAATTTGAAACCCACCACTGGGTCAGTGCCTCACCAGCCATAAACCCCACCGCACGTTACTGCATATATCATTTTCTCCTCCTTTCTCAAATGTATGAATTTGAGTTCACTCTTTGGTCTTCAAGCATTCCTCTCACTATTCCCAGGATAAAATTTATCCTATGCCCACTTTTATCAAACAACACTGCTGTGAGACTTGATGTTGATAGTCCTTATCAAACTTTCTATGGCAACACACCTGATATGTATTTTAGTAAGAGAATATTTCTGTGTTGAAAATTGTAAGAGTAGAAGGGTGGGAAAATAACTGATATTCAAAATTATGAATAAGTATGCTTACATCATCTATTCCTTATGCATATATCATTTTCTCTTCCTTTTTCAAATGTATAAAAATGAGTTCATCCTTTGGTCTTCAAGAGTTCTGCCCACTATTCTCTGGAGAAAATTTATCACAGGCACATTTTTAACAAACAGTACTAATGTGAGACTTGATTATTGGTTTTTGGTCCTGCATTTGAAACCACAGAGGGAGAGAGCCTGAAGGATTAAGCAGTTGTAATAGCTACATAAACTACTTAAACATTACAGATAGTCCTTATTTAGCAACAATGATTAAACAGTAACTTTGCAACACATCACATTGCAACTTTGCAACACATCACATTGATAGGAAGGGGACAATTGGCTGCAATTGCCCAGCCACCTCACCCCAGCCTCCCCATCCCAGCTAACCCAACATGGCCACCCCTCCCTGTCAGCCCCTCCCCAGTTGATCCTCCCAAGCCACCCCTCCCCAGCTGCTCTCCCTCACTGACTCATCCCAGTGATTCACTGCACTACAAATTGACCAGGGAGATTTGTGATGCAGGACAATTAGTCATGGGGGTCTCAATCTTCCCAGACCAAATCCACTCCCAGAAGGTCCTTCCCACTGCACCAACCTCCTCCTACACTGACTCCTGGAAATGGGGCCCCTTCCCCCTTTTTTCCATCTCTTCCCACATGAGAATCACTCTCAGAGAGGAGGGATCGGTGCCAGGTGGGTTGCGGAGAGTAAGAGTCTCTATGTCAGATCTGCCATAAAGGATGGGGGAAGATATGTGGGGGAGGAATGACAGGAAAAGGAGGCAACCACCGACAATGACTGAATGATCCAAGGAGTTTGAGTTTTGAGTTTTATTAAATTTATATACCGCCCCCCTCTCCCCGCAGGGACTCGGGGCGGTGTACAGACGGTACATATAAAAACAACAAAGCAGGACACAAAAACCTTGGACAACCAACATAAACAGGCATGGGAACAGAACACAGGCACCAAACTTTAGAATTGTTACCAAAATAACTAACTTTAACCTCATGGGAAACCAACAACATGACACATGGGAAGGACCTTGGAAAAGGGAAAATTACATGGTTTATGTGGGAATCTTCAGATCTGGCTTTGCTTACATTGTAACCACTTGACTTTTAGTAAAAGTATATCCCACTCTAGAAATACAGTCAAGGATTTTTCTTTCCTAAATGTGTAAACTGGGACAGGTCTTACATTCTGTCCACCACCAAGGCCAACAAAGGCATTATGCAACTTTTGCTCCCACCTAAAGGCTCCTAGATGGTGCCTCCTAAATTATGGGCTCTGTCACTCCTGGAATGATTGAGAATTTTCTCTCCCCCCCCCAAGTTAGTTTTACAGAGAGCACAGTCCTGCCCTGCATTGATAGCACTCTACAACTTGAGGGGCCCTCTTTGAAAACTGAACACTTCAGGCCATGGAATTGGTCATCAAATTGAAGCTCTGGGTTGGCTGCACATGGTGGGGACAGAGGCTGTCTGGTCCATATATTCTCCCTACACACTTCAACCAAAGGGAGGCAGCTCAAAGGGAGTCAAAAGCCAAGCATGTTCACTCCTGCCATGACCTGGGTTGTCGAGTTTGCCAAGAGTGATGCACGAGTTGTAGCCCACTGTGGGTGCAAGGTAGGACTGTGCTCTCCGTGCAATTATATGGTGGGAGCAAATTCTCAATCACTCCTGGAGGGAAGGAGATGAGTCTGAAGCGGGGCAGCTCACAGGGAATCAAAGGGTGCCCCCTCTCTGGAAGGAGCCTCTAATCTAGCAATCACCCTATAGGTGAGTCCACTGGGACCACCATTTGCTGGCTTTTCTGGTGGACAGAGCCCTTTACTTACTCCAGCCCACCTGGCCCCCAACATGGGAGAAGGCAAAAAGAATGGGGAAGGGACCCCAATTCCAGCTGGCTGTATAGGAAGAAGATGTCGGTGCAGTGGGAAGGACCTTCTGGGACCGTTTTTTTTTTCTAGGAACAGTTGAAATATGTGTGGCTAATTATCCCACGTGGCAATTATCCCACCGTGACTTGCCCAAGAAGAGGTAATGGGGGAGGAGCAGATGGGAAGGGTCACCAGGGTGGGGCAGCTATGGAAAGAAGGATGCCAAGGGTTGACTGGGGTGAGTGGCAATGATGAGGTGGGTGCAGGAACTTTTGGTAGACCCTATATTGACAATGTTCATAGGACTATAAAGCATACAAAATCTGTTCTTATTCCATAAATGTTCAGACAAGTTCACTTAGCAAAAAATTCCAGCCAGTGGCCTCATTCAGTTGTGGTCATTTGGAATCTGGTGGCCGCTTCTGTAATTGCACCAAGTGGCCGTGTGACAAAATCATTCGTTCTGCTTCCCTCTTGAAGTTTGTGGAGCATTGCAGAAAACTCCGGAGATCCAGCAAAGATGAAGTTTCAGGTGGGGGTCAACAACAGTGATTTTGTTTATTTATTTCATTTTTATTTATTTTGTTATCTTACATTAAAAGGAGAAAATTTGCTATTTAAAATTAGTATATTGATTTAATTAAAAAAATCAAAAACGATATAATAAATATAAAAATTAAACACAGAAGGAATTGAAAATCCTTAGGTGACATTATACAGGCCATCCTCAACTTACAACAGTTTATTTAGTAACTGTTCAAAGTTACAAAGGCACTGGAAAAAGTGACTTATGACCATTTTTCACACTTACGACCGTTGCAGCATTCCCATGGGCATGTGATCAAAATTCAGGCACTTGGCAACTGACTCATATTTATGACGGTTGCAATGTCCCAGGGTCACGTGATCCCCTTTTGCGACCTTCGGACAAGCCAAGCCAATGGGGGATGCCAAATTCACTTAACAACCGTGTCATTAACAACTGCAGTGATTCACTTAACAACTACAGCAAGAAAGGTTGTAAAATGGGGCCAAAGTCACTTAACACATGTCACACTTAACAACATAAATTTCAGCCTCAACTGTGGTCATAAATTGAGGACTACCTGTATAGAGGTCTAGGCATCGAGAGCTGGGATCATGGAAGACCAAAGCTCTTTGCCTTTAGGGGGATGCAGACAGCAAGAGAAGAGGACAAGAGGAGAAGGTGGCAATTGGGGGCATCTCTGAGAAGGACTATTTATAGTACTTATAGGTGTCCTCAGCTGACTTGAGACTGGAGGAAGCATCTGGACTTGATTCTGCCATATGGAGTCATGTCCCCTCCTGCCCAGGGAAAGGGGGACAGGCGACATGAGTCAAGATGGGAGGGGACAGATCTCATCTTGGGTGCCAGGATATTCCACAATAGAAAAGATTCTCCTTCTAGACCTGCCAGCTGAAGCTCTGACCACAAAGGCCTGCAGTATGGCCCTTCTGCCGAATTGAGAGGAATGGGCCAAAAGCATTGGGTGAGATGGTTCCCCAAATACGATCATAGGGCTGGAAAGGACCTTGGAGGTGTCGTATTCCAACCCCTTTCCCAAGGCAGGAGTCCTTATACATTCTGAACCAACGGCTGTCCAATCTCTTCTTAGAAACCTCCAGTGATGGGGCACCCATAACTTCTTCCGGCAACCTATTCCATTGATCAAGTACTCTCTCTCTCTCTATCAGGAAGTTTCTCCCCCATTCTAGGTTGGCTTTATTATTAATAAGTTTACAACCATTACTTCTTCTCCTTCCCTCCAGGACTTTGGAAGATAAATTGACCCCTTCTTCTCTGGGAAAGCCCCTCAAATATTGGTAGATTGCTATCTACAGTATGTGCCTTTGGCGTGTGACCCTGCTGGCCACATCACCATGGAAATTGTTTTTAGACAACGCTTGTTCTCTTGGCCAAGAAACAGAAAGGAACATCATGCCCTAGAGCCAGACACAACTGAAATTGAAACCGTTACCTTTTTGCTGTCATTTCAACCCTAATCCTTTAGTGCAGACATTCTATTTCCCTTAAATATACATCATATGATTTCATGTCCAGGTCTTTTATCATCTTTGTGGCTCTTCCATAGATTCTATGGTCTCAGCATCATTTTCCATCATGGCAACTTGACAATTTAGGTCTCCTGGTCCAATGCTATGTAGGACTTTCACTGTGATAACCCAAATCTTGAACTGGACATGGATGCAAAGCAGAAACCAATGCAGCTTGTATAACAGGGCTATTGCATGTGCCATTCCAGGGGTAGATAATATTATCCACCCTGCTGCATTCAGCATCAGCTGTAGCTTCCAAATGCTCCTCAAAGGTAGCCCTTTGTAGAGCACATAACATTAATTCACATAAGAGATGACCAGGGCATGACCTGTCTGGAGCTGCAGAAAGCTTTAGACTCTGGCTGGTTTCCCACCACTTCGGCATCCCTGAAAGGCGACTCCGCATTCTCCCTTTCCTTTGTCTCTCCTCCCTTCAAAAGCTGTGAGGTGGTTTCTTAGTGCTGGTTGCCAAGCTGGCATGACCCTGCAAGCGCACATCCTCCTCCCCCATCCTCCTCCTCCTCCTCACTCCCCAAAGGCTCTTTTCCTCCTTCTTGGAGCTCAGCAGGAGCTGGGCACAAGGGATGAGAAGCTGCTTTTGAAACCACACCTTGGAAAACTTCTCCGGGAAGGAAGGCGGGGAACCAGTGGGGGGAGGGATGCCCTGGAACGCCCCCGTGCTTTGCTGGCAGCCACGCCTCCTAGGGAAGTTCGGGGAGGTCCTAGGAGGCTGGTTGCGCCACGCAAGCTACCGCCCGCGAGTGGTGATGGAACGGGCGGGGGAAGCAAGCGAGGGGGTGGGGCAGACGCTCCATAGGGAATGAGTTCCAACCGGTTTGGTAGATTTGTGGAACCTCTTCTACCAAACTGGTTAGAACCGGCAGGAACCCACCCCTGCTGTAAGTTCACCTGAAACACAGACATACAACGGGGTATCATCTGCATACAGAAATATCTCATTCTATGGTAACATGTAGATGTTAAATGGGAACAGAGAGAGCACCAAGTCCTCTGGCATCCCACAAAGCAGGGGCTGCATGGTGGACCTCTCATTCCCCCTCGAGATCAATTGGGATTGGCCATGGAGGAAAGAGATGAACCAGCACAAAATTCTACTCCACTCCCCAAAGTCCTGGAACCGACTCAAAAGTATATATCATATACATATCATATATATAGGTCAATCATATCAAAAGCCATGGAAAAGACCACAAGAACAAGAATGGATTCATGACCTTCATCCTGCTTCCACCTGAAAAGTGTGAGTAATGGTGTTTCTGTCCCATTTCAGGCCTGAAACCATGACCAGATGAAATCTAGATACTCCACTTAATCCAGGTGTTAGGGTTCTAAATACCATGCAGAAATAAATCATTGTCCAAGGCAAAACATCCTTAAAGGTGCAATTTATTCCGCAGGCATGTTAGGACGGCTATGGAAATTCCAACTCTAAATTACATCCTCTAAGTTCAACCAGTTGAAAGTTCATGATCTCTCCCCACACCCACAAATCCATCACATGTTCCAATCATATTCTTCCATGCTGGCATGTACACCCATCTTCTTCCGGCCAGGTGTCGAGATGCGAAGACAAAAGATGACCTTGGCTTCTACAAAAGAATGTCAACAATCCATTCTACAATCCTACTCCTTTCTATTCCCCCCTCCCAACTACTACACTAATGAAACAGCATAGAGAATTATTAAAAAGTGTGGCAGGCCAAAGATCCTAAAAAGAATATAATTACAGGCCTGACACCAGGATCCTCTCAAGGTGCAGCCCTACCACTTTCTCAATCCCCTTCTCTTAAAAGAGGAGATGGGAGACTCAATGAAATAATCAGCATGATGAAGTCTAGCAAACGTTTCTTGAGGAGAGGCCACAACAGAAACTCTTTAAAGGATGCTGGGAAGACCCTCTTTCTCAAGGATGAATTAACCATCATTAGGACCCACTCACATGATACTTTCCAAGTGGCCTTGACCAGCCAAGAGGGACATGGATCTACCTCACAGGTGGTCACATTTACATCCCAAAGATGACTTCCTTGGGCTCAACAGTGTCAAACTGTCCCTAGATAACTGGGTAAGTCATTTCCATAGCCATCTCCATCGGATCTACACCATGCTTGGCCTCCAACTGGGAACAGATCCAAGCAATTTTATCAACCAGATGCATGGAGAATTCCTCTGTGAGGCCTGAAGGAAAACCTACATGTGACCCTTACCCAGAAGGTTCCAGATCATCTTTACAAAGTCCATAGGGTGTCACTCAGTGCTATAAGAAATCCAATAAAATGGAGAAATGTTGACATTTTGAGGCTTGTACTGCCATGAGGTAGGTCTTAATTGAAGCTGTAGTTCAGTTATGTCAAACACAAGGCCTGTCCCACCCCAGTCCATGCACAGGAGGGGGCAAGGGGGCAGGGGTCAATGATCTGGCAGTATCCGCAGCCATCTGAGGCCCACTGGTACTCCGCAGCCAGTGCTGTGCAGGTGGGTCCAAGCACTGGGACCCCCAGGCCATCCCTCCAAGCAGCCTATGGATGCAGAGCCATGGGGAGAAGCACATGATCTGTCCTACTGAATGCACCAGGTGGCCACCCACTCACCCACCCACACCCTCCTTCCATTTGTTCTTGCTTGCATGTTACCATCCCGGCTGTTACAGGGCAGGTGGCCATGTGACCCCTTGCAGGCCACATCTCATTCCTCCCGACATGTGTCTGCTTCCACCTGTTGCTGCCACATTGAGACTCAGCCCGTGCTACCCAAACCTTCTCTTCCAGCTCTGCCGGACACGTGGCACAAGCCTCCCACCCACTGCTACACTTGCAATGGCCCCAGTTTAGGAGAAAGTCAGATTGCCCCCATCCTCAAGAAGCAGCTGGGACTCCCCTCCTCACTCTGCCCCACACTAGTTCAGCCCCAGAACTGACTGACATGCCCAGCAACTGTGTATCTAGGGACCCCAACAACCAGGCCACCCTGCCTCACCCCCTGCCTTACAGTGCAGCAGCGACACCAGCAGCAGGAGCCCCAGCCAGGAGGAGCCCCTCATCCCCCCAGCCCAGGAAGCCCAGCCCAGGCAAGGAGAATGAGCACAGAAGCAAAAGCCTGGATCAGGAGGCAAGCAGGCCCAGGCATCCCCTCAGGGAAGTGGTATTCAGCTGTGGCATCCCGGTCCCCTGGGAATTCAAGGGTCTTTGTTCCCCCAGGGCCCCATGTGGCCCATGCTGCCATCTGCCATACCTCATGCGGCCCAAAAGGGTCAGTGAGGTTCCTCCAGTGGATCAGGGCCTTGCGTTCACTCTGGTCCCACCCCCGATTTGAGGGATATCCAGCTAGCCATGCCCCTCTGGCCACAACACACAGACAGCTGCAACCATGAACCACACTTCCACTGGATACCCCCCGGGGGCAACACCAATCCTGATATGGCCCTTGTTGCAGTTAATATGCTGAGATACTTCCTCAAATCACATTTCTGCCTTGTGCCCCTATTTCCAACTAGCCCTCCAATTATCTGACCAAACGAGGGCAAAAGCCTATATCCACCTTGTGTGCAGGGGTCACTTTCATGTAGGTCAACTACACAGCTTCCCCATGACTCCATCTGTTCTGTAAATTACAAGAAGAGACACAAACATGTTTTCCATTCTGCTGTATGAAGAGAAGCTGTTGCCAAGGGGATGGGACAATGGCTTTTCCCTGCAATTATCAGAAGAACAGGCATGCTTAATGTATCCCCTGTGGATTTCTAGACACAAAGATCTTCCAGGATAAAAATATCTCTGAGTTCTGCAGATGGGGGCAAAACATGTCACCTTAGCCTGTCTTGCAAAGAGCTCACTCCTCTTTGGAAGAGACTCTCATGCCTTTGTTTCCTCTACGGCCATGGCCCAAACACAGGTAAGAGGAAGCATTGTTGGTATAAATTTGTCCTGGGGACATCCAAGTGGCACAGGAGGTGTCTGATCTGCTAAAGGTCCAGTGAGATTTCAAGAACAACTTTCAAATTAGTTTCTGCATAAACCTTGATTTCTGTTCTAGGAGGGAAGGTGCTAAGAATGACCAGGCAGGAGTCATGCTACTGCTGATGCTGATGCTCTTCTGGCTCCTGGCTCCAACTACAGAGAAGAGGCTGCAAAACATATGTGTGTTCAAGGATTATATCCCATCATATCAAAACTACTATAAGCCTGGTGATCTCATTATTGGTGCAAATATGCCCCTGGGAACCACTTTAAAGTCTCCTGTCTTTAACTTTAATACATTAAATCCTGTTGTATATACTGTGTAAGTTTCAGCTGGAGGGGAATCATGCAGATAGATTTTTTCTTTGCTTTAAATTTTGGGACCCCTTTCAGAAATACTTCTTCTATTGTATTGAACTGTCCTAGCGTAGTGCAAATATTGTGCTTTTCTGAATAAATTAACAAGCTCTTAAAATAGGCTGGAATTCTCTTCATCAGGAAGATGATTAAACAAAAAAAATGAAGAAGGAAGCTGTGCTGGCCTTGGGAAGAAGTCAAATTATAATATTAATCTAACCAGTAACTTGTGGTAGAATATTAAAATCAAAGCTCAACAATTTCAAGGGTTCATGAGTTAGAAAACTGCCTCTCAGTGTTGGAATCCACATTGCTCATGTATAATGGCCTTCAGTAAATCTGTGAGGTGCCCCCCCCCCACTGTCGTCCTGCACTCAGCAATGTTTTCCCCACCTGAAGAAGCTGCTCCAAGAGAGGCCTTAAATAATTACAGTGAAAGGGATGCAGTTGGAAAGGATTGCAGCCACTGCAGCAAAGTACAAGGACAGCAAGGATGATACAGAGTATAAAACAGTCCATGATATCTATGGAAAAACTTGTCTCCTTTCTTGCAAAGTCACCCGAGTTAAGCCAAGGGAAATCCTTTGTTAAAAAACCAAAGCCAATGAAATTTGGGAGTTTCTGCCCCCCAAAGTCCCCCCAAACAGTGAAGCAAATTCTACAGCGCTGCATAAGCTTTCCTGTAATGTTGTCTAATGTTTTTCTCAAATTAGACTCAGCATCAGTTACTACCAGCAGTTCCTTGCATTGATGTTTGCTGTCTCCCAGGTCAATAAGGATTTTCTTCTGCTCCCCAATATCACCCTTGGCTTCCACATCTATGGCCATTTCAAGAGGGAGATGTTTATTTCCTTGAACAGCCTCTCCATGCTCACCTCACGAGGCCAAGTGGTTCCAGGTTACAAATGTGACCTGAAAGACACTCTGCTATCTGCTATTGGTGGTCTCAGTGGCAAGTCCTCAAGACTGATGGCCTCCATGTTCAGCATTTTTAAGGTCCCACAGGTAAGAGAGCTCTCCTGGATACAGTGAGAAACACAAAAATCAAAAGCATATACAGAAGCCAAAGATGGAACTAAAAGTTGGGGGTTTGGGGGGAGGGGAATATAATGAGCTTGTGACTGTTAGATTATTCTTTTTTTAAAAAAAGAATTTTATTTGTTTTTAAACATTTATGGGGAAAGGTAAAAGGGTACATAGAAAATTTTGGCAGCTCCTGTGCTAATGGTAAAAATCCCCCCAAATCTCACAATTTTTACAATGTTAAAGACAACGTATAAAAGATAAGCAAAAACAGAATCTTGTTCTACATTATATCAACCATGTGTTCAATCATCTCTTTTTTTGTCACTTTCTAGTATATCAACAATTACAATGATATTTCAAATGCATTTATTTTTGTGACCTGAGCCTTTTCGATATTGCTCCCTCCTCCCTGTCCCCAGATAGAGCCACAGCCCCTCTCTCCCTCATATCTTGTACATTACTACCTTTTTCACTACCTCCCGTATTTTCGTCCTTTAGGAGAGAGCCATGTTTTTTAATGAAGGCTTCTGCCTCTCCCACTGCATTAATTCTAATTCTGTTTCCTTCCCAAAAGATCAACATTCCCTCTGGCAATAACCATCTAAACCAAACTCCTTTATTATATAATTTCTTTGATAAGGAGGAATAATTCCTCCTTTTCTCTCTCATTTTTTTTTTGAATTTGCTTAAGAATGATAATTTCTTTGTCTTTATAATTTAGTGGTCCCCCCCCCTTTAATCTCCTAGCACCTCATCCCTTATGGTCCTCCTAAGAAATTTAACATGTACCTCCCTTGGAACATTATGTGTTCTAGCATATGCTGAATTAACCCTGTAAACCAGATCCATATCCCACCACAACTGTTTTTTGTTTCTCTTAATATATTCTGCTAAAATTGTACTCATAATATCCTTAAGATCTTCATTTTCTGTCTCTAGTAAGTTCTGGAATCTGAGAAAAATTGATATTCTTTCAAGTTCTATCTTGGCCATAAAATTTTCCAATTCTAAATTCCCCTTAGCCTCCTCTCCCTTAAACTGCCTTAACCTCCTCTCCCAGCCCAGCCTCCCCCTCCTCCAACACCTAAATTTATTGTTTGTTTTCTGTTATATGGTGTTGTACACCTCTGAGTTCTTCTTTAAGATCTGTCACCTCCTTTTTCAGCTCATTTTGACCCCTCATAATTTACTGAAATATTTGGATAACGGATAAGTCTTTTGAGCTCTCTCCAGATCCTTCTTGTTGTAACAATGAAGTAATTTTCGTCTGATGCATACTTGGGCTGGAGGTGGCAGATGTGGGAGCTGAGAATGACTTGCCCATTGGTGGTTTTTTGGGCCCCATTTGTCTGAGTTCAGCGATGAAATAAATCTTTTACAAAAGAAATGGCATCAGTGGAGTGTGCAGCTGTGCCGATCCAAGGAGGCAGGCAAAACCAAAAGTGAAAAGTCAGTTCTTCATCACAGTTCCCAGACACGGAGGCACACAGAAAGGGGAAACTCAAACAGTCAAAATCCAGGAAGACCATAATGAACTTGTGACTTTTAGTTTATTCTTTTTTAAAGGGTAGCAATCATTTTAGTGCCATTTATTTCCTATATCAAGTTGTTGGTTTCTTCTCTAATCATCTGAAGTACCACAACCAATAAAAATGGCTAAGAAGGGAAGAAGATTAAGTTTGCCAGTCAAAGTGAGTCAGCCTGACTAAAGGGCCATCAACCACACAATGGTTACTACTAAAGTCAGCATAAAAGTTTTTTTTTTGTCTTTGAAAAAAAGAATCTCTTTTTCCCCAGCTCGGTGTTGGCTTTGAGTTCTCTCAGGGAGAGAGAAGAGTTTATCCTTCCTTCTTCCGGATTAATCCTAAGGAATCGGCTCAGTATGTGGGATTAGTACAGCTGCTCCTGCATTTCCAGTGGAACTGGGTTGGGGTTTTTGCCCCTGAAGATGACAATGGAGAACGTTTCATATCAACTCTGACGCCAATGCTCCGGGAGAAGGAGATCTGCCCGGCCTTCACTCTAATGCTGGAATTAGATAGTCCTGAATTCATTCTGAGGAAGTTAATTCACAATTTCCTTACCTGGTCTAAAATAGAAGTGTTTATTCTGTCTACAGACTCAGGTGTTACTATGAGTGTAATATGGGTGGCAGACAGAAAAGTATCATTTAGGAAAGTTTATATCTTCACTTCTCATTGGAAACTTGGCTTTGGAGATGTAGAAAATATATTGCAATATCTAAAGCTTTATCATGGGGTCTTGCAGTTTAGGGACCATTCTGGGGATGTCTCTGAATTCAGCCACTTACTTCTGTCTTTAGACCCCTTGAATCCCCAAGGAGATGTCTTTCTTCCTCTATGGTGGGAAGTGGTCTTTGGCTGCAAGATCCATGAATCAAGAAAAAATCCTCCAAATGGAGTAAAACAATGTACAGGAAAGGAGAATCTGCAGAATCTGCCCAATTACACTTTTGAAAGGAGGATGACAAGTGACAGTTACAATATCTACAATGCCATTTATGCTCTGGCATACGCTTTACATGCAGTGTATGGATTTGGAGCTCGACTGACCATGATGAGGCTTGAAAAGAGGATCTCAGATGTCCAGTCATGGCAGGTAATTCCTGGGGCTTTTGACTCAGTGCACAGATGCTTAGATTGGAAGCTCCACATATCAATTTCTTCAGCTCTTGATTATTTTTATTTATTTATTTATTTTCAGTATTTCTAGACCGCCCCCTCTCCCCGAAGGGACTCGGAGCGGTGTACAGGTGTGTCGTTAAAACGAATACAAAAGACGAATATCCTATACCCTTAAAAACGAATTAAACCTCATACAACTGTACAAAAAGTAAAAATTAAAAATTAAATTAAAAACAACTAAAAGTATACCCCTAGAAAATTTAAAAAATGCAGGCTGAGGAACTAAAATTGGGAATTAGGAATTAGGCCAGGCCGGCTAGATTGAACAGGTATACAAGCTCATTAAATGTATGCATACTGCCATACCAATTTATCTGAGACCCTGCCCTATTTTTTAGTTTATCATTTGTTGTGCTACTCAGCTTGCTGTGTGAAAACAGCTTCTGATTAATAATGGAATGAAACCAAGCAAGGAGAGAAGCAACCTAGAACTAAGGAGAAATTTCATAATGAACGGTTCACCCTTAGAATTCGTGGGCGCCCATTGTTGGAGTCATTTAAGAAGAGACAGAGTAGCCACTTGTCGAAACAGTTCCTTCCAAAACTGTGATTCTGTTTCTATAACAACCACCACACAGAACAAGATTCAAAGTGGTCCTAATGGGTTCCTGGTCTGAGATTCATCAGAATTTCCTGATGAAATTCTAAGGCTAATATGTTGGACCTCTCTCAATAATGAAGTGACCAATCAGGTCAGATGCTTCCTTCCACATGGCCCAGTGGATCAAACCTGATTCCTGCAGTCTGCTGCCTTTCACAATGAACTAGAGAAAACCAGTGGACTTTTCCTTGGTTCTGACAGAAATGATTTATTCATTTCAAACATTCATTTATCAGTTAATAAAACCATGCATATTTGAAAGTTCATGTAGCAAAGTATCACAAGAGGAAATTTCTAAAATTAAATTTAGATTGTGGAAGTAAAATGCTTGTGTTTTGGTGAAATTGGAGATGGAAACAATGCCTAGTGATAAAGGAGAAACTTTTCATTTTAGAGTTAAATACACCTGGTTCCTCAGATCGCCACCAAGAGATGCAACTAGATTCTCAAATAAAAACCCATCTTCTCAAGATGGCCTTCATGTGATGACAGAAGCCATGAACCTCCGGTTCTGGTTGTGGAGAGCGACAGGCATGTTTCACTCGCCCTGCGTGCTCTTTTTGGGCTCCCCCCTGATCGGGGGGCACAGGGAGCCTTGTAGGGGCCCCTGCCGAAGGGGCGGCTAGCTGGGGGTCCTCTGCAGTGGCGGCGGCTGCAGGGGGGGCTCCCTGCATTGCCCTAGGCACCAGGAGGCGAAAGGGGGTGCGCAAGGAGCTTCCATGCTCCTACGCCCTTTCGCGTCGAGACAGCTGGACGAATCTGACAATTGGAAGGCTGCAGCTGCAATGTGGTGAGGTGGAAATTCTCCCCTTTCCCTTTTCTGACTGTTCTTGGGAAGTGTGATTGGAGGGAGGGGGATTCCCCCCCCCCTTGGAAAAGTGGCTTTGAACTGCTCTCTACCCTCGGAGGAGGAGGAGGGTGGAGAGCTCTGGAATGAAATCACACTCATAGCAAACAAGCAGATGAATACCCTGCTGCAATTGTGAAAGAGAGGTGATGATCTGAATTTTTTGAAAACTTTGAAAACTTTTGGTTTGTTGCCTTCTGATCCCGGTGCTGGCAAGGCAAGATGGCACACTTCCACTGTCTTTAAGCACTTTGAAATTTGACTCCACCCATGGAAATTGCTGGCATTTTGTCTTTGTCTCCGTGACACTCAGAGATATCTCTTGATATACTGTATTCTGGACTTGGAACAATGGATTTTATTGTCTGGATTTGAACTATAGAAAAGGTCTTTATTTTTGCCTGGACTGCCTGCCTCGTGATCTCTCTTGGCTATCCCCTTTTACAGCTGCCTTTTCATTGTATTGACACAGACATCTCTGAGCTCTCTTTATCAAAATGGCACCGAAAAGACCACCAACTGGGAAACCAGGCTTTGCTGGTTCTGCTCCAACATCCTCAACATCCAGCCCCAGCGGGCAACAGACATTAACATCTCTGTTACAGCCCAAGGCCCTGGAGGAGGACCTAACACAACAAATGCTCCAAAAGATCTAAAAGGGGCAGGAGGACTTGAAGAATCAACTGAAAGAAATGAACGAACAGATCAGAGAAAATCAAAACCGAACGGCTCAAAATACACAAAGACTGGAAGTTTTGGAGGAGGGGATGGCCGAGATGAGTGGGAGGTGAGGGGGGTCCAGAGAGGAAACCAAGAACTTGAGAACCATCAGATAAAAATGGAGTTTGAAAGGATGTCTTTTTTGCTTAGATTTCAAAATGTAATTGAGGCTGATGATGAAGATTTGAGGGAGATTATGACAATGCTATTGGCTGAATATATTAAAAAAGACAGACAGCAGTTGGGATGGGATATTGATCTGGTCTATAGAGTCAATTCAGCTTATGCTAGAACACACAATGTGCCAAGGGAGGTTCACATTAAATTTCTTAGAAAGACTACAAGAGATGAGATTCTGAGTGCACAAAGGGGGCAAGTGTTAAAATACAAGGATAGAGAGATAGTCATCCTGAAATAAATCCCAAAGAAAGTCAGAGATAAAAGAAAAAATATTCGCTTTTAGCGAAGAAACTATACCAGAAAGGGGTTTGGTTCCGGTGGCTTCTGCCAGAAGGTATGCTGATATTCTGGGAGGGCACTAGAGTTAGAATTAATACAACTATGGAGGCCGAGGCCTTCATGGAAAAAAACAAAGTGCTCCTAGATAAAGCTGATGATACCACACGGGAGAAACAAGACACGGGAGGTGCCAGAGCCTTGCTGGTGGGGGGAGAAGAGGCAACATTGAGAAAACTTAGATCACAAAAGTGAATTAGAAAAATAATGCAATTGCCAATACAGGGATTTTTTTCTGTTTGATATAAAATAGATTGAAATTACTGAGTTCAAATCACCAGGACCGGATGGATTACACCCCAGAGTTCTGAAGGAACTAGCAGACGAGATCTCAGAACCACTGAATTATATCTTTCAGAGATCCTGGAACACCGGGGAACTACCAGAGGACTGGAAAAGAGCTGATGTGGTTCCCATCTTCAAAAAAGGGAAAAAATTAGATCCAGGAAACTACAGACCTATCAGCCTAACCTCAATACCAGGAAAGATTCTGGAAAAAATAATCAAGCAACGAATTTGCGAACACCTAGAAGCAAACAAAGTAATAGCCAAAAGCCAACATGGATTTGTCAAAAACAGATCATGCCAGACTAATCTTATTGCATTCTTTGATAATGTGACAAAATTAGTGGACCAGAGGAATGCCGTTGATATAGTTTACTTGGACTTCAGTAAGGCTTTTGATAAGGTAGACCATAACCTACTACTAGATAAAGTAGAAGAATGTGGGTTAGACAGCATCACCACCAGATGGATTGGTAACTGGCTGACCAACCGCACTCAACGTGTAGTTCTCAATGGAACTGCATCTACATGGAGGGAAGTATGCAGTGGAGTACCCCAAGGCTCTGTTTTAGGCCCAGTACTCTTCAACATCTTCATCAATGATTTGGATGAGGGAATAAATGGGGAACTCATCAAATTTGCAGATGATACCAAGCTGGCAGGAATAGCCAACACTCCAGAAGATAGGCTTAAGATACAGAAGGATCTTGACAAACTTGAACATTGGGCACTATCTAATAAAATGAAATTCAATGGTGAAAAGAGTAAGGTTCTACATTTAGGCAACAAAAACGGAATGCACAGGTACAGTATAGGTGATACCATACTCAGTAGTAGTAACTGTGAAAGGGATCTTGGAGTCCTAGTGGACAACCATTTAAATATGAGCCAGCAGTGTGCAGCAGCTGCCAAAAAAGCCAACACAGTTCTAGGCTGCATCAACAGAGGGATAGAATCAAGATCACGTGAAGTGTTAATACCACTTTATAATGCCTTGGTAAGGCCACACTTGGAATACTGCATTCAGTTCTGGTCGCCACGATGTAAAAAAGATGTGGAGACTCTAGAAAGAGTGCAGAGAAGAGCAACAAAGATGATTAGGGGACTGGAGACTAAAACATATGAAGAACGGTTGCAGGAACTGGGTATGTTTAGCTTAAGAGAAAGAAGGACTAGGGGAGACATGATAGCATTATTCCAATATCTCAGAGGTTGCCACAAAGAAGAGGGAGTCAAACTATTCTCCAAAGCACCTGAGGGTAGAACAAGAAGCAATGGGTGGAAACTAATCAAGGAGAGAAGCAATTTAGAACTGAGGAGGAATTTCCTGACAGTGAGAACAATTAATCAGTGGAACAGCTTGCCTCCAGAAGTTGTGAATGCCCCAACACTGGAAGTCTTTAAGAAGATGTTGGATAGCTATTTGTCTGAAACGGTATAGGGTTTCCTGCCTAGGCAGGGGGTTGGACTAGAAGACCTCCAAGGTCCCTTCCAACTCTACTATTGTATTGTATTGTATAAAAGCAATATAAAAGTATAAAAGCAAACAAATTACTTGAAAACATAAGGTAAAAATATGCTGTCAAAATATTGCTAAGGAGTAATTATTTAATGTATTAACAAGTGAAAGTTATGAGAATTGGGTGGAGTGCCATTTCCTGCATAATGTAGCTGTCAAAATTTGTAACTTTATCCATTATCCCCTTTCCTGAAAATTTTTGTAAAACTAATAAAAATTTCTGTTTAAAAAAAAGAAGAAGAAGCCACGATGTCTCATTTGTAGCTCTAGCAAAAAATATACCTATTTCTGAAGGTCTCCTTTCTTTCAGATTCTTCCCTATTTGAGGAATGTGCAGTTCAACAACAGTGCTGGAGATGAAGTCTCCTTCTCAGAAGATGGACGAGGATCTGGTCGCTTTGATCTTCTCAATTGGCTTTTCCTCCCAAATCAATCTTTTGTCCCAATGAAGGTTGGGCAAGTAAATCCTGAGGCTCCCCAAGGCCAGGATTTCACCATTAACTCTGATGGAATCGTCTGGGCCACAAAGGTGAGCTGCAAGGAAATGTTGTAAGTTCAAGGAAAGATTCATTCTGTTTCTGAGATGCAGAACATCTTAACTTGAAAAATAACCAACTAACTCAGAAATTATGGCAGTCATTTGGTGAAAAATCTGCTTTGCCTGTAACACCTTTGACACAATGGTGGGATTCAATGTTTTAACAACCAGTTCTGTGGGCGTGGTTTGGGGCATGTCTATGTGGTCAAATAACTGGGTGGGCATGGCTAGGTGGTCATGTGACTGGGTGGGCGAGGCATGTGAAATGAGTGGCATGGTTGTTAAGAATGCTGTGATGGTCATAAGTGTGAGAAACTGTTGTAAATGTGAGGACTAGACATAAGTACAAGGATCGGTCATAATTCACTTTTTTCAGCCCTCTAAATAGTCCCTATGTGTACGGAAATAAAACTCAGCTAGTCTTTGACTCACGACCACAACTCAGCCCAAAATTCCTGTTGCTTAAGTGAGCTGTTTCTTCAAAGAGAGTTTTGCCCCTGTTTTACGACTTATCTTCTCACCGTGGTGATGTGAACACCACAGTTGTAAAATGAGTGATATGGTTGTTAAGAATGCTGTGATTGTTATAAATGTGAGGACCGGTCTTAGGTGTGAGGACTGCTCATAAGTGTGAGGACCAGCTATAAATCACTTTATCTGGGAAAAGAAGAAATATTTGAATTTCAGTTATTTTAAAATAATCCAAGCAGCTTTTCTTCCCAGGACCAATTTCCACCTGTCAAGTGGACTCTGTCCGAAGGGGTGGGAGAGACCCAGCTGTCCTGACACCAGGTCATTCTGTATAGGCTCCGGTTTCCTCCCCTTTCCTTATTTTAAGAGATGAACAAAGGGACCTTGTAGGTCATCTAGTCCAACCCCTGCCCTGACCAAGCAGGAGACCCTACACCATTTCTGACCGATGGCCGTCCAGTCTCTTCTTGAAAGCCTCCAGTGATGAAGCTCCCACAATGTCTGAAGGCAACCTCTGTTCCATGGGTGGATTGCTCTCCCTGTCAGAGCATAGGTGGGAGGGGGGGGCACACAGTTCCTGGACAGAGCAATTTACCAAAAATTAAGGGAGCGGCCGGTGAAGACTGGCAAGCAAAGAAAGTGGGCAAGGAGGAGTGGAAATCAGTAATATTCAGTTACTTTCAACTATAGATAGTTAGTGTTTAAAAGATGTTACGGAAGAGGAACAAGTTTCACCAGACAAGACTGAGACTGAGCTGAAAGTGGATTTGAAAGTGACAGTCTTTAAAAAAAGATGTTACACTGTATATATAAAAGAATGGTTGATATTTTCATAATTACAATTAATTAATTGAAAAATGAACACTTAAAATGGAAATACAATTAACAAACCAAGGGAGTTTGTTATTTTGTGCCAATATTGGCACAGAAATCTTTCCTAGCCAAGACTGCTTCACATTAAACCAGGTCAGGGGTCGGCAACCTTAAACACTCAAAGAGTCTCAAAGGTCCTAACCAGAAGCCCCCCCCCCATTCTTTTCTGGAGCTGACCGGACATCTGGTTCCCCCACCATAGAGTCTCCTCCTAGCGTGGCATCCTTTTTCCAGTACCTGTCCTAACTGAATATACTATCAATTGTAGAGCCGACCGGTGACAGGGAGCTGCAGCAGAGGGATGGAAGAGTCACATGGAGTAGAAATAGCCTTCCTTAATGGGTGTGGTTAATGCCAGATTGGCAACTGTTTGAGACTTTTATGCTGGAATTGAAATTAGACCCCAATATCACAGGCTTTAGACGGCACCATCACTGCCTTTAAATCGGATTTATGGATGCCAGAGAAGCAAAGAACTGCTTTTAAAAGGGGGAAGTTGCTGGAAAGCAAGGAGATGAGTACATGGACATTCAAAAACAGCTGAGAAAGATAAGATAAGCCAGAACAAAGGCTTCAATATAAATGATGATGAAATCATTTATTGTATTTAGATAATTGTGCTAAGAATAAAGGAATAGTTCCTACAAAATGCTTGACTGGTAACCATCCAAAGATAAAGTTTACAACTCAAATCGTGTGTGTGTGTGTGTGTGTGTGTGTGTGTGTGTGTGTACAGTATATACACTTTATACACATATTATTATTTTGTACACATACATCCATATATATATATATATATTTATACATTCATACATACATACACACACCTTAGCCTTGAGAATGACTTCTGCTTGAAATGTGGGATGCAAGTACAGCAAGCAACAGTCATTTCCATGGAGCATTTCCACTCAGTTCTTTCTTTCAGAAATGCTGTGGTTCATTCAGAAACCTTCCCCTGCAGGATGAAACCCCACCTCCAATCTCCAGCACCTATTGATGTCTCAGGAATGCCAGTGGCCTGAATCCCTCAGGGGTTCTTCCGTATTTCTGATAGACGGTGGCAATGTATCTCTTTAGAAGAGAATCTGAACATAGAAGTAGGAATGGGGAAAAGAATGAAGGCAGCAGGTTCATTCCTTAAGTAATTTCAAATACTTATCTTTTAGACCATCCCCATTGCCAGGTGTGGAAGGAAGAGGTGCCATGCAGGAGAGAGGAGGAGAGTTCCAGAGGGAAATCCGGTTTGCTGCTACCAGTGTGATGCTTGTCCAGAAGGGACCATTTCTCATCAGACAGGTAGAGCAGACATCAAATTTAAATATTCCAGGATCAAGGATCAGCCATTCATTAAATCAATATATTTTTGTTATTGTGTCATTTTTTAAAAATTGACATGTACTTATACGTTTCAAAAGAACTTTTCAGTTTAAAGATGTAAACTGCCCTGGGCAGAGAGGTCACCTTTCTTAACCCTCAGCAGGGATAGTTTGAAGGCGCAATTTATCAGTCCCCAACTTCCATTTCTGCTTCTACTTTCACCTCCAATTGGGAAACCAACTTCCAATCTTTTCCTGAGGAAGTGGGGCATGTGGTCCAAGCTTTTATTTGATCATTTAAGGGGTGCTTCTTCCAGCAGTTCTGTCAACCTCTGAAGAAATAGACCTGCCAGAGAAAGAGGAGATCCACCTATTTATGTCTCTTTGATGGAGACAGAGGGAGCAAAAAATGTCTGAATGACTAGATTTGGGATACAAAGCAGAGAGGATAAGGCAGGGATAATGTACTCAAAAACAAAACAGGAACGTTCAACAACCAGCTATCTATCAATCTTCTGTGGGTCCCATTATAAAATAGGAGAAAAAACAGGCAGCAACATGAAAGTGAAAGCCACATTACTCATGGAAGTGCACATAGAATGGATAGCTGGAATGGAACAAATCCTCATCACTGGCTAATCAGGATCATCCTAAATGAATGAGGATTTGCTCTTTTTGATGTCCCATAAATAGCACAGGGGATTATTTCATTGCTCCCTTTGCAGGTTGTAGGTAGGGTGAATGGATGAGGCAGACTCAGGCTTCATCCACCCGCCAATTTCCTAGCCCCATCCTAGATAGGGCTTCTTTAGCGGATCACACTATTCTCTCCGCCTGTCCATTACTGGCCGGATGGAATGGAGCGACCAGGGCATGCCTGATTCCCTGCGCTGCTAAGAAGGTCTTGAATTGCATGGCCATAAATTGGGGCCCATTGTCAGAGACCAAGACATTGGGTAGGCCATGAGTGGAGAAAAGTCTCTCTAGTGCCTTGATAACCGCTTCTGCCATGGTATTGAACATGAGGACTATCTCTAACCATTTCGAGTATGCATCCACAACTACCATGAATACTTGGCTGTGAACTGGGCTGGCAAAGTCAGTGTGCACCCTAAACCAAGGTGCTTGAAGTCGCTCCCACTCCTTAGCGGGCCCCTCTGGGGGAGCTGGTCTGGACTCCTGGCATGGTGTGCAGGTAGTCACCCATTCCTCAATCTCCTTATCCATGTTAGGCCACCACAGATAACTCCTGGCCAAAGATTTCATCCGAACAATTCCCATATGCCCTACGTGCAAAGCCTCTAATACTGCAACTTGCAGTTTAGCTGGAACAATGACCCAGTCCCCCCACAGTAAACAACCATTAGCTACATACAGTTCATCCCTTTTTACAAAAAAAAAAAAACATTTTAAACTCTGGCCCAACCGGCCCCTTGGGCCACCCCCTCCACACCCAGTTCAAAACCTGTTTCAAAGTCCAGTCTTTAGCTGATTGGCAGGCGACTTCACTGGAGGAGACAGGCCCAGCCTCAAGGGAGTCTATGAGTAGGACTGGTGTCTCTGGTGTCAGGCCTGCAAGTAGTTCTGGTAGAGGGCACCAGCTGAGGGTGTCAGCATGCCCCAATGTAGAGCCCGGCTGATGAATGAGGCGGTAGCTGTAGGCTGCAAGGAAAATAGTCCAACAGGTCATCCGTGGTGACAGTGAAGCAGGTGTAGGTCGGTCCCCGGCCAGTAATCCCAGAAGTGGTTTATGGTCATGGAACCGTTTGACGGCAGCTACCGCAGCCAGAGACTCCCGGTCCAGTTGGCTGTAGTTCCTTTCGGCAGTTGAAAGAGTCCTTGAGTAGTAGGCAATGGGTGCCTTGGTTCCATTGGGCATGTGGTGGGGACGGCCCCAACACCAAAAGGTGAAGCATCACAAGTCAGCACCAGTGGCAGAGTCTGGTTTTACTGGACCAGGAACATGTCTGCTGATAGTAGTTTTTTTTTCACCACAGCAAATGCGGCAGCCTCGGCTTTGCCCCAAGTCCATGTTGCCTTTTTGCTGAGGAGCTGATGCAAAGGTTCAGCAACCATAGTCTTCTGTTTAAGAAAGACACTGTAGAAGTTAAGGAGTCCGAGGAACATCTGGAGCTCGGTCTGGTTTCGAGGTATGGGGGCATCCTGGATAGCTTTAATTTTTTTGTTTGAGGGGTGAATCCCTGAACTGTTGATGAGGTACCCTAGGAATTCGACCCTTAGCACATTGATTTGGTATTTGTCTTTTTTAAAGGCGGAGACCTTTTCACTAATTCTGGTCAAAAGAGCCCTTAGTCATTTAAAAAGTTGTTCCTTGTTTGCAGCTGATACCAAAATGTCATCAAAATAGGGGATGACCCTGGATATCCTCTGAAAAAGTCGTTCCATGACCCTTTGGAACAGTCCAGGGGCAATACTAACACCAAATTGCAGCCGAGTGCATTTAAAGGCACCCCTATGCATCACAATGGTTTGGGTGCCATCTACAGGCAATTGCTGGTATGCCTGCATCATGTCCAATTTAGCGAAAACTTTTCCAGGGCCTAGCAACTGTAGCAAGTGCTGTACAATGGGCAGGGTAAGCGCTTTGTTGTAAAGCTTTATTTATTATACACTTGTAATCCACGCAGATGCGGACTGCCCTTTTCAGCTTGACCAGAGTCACTATAGGGGCCTCCCAGCATGCATGATCTACCAGCTCTAGGATTCCTGGCCAATTAGCTTGTCCAGGATCAATTTTGGGCCAGAGAGCAAAAGGCACTCTCCTGGGCTTCAGCCTAATCAGTGCTATGTTCAGGTCCAAGTTTAAAGATATGGTGGTCCCCATATACTTACCAAGACCGATGCTGAAGACGTCCTTGAACTCCTTAAGTAGTTCCTTAGTGCTGTTGTCTCAAATGGTGTTGATTCCGGTCACCTCAAGGCCCAGGGGCTTGAAGCAGTCCAACCCTAGGAGGCTCTGCAGGGCGCAGCTGAATACCATCACAGGAAGCAGTCTGTTGAAAGACTTGTATTGTACTCAGAAAGTGCCTTGCCCAAGAACCGGGACTCGGTTCTCCTGGTAGTCGCTCAGTCGTGCAGCTTGTGCCTCTTTAATTTGGGGATGATCTTCTTAAGCATAGCCCAGGACATGATTGTCAGTGATGACCCCGTGTCAATGTCCATGGAACATGGGGATCCCTCAAGGAGGACTGTGATTCTCAGCTTTTGGCTCACATTATGCAGGTTTGGCCGATGGTTGTCTGGAACGTCGCTCCGGTGGCTCCCTGCGGCTGCCTTGGTCGTGGTTGCCATGTCCCTTGTCTCGGTGGTTTCGGGTATGCCGGTTGGTTTCTTGGCTGTCTGGTTGCTACAAGGAATTCGCTTCTGCAGACTCTGGCAATGTGCTCCTTTCGTTCGCAACACTGGCAGATGGCGTTGCATAAATGGCAAGTCAATCTCTGGTGGTTTCGTCCACAACTGGCGCAGGGCTGGAATTGTGATTCAAATTTTTGTGCTGATTCCTTTTGGTCAGTGTGCATGTGGTAAATGTCGTCATTGCTGTCTGACACTTCTGGCTTCGTGGTCTTGTGATGCACACCTGTGGTTTTGCGTGTGCTCTTTGGGCTGCTTTTTCTCTGCAGCATGTCTGTTGACTTGGTCGAGGACTCGGTAGCCCTAGCTTTGTCTAGGGCGATCTGGAGAGTAAGGTTGGTTTTGGTGAGCAGCCTCCTCTGTAAGTTAATGTCCCGAATACCACATATAATGCAGTCTAAGAGGAGCTGGTCCAGGTCTCTGAATTCACAGTATGCGGCAGCCTTTTGAAGTGCAGCAACGTATTGATTCATTGTTTCACCTTCCTTCTGGTTCCGGAGGTTGAATTCGCGGTTCCGCATGTATTTAGATGGTCTGGGAGCATACTGTGTTCACAGCGTCTGTTGTAGCTCTGACCAAGTGACCAAATGGAGTGGTGTTGGTTCGGATAAGTCCTCCGCTATCTCGAACACGTCTGGTCTGCAGTAGCTTAGGAACATTGCCTTCTTCAGGCCTTCAGACAAGCCCAGGAGGTCGTTAGCTTCAAGGAAACAGTCGAAGCTCATCATGTAGGAATCCCAGTGCTCTGCGGCTGTATCATACAGAGCTGGTAAGCCATGCATAGTCATTTTGTCTTGGGTGAAGCTGATTGAAATTTGCCACTTTAAGATGGCTGCTTGCTGGCATGCTTCGCTCCGGGCTGGATTACTTGCTGGATTGTTTCTGCTCTTTCGGTGCCTAGTTGCCTTCTGATCCCATCCTCATCGCCAGTGTTAGGTAGGGTGAACAAATGAGGCAGACTCAGGCTCAGTAACAAACAGCTCTTTATTCAGTGACTGCTATCTACAATCCAGCAAAGGCCTTGTCCATTCACAGTATGTAACACAGGTCAACAGCAGAAAGGCACCTTATCACATGTGATTTATGCGGGAGGAATAATGTGTATGGTAGTTGCTCAAGTAATCCTTAGACAAAGACTTTTGATTTCAGATGCAACTCACTGTGAACCCTGCCCAGAAGACCAATTTCCCAACAAGGACAAGGACCAATGCATTGCCAAGAAGGTCCACTTCCTTGCTTATCAAGACACCCTGGGATACATTTTAGTTTTTCTTGCTGTCTTTTTCTCTGTGATCACTTCTGTAGTCCTGGTGATTTTCTATAAACATCATGACACACCGATCGTCAAGGCCAACAACCGAGATCTCATCTATATCCTCTTGACCTCCCTCCTGCTCTGCTTCCTCTGCTCCTTCCTCTTCATTGGTCAACCTGGGAAGGTCAACTGTCTCTTCCAACAATCTGCCTTTGCCATTCTCTTTTCCCTTGTGGTTTCCTCTGTTTTGGCAAAGACTGTCATGGTGGTTCTGGCCTTCATGGCCACTAAGCCAGGGAACAGGGCAAGGAAACTCTTAGGAAAACCACTGACCAACTCCATTGTCATAGCCTGTCCTCTGATCCAAGCACTTATTTGTGCCACATGGCTGGGAACCTCTCCCCCATTTCTTAACTTGGACTTCCACTCCTTGTTTGGAGAGATCATCTTGGAATGTAAGCAAGGCTCAGCTGTAATGTTTTACACTGTCCTTGCCTACCTAGGTCTTTTGGCCCTTGTCAGTTTCACAGTGGTGTTTCTAGCTAGGAAATTGCCTGATAGTTTTAACGAAGCCAAGTTCATTACTTTTAGCATGCTGGTCTTTTGCAGTGTTTGGATCACTTTCCTCCCCACCTACCTGAGCACCAAAGGGAAGTCCATGGTGGCTGTGGAGATCTTCTCCATTTTGGCCTCTGGAGCTGCTCTCTTGGCTTGTATCTTTTCCCCCAAATGCTACATTATTCTGCTGAGGCCTGATCTGAATTGTAGAGAAAATATAGTAAGAAACAAAAATTTCTAACTAATGCAAGGAGTTTCCTCATTCATATTTGTCTTTATGGCAATTTTAGGATAAGATTTCTCATAAATGATGATGTGAAGGAAGAATTTGTCAATAAAACAATTCCTTATCAAGTGCTGCAACTGGTCACAATATTCCTGTGGTCAGTTTTTTTTTTATAATGTTTTCAAAATGTCCTTAGTGAGACCCAGTGCTTTGTATGGAAGGAAAACTTGTTACTAAAGATGCAGTTATTATGTCAATTGCAATAAAAACAATGCAACAATGCAACAATGCAGCAATGCAACAATGCAACAATGCAACAATGCAACAATACAGCAATGCAACAATAAAACAATAAAGCAATAAAAAGAAAATAGCACCACTTGAATCCGGAGTGGCTGCTGCGAGCTACTGCGGTGCCGCCATTTTAGGTATAAAGTACAAAAGCTGAAAGAGTTGACAGAAGTGGCAAAATTAATCATTTTGGTTAAAGGAAAGAATATAAGTAACTTTGTTTCCACATGGAACCACTTCTGAACTTTGTGCTTGAAGTGGAAAAAAGTGAAACTTTCATTTTGGTTTAACTGATTAGATTGATATGTTTTTTTATAGAAATGGCTAGATTATATTATTATGGAAAAACAAAAAGTTGTGGTTTGATATTAATGCTTTATTTTACTGCAACAGAGGGAGTCGGAAGTCAATGTTTCTTCTTCTCTTTTCCCTAATTTCTCCTCATTTTCCTCTCCTCCTTCCCCCCCCCCTGTGTCTTCCAATTTATTTTTGTGTTTTGTATTTTCTCTTATAATCTAATAAAAATGTTAAACTGGGAAAAATATGTGTTCATCATTTCATGGAGGAAATTTTCTTGTATTATTCCTTATTTTATTTATTTCATATTTAAGGTAGTGTTTTAAATGATTGTGTTCAATCTCAGCATTTTAAAACATATATGGCTGTTTCCTTCCTGGACACCTGTAGATGACGCTTCCTAAAGTAGAGGCCCTGCCACTCCAGGAGAGATTTGAAAATCCCCCCCTTCCATTATAATTGTATTGTATGGAGAGCAGAGTCCTGATCACCAAACTGAAGCTCTGGATTGCCTGCTGCATGATGGGAATAGAAACTATCTGGCCTACATACTCACCCTACCCATTTCAATCAAATTGGGAAAACTCACAGGGAGTCGAAAGGCATGATCACTCCTACCATGGCCAGGGATGTTCACTTTGCAAAGAGGGGTGTGTGAACCATAGCAGCTAGGGAGGGGTGAATGCCATGGGTCAGCTGGGGTGAGGGGGCTGGGATGAAGTGGCTGTAGCCAAGTGTCCTAGACTACACATTGGCAGTGTTCGCAGGTCTATAAAGCATAAAAAACCGATGTTGTTCGATAAGTGCTGGGACTGATATGCTTAGCAAGCATTTGATGGCATGATTTTGGTAGCAGCCACCAGTGGCCTCATTCAGTTGTGGTCACATGGAATCTGGTGACCCCTTCTGTAATTGCACCATACGGCCGTGTGACAAAGTGGTTCGTTCTGCTTCCCTCTTGCTGTTTGTTCAGCATTGCAGAAAACTCCGGAGCTCCAGTGAAGAAGAAGTTTCAGGTGGAATCAACGGCAGCTACTTCATTTAACAAAGAGAATTAGGGGACTGGAGGCTAAAAAATATGAAAAACGGTTGCAGGAACTGGGTATGTCTAGTTTGATGTAAAGAAGGACCAGAAGTGACCTTGGAGGTTTTCTAGTCCAACCCTCTGGTTAGGCAGGAAACACTATACCTGTGACGTTGAGCCTATGGCATGTGGAGCCATTGCCCGTTGCTCTTCAGGGTTCCAGATTGCTGGCCAGCTGTTTTTCACATGAACAGGCACCCCAGAAACCAGAAGAGCAGCTGCCCGGTGCATATCCGCATGCCAGGAAGATGATTTTCCTGTCTCCAGTGCACACATGGGCATCGGCCACTTGGTCTTCTGGTTTCTGATGCCATTGTGTGCATGAAGGCCAGAAATCGCAACAGGCGCACATGCCCAAAGATGCAGAGGGGATCCTGGTGGTCGCTTCCTAGGGGAGCAGAGCTGTTGGCCAGCCTTGGTGGGATAGCGATCCAGAGCACCTCGCTGGCTTGGGTGCCCAGAAGACCCATCCGTCCACCGTGCATCCCCCCACCTCTTCTGCCAAGTAATCGTGGCTGCTTCCTGCCTGGCATGGATCTTACTGCTTCATCATATCTGAGGAATTCCTACTGCGCAGCCCTAATGCCCCAGAAGAGCAGCAGAAGCAGCATCGCTGGGGAAGCAGCAGTGTGACAACTACTTATAAATTTTATTAACAAATTTTTGTTCAGGTTTTGTTATAAAGATGTAATTTGGGGTGGGGGTCTGATGAGAGGAGATGTGATATAAATAATAAATAATTTTTAACCAACTACAATAATAATAAGGAAATGTTAATGGATAATGTTTAATGATATCTACATGTGTTGGTATTGGTAAAAGCAATTAGATACAAGCTCTAAACAGTGAGGTGGGGGGGGAAGCGGGGGGGGAATGCTTAGATATTTTATTAATTGATATTTTTTTTAGAATATGTTATAAATGTGTAATGTTATTGGAGGTTTATTGAAATTGCTAATGAATGCCAGTAGGTGGTTGTGTCTTTAAATAAAAATGATTTCAGATAAAAGCACGTTTAAATAATTCTAGTCAAATTAAAATGGTGGTACATTGATAGTAAAATACATAAAGATTTTTGATTTAAAATGTACAATTCAATATGAATGAAGCATAAGTAATGATTGTGGTAGAAACACAAGAAATCTATTTGTAACCAATCGACATGCTTTCTACAAGATGTAATGAAGGATGATTCTTTTTTTGTGTTTTTGTTTAATTAAAACAATAAAAAAATTCAAAAAAAAGTTTGGGAACCACTGCTATAGACAGGCTCCAGGCACTATCCATTGGGGAGGGTCTGTGCACCTTTTATGAGGATAGGGTGGTCCTCAGGCTTGACCCTTCCTTCCGCCCCAAGGTCAATTTGTGGTTCCATTGGGCACAGGAAGTTGTATTACCTGATTTTTGCCCCTCCCCTTCGGGACTCTCAGAGGAGCAGTGGCATATGCTAGATGTCCGGCGGGCCCTTCAAAGCTATATCCAGAGGACATCAGAATTGCGGAAGACGGGACGCCTCTTTGTTTCTTTCCAACCTTCTTTCCTGGGGCAGAAGGTTTCAGTCACTACCATAGGCAGATGGGTTAGAAAATGTATCACCACAGCCTATTTTTCCAATGAGGAGCCAGTCCCGCAGGGCAATACGGCCCATTCCACCAGGAGCTCTGCCACTTCTGCGGCGTGGAATGCCCAGGCATCCCTGGAGGAGATTTGCAGGGCAGCGGCGTGGGCGACCCCCTCACCCTTTGTTCAGAATTATAAGCTAGACACATTTGCTTCGACTGACGCTGCCTTTGGCCGCAAGGTTCTTCAAGCAGTCCATACTGGCAGGCAATCCAACAGTCTCTCCCTCCCTATGGGGACTAGCTTGGGTATGTCCCATAAGTGAATGCTATCTCCAGCTCTATTGAGAAAGGGTGTTGGTACTTACCTGATACGCCTCTTCTAATAGAGTGGAGATAGCATCCAGCCTCACCTTGATTGGAGACTGTTCTGTCAGTAATTAACTAACTGGATAAAGGTTCGGGGATGTGTTGTTCGTTACATTATCTATCATTGGGGTATTTCTTGTTGTATTATTATATATCCTTACTAAAGTTGAAGGTTGGATAACACGTGGAGTCTGTGTCATTGTTTTCTTCATCGCAAAGCTGGGTGGAGTCACTCACAGAGACGGGTTATATAGGTGGCTAATTAATTATTAATCAGACTCAGTCCAATAGGAGAATGGACAGGGTTCGAGGTTATTGTCCGTGCGAGCCTGGGCAGCTGGTTATCAGGTATCACAGGAGGAAAAGGATTAATTTTGGAAGGTGGCATTACAATCTTTTAATGTACTTATTCTGATAAAGCTTGATTTGAAGAAACCGTGATACAAAGAACCAGTGATAAAGAAAACAAACTTTTTGCAGTTTCAGAGTTAAATATTTGATTTTACTGCAGATTCCTCAGTTCTCCACCAAGGGAACTTCTCTAGCTTTTCAGACATAAACTCATCCTCTCAAGGTGGTCACCATTTTCTAATAAAAGCCATAACCATAGTTCTAACCAAATACTCCTATTTCTAAAGGTCTCTTTTATTTCAGATTCTTCCCTGTTTGAGAAATGTGCAGTTCGACAACAGTGCTGGAGATGAAGTCTCCTTCTCAGAAGGTGGGCTGGGATCTTCTCGTTACGATCTTCTCAACTGGGTTCTCCTCGCCAATCAATCTTTTGTCCCCATGAAGGTTGGGCAAGTAAATCCCGAGGCTCCCCCAGGCCAGGATTTCACCATTAACTCTGATGGAATCGCCTGGGCCACAAAGGTGAGCTACACAGAAATGTTGTAAGTTCAGGGAAAATTTCATTCTCTTCCTGAGAAGCAGAACTTGTTTCTAAGTTGAAAAATAATCAATCGAGTCAGAAATTATGGCAGTCATTTGGTGCAAAATCTGCTTTGCGTGTAACACATTTGAGGTCTGATTTATGTCATTCCAGAAAGGGTTAGGATTGGGAATAACATCTCCTTGAAATGCAGGATGCAAGTACAGGAAGCAACAGTGATTTCCATGGACCTTTTTCACTCAGTTGTATCCTCCTGGTTCGTTCTTTTAGAAATGCTGTGGTTCAATCACAAGCCTTCCTCTGCAGGCTAAAATCCCAGTTTCAATCTCCAGCATCTGTTGGTAGGCTTGGAGTGCCACTGGCCTGAATTTCCTAGCATCTGTTCCTGGTTTTTGATCGACAATGGTGAATGATTTGGTTAGAAGAGGTTCTGAACATAGAAATGGGAATGTGAAATAGAAATAGGAATGTGGGAACAAATTAAAGAAACGTGTTTCTTCCTTAGGCCCTTTCAAGTATTTCTCTTTCAGACTATCCCCATTGCCAGGTGTGGCATAAGGAAATGCCATGCAGGAGAAAGGAGAAGAATTCCAGAGAGCAAGCAGGTTTGCTGCTACCAGTGTGATGCTTGTCCACCTGTTTCTAATGAGACAGGTAGAGCAGACTTCAAATGTAGATTTTCTAGGATCAAGGAAGCCGTTCAGTCAATCAATATGTGTTTGTTGTTGTTGTCATTTCTGATGAGATTAACATTCACTCACACTTTTTAGCAGAACATTGCAGTAAACTGCCCTGACCACAGAGGACACCTTTCCTAATCCTCAATAACTCCTTGCAGGAGAGATTTAGGACACAATTTGTGAAGCCCCAACGTGCATTTCCACTCCTACTCTACCATCCATTTGGGAAAACCAACTTCCAATCTTTTCCTGAGGAAGTGGGGTGTCCGGTCTAAGATTTAATTTTTAGTATTTGATGCACACTTCTTCCATCAGCTCTATCAACCTCTGAGGAAATAGATCTGCCAGGAAAAGAGGACATTCATCTATCTATGTTTCTTTGATAGAGCAGGAGGGAGCAAAAACTGTCTGAATGAACAGATTTGAGATACAAAGCAGCGAAGGCAGGAATAATATAGACACAAACAAAACAACAGCATTCCTTGATAACAGATATGTCAATCTTCTGTGGGATCCAGTATAAAGTGAAGGGTAGAAAAGGCAGTAATCCCAAACTGAAAGCCGGATTACTCATGGAAGTGAACAGTGAATGGATAGCTGGAAGAAAACAAATTGCTGTCTAATTAGAATCATCATAAATGAATGACGATTTGCTCATTTTGATATCCCATAAATTGCACAATGGATTATTTCATTATTCCCTTTGTGGGTAGGGCAACAGTAGAAAGGCAACATGTGTATGAACCTTTACGGGAGGGATAATGTGCATGGCAGTTGCACAAGAAATTCTTACATGAAGACTTTTCATTTCAGATGCCGCTCACTGTGACCCCTGCCCAGAAGACCAATACCCCAACAAGGACAAGGACCACTGCATTGCCAAGAAGATCCACTTCCTTGCCTATCAAGACACCCTGGGATACATTTTAGTTTTTCTTGCTCTTTCTCTCTCAGTGATCACATCTGCAGTCCTAGGGATTTTCTATAAACATCATGACACACCAATTATCAAAACCAACAACCGAGATCTCACCTACATCCTCCTGGACTCCCTCCTGCTCTGCTTCCTCTGCTCCTTCCTCTTCATTGGTCAACCAGGGAAAGTCACATGTCTCTTCCAACAATCTGCCTTTGTCATTCTCTTTTCCCTTGCGGTTTCCTCTGTGTTGGCAAAGACTGTCATGGTGGTTCTGGCCTTCATGGCCACCAGGCCAGGGAACAAGACAAGGAAACTCTTAGGAAAACCACTGACCAACTCCATTGTCATAGCCTGTCCCCTTGTCCAAGGAGTTCTTTGTATTATATGGCTGGCAATTTCTCCCCCATTTCTCAACATGGACTTCCACTCCTTGGTAGGAGAGGCCATCTTGGAATGTAATGAAGGTTCAGACTTAATGTTTTACACTGTCCTTGCCTACCTAGGATTTTTGGCCCTTGTCAGTTTCACTGTAGCCTTTCTGGCTAGGAAATTGCCTGAAAGCTTTAATGAAGCCAAGTTCATTACTTTTAGCATGCTTGTCTTTTGCAGTGTTTGGATCTCCTTCCTCCCCACCTATCTAATACCAAAGGGAAGTCCATGGTGGTCGTGGAGATCTTCTCCATTTTGGCCTCTGGGGCTGTTTCTTGGTTTGTATCTTTTTCCCCAAATGCTACATTATTGTATTGAGGCCCAATCTGAATTGTAGAGAAAATATGGTAAGAAACAAAAATGTCTAATTAATGCGACAGCTGGACTCATTTATATTGGTATTTGAGGCATTTTTAGTATGTGATAAGATTTTTTGGGGGAAAGATGACATGAAGGAGAAATTTGTCCATGAAAGACAAATCACTTGATCACTTATCAAGTGATTCAACTGGTTACAACATGCCTGCTTTAAGCAATAATCACCAAGATTTTACTGTATCACCTATTCAAAGCATCCTTGTGTTGTCCAGAGCCCTATGTGGATGGAAAGCTAGTTTTTAAACATTTGTTCATTATTTCAAGAATGAAATTTTCTCATTTCAATTTTTTAAATTTGAATGTTTTTTAATATAGTGTTTTAAAGAACTTGGTTCAGTATCAGTTTTTAAGCATATATGGAACTTTCTCTCTCTCTGTGTTAATTTTCAATGTATAATTTTTGTTTTGTTAAAATACAGATAAAAGAAGAAAAAATAGGAAATTGAGGGAAGGAAAAGGAACAAGGAAAAGAGGGTGTGAGAAAAAAGCCAAAGAGAAAAAAGAAAGAAAAGGGGCATTGACTCCCAACACTTCTTAGCACAGTACAAGATAAACACACTCCAGCCTCAACTTTTTGCTTTTACACATTAATATTTTATAATTTGACACAATAAGTTAACACAAAGGACCACCTAGTCACAATTGTCACCTGTTCCTGAAGGAAGAGTTCTGAGACCAGGAGGGCCCTCAGATATCATACTAGCTCAGTCTGAGGCATGGCAACTCCTTAAAATCCAAAGGTTATAAATACTCAGATAGAGGAGTCCCCCACCCACCCACACCCACTCCATCCTACCAAGGTTCAGTGAGGGCTGTTGTCAGATTCCCAAAGTGTTCAGACACCATGAAGACATATCCATAGTACCTGTTAGTTCACTTGAGACACAGATGTACAAAAGGACATCATCTGCATATACAACTATCTCATTATATAGTAACATGTAGATGTTGAACAGGAACAGAGAGAGCACCAAGTCCTTCGGACACCTCATTTGCCTTTGACATGATATGGAACTGGCCATAGAGGAAGGAGATGAACCAGCACAAAACTCTACTCCACTCCCTTAAGTCCTGGAACCAACCCAAAGGTATACATGGTCAATCATATCAAAAGCCATGGAAAAGACCACAAGAACATGAATGGATGCATGACCTTCATCCTGCTTCCACCAGAGATCATACAAAAGGGTCAGTAATGGTGTTGCTGTCCCATTTCAGGCCTGAAACCTGACCAGATGGAGTATAGATAATCCACTTAATCCAGGATCCTCTCAAGGTGAAGCCCTACCACTTTCTCAGTCCCCTTCTCTTAAAAGAGGAGGTGGGAGACTGGATGAAATAATCGGCATGGTGGGGTCTAGCAAAGGTTTCTTGAGGAGAGGCCATAACAGAAACTCTTTAAAGGATGCTGGGACATCTTTATGAAGGATGAATTAAGCACCATTAGGATCCACCCAAATGTCACCTCCCAGGTGGCCTTGACCAGCCAAATGGGACATGGATCTAGTTCACAGGTGGTCACATCTACATCCCAAGGACTCTGTTGATTTCCTTGGTATCAACAGGATCAAACTCTTCCCAAATCCTTTCCATAGCCTTCCCCATAGGATCTACACCATGCTTGGCCTCCAAAAGGGAACAGATCCAAGTAATTTTATCAACCAGATGCATGGATAATTCCTCTATGAGGCCTGAAGGAAAACCTACATGTGACTCTTACCCAGAAGATTCCAGATAATTGTTACAAAATCCATAGGGTGTCACTCAGTGCTATAAGAAATGCCATAAGAATGGAGAAATGTTGACATTTTGAGGCTTGTACTGCCATGAGGGAGCCTTCATAGAAGCTCTACTCAGATATGTCAAACACAAGGTCTGTTCCACCCCAGCACAGGAGGGGGTGAGTGCAGGGGGGGCAACAGTATCTGGCAGTAGCTGCACCCCGCTGGAGCCCACTGGTGCTCCACAGCCCATGTTGTGCAAGTGGGTCCAAGCATTGGGACTTCCAGGTCAGCCCTCCAAGCAGGAGGTGGAGGCAGAGCCGTGAGAGAAGGAACATGACCAGGCCTTCTGAATGCACCAGGTGGCCACCCACTCACTCACCCACTCTGTCCCACCATTTGATTTTGCTTGCCCATGGCCTTCCCAGCTGGGACAAGGCAGGGAGCTACGTGGTTCCCTTGAAGACCAAATCTCATACCTTCCTCCATGCATCTGCTTCTACCTGCTGCTGTTGCTGCCACCAAGGGACTCAGCCTGTGTTTTCCCAACCTTTTCCTCCAGCTCCACCAGACACGTAGGATGAGCCTCCTGCCCACTGCCCCACCCACAATGGCCCCAGTTTATAGGAAGAGCAGGGAGACCCATCCCCAAGAGGTAGTTAGGACTCCTCTCCCTACTCTGCCTCGCGCTGACCTACAGGCCCTATACCAGCATACGTCAGGACCCCGCATCCAAGCCACGGCTGCTTCACTCCATGCTTTGCATTCAAGCAGTGGTACCAGCAGTAGCAGACCCCTCCACCAGGAGTCCCAGTGTCCCTGAACCCCCCTCACAGTCCAGGAAGCCCACACTGGGCAAGGAGAGTGACCACGGCAGCAGCATCTTGGAGCAGGAGGCAAATAGGCCTATGCATCCCCTCAAAGAAGTGGAGTTGTGGAGTCCTTGGGCTCTAGGAGCTCAAGGGTCAGTTGCCTGATGCCCAGGGCCCTGGGTGGCTCATGCTGCCATCCATGGACCCCCCGTGTGGACCGAGAGGGTCAGTGAGGCTCCTCCAGAGGATCAATTTGGTTCAAACCCAACATGAGGGACATCAAGCTGGTCAAGCCTACCCTGGCCGAGCCCATTCAGACACCCACAACCACCAGCCATGCCCTCCTGGCTCCCCTAAGGCCAACAACAATCTTCATCTGGCCCTCAATGAAATAGAGTTTGACACCTCTGCTCTAGCTCATGTTGAGTCAAATTCATCCCTCATGTTCCTTCAGCAGAGCTCTGGATGTCTTTTGATCCTTTTCAGCTCCCTCAATTGAATCATGGGGCATGTTGGGAACTATGATCCAAGAGAGGTTGCATGCAAGTGATCCGTCCAAGGCCTCAGTAGCTTTCCTATTCCAGGTAGTGGCCAAGGCTTCAGAAGGACCATGCAGCAGAGCCTTAGGTATAATCCCCAGTTCCCTTTGGAACCCCATCAGTCACTAAGAGTGGACTGGTTAAATAGATTCAGCCTCCCTGCAGAGAGGAGCAGCATAAAAGAATCTCAAAGTCATCAGGCCATGATCTGGCCAGGACAAAGAAGACAAGGATAGTTTCTCCTCAGATTACGTTGGAACTGATCTTTTTTGAGTTGAGCCAAGAATGATGATGGTCACGTTGAAAAGCCTCTAAGGCCTGTCCTGGGGATGGCAAATGGACCTCTCTCAAGACCATCAGTCTGGGGAACCCCTCAGTCAACTGTGAAATGCCCTCCAGAGGCTCAGACACGGAGGTTGCTATGCAGCAGGAAGGTTGGTACGGAAGTAATGATCCCAACTGGTCCTGTGAATGAATCTTCAAGGAAAAAATTTCAGACCTGGTAATTTTGAGAGCAACACCCCAAAAGGCCAAAAGAGACACTCGGATGACAATTGCTACCCTCAGGCTACAGAAACAGAAATGTGCAACTCTTGCCAAACAAACTTGCAGTTAATATCTTGAGATACTTCCTCAACTTACATTTCTGCCTTCTACCAATTATACCCAAGTAGCACTCCTATTATCTGACCAAAGTAGGACATAAGCCAAAATCCAACTTGTGTGCAGGGGTCACTTTCATGTAGGTCAACTACACAGCTTCCCCAGGACTCCATCTGCTCTGTGAATTATACAACGAGACACAAATATGTTTTCCATTCTGGTGCATGAAGAGGAGCTGTTGCTAAGGGGATGGGACAATGGCTTTTCCCTGCAATTATCAAAAGAACAATAATTCTTCATGTATCCCCTGGGGATTTCTACACACAAAGATCTTCCAGGATAAAACCTGCTTTAAAAATATCTCTGAGTTAGCCAGCTGGGGGGACAGAACCTTGGCCTCTCTTGCAAAGAGCTCACTCCTGGGTTGGAAGAGACTCACATTCCTTTGTTTCCCTTATGGTCGCAGCCAAAGTATAGGTAAGAGGAAGCATGGTTGATGTAAATCTGTGCTGGGGCCATCCAGGTGGCACAGGTGGTGTCTGATCAGCTAAAGTTCCAGTGATATTTCAGGAGCAACCTTCAAATCAGTTTCTCCATAAACCTTCATTTCTCTTCTAGGAGGGAAGGAGACATGAAAGACTGGGCAGGAGTCATGCTACTTCTGATGCTGATGCTCTTCTGGCTACTGCCTCCAACTACAGCGAAGAGGCTGCAAACCATATGTGTGTTGAAGGATTATATGAACATAGATGAAAGCTACCATAGGCCTGGTGATCTCATTATTGGTGGGAATTTGCCTTTGGGGATAAATTTCAAGACTCCTGTCCCAGACTTTAATACAATGATGCTTCGTTTAAAGAGTCTGTAAGTTTCAGCTAGAAACTTTTTGCTTTAAAGTCAGTGACTCCTTTCAGAAATACTTCTAGTGTTTTGTACTGTCCAGTTTAGTGCATATTTTGAGCTTTTCTGAATAAAACAGCAAGCTTTTAAAATGGGCTGGAATTCTCAATCTCTTCATCAGGAAGATGATAAACAAAACAAAAATGGAGATGGAAGCTGTGCTGGCCTAATGAAGAAGTCAAATTATAATATTCGATCAGTAACCTCTGGTAGAAAATTCAAATAAAAGCTCAACACCCTTCAAGTGTTCAGGGGTGGAAAAAAATCCCTCCCAGTTTGGGAATCAGCATGGTTCTTACATAATGTCCTTCAGTGCATCTATGAGGTGACTCCCACTGTAGTCCTGTGCTCAGCAATCTCTACCCCACCTGAAGAAGCTGCTCCAAGAGAGACCTTAAATAATTACGGTGAAAGGGGAGCAGTTGGAAAGGATTGCAGCCACTACAGCAAAGTGAATATAGCAGGGATGATAGAGAGTATGAAAGAGGCTATGATGTCTATAGAAAGGCTTGTCTCCTGTCTCAGAAAGTCATCCAAGTTTAGCCAAGGGAATTCCTTTGAAAGAAAAACTCAATCCAATAAAATTAGGGAGTTTCTGCCATCAAAAGTCTGCCGAAGAGTAAAGCCAATTCAACAGTCATGCACAAGCTTTCCTGTAATGTTTGCCAATGTTTTTCTCACTACAGATTCATCCCCATTAACTACCAGCAGTTCCTTGCATTGATGATTGCTGTCTCCCAGGTCAATAAGGATTTTCTTCTGCTCCCCAACATCACCCTTGGCTTCCACATCTATGGCCATTACGAGAGGGAGATTAATATTTCCTTAGACAGCCTCTCCATGCTCTCCTCGAGAACACAAGTGGTTCCAGGTTACAAATGTGACCACCCGGACACTCTGCTGTCCATCATTGGTGGTCTCAGTGCCAAGTCCTCAAGGCTGATGGCCTCCATCTTCAGCATCTTTAAGGTCCCACAGGTAAGAGAGCTCTCTTGCATACAGTACGGAATAGACAGAGATCAAAATACACACAGAAGCCAAAGATGAAGCAAAACATAGTTTTTTTATGGGTTAGCATATAATGAACTTGTAATTCTTTATCTCAGAGATAATTCTTTATGTAAATGATGGGTAACTATCATTTTAGTGTCATTTATTATCTGTATCAGTTTGTTTGTTTCTTCTCCAGTCTTCTGACATACAACAACCAATAAAAATGGCTAAGAAGGGAATAAGATTGAGTTTGCTAGTCAAAGTGAGTCAGCCTGATTGTGAGGGCCATCAATATCAATAGTCATAACTAAAGTCAGCATAAAACTTTTACTTTCTCTTTGAAAAAAGAATCTCTTTTTCTCCAGCTGGGTGTTGGCTTTGAGTTCTCTCAGGAAGAGAAAAGAGTTTATCCTTCCTTCTTCCGAATCAATCCCAAGGAATCTCCTCAGTATGTGGGCTTAGTCCAGCTGCTCCTGTATTTCCAGTGGAACTGGGTTGGGCTTGTGGTCCCTAAAGATGACAGGGGAGAACGTTTCGTCTCAACTCTGACGCCAATGCTCCAGGAGAAGGAGATCTGCCTGGCCTTGACCCTGATGCTGGAATTGGATGATGTTGACAAACGTCTGGAAACGTTTGTTCTCAATTTCCTTCCCTGCTTTAAAACAGAAGTGTTTATTCTCCTTGCAGACTCAACTGTTACTAGCACTTTAATAGTGGCGGTACATGCTTTTGAAAAATACAAAAAAATATCATTTAGGAAAGTTTATATCTCCACTTCCCATTGGAAACTTGGTATGCAAGAATCTGAAGGAATATTGAAATACATCAAATATTTCCATGGGGTCTTGCATTTTAGGGACCACTCCGAGGATGTCTCAGAATTCAGCCACTTCCTCCTGTCTTTAGACCCCTTGAACCCCCAAGGAGACGTCTTTCTCCCTCTATGGTGGGAAAAAGTCTTTGGCTGCAAGATCCATAAATCAGGAAAGATCCCTCCAAAGGGGGGAAAGCAATGTACAGGAACGGAGAATCTGCAGAATCTGCCCAATTACAGTTTTGAAACAAGAATGACAGGAGAAAGTTACAACATCTACAATGCTGTTTATGCTCTGGCACACGCTTTACATACAATGTATGGATCCAGAGTTCGACCCAACATGATGAGGCTTGGAAAGAGGATCTCAAATGTCCAGTCATGGCAGGTAAGTTCTGTGGCTTTTGACTCAGTCCAAAAAGCTTAGATCAGAAGTTCCCCATATGAATTTCTTCAGATTAGTTTAGTTTAGTGTACTTTATTTTAAATTCTACAATTAAATTAAAAGCTATCTTCAGTATACACACATCCTTCATATTCTATACAATTGAATTGAAAACTCCTGGAATTGCATTAATATTTCAGTATACAGTAGAATTCAATATTGCTACGGCACTGGGATAAAAGCTATTATTCAGACTATTTGTCCTTGTTTTTATTGTCCTGTAATAATTCAAAAAATGAGTACCCAGGATGAGATGCATCTTTAAGAATGTTTTGAACTTCCTTAAGGCAGCGGGAGCTGTAGAGCTCTTCCAAAGAGGAGAGAGGGCAACCAATGAACCTCTCGGTAATGATGTTAACACTCATATAAAACCAGTTACTGATTAAATGTATGCCTGCTCCCGTACCAATTCATCTGAGACCCTGTCCTTTTTTTTAGTTTAGCATTTGTTGGGCTACTCAGCTTGCTGTGTGAAAAGAAGCTTCTGATTAATAATTGATGGAAACTAACCAATGAGAGAAGCAACGTAGAACTAAGGATAAATTTCTTAAGGAACAGTTTATCTTTAGAAGTCTTGGGTGCCCCATTGCTGGAGTCTTTTGAGGAGAGACAGTATAGCCACTTGTCTAAAACTGTAGAGGGTCTGTTGCTTGAGCATGGGGTTGGACTAGAAGACCTCCAATGTCCCTTCCAATACTTTTGAAGGGAAATAATAATAATAATAATAATAATAATAATAATAATAATAATAATAATAATAATAATAATAATAATAGTTCATTGACATTGCAATACCTGGTACACACGAATTGAAGATAAACTGCAAGAAAAAAATCACAAAATACCAGGACTTGCAAATTGAGGTTGAGCAACTGTGGAAAAAGAAATCATGTGTTGTCCCAATTGTAATTGGAGCCCTTGGAGCAATACCTAAAGGGCTCCCTCGCTATTTGAAAATTCTAAATTTACCTGACTTGAACATTCTGACTCTACAAAAAACCACCCAACTTGAAAGAACTTATATCCTCCGATGTTACCTTAACAGTTCCTAGGTCCTTGGTTAGGACTTCAGCTGTTGAGCTACCAACCAGCCCCAAAGGCTGTGAATCTCACCAAAGATTAACCACATAATAATGTATATAATAATAGAATGGGTAGAATTAGTGGGAGATAATAGTAGAGACAGTAGAATTGGCTTGAATTGCTGTTTTGTTTATGTAAGAATTCCTTGGCTAAGAATTGGAATCACCTCTGCCTTTTGCTTCTACCAGTGATCTAACTCCTGTTATCTTGTGGGTTTTTTGTATAACTCCATGCCTGGTCTGTATCTGAAACAAGAAGTGGGATATGCCATGCTTTGTCAGGGTTTCATTGGGCAAATACCAGTGTTGCTAAGCACCCAGGCCTCCTGTTCCTTGCTGCACAGCCAATGCAGGGCTAGGGGTCCCAGAATTGGGCCAGGGGTTCTGAATTGGGCAGTATGCTGATGTTTCTGAAGTTATAAAAGGACTCCATCCTTTCCCCATGGTGTGGCCTTCCTTACATGCATCTTGTCTGTCTGTTCATGGAATGGTCAACCCAGATCTTCTTTGTACAAATAAAAGCTGTTTCTTTTCCAAGCCTCTTCTTGGGTCTCTCTCTCTTTGGCATTCTGCTGATTCAAGTATATTTTGGGACCTTACTGTGATTCTCTATGACAAGATTCAAAGTGGTCCTAATGGGTTCCTGGTCTGAAATTCATCAGAATTTCCTGCATCAAAGGCTAAAATGTTGGACCTCTCTGAACAGAGAAGTGACCAACCAGGTCAGATGCTTCCTTCCACATGGCCCAGTAGATCAATCCTGGTTCCTGCATTCTTCTTCTTTTGACAACAAACTAGAGAAAACCACTGGAATTTTCCATGGTTCTCATAGAAATGATTGATTCCTTTCAAACATTCATTTATCAGTTAACAAGACGTTGGGTCAAAGGAACTATTGGAAACTGCATGTAGCCAAATATCTGAAGAGGGAAATCTTAAAATTAAATTTAGACTGTAGAACTAAAATTCTTGTGTTTTGCTGAAATTGGAGTTAGAAACCAAGTCCAGTGAAAATTGGAAAATGTTTAATTTCAGAGATAAATATTTGGTGTTGCATCTGATTCCACAGATCACCACCAAGAGATGGAGATATTTCCCAAATATAAACTCATCTTCTGAAGATGGCCATTATGTGATGATAAAAACTGTGAAGTCTCATTTGTAGTTCTAGCCCAAATATTCTAATATCTGAAGGTCTCCTGTCTTTCAGATTCTTCCCTATTTGAGCAATGTGCAGTTCAACAACAGTGCTGGGGATGAAGTCTCCTTCTCAGAAGGTGGGCTGGGATCTTCTCGTTATGACCTTCTCAACTGGGTTCTCTTCCCCAATCGATCTTTTGTCCCCATGAAAGTTGGGCAAGTAAATCCTGAGGCTCCCCCAGGCCAGGATTTCACCATTGACTCAGATGGAATCATCTGGGCCCCAAAGGTGAGCTGCAAGGAAATTTTGTAAGTTCAGGGAAAGATTCTTTAAGAAATGCTCTTGTCCCATCACAAGCCTTCCTCTGCAAGCTGAGATTCCAGATCCAAACTCCCACATCCATGGGTGTGTCAGGAATGCCCCTGGCCTGATTCCCTCGTGACTGTTCCTGATTTCTGATAGACAGTGGCAATATATTTCTTTACAAGAGAATCTGAACATAGAAGTAGGAATAAGGAAGGGAATTAGGAATGGGGAAAAGAATGGACGCCGCAGGTTCATTGCTTAGGTCATCTCTTGTTCTCTTTCAGAAGGTGCCCTTTGCCAGGTGTGGCATGAAGAGGTGCCATGCAGGAGAGAGGAGAAGGGTTCCAGAGGGCGAGCCCGTTTGCTGCTACCAATGTGATGCTTGTCCAGAAGGAACTTTTTCTAATCAGACAGGTAGAGCAGACTTCAAATATTAATCTTCCAGGATCAAAGAAGAAATTCATTGTCATTTTTATGACCTTGACAGGAAATCATATTTTCAGGAAAACCTTTCAGTTTACAGATATAAACTGCTCTGGCCACAGAGGCCACCTTTCCCGATCCTCAGCCGTTCCAGGCAGGATAGCTTTCGGGCAGAATTTATGAATGTCCAACTAGGATTTCTACTGGTACTCTAATGTCCAATTGCAAAAACTGCCTTCAAATCTTTCCTGAGGAAGTGGGGTAAAGCAAGCTTTACTATTTATTATTCAGAATATGCTCCTTCTGTCAGCACTATCAACCTATCAACCTCTAAGGAAATAGACCTGCCAGGGAAAGAGGACATTCCTCTATCTATGTCTCTTTGATAGAGCAGGAGGGAGCAAAAAATGTCTAAATGAACTTATTTGATCTACAAAGCAGAGTGTCAGGCCTGGAAGCCATCTTTTACATTGGGCCTTCAAGCCTCTCACATATTCCACTGTGGAAAACTGGGAGGGGGGATTATATGGTGCATGGGAGATATATACTCAAAATAAGATTCTTTCTCATAGAGTCAAGGTCATCTTGCACCTGTACCTGGATGATGTGATTTGGAGGAAACTTCTCTTGGGACAGTGTTTGATTGGATCATGTGATGGACATGTGGGTGCTGGGCAGGGACTTGAACATTCACTTGGTTGGGGAAAACCTGGAAACTTTCACATTTGGGTTTTTCCAGATGTGCCAGTATGACATCTCTAATGCATTGGAAGTTTGAGGAAACCCGGGCCTCTGAGTTTTATTCCATTGGGGGTATTACATGGAACCCTGATACAGGGAGGTTAAGGCAAAGATAACATACACACAAACAAAACAGCAGCATTTCTGGATAACAGATCTGTCGTTCTTCTTAGTGTTCCATTATAAAATGGAAAAAAAACCCAGGCAGGCGCCTCAGACTGAAAGCCATATTACTCGTGGAGGTCCACAGTGAATGGATAGCTGGAACTGAACAAAACCTTGTCTCTGGCTAATCTACCTCCTGTTTCACCTTTGTGGGAGGGATAATGTGCATGGCAGTTGCTCAAGGAATCCTTAGACAAAGACTTTTTTTCAGATGCAGCTCACTGTGATCCCTGCCCAGAAGACCAATATCCCAACAAGGACAAGGACCAATGCATTGCAAAGAAGATCCACTTCCTTGCCTATCAAGACACCCTGGGATACATCTTAGTTTTTCTTGCTGTCTTTTTCTCTGTGATCACTTCTGCAGTCCTGGTGATTTTCTATAAACATCATGACACACCGATTGTCAAGGCCAACAACCGAGATCTCACCTACATTCTCCTGGTCTCCCTCCTGCTCTGCTTTCTCGGCTCCTTTCTCTTCATTGGTCGACCTGGGAAGCTCATTTGTCTCTTCCGACAAACTGCCTTTGCCATTCTATTTTCCCTTGCGGTTTCCTCTGTCTTGGCAAAAACTGTCATGGTGGTTCTGGCCTTCATGGCTACCAAGCCAGGGAACAAGGCAAGGAAACTCTTAGGGAAACCATTGACCAACTCCATTGTCATAGCCTGTCCCCTGATCCAAGCAGTCCTTTGTGCCACCTGGTTGGCGACTTCTCCCCCATTTGTCAACATGGACTTCCACTCCTTGGTAGGAGAGACCATATTGGAATGTAATGAAGGTTCACATTCAATGTTTTATGCTGTCCTTGCCTATCTAGCTTTTTTGGCCCTCATCAGTTTTACAGTTGCATTTCTAGCTAGGAAATTGCCTGACAGTTTTAATGAAGCCAAGTTCATTACTTTTAGCATGCTAATCTTTTGCAGTGTTTGGATCACCTTCCTCCCTACCTACTTGAGTACCAAAGGGAAGTCCATGGTGGCCGTGGAGATCTTCTCCATTTTGGCCTCTGGAGCTGCTGTCTTGACTTGTATTTTTTTCCCAAAATGCTACATTATCCTACTGAGGCCCGATCTGAATTGTAGAGAAAATATGATAAGAAACAAAAATCTTTAATTCATGCATCCATAGGAAACATTCATATTTATCTTGGTGACATGTTTACTAACTGGCGATATTTTGAATATATGATAACAGAGGAAGAATATGCTCAATAAATAATGCTCATCAAATGTGATAACTGGTTACAGTATGCCTCTTTGCTGAGTTCAGCAGATAATGGATGGATGGATGGATGTTCCTACTGTGTTAATTACTAAATTGGAAATGGTTCTTTTCCAATAGAATAGTGAAAGACATACCTCTGCAGATAAAGAGACAATGAGATGCATTCGTATTTTATACATTTCAAAAATTAAGAGAAAATGATATAAGGAAGGAAAGGAGATTGACTATGATAAATAAAATGGTCTTTGGTTTTTCTAGGATTCAACCTGATACTGTTCCTTCACTTCCAAGAGTTTTCAGGCACTATCAGACAAAGAACTTTGAGCACATTAAACATGACTGCTTGTACAAGTGAATATCATTAGCATAGAGATGATATATGTGTGGAAAACACATTCTTGGATGAGTAACAACATGTTAGTAAGACACATACACAGAATCAGAGGGCTGGAAGGGACCTTAGAGGTCTTCTAGCCCATCCAGGAGATATTTTACAATTCCAGACAAATGTCCCTTCCCATCTCTTCTTGAAAACCTCCAGTGATTGGAAACCCCTAATTTCTGGAGGAAAGCCATTTCAATGATTAGAATCATAGGTCTGGGAGGCACTTTGGAGATCATCTACTCCAACTCCCTGCCCAAGACAGGAATTCTTATACAATCCTGGATAAATTGTTGCCTATCCTTTTTTTAATAGTTACCAGCCATTGAGCACCCACACGTCCAGGAGGCAAGGTGTTCCACTCATTAATCATTATTATTGATCTTATTATATTATGTTAATTTATTTGATTCTTTTTTATTAGTTTTATTGTTTTAAATGAGGTTTTATATTCTGTAAGCCACCTTGAGTCACCATGTGTGAATAGGTGGCAATATAAATTCAATAAATAAATAAATAAATATACAATAAATACTGTCAGGAAGTTCTTACTCATTTCCAGGTTGAATCTCCCTCTGATATGATCCTACACATTACTTCTTGTCCTTCCCTCAGGTTCTATGGAGATTAAATTGATGCTTTCTTCCCTGTGACAGTCCTTCAAGTACCGGAGGACTGCTATCTTATCACCACTAATCCTTACAATACAATACAATAGTAGAGTTGGAAGGACCTTGGAGGTCTTCTAGTCCAACCCCCTGCCTAGGCAGGAAACCCTATACCGTTCCAGACAAATGGCTATCCAACATCTTCTTAAAGACTTCCAGTGTTGGGGCATTCACAACTTCTGGAGGCAAGCTGTTCCACTGATTAATTGTTCTATTCATTAGAATAGGCATATCCAATTCCTTCAATTGTTCATCATATGGTTTAGCCTTCAGACCCTTTATCTGAAAACAAAAATCTTTAGAATGGAGATTAGGTAGAAACTATGAAAATAGAAAGCTAATCCCCAACGAGAATTGCAAGAATGTCCAAGAATAAATCGGAAAAGTGTTGGAAATGTCATCAGATACCGGGTTCATACTACCACATGTGGTGGACTTGTATTGAAGCTAAAAGATAATGGATTAAAATCCACATGTGGTTGGAGAAAATGATATGTAAACACATAGACCTCAAACCAGAGATCTTTTTACTGGGAATCATACCAGAAATTTACAACAAAGACTTAAAATATTTGATTCTAAACCTTTTAACAGCAGCTAGAATCGTATTTGCAAAAAACTGGAAAAACGAAATGATACCAAAACAGGAAGAAGTTATTCTAAAGATAATGGAGTGCGCGGAAATGAGCAAATTGACATTTGAAATTAGAGAACAAGAAGACAAGCAATTTTATAAGATATGGGATTTGTTTTATCAGTGGCTGGGAAAAAAAAGCTGGACATGAAAAATGTTTTATCTATGTTTTAATTGAAGGAGAAAAGTGAGAATATAATAATGTTGTTAAATAGACTAATAATGATACAATGTTTTAATTGAAGCAGAAAAGCAAGACATAATAATCGTGTTAGACTAACAATAATACAATGAAACACTGACATATATATGAATAATTTAGAATTTTTTGTTATAAAATGAAGGATAAAGATAATAAATGAACCAATGTACATTTGATAGAAGATTGGTAATATAATATATAACTCTAAGTGCATACCATAAAGATACCCTGTTGAAAGCAGTGAAAGATATACAAACATAAACACTAGGTAAATTCTTTTATATTGTAAAAATATTTAAAATGAGATAATGATTGCATAAAGGTATGTTGTTGTTAAGCAGACAATCAAGAATGTAAGATAATTAAGCTTATTGAAAAGAAAGAAATATTAATCGTAATTGAACATATGCTGCCCAATGAAAGTGAGGTTTTTGGCTATATTGGATGGAAAAACTGGGATTGTATATGTAATTGAAAATATGGATGTAAAAGCACTTGTAACCAAACGACATGCTATATGTAATGGATTAAAAAAAATTAATGTTGTCCTTTATGTTCAAAAGTAAAAAAAACATGAAAAAAAAAAGAAAATAGAAAGCTAGAAGGAATATGTACAATTGAGCAACTTTGAAATGCTTGGTCCTCAATATTCTATGACAACATCACTGATATGCTTGTTTCTATTACAATAATCATTCTTTCTTGAAGAAAGTAACATAGCATGGGTCCAGATTATCTGAGGGACCATTTCACCCCACTGGGATTGGCCTGTCTCTCTTGTGCTGGCAAAAGAGGTATCCTGTGGGTCCTGTCAGCTCAATTATTCCAGCTGGCATAGTCCAGGAGAAGGGCCTTCTCTGCTGTGGCTCCCACCCTCTGGAACATCTTGCCCCCCATGTGAGGTTGCCCCCAACCCTCTTCTCATTTCATAAGGGCCTAAAGACATGGCTCTGCCAGTTGGCCTGTGGCCCCAGTGGGAGAACAGCACTCTGGAGGTAGTTGATTGAGTAACATCAGATCCCCCCATTCCACCCCTCCATCACCAGATGTCCTTGATTTTTTTAATCTTTGGCTTTATATTTATTCAGATTTCAATGTATATATATTTTTTATGTCTGTAAGCTGCCCAGAGTTAGCTTAGTCGAGGTGGTACAGTGATTACACTGCAGTATTTCAGGATAATTTTGCTGACTGTCAGTTGTTTGATCCTGACTCGCTCAAGGTTGCCTTAGCTTTCCATCCTTTTGGGGTTGATAAAATGAGGACTTAGATTGCTATGGAAAACATTCTGACTCTGTAAACTGCTTAGAGAAGTCTGTAAAGCACTGTAAGTCTAAGTGTTATTGCTGTTGCTATTGAAAATATATAGGATTGTTATACTAAGATAATAGTCTGTGGTATTAAGCCTCTAAATCTCTATTTGTTTTAATTCATTGCACTTGACTGAGAAGTGCTATTTGGCACATAACAGATGTACAATTTCTGTGGCCATCCTTTGGTCCATTTCCTAGAAGACTTTCAATCAGATGGGACCTCTTGGGCTTTAGCAAAGTGGAAAAGGTCTATCTGTTCTGTGTGACACAGGAAGAGGCTGTGTTGTAATTGAGGTGGACATGCAGTAATTCAATTTCTGTAGGGTTAGGGTGCAGATGAGTTTTAAAACTCTGTAAGGAAAATAAATACCCAAAGGAAGGGGAGTACATAAATAGAATAGAAATATGGAATGCTGCATGTACAGTGTATCTTTATGTGTCTCTGTGTTTCTGTGCAATTCAAAAGTCTGGCTCCTTATATAATTTGTTATGTACATTATATGAAACAATTAAAAGGGGAGTAGTTTTTGGTATACTCTGTATATGAAAAAATAAAATAATTTTGATTTTCTCTTGTTGAAATTGGAAACATTTTTTTTGGCTAACATCCAGTTAAGTTTCCAAGTAGTTCTACTCTTTTCCTTTCCTCCAAATTGATCTTTGTATCCCATCTTCCTTCCTTCCTTCCTTCCTTCCTTCCTTCCTTCCTTCCTTCCTTCCTTCCTTCCTTCCTTCCTTCCTTCATTCATTTCAGCATCTTATTCAGAACATTCTTAGGGAACATGCTTATCAATGTGGATAATTAACCCAATTAGAAAAAAAAATTGAGGACTCTTTGGATTAAAATAAATGAAACAAGGAACTGTCCTCTTGGGAACAAATATCCACATATTTAATACAAAAGTTTACTTTTATTGTTATTACTGGAGCCATACTGGGTACAGCAAGAAAGAATGAAGAACAAAAGGATGGATGATTGTTACTGATTAAGAAATATTTTGTGATTAGTCACATCATGTCATTTTCAATTATTTAACAGATCACATTTTCTTGCACAAGAAGCAGGAAGATTTCTCAAGATGTCAGGCTCACTTAAACTCTCAAGGAGAGTTATCCAAAAACTAGTTAGAGCCAGAAATGTTTCTCTACTGCATTTTTCTTGTGAAATGGCTTTCCTTCATTGTTGACTGTTGTGGGAAAGATATAATCACTCATCATAAACCTCTTGACCCGGCAAAGATCTTGTAGTTTTATAGAAATGAATCTATTTTACAATTATATATGCAGCTAATTAGATACCCAGGAAAACAGGAGCCTCATGAGGTAAATCAGGGCACACAGAAGAAAAAGCGGGAAAATAGGGAAACCCCCCCTCCCCCTCCACATCAACCAATCACAGCACAGATTGCCTCACGTAGGAGCTGGCACTCTGGTGTCAATCAACCATCACTGTGTTCTGGCTCACTGCAGAACCCCTCACTGCTCCAGCTACTAAATTTAAACATCTTCACAGTATACCCTGTATAGGAGAAAATAAAATACACATATTATTGACCTCTTGATTTTCTCCAGATGAAATGGGGAACATCTAAATGATTTTATGGCTAACATTGAGTTCAGTTTCCCAAGTGCTTCTGCCTTTTTCTTCCCCTCCAATTTGATCTTCTTATCCCGCCTTCAGTCTTTCATTCTTCCACTTCAGCTTCTGTGATATCTGCAATTCTTCTTTTCTCCTGGAGTAGCTTTATATGAATATATTAAGATGGATGTTTGTGAAGGTTTAATTCCCTTTTAGAAGGAATTTCTGTCCAGCACTGTTGTAAAGTTGGGGGTGACTGTGCTGCAGGATTGTTTTTACCTTTCTCACATCAAACCTGGTACCTGAAATCCTTTAAAACTCATCACCAACTCCCCCCCCTTTGCATCTGACCCACCTACAGCCAACAACCAGAATTAGAAACTCTGGGAAAAAATCATTTGGCTACAAAAATTGGTGACGTGAGATCATGTCACTTTCCCAACTTTCAACGAGATTTTCAGAACAGACAAATGTGCTTTGTTCTAGGGCTCAAAAATGGCCAATCATTCTTCCTTATTAATGACCTCAGGATAGGTTTCCAAGAGACGTGGATCTATTCCTCCCCAGTTGGCCTGGTCAGTTTGCTGTGGAAAAAAGGCCCTGTCTACTCACTGGACACTTGCATGACTACTGTGACTTTCAATGTCAGAGTGACAGTTTTCCGCCACTTTATACTGGAACTATAGAAAGACTGATAGATCTATCAGCGAGAAATCTTGCTCTTTTGTATGTGTACATTATCTTTTCATGTGTGCTGAGAATGTCAAATCAATCAATGTAGCAGAGGAAGGAAAAAACTGTACATCATGAGAGAAAATTGTCACCTTTTCTGATGCAAATTAATTTACAAAGAAATCGGTTACAAAGAGAAGGACATAGAATCATGCACCAAATGTTATGAATGGGAAAAGTTTCGTGATTTAGAGGGGGGAAGGAAAGAAAGGACCAAAGGCACAATGGCACTGAGAGCTTTTTGATGAGATACCCAAATTTGGTTACATTTTCATCAACAGAGAAACCCCTGAGTCAAAATCAGCATCTTCAGGAAGCTGAGCACGGGGGAAAAACTGCACTTCAAATGTATGTCTTAGTGTGTATCCTGCCTTTATTATTTTGATAAAGATATCCTGATGTATCAGATGAGCTGATAACCTCATAGGAGGCAGCTTTGATAATAGTCCTGGGATACCACATAAAGCTCTGAGACTGACATTTTTGGCATGTGGAGAAGCTGCAGATGAGTTTTACAACATTATCAGGAAAATAAAGTCTCATAGAAAGGGAAATGTAGCAAGAGAATAGATACACGGAATGCTATATATACTCTGTCTGTGTGTTTGTATGTAGCACAAAAGTCAGTCACCATAGGGAATTTATTATATAAACTCCATGACATAATTTATAAGGGGAGGGGCTTTGGGTATATGTCAGGGAATTGCACAGCCAGTGTCCCAATGGAGTCAGAAATGCTGACACTTTTAGTTTATAGAAATGAATATATTTTAGGTAAAAGTTCCCTTCACACATATGTGCTAGTCGTTTCTGACTCTAGGGGGCGATGTTGGAGGAAAGAAACAAGGGTCAATGAAAGAAACCAATAAAGCTCAAAAGTAGAAGTTGAGGATTACCATGTATATATGCACTCAAGAGTTTAAACTTATTAGAGGTAATCACCCAATATACATGCATACACACACACACAGACACACACACACACACACACACACAATGAATATATTTTACAACTATATGTACAGAAAACTAGATATTTAGGCAAACGGGAGCAACTGGGGTAAATCAGGGCCCACAGAAGAAAAAGGCAGGGGAAAAGGAAACTCCCCCTCCACACCCAGAGCAACCAATCACAGCACAGATTGCCTCATGCAGGAACCAGCCCTCTGGTGCCAATCAACCATTAGTATGTGTTCTTGCTCACAGAACCCCATTGCTCCAGCTACTAAATTTAACAGATTAACTGAGTTGGAAGGGACCTTGTAGGTCATCCAGTCCAACCCCCCGCCCAAGCAGGAGACCCTACACCATTTCTGACAAATCATGTGACTGAGTGGCTGTGGCCATGCCCACTCAGTCACAGGACCCCCCCACCAAACCACGCCCACAGAACCGTTAGGGAAAATATTTGAATGTCACCTCTGGTTCTATTCTTTTCTTCAAATCCGACTTTCCTGCCTAAATTAAATATTTTCTTACATTGTAGGTATGTGAGTTTGTGAGAAACACATTCTTCTTATTCTAATTCTCCTTTTGAGTTGAGTTTAGGTTAAGTTTGGCTAAAATATATTGTCTGACTGTCGGTCCATTAATTTGGTCTCAGCATTATTTCTTTTCTAAAGGAGGTTTCCTGAGCTGACATCTTGTTTTAAAGGTCTTTCACCAAGATCAAACAACAAGGATCAAAGTATGGTTTTAAACCTGGCTACACAAACCTTCCTCTTTCTTTAGCATCTTGCAACTATTCATATTCCATATTTTTTGGCCTTTGCCATGTAAACTTAGAAATAGTCTTTTGCCATTGTTTCAATGAAATATCGGTCACCAGTATTGGTAGTTTCTGGAATAAAAACATCTTTGGTAAAACCTTCATCGTAATTACAGAAATTCTACTCAAAAATGATAATCACAATTTATTTCCCCTTAGTAAGTCTTTTTGCATTTCATTCCAAACAGACACAAAATTATTTTGGAACAGGTTAGAGTTTGCATTTGCAAATGTCACTTTAAGGTATTTGAACTTTTACTTCACCTTAAAATGTGATGGCATTTGAAGAGCAACAAATATGATGAGGGGACTGGAAGCTAAAACATAGAAATAAGATTTGCAGGAACTGGGCATGTCTAGTTTAATGCAAAGAAGGACGAGGGGAGACATGATAGCAGTCTTCCCATATCTCAGGGGCTGCCACAAAGAAGAGGGAGTCAAGCTCTTCTCCAAAGCACCTGAGGGCAGGACAAGAAGCAATGGGTGGGAACTAATCAAGGAAAGAAGCAACTTAGAACTGAGGAGAAATTTCCTGACAGTTAGAACAATTAATCTGTGGAACAACTTGCCTCAAAATGCTCCAACAATGGAAGTTTTTAAGAAGATGCTGGATAACCATTTGTCTGAAGTGGTGTAGGGTTTCCTGCCTAGGCAGGGGGTTGGACTAGAAGACCTCCAAGGTCCCTTCCAACTCTGGTATTCTATTCTATTCTATTCTATTCTATTCTATTCTATTCTATTCTATTCTATTCTACCCTATCCTATTCTATCGTATTCTTATTCTATTCCATTTTTATTCTAATAAAATATGCTATCCTATCATGTCCTATTCTAAAATTCCATAATCTTTAGTCCTGTTTTAAACCAGCATTTTTCTCTCTGTTTATTTTAAAACTGGATATGTCCCAATATTGGAGGGACCAAGCTTCCACAGATCCCTTGTTTGGGTTTTTGCTAGGATTAAATATGAGAGTTTCTTCATATCCAACAACCTAAGGACAAAACCTTCACAACATTGCTTGGACTTCAAAACATAGCAGAACACTTTTTCTGACTCCAATTTTAAATTAGTCCAACTAGTTTCAACTCTTTCCAAAGTCTCAGCATCTTTTTTGGGTCACCCCATTTCTGAAAATGTTCAGAAAAAAGCAAGAAAGATGGTCAGGGGAGTGGAGTTATGCCTGGTCTTCTGAGAGGAAGAATGCCATCATAGCAGACTTCCAATACTTGTAAGGCTGTGACAAGGAAGAGGGGGACAAATTATTTACCAAAGTAGCAAAAGTCAGGACCAGAAACAATGGATGGAAACTAACCAAGGAGAGAAGCAAGCTAGAACTAAGGGCAAATCCCTTAACCAGTGGAACAAATTGCTAAAGGCTTTTAAGAACAGCAATCAACAATCAGCCAACGGAAGAGAAGTTTCTTTCAGGGGTTGTAGGAGCTTCATCACTGGAGGCTTTCAAGAAGAGACTGGACTTCTATCTTTCAGAAATGGTGTAAGGTCTCCTGCTTGGGCAGAGGATTGTAGTCAATGACCTACAAGGTCACTTCCAACTCTTAATATGCTAAGAGTCTGGAGCGCAATCCATCAGAAATAGTTTAGGTCTCCTACAAGAATAAGGGGTTGGACTAGATGACCTCCAAGGTTCCTTCGTTTCTATTACTCTTACTGTGTTAAATTAGCATAACATCTTGAGAGATCTTCCAATCTACTGCTTCTATGGGAGAAATTAGTTTCTAATTTTACCTGATAACAAGTATAAGTAAACCAGTTATTTGGAATAAACTTTGAAATGATTATTCAAATTTACTGGAATACCACTGATTGTCCTGTGCCACTATGGCCCTTTAGCACTCAATGCTATCCAAACAAACTTTGGCTCAGACCAAACTCCGCCTGGTTTCCAGGGATTCCGTTTCATGTAGATCAAATACTCAGCTTCACCTTGACTCTCAAATCCATCTGCACTAGGGATCAACAACAAAAGACACTGTGCTGCCCCAGCGGTATATAGCTAGTGTAGGAATTAAGAACTGTCTCCTTTAAGAAACTACCTCATGGGAAATGTAGGCAGAGACTGCCTTATGGGAAATGTAGTTCCATGACATGTGATCACATCTCTGTTTATGATTGGCCACTGGAGCATCTTGCCCACATGCAAAGTTTATAGCCGGGCAGTTTAAATGCTTTTGTGAACCAGAATAGTAGCTTTCTATGTGATGAGACAGATCATGGAAATGAAAATGTTGGGGAGGAGAACCAGATCCTTGTTGATCTCTGTGACAGCAAACCCCAAGGCCTGGAACTGATGGTAGTTGTTGTGCATGGGGCTATAGAGAGAGAAACATTGTGAAGCATCAAAGGAAAGCTTGTGTGTGCTGGTGGAGTTTGCCTTGTCTTTGATCTTTGTGGGGTTTTCTTTGGAGCAGGAAGTAACAAGTATTAATAGGTTGTGTTTAAATGTTTTTTTTTATTAAACCTGGGTGCATTTAGCAGATGAACAGAATTGGAAGGGACCTTGTAGGTCAGTGAGAAAGGAGAAAAAACCTATTACGGGCCATTTTATAACCTTATATCATCCCACCCATCTTCACTTTGCCATAGCAAAGATTTACTGAGGGTGATTATTCACTACTCAAAAGTGGTTTTTTTTTTAAAAAAATAGTATTTAATGATTTTCAGTCCAAATTAACAATTTAACCTATCTTCTTCACTAGGGCAGTAAAGTTCCTAATGTGTTGTCCCTCATTATTCTGTTTCTGGTTTCTTGTCTTCCTGTTGAAGAATGATGGAAAGATTGAGAATCTAGCCTATTTTATGAGTTTGGCTCTTTATTGGAAAAAGGACAAAGATTTGAACTACACCAGGACATTGAAACATCACTAGAACAAATATTTTTGAGAAAACAATCACCTACATTTTTCTCCTCCGTGTGAAACTTACACAAATGGGGTAGAATACCATAATGGGTCCATTGTAAATTCTAGGTTCATAGGCTTATAATAGGCACCAAGGGGAAACTTCCCACCAATAATGAGAGCACCAGGCCTGTAATAATATTCCTGAATCTTTAAACGTTTTGGTAAGACACGCATGGTTTGTTTTCTCACAGCAGATGTTCGAGAAGTTGGAGGCAAGAGCCAGAAGAGCAGCAGCAGGAGGAGGAGGAGGAGAGGCAGCCCAGCCATTCTTCTCACCTTCCCTCCTAGGGGGCACAAACAAAGGTTTGTGCAGAAGCTGATTTACAGGTATCACTTGAAATCTCACCAGTCTTAGCACATAGTCTGCTCATTCCACCTGGATGGCCCCAATACGAATTGATATGAAATATGTTTCCTCTTACCTGTGTTTGGACTGGACCAAAGAGGAAACCGATTCAGCTGAGTCTCACCAAAGCTAGAAGTTGGATCTTTCCAACATACAAAAAGATCTCTCTCTCTCCCCCCCAACTTGGAAAGGTCAAAGAATATTTATAAATCGGGTTTTACCTTGGAAGATTTTCATAGGAGGAAATTCATAGGGGATACCTTAAAAAGTACTCTTCTTCTGGCAATTGCAAGGAAAAGCAATTGTCCTACCCATGTGGCACTAGATGCTGTTTATGCAGCAGAAAAGAAAACATGTTTGTTTCTCTTATTGTTATTCCACAGAGCAGATGGACTTGAGAGACAAGAGAAAGTTGAGTGTTTGACTACATGAAGCAGCCCATATAAACAAGATGGAGTTTGACTTTTGCCATAGTTTGTTCGGATAGGATGAGTTCTAATGGGACAGGGTGGCACATGGCAGTCAGTCGTAAAGTAATAAGTGTGAGCAATGATACCAATGCAGATTGAAATAACTGATTTATTGATACCCAAATGGAATGGGGCAAAAGTAAAACCTTTCTTCTCCCAAAGATCTTTAAAATAGGCAAGTTGTCAGGCTAATTTAAACTCTACAGCAGGTTGCCTAAGAACTTGTTGGAGCCATAAATGTTTGTCTGCTGTATTTGTCTTATGACGTAGGTCATCCGAATCCTCATCTGGGGTGGAAAGGATACCACCATTCATAGTCAATGTCTTGACGAAGTGGAATAATAAGAATGGGTTCATGGTGTTACGTGGCTCTCCCCTTTCTCTGAAGCTGGTTCCAGCCAGTGCTGGTTGGAGAGGGGGGAGGAGATTGAGCTCAAACCCTTATCTTCAAGTTGTTCTCAGTGAGGTCTTCTCAGTTCCAGGTCATCCATATGATGGAGATATTCAATTCCACAAGCAGTGAAGGACCAAACAATGTAAGCAAGGTTTTGCCCTGGTTCCTGACAGCTGTTGGATGGGGAGGAAGAGTCTAAGTTTAACACCTCCAAAATCAAGTAACTGGGTGATTGGTCCCCCCAGTATTGGGTCATGGATGACATTGCTCTTCCATGTTTGGGACTCTAGTGCAATCTGAGGGTCTTCCATGACACTCATCTCCTGCTCAAAGAACAGATAACAGCTATGGCCAGGAAGGTCTTTGTAAAGCTTCAGTTTGTGAAACACAATGGTCTTGAACTTTGGTGAATAACACCCCTGAGAGGGATGGAGTGGCCTGAATGGAGGCAGGAAGTCTTAATTATTGGGATTGGATTCAGCAGTGGAACTGGACTAGCATGGATCCTTACTTCAGACATGGTGGGGTACCTCCACCTCTTAAGGAGATCTTGGTTTGCTCCCTTTTCAAGAAAGTATGGCTGGACCCAACTATTCTAGACAATTCTCATCCACTACCAATGTCCCTTTTAAAGGGAAAGATTATGGAGAAGGTGGTCATGCAGTACCTTCACTAGACCCTTGGTGGATTATTTAGGCCCTTTTCAATCAGGATTCAGAACTGGCATATGGGACAGAAAATACATTGTTTCAGGGTTCCAAATAATACACCCATAGCAAACAGAATTCCAAGGCAGGTAGGTTCCTCAAAGAATGATTTTATTTGGCATATCATATTGGTACAATTGTGAAAACCAACTGAATATTCCCACTGATTTCACTTAATTAAAAGTAAAAGTGTTTCCCTTTCCCAAACAATCAGTCACATGGTCCAATCAAAATGCCATCCAGTTGCCTGGTAGCTTCACTCCTCCTCTCCCCTATCAGCTGTGGATATGTCCTTGGTTCCCAGGGGAAAGTATTTTGTTTTGGCTACAAAACCCCAGCTAACTGTTTTCTCCCATCCCTATTGCTCAGTTCCAGTGTGGAAACACTGAAGCCTCAAAATGGCCATGGTCAGGTGAGGTCAGCTTCAGGGTTGATACATTGGTTTGATAGCCATGGGATGGTGGTAGCAGATCCATCCTTGCTCTTCTTAACCTCTTGGTGGTCTTTGACATCAGCTTCTATATCTGGTCCTTGTTAGGAAGTGGGCACCACTGCATTTTACAAGTTCTTTTCCTTTCTACAGGACAGGTATCAGTCTGTGTTGACTGGGAGTGACAGGTCCCACAACTGACTATGTGGGTGCTGTAGTGTTTAGTGCTTTCTCCTCTCCTCTTTAAGGTATACATGAAGACACTGGGCCACCCATCTATGCAGGATGAGGCATTATCAGTGTGCTGAAGGTGTTCTTGTCTACATTTCTGGCCCTGGTGACCCAAGCAGTGCTGTTGATATCCTGACTGAGGACCTGGTGGCTGTGGGGTCCTGTAGGAGAACATCAGGCTTCAAGTCAATCCTGAAAAAAATTAGGTGGATTTGAGTTTGAGGCTCTTCTGGATTTGAGATTTTACCACCTTGCCCCAAACAGGTCCAGTGCATAATCTGAGGTCCTTCGTAACTCCTGGCTCCTGCTCAAAGTGTAGTTGGCAGTTGTAGCCAGGAGACCCTTTGCAGAGGAGTGCTTTGGGTGCCAGTTGCACCCGTTCCTGGTTCATGAGGGTCTGTTCACAATTATTCACGCCCTGGTTGTAATGAATTCTCCATGGGGCTGATCTTGAACAGCATTTAGTTTGTGCAAAGCACAGCATTGTGGAAAGTTATGTGTGCTCCCAGAACAGCACATCACATCTCTGTCTTATGAAGTGCATAGGTTGCTGGTTTGTTTCCAGATAGAATTAAAGGTACAGTTTTGACCTTCAGTACCCTACATGGATGGGACAAGGATATTTTGAGGGACCCCCTCTCTCTGGTTTCACCCATCGGGTCAGCAGGAGGGGAACGGACAGGTCCCATCTGCAAAATACTTCCATCTCTTCAGACCCAGGAGATAGGACACTTCTGCTATGGAACCCACCCTTTGGGACATTTGTTTTATTGATCAAATGCTAAATGGCCCATCTGACTCACAGAGGGACTCTGGGTGGTCTACAAATCAAACATTGAAAACATACTCTGATGTGGATTGGGAGATGCTACACTAATGGGATGAAGATGGCTCCATAGGTAACCTGGACCAATGCCATGTAGGACTTTAAAGGTCATAACCACCACCTTGATTTGGACCCTGAAGGAGATTGGAACTCAGTGAAGCTTGTGCCACAGAGGTGTCATGTCTGCCCTTCATCCTGTGCCCAAAGTTGCCAGAAAGCTGCATTCGGCACCAGAGGAAGCTTCCAGATACTTTCCAAGGGTAGCCTCAGGTGGACTATTCAAACAAGAGATGACTGGTAACTGTACGGGGAACCCTTAAAAATCCTCCCCAACACTCCCCCCCCCTTTGCATCTGACCCACCTAGAAGCTTTAGGAAAAGTCATTTGGCTGCATAATTGATGATTAGAGGTCATGTCACCTTCCAACTATAGATGGGATATTCAGAACAGACAAATGATAAAGCTCCTCCATCTGCTGATATTAGAAATGCAATATCTTGTATGCCATTCAAAACCTTGTATGCCATTCAAAGCCATAGTTTTAAAATTAAAAAAAAACTTATAAGTAATACATCATCTCTATCAAGATATATTTCCAAATTGATCATCGGAGCCTCAGTGAAGACAACAAGGGTAAATGAAAAATGAAAGATGATTAACTGATATTTTATGGTCAGGCAAATCATTTGACTACCAATTATTTAATATTGATTATTTTTAACAAATGAGATTAAAAAATCAAAATAAAAGTTTCCAATCCCTGCATAAATCAGAGATTCTTGCGCCTCATTATATTTTCTCTCTGATTCAGATCAGGTCTTAGTAGAATAATATAACATTTGGGAAAAAAGATACAAACCAAGAGACCAGCCCCAGAGGCCAAGATGGAGAAGATCTCCACGGCCACCATGGACTTCCCTTTGGTGCTCAGGTAGGTGGGGAGGAAGCTGATCCAAACACTGCAAAAGACCAGCATGCTGAAAGTAATGAACTTGGCTTCATTAAAGCTGTCAGGCAATTTCCTAGCCATAAAGGCCACAGTGAAACTGACAAGAGCCAGGAAACCCAGATAGGCAAGGACAGCATAAAACATTGAAGTTGAGCCTTCATTACATTCCAAGATGGTCTCTCCTACTAAGGAGTGGAAATCGAAGTTGGGAAATGGGGGAGTGGTTACTAGCCAGGTGGCACAAAGAACTGCTTGGACAAGAGGACAGGCTAAGATAATGGAGTTGGTGAGAGGTTTTCCTAAGAATTTCCTTGACTTGTTCCCTGGCTTGGTGGCCATGAAGGCGAAAAGCACCATGACTGTTTTTGCCAACACAGAGGAAACTGCAAGGGAAAAGAGGATGGCAAAGGCAATTTGTCGGATGAGACAGGTGAGCTTCCTGGGTTGACCAATGAAGAGGAAGGAGCAGAGGAAGCAGAGCAGAAGGGAGACCAGGAGGATGTAGGTGAGATCTCTGTTATTGGCTTTCACAATTGGTGTGTCACGATGCTTAAGGAAAACTGCCAGGACTGCCAATGTGATCATGGAGAGAGAAAGAGTGAGAGACACTAAAGCGTATCCCAGGGTCTCTTGATAGGAGAGGAAGTGGAGCATCTTGGCAATGCAGTGGTCCTTGTCCTTGTTGGGATATTGGGTTTCTGGACAGGGGTCACAGCGAGCTGCATCTGAAATCAAGAAATGAAATCTTTAAGCATTATTTCACCCTCGTTATTCCTTGCCCCCTTTACTATGGCATGACTATCCCTCTTCTGCTATGGCAAATCCACGAAGGAAGTGATGGAACAACCCACTGGGCATTTCATGGTGGATGAAACAAGGCAATTATTTTTATGTTATTGATGATGCTTCAACTAGTTTAGCCAGTGACAAGGATGTGTTCATATATATAGGGCACTTCCATGACTTATGGCTTTCAGTATGAGATAAATTGCCATTTCCTGATTGCAGTGGGGAAGGAGGAAAGAATGATCTAAAGCAGGAGTGTCAAAGTCACATCATCACAGCGGCATCACATGATGTCTTGGGACTTTCCCCCCATTCCGAAACCGGTTATGGGTGTGGCCAGCATGTGATGCATCTGGCCCATGGGCTGATACTTTGACAGCATTGATCTAGAAGTACCGTAGCACTGTTGACTCGAGTTCTCTGATTTGTAGTGCAAATCTGTTGATTCTGATTTTTGTTGTTCTTGTAGGAGAGTGTTAATAGCAACAGCAATAGCACTTAGAATTATATTCTGCTCCACGGTGTTTTACAGCCCTCTCTAAGTGTGTTACAGAGTCAGCCTCTTGTCCCCAACAATCTGGGTCTTCCTTTTAGCCACCTCGGAAGAACAGAAGGCTGAGTCAAACTTGAGCCTAGTGAAACTGCCAAATTACTGGCAGCCAGCAGTCAGCAGAAGTAGCCCGCAGTACTGCACTGTGCCACCATGGCTCATGCATATGGTTAACAGATATGGATAGATGTATCTCCTGTTCCTCTGACAGGTCTATCAATTCCAGAGGTGATTGACAGTGTTGATAGAGGAAGCATACCCTAATGGTTAAAAAATGTACTGAAAACTGAAATACAACTTTTTCAGGAAAACAGTGCCATCTAGTTTTCTCATTGGGATGTGTCACTACCGTGCATGAAATTCTTGTGGAATGACAAGGTTGGTAGACCTGTGGAGTCAGGACAAATTATATCCATAATCTGAGAGATTCTGCTGTGAAATATGAATACTTTGACAGATGTTGATCCTAATAGGAGCCTCGGTGGCATAGTGGTTAGAGTACAGTATTACTTCTGATGACTGACTGCTGACTGCAATTTGGCAGTTCAAATCTCACCAGGCTCAAGTTGACTCAGCCGTCCATCCTTCCAAGTTGGGGGAAATGAGCACCTAGATTGTTGGGGACAATATGCTGACTCTGTAAACTGCTTAGAGAGGGTTCAAAGTGCTATGAAGCGGTATATAAGTCTAAGTGCTATAGCTATTGCTAATAAAAATAGCAATAAAGTTAAAATTGTGATTTAATGATTGACTTCCTTTATCTTGGAAGACTCATTTGACAGGTTCTCTACCTGTCTGATTAGAAACGGTCCCTTCTGGACAAGCATCACATTGGTAGCAGCAAACCTGCTCTCCTTCTGGAACTCTTCTCCTCTCTCCTGCCTGGCACCTCTTCATGACACACCTGGCAAAGGGCACCTTCTACAATAGAAAAAGGGAAATGGTTTAACTGCCACAAGCAATGAACCTGCTTCGTTTGTCCAATTCCACATTTTGATTTCAATCAAAAATATGAATTCAAAGGAAATGATTCCCCTGAAACCAAAATACAGATCCTGGGTGATTGAGGCCAGCAGCATTTTGACCCATCAATGGGTGCTGGAGATTGGACCTGGGACCTCAGCATGCAAAGGAGGGTTTGTGACATTAAGCTACGTCTTGGTGAAATAGTAAATGATGAGGATCCAACTGGACAGCGTGAGGAGTCAGTGGAGGAGTGCGAGGTGTGAGCAAAAGAGAATCAGGAGGAATGTGTGCTAATGGAGGCAACATTGAAGTACTTCATTCTCAGCACACTTTATCAAAATTTCTATGGCAACATAACTGATATGCTTCTTTTTATTAAGACATTAATTCTTTCCTGAGGACAGAAATAGCAAAAAGGTAGAGAAGTAACTTGACTCCTTCTGTCAGTAGGAGTCCCTCCCATTGTTCACTTTGAAGCATACTGATAAATCCTGCAGTGAGATTTGATTCTTGGTTTTGAGGTCCTGAGTTTGATTCCACAGTGGGAACAGTCCACTGAAATCACTTTTGCCCACCCTAATGGCATCTTGCCCTTCAAGAGGTTCTTCCCAATATCAACCCTTTCTCGACCTGACACAAATCAGACCTGAAATGTGTTATGTGCAAATCAAATTTTTCACCAAATGGCTGCCATATTTTATGATCCAATAGAGCCGTATTTCCAGTTAGAAGGACCTTCTGCATCCCTAGGAGAGGAGAGAACGAATCTTTCCTTGATTTTATAAAGTTGCCTTTCAACTCACCTTTGTGGGCCAGACGATCCCATCAGAGTTAATGGTGAAAACGTGGCCTGGGGGAGCCCCAGGATCGATGTGCCCAACTTTCACCAGAGCCATTGATTTATTGTGAATGGAAACCCAGTTGAGAAGTTCATAACGAGCAGATCCCAGCCCATTTTCTGAGAAGGAGACTTCTTCTCCCGCACTGTTGTTGAACCGGACATTCCTCAAATAGGGAAGAAGCTGAAACAAAGGAGACCTTCAGAAATTGGAGCAATTGGCTGAAAGCCATACATGAGACAACATGGCTCCCACCATTCTATCATGACCCTCATTCTAGCTGATGGGATAATGTCTGAAAAGTTCTACCTTGGGGAGATTTGAGCAGTCAGGGGTAATACCAAGTGCTACTTCCTCAATAAAAGAAAAAAAATGCCTTTGAGACTGGGAATTTGTATCATGGCTTCTTCAGCCACTTTGAAATGGTATCTATGCATAAAGATTTTAATGCCAAACTCCAAATTTCATTGTTTGGTTTTCTTCATATTTTACTTGACTCTAAAGGTTTTTAAATCTTTGCATGTAAATTTGCCTTGCAACTGATAAATACATTTTAGGAATGATTCAATGATTACTTTAAAAAGAGAGTGGCATGGTGGCCTAGAGGTGAAGATGCTTGCCTCTGACTCCAAAAGTTGAGAGTTCAATCCAAGGCAGCAACAGATGTTTCTCTGTCAGGGGACAAAGAGAACATATCTGTTGTGAACTCTGCATAGGCAGCAGGAAGGGCACCCAGCCAACAAATTCTCCGCTTTATTCAGATGCCCTGCCTCCACCCAGTAAAAAAGATTACAGAGGGAAAAAGATTTCTTTCAAAATAGTGTGTAATTCCCCTGACTTTATATCATAGACAAAGAAAGAAGAATGCAGAAACCAGAGCCGTAGTGGCACAGTTGTTGGAATGCAATATTTCAAGCAAACTCTGCCCACTGCCATGAGTTTGATCCTGACTGGTTCCAGGTTGACTCTGCCTTCCATCCTTCTTTGGTTGATAAAATGAGGACCCAGATTGTTAGGGGCAAGATGCTGACTTTCCAATTCACTTAGAGAGGGTTGTAAGCGGAATATAAGTCTAAGTGCTATTGCTATCTAACTAAGTGGGACCATGTGGAAAGAATTGGATACCCTGGGTTGCCCCTTGAATGTCCAGAAAGGTCCACAATTTAGCCATTGATGGAAAAAAAGTGTGATGAATTTTAAACCTGGAACAGGTTGGATTCTGCAAACATACTGAGAGAAACTGAGGTTGTACTGGAAATATGCCCACAAGGACTTAAGCTTCGCCATTGAAGCTTCCTCCACAAACACACCCAATTGTCATCCTGCTCTGGGCTGACACTTCCTCCATGAAACGGCCACCTCCTGAAACCTCCAGGCAACCATTGAGGATCTTTTAGGACCTTCTATGCAGATATTTCCTCTATGGATCTTATGGATGACTGGTTTAGTTTATTTCTGTTTTCTCCCCTCTTCCTTTTCAATCAAATATTACATAATTCATATCATTGTTTATATTAATTGCTGTTCTAATGTGCTGTACACTGATGTGCTGTACATTGACATGTGGCATGCAGATCTTTCACAAGTAATTCAAGAAATACATATGGGAAAAATCCTCTCTTAAGGTCTGTGGATGGAATAAAAAGTCACAGAGATTACCTGCCATGGCTGGAGATTGGAGATCTTCTTTCCAAGCCTCATCATGGCTGGTCGGGTTCCTGGTCCATTTATTGCATGTAATGTGTGTGCGAGAACATAAACAGCATTGTAGATATTGTAACTTCCACCAATCATGCTTGTTTCAAACAAGGAAGATGGTAAATCTTGTAAGTTCTCCTTCCCTGTACAATGTTTACCCTCTGGGTAAAATTTATTTGGTGCATAGAACTGGCAGACAAAGACTTTTTCCCACCAGAATGGGAGAAACATGTCCCCTTGTGGGTTCAAAGGATCTAAAGACAGGAGGAAATGGCTGAATTCTGAGATATCCCCACTGTGCTCTCTAAAATGCAAAGCCCCATGCAAGGGCTTGAGAGATTGCCATACATCAAAACCTCTGTTTATAGTATGTTTCCAAGATGAAGTTAGGATCCAAACATTCTGAAATGATCTCCTCTCATAAACTACTAGAAGATGCAGAACCCCCTGAAAAGTTACAATAGTTCCAGTGTCTCCAAAGAAAACAATGATGTCAACTTTTAGCCATATTTTTGAATCAAAAAAGGTCTGGACAACAGGATCACCAGAATCATATTTCACTTTTTGAGTGAAGGCCAGGCAGATCTCCTTCTCCTTCAGCAGAGGCATCAGAGTTGAGACGAAATGTTCTCCATTGTCATCATCAGAAGCCACCAGCCCAACCCAGTTCCACTGGAAATACAGGAGCAGCTGGACTAAACTCACACACTGAGCAAATTCCTTGGGATTAATCCGGAAGAAGGAAGGATAAACTCTTCTGTCTTCCCAAGTGGATTGAAAGCCATCACTGAACTGGAGAAAGTGAGAATCTTCTTTAAAAGACAAAGCAAATTTTGATGGTGACTTTAGGGGTCTCATTGTGTGGTTTAGTGACCCCATCAGTCAAGCTGAGTCACTTTTGGAGATACAATTCTTCCCTTCTTAGGACAAACCATCAATTAAAATATTTGCAGAATTGTGACATGTCCGAATCCAAAGGAACAAACCATCAACCAATGTTGATATTAAAATGAATCCATGTATAGAATCTCTAGCTCATATACTATTATTGTCCTACCTCCTACCCCCCAAACACCTTTGGTGATATCTTCGCTTCTGTTTGTTCATCTGTTCTTTGTCTATTCCACCACTGTATCTAAAGAAGCCCCCTTACCTGTGGGATCTTGAAGATGCTGAAGATGGAGGCCATCTCCTTTGAGGACTTGGCATTGTCACCCCCGATGACAGAGAGCAGAGGGTCCTTCCAGTCACATTTATAACCTGGAACCATTCGGTCACGTGTGGAGAGCAGAAGGAGACTGATTAAAAAAATCCTCATCTCCCACTGGAGATTGTCATACATGTGGAAGCCCAGGGTGATGTTGGGGAGGAGAACCAGATCTTTGTTGATTTCTGTGACTGCAAACACCAAAGCCAGGAACAGCTGGTAGTTGTTGGGGATGGGGCTATAATGAGAAAAAGACATTGTGAACCATAACAGAAAAGCTTGTGTGTGCTGGGGAAGGTTGCCTTGTCTTTGGTCTTTGTGGGGTTTTGCTTGGAGCAGGAAGTCCCAAATATTAATAGGGTTCTTTTTAATGAAATATTTTAGCAGCCTGGATGGATTTGTGAGACAGGAGAAAAGTTTGTCTCTCCCTATCAAGGACCATTTTATATCCCTCTATCCTGCCTCCCTTCTTCTGGTGGCTGCAACCCATCCCAATTTCTCCTCTAGCAATCTAATCAATTGAATTCTCTGTTGGAGCATCTTCTTCAGGTCTGACAACCACAGCTGGGAACAACACTTCAGTTAGTTGTCAAAGCAAAGATTTACTTTGAGTCGTTATTCATGCACACTGAAGATTCCAAGACTGAGTTTTGTGTTTTAATAGTACCCAACATAGGAAAGCTCTGAGTTTTTCCTTGAGTCTTCCATCATGACTTTCTGTCCAAATTAAAAGAGTAAGTCATCTTCTTAATTAGGGCAGTAAAGTTTTTAATGACTTGTCCCTCTCACTCTGTATGGGGTTTATTGTCTTCTTGAGAAAGAGTTATGGAAAGTTTGATAATCGAGCCTGCTTTATGAGCTTGGCTGTTTATTAGAGAAAAACACAAAGATTTGAACTACACTTGGATATTGAAACATCACTAGAACAAATATTTTTGAGCAAACAAAGCAAGCAATCGTGTAAATCTTTTTCCTCCAGATGAAACTTACTCAGGGTCAATACTAAACCGAAATGGGTTTTTTTTAAAGTCTGGTTGAAAAGAAGGAGAATAGGCTCCAAAGGGCAAATTCCCACCAATAATGAAATCACCACGCTTGTAACTGTACTCTTCAAACTTCAAACATTTTGGCAGCACACATCTGGTTTGCATCCTCACAGCAGTTGTTGGAGAAGTTGGAGGCACGAGCCAAAAGAGCAGCAGCAGCAGGAGGAGAAGGAGAGGCAGCCCAGTCATTCTTCTCACTTTCCCTGCTAGAGCAAAAATCAAGATTTGTGCAGAAGCTGAACTTGCAATCACAACAGAGTGTTAGCACCTCGTCTGCTCAGGCCACCCGAATAGCCCCAGTGCAACTTTCTATCAAATGTGCTTCTTCCTACCTGTGTTTGGGCTGCAACTAAAGGGAAAATTGAGTCCATTGAGTCTCACCAAAACTAGAAGTTGGATCTTCCCAAGATACAACAAGATCTCTCTCTCTCTCCTTCAACTCTGAAAAATCAAAGAATATTTGTAAATCAAGTTTTACCCTGGAAGGTTTTCATAGGTGGAAATTCATAGGGGATACATTAAAAATTACTGTTCTTCTGGTAATTGCAGGGAAAAGCAATTGCCCTACCCACCTGGCACTAGATGTTGTTTGTGCACCAGAAAAAGAAAAACATTTTTGTGTCTCTTATTGTTATTCCACAGAGCAAATGGACTTGGGAGACAAGAGAAAGTTGGGTGTTTGACTACATGAAGCAGCCCATGTAAACAAGATGCAGTTTGACTTTTGCCATAGTTTGTTCGGATAGGATGAGTTCTAATGGGACAGGGTGGCACATGGCAGTCAGTTGTGCACTACTAAGTGCAAGTAATAGTACCAAGAAACTAAAGGCTCTTATATTTTTTAGAAATAGGCAGATGTTATGCTAATGTAAACCCCAGAGCAGCAGTGGTGGGTTCCGGGCAAACCGGTGCCTGCCAGAAGCAGCAGCAGCCACCATATCGGAATGGGGCTTTGGAGGCCTGCCCACCCACCCTCGTTCCTTACCTGCATTGGGGGCAACTGGGCCATTTACGACGCCTGTGTGACACTCCGCCGAGCAGCTGGAGTGTTGCAGGCAGTGGTTGTGCATGCATGTGCAGTACGCATGCCTGTGGTGGATGCCCGGCCCCATTGCAGTGTATCGGTTGCGACAATATCCGGAACCCCTTTATAATGCCTTGGTAAGGCCACACTTGGAATACTGCATTCAGTTCTGGTCGCCACGATGTAAAAAAGATGTGGAGACTCTAGAAAGAATGCAGAGAAGAGCAACAAAGATGATTAGGGGACTGGAGACTAAAACATATGAAGAACGGTTGCAGGAACTGGGTATGTTTAGCTTAAGAGAAAGAAGGACTAGGGGAGACATGATAGCATTATTCCAATATCTCAGAGGTTGCCACAAAGAAGAGGGAGTCAAACTATTCTCCAAAGCACCTGAGGGTAGAACAAGAAGCAATGGGTGGAAACTAATCAAGGAGAGAAGCAACTTAGAACTGAGGAGAAATTTCCTGACAGTGAGAACAATTAATCAGTGGAACAGCTTGCCTCCAGAAGTTGTGAATGCCCCAACACTGGAAGTCTTTAAGAAGTTGTTGGATAGCTATTTGTCTGAAACGGTATAGGGTTTCCTGCCTAGGCAGGGGGTTGGACTAGAAGACCTCCAAGGTCGCTTCCAACTCTACTGTTGTATTGTATTGTATTGTATAACCCACCAATGCACAGCAGGGTTGCCTAACAATTTCTTGAAGCCAAAAGTTTGCCCTGGTTCCTGACAGCTGTTGGATAGGATAGAATGGAATAGAATGGAATATACCTGGACGGGACCCTGGAGGTCTTCTAGTCCAGCCCCCTTCTCAGGCAGAAGAACCAATGCCATCTCAGACAAGTTACTATCCAGTCTCTTCTAAAAAAAACCTCCATTGTTGGAGCATGCACAATTTCTGAAGGCAAGCTGTTCCACTGTTTAATTTTCCCCACTGTTAGGAATTTTCCCCTTAATTCCAGGTTGCTTCACTCCTTGATTAGTTTCTATCCATTGTTTCTTGTTCTCTCTTCTTTGTGGCAGCCCCTCAAATACTGGAAACCTGCTATCTTGTCTCCCCTAATTCTTCTTTTCTTTAGACTAGCCAGACCCATTTTCTGCAGCTGCTCCTCATATGTTTTAGTCTCCAGGCCTTTAATCCTCTTACTTGCTCTTCTTTGAACTTTTTCCAAAGTCTCAACGTCTTTTTTGTGGTGACCAAAATTGGTTGTAGTATTCAAGGTGTGGCCTTACTGGAGATTTGTAAGCACAAGTATTTGTTTGAACCCTACAGAAATCAAGCAGCTGTGGATGATTGGTCCTCCCAGTACTGGGTCCTGCATGACATGGCCCTGCTGTGCTTGGGACAGTTGTGCAATCTGAGGGTCTTCCTGGACCCTCATCTCCTACTGACAGAAGAGATCATAGCTGTGGCCAGGAAGGTCTTTGTAAAACTTCAGTTTGTTAAACAGGAGGATCTTGAACTGTTGAAGATCTGAACACCCATGAAAGCAACAGAGCAGTGGAAAGAGTGAAGGCAGGAAGTCTCAATCATGGGGATTCGATTTAGCAGTGGAGATTTCTTGAGAGATGACATTGTACTTCTACCTAATATGGAAGTCTTGCTTTCTCCCTCCTCCAGAAATAATGGTGGGATCTCACCATACTCTTCTTCCAGTCATTATCACACTTTTGGGAAAGATGATGCAGTACCTTCACTAGACCCTTAGTGGATTATCTAGGCCCCTTTCAGTCAGGATTCAGACCTGCGTTATGGGACAGAAAAAACATTGGTTGCATATTTAGATGAACTTTGGCAGCAACGGGATGGAAGTAGTGCATCCATCCTTGCTCTTTTTGACCTCTTGATGGTCTTCAACCCCATCAACCATCCTATCCTTCTGTGTCACCTAAACACTGTAAGAGTGAGAAGCCCTGTATTTTGCAAGTTCCTTTCACTTCAACAGGAAAGATACCTGTAGGTGTTGATAGGGAGTTCCAGGCCCCACACTTTACCCCATTATATGGGTGCCATAGTATTTGGGGGCTTTCTCCTCTTCTCTTTAACATGTAAAAGAAGCCACTGGGTCAGATCGTCTACCTATGTGGGCCGAATTGTTATCAGTGTGCTGAAGATGCTCTACTCTACATCTCTGGCCCTGGTGAACCAAGCAGTGCTGTTGATATCCTGACTCAGGACCTGGTGGCTTTGGGCTTTTGGAGGGACGAATCAGGCTTTAACTCAACTCTGAAAAACTAAGAAATTTGTGTCTTGTGCATCAGGGTTCCAAATGGCATCCTCGAACAAATTACACTCCAAGGCTAGAAGTTCCTCCAAGTTGCAATTTGTTAAAAGAGCCATGTTGGCACATCTGGGAAAACCTGAATCTGAAAGTATTAAATATCAGGTAATAACTGACAGACAACCAGCAACAGTTAACTGATTTATTTAACTTAGTAACTGAACTGAAAGCCGGTTGACAGCTATTTATATTCTCCAGCTGTCAAGCCGGTAGCCAATAGGGGCTCGACGCTCGTGCCGCCCTGGAACCTGTTTGAAACGACCAATCCTGGGCGAGCGTGGACAGGCCTCCTCTAGCGCCACCTGCTGGTGGACGCTCCGAGTATACAACACTCCTTCCCCCTTGTCCGCGCATGCGTAATCCTGGAACCTGGTTGGCCTTCTGCGCACGCACTGCGATCTTCTTAACTGTGGAGTGACCGTCGCCGTAGAGGGAGGATCGCTTCGGGGAAGTGTCCATGAAGGCCCAAACCGTGGAACTCCTCTCAACTCACCAGGTAGATAGCTTGCCGGTATCGGATCATTGATGTGGCCGCCAGAGCTAGTTGTTCGCTCAGAGCTGGGCCGATGGGCGTCGTCGTTAGGTCTTGGTGAACTTGGAATAGCGTTTGGAACATTTGAACTGTTTGATGCGGCATCAGTGTCTCTTCGCCTCAGCTGATCTATGTGCCTCCTCCACACTCTTCCATCTCCAAGGAGGACCCTATAGGAACAGGGCCCTGTTAGATCCGATACAACACCAGGCACCCATTTAGGATCCCCTGCAAAGTTTTTAGCGAACACTCTTTCCCCTACAATGAAAACCCTAGGGGGGGGAGAGGACGGGTAGGAAGGGGTAGCGTAAAAGGGATGCAATCTGTCTAACGTCGTACGGAGTTTCCTTCCCATTAACAACTCGGAAGGGACTTTGCCAGTTATTGGGCAGGGGGTGGTGTGCTGGCATCTTAAGAATGTGGCTACTCGTTGCTGCATTGGCAAATGAGCCATGCGTGCCAGTGATTCCTTGGCAGTGCGCACCGCGCGCTCTGCCATTCCATTGGCCGCCGGGTGGAATGGAGCCACGGGAGCGTGGCGAATGCCCTGGCGTTGGAGAAATGTTTGAAATTCTTGTGAAGTAAATTGGGGCCCGTTATCTGACACTATGATGTCAGGTAACCCATGTGTTGTGAATAAGTTGTCTAGGATTCTTATAGTGGCTGCAGACGTAGTGGAATGCATAGGGAAAATTTCTACCCATTTTGACCACGCGTCAATTACCAAGAAGAAGGTGGTTCCCTCTATTGGTCCTAAAAAATCCACGTGGAGTCTGCTCCACGGCGATCTGGGTTGTTCCCATTCTCTGGATGGGGCTGCTGGTGGTGCGGGGCGGACCTGTTGGCATTGGGAGCATTTCTGTACCCACGCTGCAATGTCCGCATCCATGGAGGGCCACCAGACGTAACTGCGCCCCAGACATTTCATACGGACAATGCCTGGGTGGCCCTCATGGAGACGAGATAGCAGTGCCTGGCGCAATTTGCTTGGGATGACTATTCTGTGTCCCCAGAGCAGGCAGCCTTGGAGAGATGTCAGTTCCGTGCGGCGGCGATAGAATGGCAGTACTGGCTGGTCTATATCAGAATTTGGCCATCCACTGCGGACGAAATAAATTATTTTTGATATGATGGGGTCTGCTTTGGAATGTATTGCTATGTCTGATGCAGACAGTGGAAGTTGCAATTCATCTAAAAGGCAGATTGTTTCTGTAGGAGCTGGGTCAAATACCGGAATCGGTAAAGGGCAGCGGCTTAAAGCATCTGCATTTCCCATTGTAATGCCTGGCTTATGGATCAGCGTGTAATTATAGGCTGATAAGAATTCCGCCCAACGGGACATGCGGGGAGATAAAATTTCTGGAGTGGGGCGGTCGCCAGCTAAAATGCCTAGGAGTGGTTTGTGGTCCGTTAGGAGGGTAAATGGCCGCCCATACAGGTAATGGTGGAAACGTTTTACTCCCGCAACGGCGGCCAGCGCCTCCTTGTCCAGCTGGCTATAATTACGCTCAGGCTTGGACAAGGTACGGGAGTAGAACGCTATGGGGGCCTCTGAGCCGTCAGGATATACGTGGCTCAGCACTGCGCCAACTCCAAATGGAGAGGCGTCGCAAGCTAGCAGCAGGGGCCATTTCTCGTCGTATTGCGCTAGCACTGGTGGAGCTGTCAAAGCCTTTTTGACAGCCGCGAGCGCCTGCGCCTCGCGGCTGGTCCAGAGCCATGGTGCTGAAGAGTCTAAAAGTCGGTGGAGGGGCTCTGCTAACGACGCTTTGTGGGGAATGAACGACGAATAGAAATTGAGGAGGCCTAGGAAAGCCTGCAACTCGACCTTATTGGTTGGGGTTGGTGCGGAAAGAATTGCCTCCACTTTTTTTGGTGATGGGTGGATTCCATCTTTATTAATTAGGAATCCTAGGAATTCGACAGCAGGAACTCCCAATTTACACTTTGATGCCTTAAGATGGAGGCCTGCAGCCCGGAATTTTTGGAGGACCGCACATAGGGATTTTATTAGCGTTGGGGCGTCTTTGGCTGCGATGAGCACATCATCGAAATAGGGTGTGACCCCAGGAATGCCGTGGAGCAACCGCTCCATCAATCCTTGGAATATTCCTGGGGCCACACTGACGCCGAATTGCAGCCTTCGACATTTGAAAGCCCCGCGGTGGGTCACTATTGTCTGTGCCAGTGCTGTGGCTTCATCAACAGGCAGCTGTTGATATGCCTGGGCTAGATCTAATTTTGCGAATATCTTGCCTCGTCCCAATGTGTGTAATACGTGCTGGACTACCGGTACTGGGTGGGGATGTGCTTGGAGCGCTTTATTAATTGTTGTTTTAAAATCTGCGCATATTCTTATAGAACCGTCAGATTTTAGGGGAACAACAATTGGAGTTTCCCAAGGGGAGAAATCGACTGGTTGTAGAACTCCTTGTGCCAGGAGTTTGTCAATTTCTGCGTCTACTTTCGCCTTTAAGGCGAATGGTAGACGTCTGGCCTTAAGCCTGATGGGAGCTATTGAGGGGTCCAGGTTTAAAGATATTGGGGAGCCCTTGTAGCAGCCTAATGATGGTGAAAAAACATCTTTGAATTCCGAAATTAGTGAGGTGAAATTGTTAGTAGGTAAGGAAGAGTATTGCGTTGCGTGGATGCCAGTTATTGACAACCCCAGAGCACTGAACCAATCGAGCCCCAATAAAGAGGCCAGGGGATCCTGTACCACTAATAATGGTAGGTGGCCTGTGAAGGAGCCATAAGTAACTTGTAGCTTAGCGCAGCCTAGGAGCTTGATGGAGTTTCCCTGGTAGTCTTTCAGGCGGCAGTTTGCAGGGCTGAGTTGCTGTAATTTGTAGTGGGGTAGAATAGATGACAATGTTTGCCAAGAAATAATTGAGCGAGCTGAGCCTGTATCTAGCTCCATAGAGCAAGGCCGGCCTTCGAGGGAGATAGTCAGGTGCATCTTACCGCGACCTCCTGCAGATGCGGATGCTGAGTCGACAACCCATTCGGGGTTATACTCTTGGATGTCTCCCAAAGATAGAGAATTTAGGCGGCGATTGGGTGGAGCAGGTGCAGAAAAACGGTAGGCAGCATTTTGATTTTGAGGCCGGTTGTCAGGAGTGGCTGAGCGGCATATTGCTGCTAAGTGTCCTTTTTTCCCGCATTTCCGGCAAATAGCTGCCCTAAATCGGCAGGTTGAGCGTGCGTGCTTGCCGCCGCAGCTCATGCAGGTACGACTGTCTCTAAAATTTAGTGATTGCAGACGATCTATTGCTAAGTCAATTTCTGATTGTATAGAGGAGGCTAGTTGTTGACGGTTGACTTGAGGCGATGGAACCGGTAGACCCGTTGGCAAAGGCTGTGGCAACCGTCTACAGTCAGGGGTTGACTGTTCGGCCATCTCCGCTGCGCGAGCCTCATCAACGGCAATTTTCAAAGTAAGGTCTGACCGGGATAGAATTCGGCGATGCAATTTAACGTCTTTTAGACCGTAAATAAATTGCTCCAACAGGGCTTCGTCCAAATCAGCAAATTCACAAGGAATAGCAGCCGCACGGAGCGCAGCCACGTAGTGGCTTATGGATTGCCCCTCTACTTGAATGCAGTGGCGAAAATTTTGTCGCCTTGCAAAACGTGAAGGTGCTGGTTCATAATGGGTTTTTAGTTTTGCCATTAACGTTTCCCAAGGCACCGTGTGTACAGGGGTGGGAGCTGAGAGAGCTCTTGCGGTCGCGAACATCTCTGGTCCACAGTAGTTTAAAAAGATGCCTCTTTTCCTCTCCAGCGAAAGGCTTGTTAAGTCGTGTGCCAGGAGGAAACATTCAAATCTTTCGACGAACGCCTCCCAGGTTTCTGCCTCCACACGAAATGGGGCGAACATCAATGAAGTCGTCATTGTAACTTGTTTTGCTGGGTCGGATCCGCCCGTCCTCGTCGCCAGTATTAAATATCAGGTAATAACTGACAGACAACCAGCAACAGTTAACTGATTTATTTAACTTAGTAACTGAACTGAAAGCCGGTTGACAGCTATTTATATTCTCCAGCTGTCAAGCCGGTAGCCAATAGGGGCTCGACGCTCGTGCCGCCCTGGAACCTGTTTGAAACGACCAATCCTGGGCGAGCGTGGACAGGCCTCCTCTAGCGCCACCTGCTGGTGGACGCTCCGAGTATACAACAGAAAGCTTCCCAGTTTTCCCCACCCAGTTGAACGTTCAAGTTCTTGCCCCAACACCCACAAGTTCATCACATGGTCCAAACTCCCACTGCCACAAAAACAGATTCCACCCATCCAGTTCCAGCCAGGTGCAGAGACAAAGATGACCTTGACTTTCTAAGAAGAATGTTATTATGGCTACATATCACCCAACTCCATATAATCTCCCCTCCCATTTTCCCACAGTAAAAAGTGTGGCAGGCCTGAAGTCCAAAAAGAAAAGATGGCTTGCAGGCATGACGTTGTGTTTGTCTTGTGAAGTGTGCTTCCATTTATGTTATGAAGCACGGTATATCTCTGGCCTGGCTAGGATAAGAAGAATGAGTCCACAGAAATATGTGGTTTTCTCCTTTCTCTAAAGCTGGTTCTGGCCGGTGTTGGTTGGAGGGAACAAACTGAGCCCAAATCCCTGATCTTCAAGGTGCCTCAGGAGGCCTTCTCTGTTCAAGGTCAGGACATAGTATTGGAAATAAAAATCCATCTGGTCCAGTTCCTAGCTGGGAGAAAAGTGCTGGAGGTAAAATGGAGGCTGGAGGCTGATTGGAAAGAAAGGTCCATTTATTGAGGGAAGAAATTCGCGCCCACCCCTCTCCTAGAAAAATGAAATATCTTGGGAAATATTGAAAAAGGCAAAATATTAAATTTCCCTGGATAAAACATTGGGAAACATGTTTTTAGTTAGGAAACAGACTCACTCTTAATAACCCCCATCTTTGTCAATGGGCCATTAAAGGCCTGGGTCAGTCTATTCTACATAACAAAGATCTCCCCCTTCCGCTCCAGAGTGATGGTATTAAGGCATGATAGTATTTACCCATCTCACCACGGGGCACCTGGGAAGAAGCAATGCTCAGTCAAACTTGGACTCTACAGAGTTGCCCCTGCATGGCTCCATGGGAGTCTGATAACCAACCCAAATGCAAGATCAAAATCAAAGCCCAGAGAGAGCATAAAATCAGGGACTTTCAGCCTCTCGCTCTCTTTTCTTCTTCACCCAACATCTGGAAGCATGTGATTCCCCCCTTTCCCTTCAGGAGCTCAAGCCACCCTGTCCACCACTACACCATCTTTCCAAGCAGCCTCCCTGTTTCCAGTGTCTTTCTCCCCACTTGGAACTGAACCCAGAAGGACATTTCTTCCAACATTGATGAAGCAGAACTACCAGAGTTAGTGGTTCTGGGGCAGCTGACAAAATGGTTGAATGGGTGGGTGGATTTTATTAGTCTAGAGATGCTGCTAGGTTTTTTTTACAATGCCTGAAATGCCCTTTAAATGGAGTGAGCTCTGTCTCTTCTTCTAAATGGTAGTGGGTTAATCCTATTATGTCCTGAAGGAGCATGTCCTGTTCTTCATCCTGGAGCTGAAGGTCTTTTGTTTTGTAGATAGGCTTCTTGTCCCCAATTTGGGTCTGAGCCTGGTGCCGAAGCCAATGATGGACGCCAGACACGAGGTGCAGGTTTTCTGATTGCTTTTTATTGGAGTACTCCAAGGAAAAGGGTTCCTGGTCAAAAGGCCAAGAAAAACCAAGAACAAAGGATGAAGTGAGCTTTATACATTTTCACTAAAGAAGAAGGTGGGACAAGGTGAGATAACAAGAAATCTCATCTAATAAACATTTTAGTAATAATTCTACCATTTGTTCTATTGGTCTCTAGCTGTCCCTATTCCTAAGCCTTGTCTAATTAGGGCCCTAGGAGTTATATAATTCACATTTCATTTGCTGCAGGCCACCCCCAACTTTTAATTGAGGTTTGCAGGTGGTCTAACTATCCATAATTTGTACAAGCTTTACACATGCATATTTCCTGTTGATAAGCATTCTTTGTTCTTGCCAGACAGACCCCACAATTGCAGTCTTCCTGATTTACTTTCAAGTGTGTGCCATGACCTTTCTTTAGCAGCCAGCCCATTAGGCTGGCCCAATCTTTCTTAATGGGCAACAATTATCTGCTGGGCAAGGGGGGGAGCTATTAAGAAAGACTTGGGGGCTGCTTCCTGCATCTAAAAACAGGTTTTTTCATTTCTCCCTTTGGGGAAATATAATATCCTGCCTTTTTAATATTTTTCAAAATATTTCATTCTTCCTACAATCTGATGATATTAGTGAGGTTTTGGCACAACTCGCTAGTCCCTTTGTTCAACTACAATAGTAACCACGGTTCCTTCACAAACATCCATGGAATTTGCTTTAAGTCAGCATCTTAGGAGGATTCAGCATGAAGTGAAGGAGCTCAAGACGAAATAAAAACAAAATGAGGAAGGTTTGTGAGGCCTTGTGAGGAAGAGGATGAATAAACAGAGCCAAAGCTCAAGCATCAGAGAAAGAAGCAAACTAAAAGAAAGACTTCCTGATTAGAAGAAGCAACTGAAAAGGAGGCAGCAACCAAGTAAACCAAGGAGACAGAAACCAAGGAGACAGAAAATAACCACCAGGTCCTCAGTTCAGGTCAACAATGGAGGTTTTTTTTAAAAAAAACCTCTAATAGTCAATTGAAAGAAAATGTTAGTAGGGAATTCAGCAACACCTCAGGAATCAAGAAAGAAAGATGGAAAGAAATAGGCTTAAAACACTGATAGTGAAACAATGCCAACATATTCTTAAAAACCCTTTTGATTGAATAAAGTAGGAAACTGCTTTTGGAAACTAATATCTAAATATATAATATCAACATTTATTATCAAGTTGATCTTTGGATCTATGGGAGAGCTAGCATTAATTAAAAAAAGTGGGTGATTACTTCAGATTAATAAATGTTCTGTGATTACTCATGCTGCTTGGTTTCCAGTTATTTAATGGACAAGGCCATCACTCAGTTCCTTATTTCTTAGTATTAAGATCAAATTGAAAAATGTTCCAAATCAAAATAAAACCTCTCAATACCTGCAAAAATGTGGGTGGAGTAGGGCATTTTAATGGTTTTAATGTTGTGGTTTTTAATGTTGTAATCCAGTTGGAATTACCTGTGTATAAATTAGATGGTAATGGAAGTATGTCTCATAAACAAATAATATAATCAAAGATCCTTGGGCCTCATTATATTCCCTTTACAATTGAGATCAGGCCTCAGTAGAATAATGTAGCATTTGGGGAAAAAGATGCAAGCCAAGAGACCAGCCCCAGAGGCCAAAATAGAGAAGATCTCCACAGCCACCATGGACTTCCCTTTGGTGCTCAGGTAGGTGGGGATGAAAGTGATCCAAACACTGCAAAAGACCAGCATGCTAAAAGTAATGAACTTGGCTTCATTAAAGCTGTCAGGCAATTTCCTAGCTAGAAAAGCCACTGTGAAACTGATGAGAGCCAAGAAACCCAAGTAGGCCAGGACAGTGTAAAACATTGAAACTGATCCTTCATTACATTCCAAGATGGCCTCTCCAAACAAGGAGTGGAAGTCCAAGTTAAGAAATGGGGGAGAGATTCCCAGCCAGGTGGCACAAAGAACTGCTTGGACCATGGGGCAGGCTATGACAATGGAGTTGGTCAGTGGTTTTCCCAAGAATTTCCTTGTCCTGTTCCCTGGCTTAGTGGCCATGAAGGCTAGAACCACCATGACAGTTTTTGCCAACACAGAGGAAACTGCAAGGGCAAAGAGAATGGCAAAGGTAATTTGTCGGAACAGACAGGTGAGCTTCCTGGGTTGACCAATGAAGAGGAAGGAGCAGAGGAAGCAGAGAAGGAGAGAGACCAGAAGGATATAGCTGAGATCTCTGTTGTTGGCCTTGACGATTGGTGTATCATGATGTTTATGAAAAATCACCAGGATTGAAGATGTGGTCACGCAGAGAAAAAGCGCTAGAGAAGCCAAAGTGTATCCCAGGGTGTCTTGATAGGCAAGGAAGTGGATCTTCTTGGCAATGCATTGGTCCTGGTCCTTGTTGGGATATTGGTCTTCTGGGCAGGGTTCACAATGAGCAGCATCTGAAATCAAGACTCGTGAATTTCATGGTGGAGTAACAAAGGCAAATCATCCCATCCATATTGACAATGCTGGGGGACTTCCTGTGGTGACGTCAGCGTGTCTGGAGCTGAGAAACGGGAGCTCTCCTGATCTTTAGCTCCAACTTCATCGCTTGGGCTCATATTTGAGTGCTGTTGATCCTGTAGGGACCAACAGATTAAGGGGGAAACTCTGAAGACGCTGGGATGATAAGGCAAATCCTCCCAGCGGCAGGAGAAACCCACTAAACAGACGAAGAAGCACCCCTGCCACTTTGTCAGGACGAAGCAATGGCGCCCACATAAGAAGGAAGCAAGTATTTGGAACAGCTGGGACAGAGGTAGCCATTACTACAACCTAAAGAAGAGAAAAACAACAAATCACGCCGGGCAGAAAGGTGAGCTGGAAGAAGGAAGCTCTGAGAAGGGGGTTTTTATCAGACTTTTGCCGAAAAGCTGTGAGAGCTGATTTACGATCTGTGAATTGCCAGCGTAAATAACTTAAACTAAACAGCCCAGAGGAGGAAACGAAATCCCGGCATGGATAAATAGGACTGGGAATTTTTGAAAAGACTTGGAAAGTACAAAAGAACTGCTCAGCATTGGGGCTGGTTGTGGATTTGCTGACTTTTTCTTTATTGCTCTTCTGGATCAGAGGGCCCCATCTTTACTTACTTACCCTGATGGCTGGACGGGTGATATTAACTAACTGATACTAACACGGATACTGAATAGAGGGTGACATCTAGTGGATCAAAACAGGAACCTGCGGTCTGGAAAAATCAGTAACCTTTTACTACCTATTACCCTTCTAATTGTTACACTGGAGAGATATTATTCTGTATAAAAAAACGGTGTGAATTTAACGTTAAGATATATGATAATTAAGGATTTAAATAGAATGGAATAATACATAGGAATGTGTAGGAATGTGTAGATATTGAAATGGGATTTTAAGGAAGATTATTATTAAACATTGAGATAGAAAATTTAGTGTTAAAATTGGCAAGTCTGATAACATTGATACGGTGGATAAAGTAGAAGCTAAGTGGAACTTATATGCAAGTGTGGACAAGGATAATTAGGGGGATAAAAATGGCAACCTCAGGAAAGCTAATTAAAAAAACCAAAGATCGATTGAGAATTCACTAGGTCTGGAGAAAGGTGGAAAGATGGCAGAATCAACAGGGCCAGCGCCAACTTTGCAAAGTATGCAATTAATACTCCAAATGATACAAGAGACGCTTATTAATAACCAAGGAGTGACAGCTGCAAATCATGAAGAGACAAGGAGAAATCATGAAGAAGTGAAAAATGAAATAGGAGAACTAAAAGGAGATATTAAAACCGTGGATGATAAAATCGAAAAGATACAGACCGCCTTAGCAATCAATGAGCAGAAAATCCAGAACATTGAAACAAAAATAGAACAAACAGACCAGAAGGTGGAAAAAATGGAGCTAGAATATAGACAATTGAATAAAGAATTGGAGTTATCAATAACGCGACTTGAAAATGAAAGAGCTGCATTCTACTTAAGATTCCAAAACATACCGGAAGAGAAGGAGGAATTTTTGAAAGTAAAGATGACTGAGATTTTTGCCGAAATTCTACAGAGAACAGAACACGAGTTGAGAGGAGATATTGATGAAGCCTATAGAGTCCATACTAATTATGCCAGAAGACACACGCTCCCAAGAGAAGTACATGTAAGGTTTGCCAAAAAAACAACCAGAGATGAGATATACAAAAAAACTAGAGAAGGGACGTTTACATACCAGGGAAAGGAGTTGATCACGCTTAATCAGATTCCACAGAGAATCCGGGAACGTCGTAGACAATACCAATTCCTAACAAATCAGTTAAATAAAAACAGAATAATGTACAGATGGCTGATACCAGAAGGGGTACTGGTGACATGGCAAGGGAAAAGATATAAGATAGAGAATATAGAGGAAGCGCAGGAATTTTATGAAAAATACTGTACAGGGGAAGAAGAACAAGGAAGTAAAGAGGAGCTAGAAAGGGGAAGGCGAGGCCAAGAGGAAGAAACATCAGGAGATAAAGAAAGAAACAGGAAAGAAGAACAGAGGCAAGAAAGAGAGAGAGCAGAAAAGGAAGGTGCGAGAGGGAAGAGTCAGATACAAACTAGAAGTAACAAGAAAAACCCCATCTAAGGATGGACCAGGAAATAACAGTTATCTCATTAAACTTGAACGGATTGAACGCACCAAAAAAAAAAGAGTGCAGATGTTTAACAAACTGAAGAAACTAAAGGTAGATATAATCTGCATACAGGAAGTGCATATTAAAAGGGACCATAAGAACTTATTGGAAAATAAAAAACTAGGGAAATTATACGCAACACTAGCAGGAAAAAAAAAAAGAGGGATAGCAATCTACATAAAGGAAAAAAATAAATTCCAAGGAAGTCTATGCTGATGAAGAAGGTAGGATACTAATGATTGAATTAGAGACAACAGAAAAACCGATACTATTAATAGTCATATATGCACCAAATCAGAAACAAGAGGAATTTTACAGGAAACTACACAACAAAATAAACGAATTAGAATACGAAAATATTTGCCTAATTGGGGACTATAATGCAATAGCGGACAAGAAAATGGACTATGAAAGCAAAAAGAAAAACAAAACAAAAAAAATATGCTGCCCAAAGCCTTCTTTGAGATGGCAGCCGAACACAAATTGCACGACATTTGGAGAGAAAGGCACCAAACAAGAAAGCAATATACCTTTTACTCGAATCCCCATCAGTCACTATCAAGAATTGACATTGCTTGGATCTCATCCGGACTATGCAATCAAGTAGATGAAATTGAAATAGAACCAAATAAGTGGGCTGATCATAATCCAATAAAATTAAGATGGAAAGGTCAAAGAAGAAGAAAAGGATGGATGATGAGTTCAAGCATCATAAATGAAATAGAATACTCCCAAATGCTGGAGAAAGAACTAAAACAATTTTTTAGAATAAATAAAAGAGAAGATACCTCAATTCAAAATATCTGGGACACGATGAAAGCATACATAAGAGGCCTTACGATTGCCTATATGGCAAGGAAAGCTAGAAATCAAAAAAGCAACAAGAAAGTATGCAAAGGGATCTCATGGAAGCTGAAGATGAACTCCAGAAAGACCCAAAGAATAAAAAGAAAAAAGAAATGAGAGATAATCAAACATAAGCTCAACCTATTGAATCAAAAGGAATTGGCGCAGAAAATTAAAGCAGCCAGACAAAACTATTTTGAACAAGCCAATAAACCGGGACGATGGCTGGCATACAGACTGAAGAATGAAAGAGAAAAAAGGATGATATACCAATTGAAAGACAAGAAGGGAACGATTCAATACAAAGCAGAAGAAAAGAAGAAAATTATACATAAATACTTCACAAAATTATATGCACAAGACAGTATGGAGGAAAATAAAATAAGGCATTACTTAAACAAAGCAAAGATAAACCCAATCTCAAAAGAGCAAAGGGAGCTGATAAACAGGCCAATAACATTAGCCGAAGTGGAATCAGCTCTGAAAAACCAGAAAAGTAATAAAACACCAGGACCAGATGGAATACCGGTGGAGCTATACAAAAATAATAAAATAATACTGGAAGAATTAGGGGTAGACATGTTTAATGAAATCTTAGGAAAAGCCAAGATACCGGAAACATGGACAGAAGCAATAATCTCGTTAATACCAAAAGAAGAACCCAGCCAACAAGAAATTCAAAATTACAGACCAATTTCATTATTAAATTCTGACTATAAAATATTTGCAGCAATTATGGCAGGAAGAATCAAACAAGTTTTAAATGAACGAATACACCCAGACCAAAACGGATTCCTACCTCACAGACACATCAGATATAATACGAGAATCATCCTAGACATAATAGAGTATTATGAGGCGCACCCAGAAAAACAAATGGTACTGGTTTTCCTTGATGCACAAAAAGCATTTGACAATGTCGTTTGGAAATTTATGATAACAGTATTGGATGAGATGAAATTCGGTGAAAAATTTATAAAAATGATAGAAGGATCTTATAATAACCAGACAGCCAAAGTTCTGATGAATGGAGAACTAACAGAGAAGATCGAAATAAAAAAGGGAGTCAGACAGGGATGCCCCCTCTCTCCTTTGCTGTTTATACTGACTTTGGAAATCCTATTAAATGAAATCCGGAAAGATCAGGGAATAAAAGGTCTAAGACTCAAAAATGAAGAATACAAGGCACAAGCCTATGCCAATGACTTAGTATTTGTATTAGAGGACCCTTTAGATTCTAGTCGAAAATTAATTCAAAAATTAGAAGAATACGGCGAAGTGGCAGGATTAAAGATCAATAAAAACAAAACAAAAATGATAACCAAAAACATGACCAAAAAGCAAAAAGAGGAACTGGAAATAATAACCAATATGCAAATAGCTAAGAAAGTAAAATACCTGGGGATCTGGGTGTCGGCAAAATGTTCCACAATTAAAGATGATAACTATAACAAATTAGTGATACAAATAAAGAAAGACTTAGAAAATTGGAAAAATATTCAACTATCGCTCATGGGACGCATAGCGACAATCAAAATGAATATATTACCAAGAATCCTATTCCTGTTACAAGCCGCACCTATTAACCCAGGTAAAAAATTCTTTCAAGAATTAAAGAACATAACCACTAGGTTTATTTGGCAGGGACGAAAAGCAAGGATCAAACTAAAGTCATTGCAGGACAGCAAAGAGAGAGGAGGTTTAGCACTACCAAATTGGGATTTATACGCATTGGCAGTATCAATAACATGGGTGAAGGATTGGATAGAGCTAAAGAATAAAAGAATTTTGATACTGGAAGGCCATGATTTGCAAGCAGGCTGGCACACTTTCCTATGGGATGATAAAAATAAAACACACAAATACTTTCAAAAACATTTAATTAGAAGAGCGTTATTGCAAAAATGGCTCAGAATAAAAAAAATCCATTACGTGAAAATCCCGAATTGGCTATCACCAACAGAAAGGATGACTCATCCAAATTTTATAGATTGGAACAAAATACTAAGATATAGAGACTTAATTGATAGACAGGGAAACTTAAAAGCAGTTGAAGAATTGGCAGAACGGAACATGAAAGTGGACTGGTTAACCTACTTTCAAATCAAAACTAAATACAATAATGATACCAAATTATATGACATGGAAACAGAATCACACGAATTGGATAAAATCATCCAAAGCCCAGATAGAAAATTGATAGGGAGAATTTACAAATTTCTCCTGAAATACGAAATGGAAGAGGAAATTGTGAAAGAACAAATGATAAAATGGGCACAGAACTTTGGACACAACATTGAATTAGACAAATGGGAAAAATTTTGGGGAACAAACTTAAAAATGACACTCTCGGTCGCATATAAGGAAAACCAGTATAAAATGTTTTACAGATGGCACCTAGCACCAACAAGGTTAGCCAAAATATCGGCAAATACATCCCCCAAATGTTGGAAATGCGAATCAATACATGGAACATACTATCATCTATGGTGGACCTGTGAGGAGGCTAAAAGGTTTTGGAAAAAGATCCAAAAGTGGCTGGAGGCAATAACGGGATTTAAAATAGATTGGAAACCGGAAATTTTCTTATTAGGATTACTGCCTACAAAATACAAAAAAGAAATCCAGTACTTAATATTGCATATAATAACGGCGGCAAGGATTGCCTATGCCCAGAAATGGAAAAACAAGCTAACCCCAAGCGAAGAGGAAATAATAAGAAAGGTTATGGACTGTGCCGAAATGGACAAATTAACTAAAGAAATCCAGGGAAAAGAAGAATCAGAATTCTATCATATATGGGATAAATGGTATAGGTGGATGGAGGAAAGAAATAGGAATCCTAGGCGATAAATAAACAGAATGTGGTAGCTCTCATAGATGGTTGTCGGTGTTAAAATGGTTATCCATTGAATAATATAAATACGAATGTCTCTTGATAAAAGTACTCTCAAAACAAATGTAGCTAATGGAGAATGTGGGTATCGTTTTTGATTTAAAATACAGAATTTAATGTGAATGAAGTATAAAGAATGATTGTAGTAATGCACGGAACTCAAATGTAACCAATTGACATGCTAGCTGGCAGTTGTATTGAAGAGTGTTTTGGGTATGTGTTATTTGTCTAATTAAAACAATAAAAAAACAATAAAAACAATAAAAATAAAAGACAATGCTGGGAATATGTTAGCGAGAAAAACGGATCTGTTCTCTGGCTCATTATCTCTACTTTCTGCTTCAAATACAGTCATTCAATATATTTTTTTTGCAGGGAAGGATTAGCAGACATGGATAGATGGATCTACTGTTTCTCCAACAAGCCTTTGAATATCTTGGGAGATTGATAGTTCTGAAAGAAGAACTATCCTTCATCCTCATTAGAAATTAAAGCTGGAATCATACATCCCATTCTTTCACAAAAAGATTGAGAGCTGGTTTTCCTGATGGGATGTAAAAGTAGGAGTAGAGAGTCTAGTTGGGATCCCCCTTGAATTGTGCCCTCAAACTAACTTGTATTAAATTTCTAAGAACAAGAAATGTGGCCTGTAGAGATAATAGTTTAGTTTTACTTTACTTTTTACTTTTATTTGCGCTTATAGACCGCCCCCTCTCCCAAAAGGGACTCGGGGCGGTGTACAGTCCATACAAGAAATACATCACATGAATAATTAAATAATTAAACAGTTAAATTGTGAAATAGATAGATAGATATGGAGGAGGTTAAAAAGAAGGTTAAAAAGAACTGTACAACTAAGTAAAGTATCTAAAATATCGTTTTAAAAAACCCCTAAAAAATATCCTATAAATTAAATTTAAAAACAGTTCCCCTAAAATACCAGTTAAAAAATATATCTGCCAGGAGGTAGCAGTTATGAATGTGCCAGGCCAGCTAATCGGAACAGGTGAGTCTTCAATTTTTGTCGGAAGGAGGGGAAGTCGGTGGTGGTTCTAATGTCGGGGGGGAGGTCATTCCAGAGGGTTGGGCCCATCACAGAGAAGGCCCTACTCCTTGACGTCGCCCGTTGGCATTGCCTAGTGGACGGCACCAGGAGAAGTCGCTCCCTGTGAGAGCGGATTGGCCGCAGGGATGTGAGTGGCAGGATGCGATCCCGCAAGTAGCTAGGTCCTGTGCCATGAAGCGCTTTGAAGATGGTAATCAAAACCTTGAAACGCACCCGAAAAACCACAGGCAGCCAGTGCAGCTCGCGCAGGAGAGGTGTTACGTGGGAATACCTAGTACTCCCCATGACAACCCGCGCGGCTGCGTTCTGGACTAGCTGCAGTCTTCGGGCGCGTCCCAAGGGAAGCCCCATGTAGAGAGCATTGCAGTAGTCCAGGCGAGACGTCATCAGTGCGTGAGTGACCGTGCGTAGGGCATCCCGGTCCAGTAGGGGGCGCAATTGGTGCACCAGACGAACCTGGTGGAACGCCCCCCTTGCCACGGCTGCCCCATGATCGTCCATTGACAGCCGGGCATCTAGGAGGACGCCCAAATTGCGCGCCCGTCCCACGGGGGGCAATTGTTCGCCCCCTATGGCCAGCGATGGGGTCAGCTGGCTGAACCGAGGTGCCGGTAGCCACAGCCACTCAGTCTTGGAGCGGTTGAGCTTGAGTCTGTTGTCCCCCATCCAGACCCCGACAGCTTCTAAACACCGGGACATCACTTCGACAGCCTCGTTAGGGTGGTTTGGGGTTGAAATGTACAGCTGGGTATCATCAGCGTACAGATGATACTCAACCCCAAAACCACGGATGATCTCCCCCAGTGGCTTCACATATGCGTTGAACAAGAGAGGCGAGAGGACCGACCCCTGTGGCACCCCACAAGTGAGTGGCCTCAGGGTCGACCTCTGCCCCCCTGTCAACACACATTGCGTCCAGTCGGAGAGGTAGGAGCCGAACCACCGCAAAACGGTGCCTCCGACTCCCATCCCCTCCAGCCGGCGCAATAAGATACCATGGTCGATTTTATCAAAAGCCGCTGAGAGATCTAATAGGACCAGGATAGAGGAACAACCTCTATCTCTGGCCCTCCAGAGATCATCAACCAACGCGACCAAGGCCGTCTCTGTGCTGTGCCCGGGTCGGAAGCCGGACTGGCGTGGGTCTAGATATTCGGATTCGTCAAGGTGTCGCGGAAATTGCTGTGCCACCACATTCTCAACAACCTTCGCTAGAAAGGGAAGGTTGGAGACCGGACGGTAATTAGCTAGCTCCGTCGGGTCAAGTGAAGGCCTCTTGAGTAAGGGCCTCACCACCGCCTCTTTCAAGGCAGTTGGTAAGGATCCCTCGCCCAACGAGGCGTTCACCAGGCCCAGAAGCCAGCCTCGTGTCACCTCCCAGGTTGCCAGTACCAGCCAGGAGGGACACGGGTCCATTGAACATGTGGTGGGTTGCAGCCGTCCACGTCCAAATCCTCGGGGGCAAATCCTCGGGGGCAACAGAGTCAAACTCCTCCCAGAATGGTCTCACAAGACTCACTGTTGACGGCTCGCCTGGTCCACTGAAGGGGGCCCATCCGCTCTGGATCTGAGCGACTTTGTCCTGCAGATATTCCCCAAACTCCTATGCTGTGCACTGCAAGGGTGCCCCCCGCGTCCTCTGCGATAAGACGGAGCGGGTCACCCTAAACAGGGCGGCAGGGCGGTTATCAGCGGACGCAATAAGAGCGGCACAGTGTCTACGTTTGGCCACTCTCAATGCCACAAGGTAGGTCCATAAATAGGCTCTTACCTGTGTTCGATCAGATTCAGAGCGTGAGGACCTCCACCTGCTCTCTAGACGTCTCCTATGGCGCTTCATCACCCTCAACTCCTCGGTATACCAAGGAGCTCGGGTGGGTCGCTGCCGTAGGAGAGGTCGCAAAGGCGCGACCCGGTCCAAGGCCCCAGCCGCCGCCCTATTCCAGGCGGCCACTAGGTCCTCCGACCGAGAGCGGGTCAGGGCTACAGGTAGTGGCCCAAGCTCCGTCTGGAACCTATCCGGTTCCATCAGGTGCTTGGGGCGGTACCAGCTTGGACAATCTGGCTCCGCCTCCTCGTGGTGGGGGGTAGCGCCAGGGAAGTCCAGCCGGAGACATGAGTGATCTGACCATGACAGGGGAGTAACGACTAAGTCCCCTATTCCCAGATCGCTCGTCCACTGCTCAGATACAAAAACAAGGTCCAGTGTGTGGCCACCTTCGTGTGTAGATTCATGAATAAGAGGATTTGCTGAAAAATATGAATATATTGAAGTAGATAAATTCTAACACAAATGATAATAAAATTAATCACTTTTTCCCACTGAATGGCTGGAATGTCAACATTTGAATGCCCTACCTGTCTGATTAGAAATGGTTCCTTCTGGACAAGAGTCACATTGGTAGCAGCAAACCTGCTCTCCCTCTGGAACTCTTTTCCTCTCTCCTGCCTGGCACCTCTTCATGCCACACCTGGCAAAGGGCACCTTCTAAAAAAAGAGAAGAGAAATACAGTAGGTGGTGCAAGCATTGAATGTGCTTCATTTATCTATTTCTACATTTCTGTTTTCATCTTTAAAATGTCTTCAAAAGAAATGGTTTACCAGGGCCTACCAGAGTGATAGGCTCCAGGGGAGATTCAGGCCAGTGGCCATCCTGACCCATGAATGGATGTGGAGATCATGAGACCTCAAAGTGACATGGAGCTTTTCTGAAAGAAAGAATTGTGAGGATCCAACTGAATGGAAACTGTCCATGGAAATCATTCTTGCCTGCTTTAATGGCATCCTGGGTTTCAAGCAGGAGGTCTTCCCAATCTTACCCCATCTTGGACATTTCAGAAGTCAAATCTGAAATGTGTTAAACTCAAAAGCAGGTTTTTCATGAAATTCTTGAATTAAACTCTTTCCCAGTGAAAAGGGTGCTATGCATCCCCTGAAGTGAATGAATCCTTTGCAGAATTTACAATTTTTCCTTCCAGCTCACCTTTGTGGCCCAGATGATCACATCGGAGTTAATGGTGAAGTCTTGTCCTGGGGAAGCCGTGGAATCCATTTGCCCAACTTTCATGGGGACAAAAGATCGATTGGGGAGGAAAAGCCAGTTGAGAAGATCATAACGAGCAGATCCCAGTCCACCTTCTGAGAAGGAGACTTCCTCTCCAGCACTGTTGTTGAACTGGATGTTCCTCAGATGAGGAAGAATCTGAAAGAAAAAACACCGGATTACCATATTTTTGGAGTATAAGACGCACCAAGGTTTTGAAGAGGCAATTTTTTTTAAAAAGTAGGTAGGTAGATAGAGGGGTAGACAGGGAGAGAAAGAGAGAGAGAGAAATACAGTAGGTAGGTAGGGAGAGAGAGAAAGTGTAGGTAGGTAGGTAGGTATATAAAGGGAGAGAGAGAGAGAGAGAGAGAGAGAGAGGGAGGGAGAAATATATATATAGAGAGAAATACAGTAGGGAGGGAGGGAGAGTGTGTGTGTGTGTGTAGGTAGGTAGGTAGGTAGGTAGAGGGATGGAGAGATGGAAATAGAAAGAAAGAGAGAGAGAGAAGGGAGGGGGAGAGAGAAAGAGTAGGTAGGATGGTAGGTAAAGGGAGAGAGAGAGAGAGAGTGAAATACAGTAGATAGGGAGGGAGAGAGAGAGTAGTTAGGTAAGTAGGTAAGTAGGTAGGTAGGCAGGTACATAAAAGAATAGAGAGAGAGATAAATAGAGAGAGATGGAGAAATACAGTAGGCAGGTAGGTATGTGGAGAGAGAGATAGAGAGACTCAGATTAGGACTGTGTTGAGCTCTTTTGCATATGCTGAGGTTGACAGAAGCTTTACCCAACAAACAAAGCAGTACAAGAAATGGCATCTTCTCAGGCAACCATTGACGTCCCTCCAGGAACTTCTAGGAAGATCTTTGCTCTTAGGAGCAATCAGTTTGGTTTAATTCTCTTTTTCCTCCATCTGTCCCTTTCAACAAAAACCTCTCACTTAATTCAAATGACAGTTTTCAATAATTGCTATCTTAGATACACTTTACATATAGATATTTAATCAGTCAAACAAGAAATGCATTGTTTTTACCTAGACAACTACCTGCCATTAATCTGATCTGTGGATCAAATAAAAAGACCGAGATTACCTGCCATGACTGAATATTTGAGATCCTCTTTCCAAGCCTCATCCTGGCTGGTTGTCCTCCAGATCCAAATATTGTGTGTAATGCTTGTGCCACAGCATAAATGGCATTGTAGATATTGTAACTCTCACCTTCCATCCTTGTTTCAAAAATGTAAGAAGGTAGATCCTGTAAATTCTCCTTTCCTGTACATTTTTTCTTCCCCTTTCGAATGATCCTGCCTGGATTGTCCATCATGCAGCCAAACAACATTTCCCAACATAGCAGGAGAAAGACATCCCCTTGTGGCTTCAGGGGGTCTAAAGACAGGAGGAAATGACTGAATTCTGAGACATCTCCTATGTGGTGCCTAAAATGCAAAGCCCCATGGAATGGCTTTACTACTTTCAAGATGTCATGACTCCTCAGCACACTAAGTTTCCAATGAGAAGTTAAGACCCAAACTTTCCAGAATGATGTCTTTCTCAAATGTTCATAGACACCCATTGCTATCTGTACATTTGTAACACTATTGGGGTCTCCAAATAGAACAATCACTTCAGTTTTAGACCAAATGTCCAAAATATGCAGTATTTTCAACATTGGAGTAGTAAGAAAATTTGACTTCAACTTATCAGTGAAGGCCAGGCAGATCTCCTTCTCCTTGAGCATTGGTGTCAGAGATGAGACGAAACGTTCTCCAATGTTACTGTCAGGGGCCAGCAGCCCAATCCAGTTCCACTGGAAATACAGGAGCAGCTGGACTAAACCCACATACTGAGCAAATTCACTGGGATTAATCCAGAAGAAGGAAGGATAAACTCTTCTGTCTCCCTGAGTGAAGTCAAAGCCAACGCCTAGCTGGAGAAAGTGAGATTCTTGATAGAGTAAATTTTAAGGGTCACTATCATGTAGATTACTGTCCCACCTATTTGGCTGGCTCACTTTGAGTGGCAAGATTAATTTTCTGACCTTCTCAGGAAGAACAATTAGATATTAGGAAGAAGAGGTTATGTATTTTGCCTAGTGTTGATGTGTCAAAAGCCAAAGGAATGTCAAATTAATACAGAGAATATACTAACTACACTACTTTTATGAAAAATAGATTAGGAATGAATTCCTCTTGGCAAGGACCAGATTTCAAAATTATCTCATTATATATCACTTTTGGCTTCTATAAAAACACATCTTGACACAAACAATCTAAATCTATGCTTCCCCCCCCCCCCCAACACCTTTGTTTTCCACCTTTGGCTTCTCTGTGTGCTTTGTTGTTACTCTATCAAAAGAGCCCCTCTTACCTGTGGGACCTTGTAGATGCTGAAGATGGAGGCCATCTGCCTTGAGGAACTGGGGTTGAGATCTCCAACGACAGAGATCAGAGGGTGCTTTCTGTCACATTTGTAACCTGGAACCATTCGGCCTCGAGTGGAAAGCAGGGAGAGGCTATTTGAGGAAATCTCCATCTCAGTCTGAGCATTGCTATAGATGTGGAAGCCAAGGGTGATGTTGGGGAGGAGAACCAGATCAGTGTTGACCTCTGTGACTGCAAACACCAAGGCTATGAACTGCTGGTAATTCTTGGGTACCATTCTACAGTGAGAAAATCATTGGGGAATTTTAAGGAAAGCTTGTGTGTGCTGGTGGAGTTTGGGGTTCCATTGGGATTGTTTCATTGTTAAGGCTTTTCCTTGATTAATGATCTTGACAGAAAGGAGAAAATCCTGTTTCTCCATATCACAAATCATTTTATCTCCCTCCATCATCCCTCCCTTCTTCATCTTGCTTCAGTAATCCTCCCCAATTGCTTCTCTTCTGCTCTAATTAATTTGTTTCCCTCTTGAAGAAGCCTCTTCAGGTCTGGAAACCATTGTTGAGCACTGTTAAGTAAGTAAGCTCCCTGTTAGGAGAGCGAGTGTGCAGAGAAGTGTAATGAGAGTGGTATGGAAGAACACGCAAAAACCAGCATACAGGGACACCGAATAGTATAAAAATATAGTAGTTTACTATGTGGAAATATAGAGGTATTCAGAGTTCAATTTACAGTCCAAGTCATACACGGTTCAGTCATTCAGTTATCAATGTTCTCAGTTAAGGAATGATCCTTCAAACACAGTCCAGTATCAAATAATCAGTTTAGGCTAACAGTCGCAAAAACACAGTAACTCACGATACATTCAATCAGTGTCTAACAAGCAGAGAGCTAACAGTCATTCTGGCTCCCTCTTATGGCTGCTTGAAGTAACAGCAACCAATCACATTGCAGCAGTACTTAAAGCTACAGTGCTACCATCCTGGTTTATATATTGCTAACCCAACTGTTAGCTTACATTCCTAACAAGCACAAGACTACAATAAGGAGTGACAGCATACTTTTCCTGAAGCCCGTTATTGATGAGCAATTCTGATTCCAAAGCAGGTGGATATTTTACAACTCCTCCACACTGTAAATTGATTGACCTCATCTTTGAGTTTTGCATCAGGACTTTCTGTCCAAATTAATATTGTAAGTCAACTTCTTCACTAGGCCAGCATAGTTTCTAAGGTCTTGTCCTTCCTCACTATTTTGCTGGTGTATTAGCTTCCTGATCAAGAGTTCTGGAAACATTGGGAATTCAACCATATTTTATGAGTTTGGTTCTTTACTGAGAAAAGCACAAAGAAATGAACTATGCTAGGGCATTGCAAGCATCACTAGAACAAATATTTCTGAAAAGAGTCCTTGAACAAATCAAATAATTATTTACTATGTTTCCCCTTTAGGTTGAAACTTACAAAATATTCTCCAGAAATAAAGATGGGTCTTTTTTAAAGGATTTGAAGTAGAATTTATGTGTAGTCCCCAGGGGAAAATTCGCACCAATAATGAAATCACCAGGCCTGTAAAAGTCTCTCGCAGTGTGTCCAGTCTTTGTCAACACACACCCAGTTTGTATCCTCTTAGCAGATGTTGGAGGCAAGAGCCAGAAAAGCAGCAGCAGCAGGAGAGGCAGCCCAGTCATTCTTCTTACCTTTCCTCCTGGATCACAAATCAAAAGGCTCTTTTGTGTGTGCAGAAGATGAATGGCAGGGAGCCCTTGAAATCTCAGCAGAGCTTTAGAAAAAGAGAGATAGTATGTGCCCGCCTGGATGGCCCCAAGGCAAATTCCTCTCACCTGGGTTTGGTTGATGATCAAAGAGGATACTAATGGCAGACAAGTCTCACCCAACCCTGAAGTTGGCTCTGCACAACACAAGGCAAGGGGACATGTCCTACCTCCACTGGGAGAACTCTGAGTATATAGCAAGTTTTATCTCAGGATATGTTTATGGGTAGAAATCCATAGGGATATGTTTAAAATTACTGTTCTTCTGATAATCGCAAGGAAAAGCAATTTTCCTATTTACTGAGCAATACACCAGATAGAGAAAAATGAGTTTGTGTCTCTTATGATTATTCCACGGATGAGATGCACTTGATAATCAAGGTGAAGTTGAGTATTTCAGTTATGTGAAACTGAACATGTACACAAAAGATGAAGTTTGGCCTCTTCCATAGTTTGTTTGGATAGTATAAGTTTTCATGGGACACGGTGACACTTGACAATCGGTTGTGCCATAGTAAATCTGGGCAATCATTCCAACGCTTGGATGTAATAAGTGGTTTATAGATACCAACATGGTGGGTGATGAAATTGGACACTAACTCTTCCCATAGAACTTAAAAGTCGGCACAAGAATCTCTCACTGTATTAGGCAAATTTAAACTCTATAGGAGAGCTTCCAAAATGAGGTGGAATCATAAAGGTTTGTCTCCTGTGTTTGTCTTGGGAAGCAGGTCTTCAGAATTGTGAACTGATGTGGGAAAGACACCATCACCAAATGACAAACCTCTCGATTGGCTGAGGTAATAGGAATGTGCACATGATGTTATGTGGTTCTCTCCATTCTCTGTAGCTCTTTCCATTCAGTGTTAGTTGGAGGAGAGGCACTGACCCAAACCTCTGATTCTCAAGGTATCTCAGTGAGGACTTCTCATTTCAAGGTCAAGTGTCATCCTTACCCTCACATTATTCAACTATACAATAATTGGTTGACCAAGCACCTGTACACCGCCCCGAGTCCCTTCGGGGAGAGGGGGCGGTCTAGAAGTTTAATAAATTAAATTAATTAATTAAGCAATGCTGTCAATCAATGCTGTCCTAGCATCTGAAGCCCATTGAATGGGGAGGAACAGTCACCATTTCAATCATTGGACCTTGGTGGGAACGCATACTTATAAATGAAACTTGAATGTGATGTGGGGGCCTGGACTGAATGATGCACACAGGACTGATAGAGGATCGCCAATAGATGACATAGCACAAAAGTTGATCAGAATACTGCACACGCTATTGCTGTTACTTGTTCATTCAACAATCCACATTGATGAGGGACAATAGCTGAATATCATGGGTAGAGGATTTAAACTCTTTCATTTCAAGAAAATTGAATAGTAGAAATTTCTACACAACCACAGGACTCTATGCTTATTTCAGGGCTCCTTCTGTCCATTTCCTAGGAAGGAAAAATCCTTCGCGCCAAGGATTTAGAGGAAAGTACTTTTAATAGGAATAAAACTGAAAGCAAGCTCTGAGGCAAAGCATGGGAAAACAGCAACATGAAACAAACTGTACAGCCAAATCCCCCTTGTGGCACTGGTGAAATTCAGCAGGTTCTGACAGGTTCTGGAAAACTGGTAGCACAAATTTTGAGTAGTTCAGAGAACTGGCAAATACCACCTCTGGCTGTCCCTGGAGTGGGGTGGGAATGGGGATTTTTCAGTATCATTCCCCTGCTGTGCCCACTAAGCCACGCCCACAGAACCAGTAGTACAAAAATTTGAATTTCACCGCTGCCTTGTAGCTAGGCAACCCAAGGCTATCATATACCAGAGGCAGCAAGAATGGCCTTGAAGAACAAAATCTAGGCTGTAGTTACAAACCTGCAATGAAAAATTCCTCCCTGATCCCTTCCCTCTTTTCTCCGGCAGCTAGCAGCAGGCTAGCTGACATTCCCCTCCCCCCGCTAGCCAAACAGAGGAAATCTATACAAAAACACACAGTAAATCACATGAAGAACAGTGAGGGTTCTTCAGGGTTTGTAGGGGTATTTTCTATGAAAAATCTGGCGGTGTTTAGGTGTCCGGAAATATTTAGCATCCACCCATAAAGACTGCGCAGGGGGAGAATTTTTCCAGGCAATGAGGTATTGGACTTTCCCTCTATGTTTCCTGGAATCTAAAATACCTTTAACTTCAAAATGCTGCTCCCCTTCAATCAAAGTGGGTACAGGAGGCAGGTCATGTGCAGGGTGAAGGGGTGACACAGTTTCAGATTTGAATCAACTGTGGTGACACACAGGGTCATGGAAGGAAAATAAGGTGTGGGCAGGAGGCTGCCCATGTTAGTAGTGAAGTTAGCTTCTTCGCATGAATGAGGTTATAATCAGGGGCTCTGCAGCATAGTAAGAAGCAAAATGTGGTCCACAGATGATAGTCTCTGGAAGAACAAGCTCCTGTGTAATTTGAATCTTCTTTAGCTTTAGGGACATTTTCTCTATGGATTTCATGATCTGACTGATAAACATGATAGACTCTTTTTTGTGGTAATGGCGTCTGGGAAGGATGCATTCAACCACATCTCACATGTCGAATGCAACCGTGTTTAGTAAGAGGAGGAATTCAGGCATTTTGTTTGTGAGGGTTCTTGCGTTAAGTAGTTTGCGTTTAAGGTCTGGAGTAGTGGGTTTGGAGGAAGTATGGGACACACACACACACACACACACACACACTAGTTTCAGCACTCAATGCTGAAAAGATTAGCCATCACTGGACTATCACATAGCAGAGCCAACAAGAATGGCTTAGAATCCAGGCCACAGTTGGAAACATGCAATGAAAAATCCCCCCTGATCCCTCCCCGCTTTTCTATGGCAGCTAGTAGCAGGCTAGCTGACAAGATATATACTCCAAACCCCTGATAGTGAACCTAATGCTTTAAAACACTAACATGTTAAAAATTTCAATTAAAAGGAACAATACAATACAATACAATACAATAGCAGAGTTGGAAGGGACCTTGGAGGTCTTCTAGTCCAACCCCCTGCCTAGGCAGGAAACCCTATACCATTTCAGACAAATGGCTATCCAATGTCTTCTTAAAGACTTCCAGTGTTTGGGGCATTCACAACTTCGGGAGGCAAGCTGTTCCACAAAATGAGAATATGTCCTCATTGAAATTATAAACATCTTTAACTTCAGGCTTTATTTCCATACAAGTCACTGAACCTTAGTGGGGATAACTGAAAGACATGGAAAACAAAAGGCTGGGTAATTGTTGTGGACAAGAGGTATATTGTGACTAGACAGAATATTTGATGAATAATTATAAAATGGAGAAGATCTTCCCTCATTTCACGATATTTTAGAAATGTTCTAAATATACACAAAAATATAAATGTGGCCTATCTCTGCATTAGTTTGAGATGTTTGTTTCTTAGAATATTTTCCCTACAGTTAAGATGGGGCCTCAGTAACATAATGTAGCATTTGGGGAAAAAGATGCAAGCCAAGAGTCCAGCCCCAGAGGCCAAGATGGAGAAGATCTCCACGGCCACCATGGACTTTCCTTTGGTGCTCAGGTAGGTGGGGAGGAAGGTGATCCAAACACTGCAAAAGACCAGCATGCTAAAAGTAATGAACTTGGCTTCATTAAAGCTGTCAGACAATTTCCTAGCCAGAAAGGCCACAGTGAAACTGACAAGAGCCAGGGAACCCAGATAGGCAAAGACAGCATAAAACATTGAAATTGAGCCTTCATTACATTCCAAGATGGCCTCTCCTACCAAGGAGCGAAAGTCCAAGTTGGGAAATGGGGGCGCCTTTGCCAGCCAGGTGGCACAAAGAATTGTTTGGACCAGGGGACAGGCTGTGACAATGGAGTTGCTCAATGGTTTCCCTAAGAGTTTCCTTGTCCTGTTTCATGGCTTCGTTTCTGCAAGCTTAGCATTGTTTGCAAATTTGAGGACTTCCCCATCTATTCACTCATCTAACACATTTATTTAGATATTGAAGAGTACTGGGCCTCAGACAGCCTTGTGGTACCCAACTGCTTAATTCTCTCCATGTTGATGTAGTACCGTCACTACTTGTTGAGTACAGTTTCTCAGCCAGGTAAAGATCCATCTGGTGGTGCTGTTGTCTATTCCACAATTTTCTAGCTTACCAAGAAGTAGGTTGCGGTCTACTTTCTCAAATGCCTTACTGAAATATAATATGTTCACAGCATTTCACTGGTCTACTAACTTAGGAGGGGATCAATTTATTTTCCAAAGCACTAGAAGGCAGGATAAGAAACAATGGATGAAAACTAATCAAGGAGAGAATTAAGGTGAAACAATGAGCACAATTAACCAGTGGAACAGCTTACCTTCAGAAGTTATGGGTGCTTCATTGCTGAAGGGTTTTAAGTAAAGATTGGACAGTCATTTGTCTGAAATGATCAGGGTCTCCTGATTAAGCCCCAAGGACACTTCCAGCTTTATCCTAGCAAAACTCACAACTCCTTTTATTTGATTTAAACCATTCTTTGAGTTCTTGATATGTAAACCAATGATAAATAAAATCCTCTAATTCAAGTTCTTACCTCAACTTTAATGTAGAGTTTGAAGATAATATGTAACCATATGTCCACCAGTCTGGTTTCACCACCATTTCTTTTTAAAAAGCTTCTTAGGGGGATACCCAAAAAGGAAACTATGTATATAACTTTGTTTTATAATTATTCCATACTCTTAGTATGGATATTCTAGCAAAGTGATTAACATTAACTTTAATTTATCATACCAAAAATAATGATGCCATACAAATCTTAATTCATGGCCCTCTAATTCAAGTAACCTCTAATTCTGGAGCTTCATCCAACATGATAAGGAATTCTTTGATGGACAAATTCCTCCTTCACATCATCATTTATTAGCAATGTTATCACATTCTAAACATGCCACAAAGACAAATGTATATGAGGCAACTCCTTGCATTAGTTAGAAATTTTTGTTTCTTACTATATTTTCTCTGCAATTTAGATCGGGCCTCATCAGAATAATATAGCATTTAGGGGAAAAGATACAAGCTAATAGACCAGCCCCAGAGGCCAAAATGGAGAAGATCTCCACAGCCACCATGGACTTCCCTTTGGTGCTCAGGTAGGTAGGGAGGAAGGTGATCCAAACACTGCAGAAGACCAGCATGCTAAAAGTAATAAACTTGGCTTCATTAAAGCTGTCAGGCAATTTCCTAGCCAGAAAGGCCACTGTGAAACTCATGAGGGCCAGAAACGCTAGATAGGCAAGAACGGCATAAAACATTGAATCTGAACCTTCATTACATTCCATGATGGTCTCTCCTATGAAGGAGTGGAAGTCCACATTGAGAAATGGGGGAGAGGTGACCAACCAGGTGGCACAAAGAACTGCCTGGATCAGGGGACAGGCTATGACAATGGAGTTGGTCAGTGGTTTTCCTAAGAGTTTCCTTGCCCTGTTCCCTGGCTTGGTAGCCATGAAGGCCAGAACCACCATGACAGTTTTTGCCAAGACAGAGGAAACTGCAAGGGAAAAGAGAATGGCAAAGAAAGTTTGTCGAAAGAGACAGGTGATCTTCCCTGGTTGACCAATGAAGAGGAAGGAGCAGAGGAAGCAGAGCAGGAGGGAAACCAGGAGGATGTAGGTGAGATCTCGGTTGTTTGCCTTGACAATCGGTGTGTCATGATGTTTACGAAAAATTGCCAGAACTGTTTGTGTTATCATTGCCAGAGAAAGTGTGAGAGAAGATAAAGCATATCCCAGAGGCTCTTGATAGGCAAGGAAGTGGATCTTCTTGGCAATGCAACGGTCTTTGTCCTTGTTGGGATATTGGTCTTCTGGGCAGGGATCACAGGAAGCTGCATCTGAAACCAAGAGTCATTTTTCATTTCATGATGTGTCAAAAAGGGCTAATCATCATTTAATACTGATAACCCTGAGGATACATTAACCAAAGGCTCTTGCTTATTATTTGCTTTTGCATCTCCTCATTCAGACTTATTCAGCAGGGAAGGGGCAGGCAGACATAGCTAGATAGATCTTCTCTTTCTCAATGGGTTTTTCTGAGAGACTGAGAGTGCTGACAGAAGAGCACACCTGAAATAATCAAATTTAAAGTTTGAACCTCACACTCCTCTTCTTCATGAAAAGATTGGTAGCTGGAGTTCCCAGTGGATTGTTAAGAGCAGTAGGAAGTCTAGTGAGGAACCCATGAATTCTGCCCTGAAGCTACCTGCATAAAATGTCTGAGGAGTAGGAAAGGTGGCCTGGAGTGCAGCAGAATTTAGACCCATGAATTCAGAGGTTCTGCTGGAAATCATGAAAAATTTGAAAAATCTATCAGAATGTCAACAGAATTGATATTTGTTCCTACTTAATGTCTTCCTTGATCCTAGAAGATATACATTTGACATGATCTCTACCTGTCTGATTGGAAATGGTCCCTTCTGGACAAGGGTCACAGTGGTAGCAGCAGACCTGCTCTTCCTCTGGAACTCTTCTCCTCTCTCCTGCATGGCACCTCTTCATGCCACACCTGGCAAAGGGCACCTTCTAAAAGGGAAAAGAGACATGCTTGAGATGGTCTTAATCAATGGGCATGCTTCACTTATCCATTTCCACATTCCAAGTCCATCTTCAGAAATGGTTCCCCAGGGTTGACCAGAAAGAGATTTGGAGGAAATGAAACCAGTGGCACTGCCTACCCACCAATGGGGGTTGAGATTGAAATGGGGGATGCGGCATGCAAAAGAACGCTAGTGCAACTGGGCCCCACCTACTCCAAAACAAAGAATTGTGATGATTCAACTACACATGAATGGTGCATGGAAATGACTGCTATCTTCCCTATTTGCATTCTAGGGTTTTAACATATTTTTTTCCTCCAAACCCAACTCTTTGACAACTGACACAAATCAGCGCTCAAATGTTTTACATACAAAACATTTCATGAAGTGGTTACCATGTTTTATGATTCAATAGACCTATTTTCCATTTAGAAAGATGTTCTGTGTGACTTCCTGTCCAACCCCCTGCTCAAGCAGGAGACCCTGTACTATTTCAGATGAATGGCTGACCTGTCTCTTTTTAAAACCCTCCAGTGATGAAGCACCACAAGACCAGCCATTCCTCTGTTTTAATTCTAATTCTTTTTTATATTTATCATTTTGTCATGTTTATGCCGCCTAGAATTGTCTTATAGGTGACAATGGTGACATATATACTTGGACTTCAGTAAGGCTTTTGATAAGGTAGACCATAACCTACTACTAGATAAAGTAGAAGAATGTGGGTTAGACAGCATCACCACCAGATGGATTGGTAACTGGCTGACCAACCACACTCAACGTGTAGTTCTCAATGGAACTGCATCTACATGGAGGGAAGTATGCAGTGGAGTACCCCAAGGCTCTGTTTTAGGCCCAGTACTCTTCAACATCTTCATCAATGATTTGGATGAGGGAATAAATGGGGAACTCATCAAATTTGCAGATGACACCAAGCTGGCAGGAATAGCCAACACTCCAGAAGATAGGCTTAAGATACAGAAGGATCTTGACAAACTTGAACATTGGGCACTATCTAATAAAATGAAATTCAATGGTGAAAAGAGTAAGGTTCTACATTTAGGCAACAAAAACGGAATGCACAGGTACAGTATAGGTGATACCTTACTCAGTAGTAGTAACTGTGAAAGGGATCTTGGAGTCCTAGTGGACAACCATTTAAATATGAGCCAGCAGTGTGCAGCAGCTGCCAAAAAAGCCAACACAGTTCTAGGCTGCATCAACAGAGGGATAGAATCAAGATCACGTGAAGTGTTAATACCACTTTATAATGCCTTGGTAAGGCCACACTTGGAATACTGCATTCAGTTCTGGTCGCCACGATGTAAAAAAGATGTGGAGACTCTAGAAAGAGTGCAGAGAAGAGCAACAAAGATGATTAGGGGACTGGAGACTAAAACATATGAAGAACGGTTGCAGGAACTGGGTATGTTTAGCTTAAGAGAAAGAAGGACTAGGGGAGACATGATAGCATTATTCCAATATCTCAGAGGTTGCCACAAAGAAGAGGGAGTCAAACTATTCTCCAAAGCACCTGAGGGTAGAACAAGAAGCAATGGGTGGAAACTAATCAAGAAGAGAAGCAACTTAGAACTGAGGAGAAATTTCCTGACAGTGAGAACAATTAATCAGTGGAACAGCTTGCCTCCAGAAGTTGTGAATGCCCCAACACTGGAAGTCTTTAAGAAGATGTTGGATAGCTATTTGTCTGAAACGGTATAGGGTTTCCTGCCTAGGCAGGGGGTTGGACTAGAAGACCTCCAAGGTCCCTTCCAACTCTACTATTGTATTGTATTGTATTGTATAATATATAAAATATGTGTCTCTACCACAAATGAGACCTCAAATGCGTTGCATTCAAAGCAGCTTTTTCATGAAATATCAGCTACATTCTCTGATTCAGGATACCCTTTAGAAGGATGTTGGATGTCCCCAGGAGAGAATAAATATTTCTCTGAATTTACAAGATTTCCTTCCAGCTCACCTTTGTGGCCCAGATGATTGCATCAGAATTAATAGTGAAATCCTGGCCTGGGGGAGCCCCAGGATCTAGTTGCCCAACTTTCATTGGGACAAAAGATCCATTGGGCAGGAGAACCCAGTTGAGAAGATCATAACCACCAGATCCCAGTCCATTTTCTGAGAAGGAGATTTCATCCCCAGCACTATTGTTGAGTTGGAATTTTCTCAAATAGGGAAGAATCTGAAAGAAACGAGACCTTCAGACATTGGTGGGATTAGCTGAAAGCCACAAATGTGACATCATAAGCTTCTATCAATCTGTGATGGACATCATGTTAGCAGATGGTATTATAGCTGAGAAGCTAGAGGATTTCCCTTGGTGGAGATCTCAGCAATCAAGGATAACACCAAATATTTCCTTCATTTCCCAAAACCACAAACAATTCTCTTTATCATTGGGCATTTTGAACATGGCTTCTTCAACTCCAGCTTTACCAAAGGATTCCTACATACAAATATTTTAATTCCATATTTAGAATTTCATTGTATTGTTTTGCTGCATAAAATGACTTATACATTTTAAATGTATATATTTTAAAATGTTCACTTTGGTCCACAGTATTATAAATGACTTTCTCCACCTGATTATTAACGAGAGAAGAATGGAGGAACTTGACCAAGTGGAGCTTTGTGTAAGGAAAATCCTGCTCTGGGTTGTCACCAGTGGTGGCTTCCTGCCGGATCGCACCGGATCGCGCGCTCACTTTCAGCACTAAACCCGGAAGTACGGTCTTGCCCCACCCCTGGCGACGCGACGACACTTGCCTCCACTCCACCAGCTCGGCTGGGAACGGAGACGTTTCCTCAGCGGAGCGGAGCGCCTGAAAGGGACGCAGGCTCAGCCTGCCAGGCTGCCACCACTCCACTGAAGACATTGCTGAGCAGAGAAACGTCTCCGTTCCCAGCCGAGCTGGTGGAGCGCAGGCAAGCGTCGTCGCGTCGCCAGAGGCGGGGCAAGACCATACTTCCGGGTTTAGCGCCTAAAGGGAGCGTGCGATCCGGTGCAATCCGGCAGGAACCCACAACTGGTTGTCACCCACTGTAAAGTGCGGCCCAATGTTTCAAATCCTTTGAAAAGTCTGATGGACATTTCAGGTCAGTCACCCATTACGTCCACCTTGAGTGCTGCTTGATGTGCTGAGGCTGATGGAAGCTGCTTTCACTCAACAAGCAGAGCAGTTGAAGAAATGGCAAATTAAACAAGAGGGGTGAAGTCACATGGAATGCTAAGCCATAGAAATATGAACCAAGGTTAAAAGGAACCTGACTTTTTACAGGTTGGATTCAGGCTACATACTGAAGGAAACTGAGGTGGTTCTGCAAATGTGCCCATTAGGACATCAATTGACCTGTTGATGCACCCAAATTTTCATCTTGCTCAGAGCTGACACCTCCTACATGGATTTGTCCCCCTCTCAAACACAGGTAACCATTGAAGGACATTCGGGACCTTATAGAAAGATCTTTGCTCTAAAGAGCTTATGGACAAGAGTTTTTGTTTAATTTTCACCTTCCTTCCTCTACTCCTTTGCAAGAAAATCTTACACTTCGTTAATATTATTTTTTTAAACTGCTCTCTTAAACTGTACTGAAATGCATGCATATGGAAGTACACATATCACAATTGAAAATACAAATTCAGTCAGATATTACAATTGCAAATCAGTAATTCAGAAAATACATATGGGAAGTTTCCTCTCTAAGGATCTGTGGATTAGATTAAAAAGTCCCATAGATTACCTGCCATGATTGGACATTGGAGATCTTCTTTCCAAGCCTCAACATTGTTGCTCGCTCTCCTGATCCATACTTTGCATGTAATGCATGTGCCACAGCATAAGCGGCATTGTAGATGTTGTAACTTTCACCTGTCATTCTTGTTTCAAACAGATAAAGTGGCAAATTCTGTAAATTCTCCTTTCCTGTACATTGTCTTACAAACCTATCTGGTTCATGGAATACGCAGTTAAAGACCCATTCCCACCATTGCGGGAGAAATGAGTCCCCTTGTGGGTTCAATGGGTCTAAAGACAAGAGAAAATGACTGAATTCTGGGACATCAGCCGTGTGGTCCCTAAAATGCAGAGACCCATGGAAGCGCTTTATATCTGTCAGCATCTCATGAGATCCTGCCACATTAAGTTTCCAATGGGAAGTGAAGATCCAAACTTTCAAAAATGGCTTCTTTGTCAAATCTTCATGACAAGACAATGCCATCAGTACATTTGCAATAACGTAGGCATCTCCAAATAGAATAATCACTTCAGCACTAGACAATGTTTTGATTAGATGAAGTATTTTCATTTCTGTTAAAGCATAAACATCAAACTTGAACCTGTCAGTAAAGGCCAGGCAGATCTCCTTCTTCTTAAGCAATGGCAGCAGAGATGAGACAAAATATTCTCCGTTGTCGTCTTCAGGGGCCAGAAGTCCAACCCAATTCCATTGGAAATATAGAAGGAGCTGGACTAAACCCACATATTGAGGAAATTCCTTGGGATTAATCCTGAAGAAGGAAGGATAAAGTCTTCTGCCTCCCTGAGTGAACTCAAAGCCAATGCCAAGCTGGAGAAAGTGAGAATCTTCTTTGAAGGACAAAGTAATATTTTGTGATAACTATAAGGGTCACAATTGTGTTATTTGCCCTACCGACCAGCTGACTCACTTGAAGAGACAAGCTGAAGCTTCTTCCCTTCTTAGGAGGAGCCATAATTTCATATTTTACCTGTTGTAAGAGGTGAGAATGCCAAGGGAACAAACTGTCAACCTGATATAGAGAATAAATTGCACTGGAAGGATTGCTAAACTTTAAGGAACAGTAAATTATGAAGGAATTCCTCTTGGCAAGTACAGCATTTCAGAATTATCATGTTATCTCTTTAGTGCTATATATATATCAAAACATAAAATATAAAAATGATTTCAACTGTATCATGAATTCTGTAAAATACAGAGTCCTCATATAACCCTGCAAAACACCTCTGGTTCCATCTTTGGCTTCAGTGGTGCTTCAGTTATTTGTCTCCTCCATAAGTTTATCTAAAGGAGTCTCCTTACCTGTGGGACCTTGAAGAGGCTGAAGATGGAGGCCATCTGCTTTGAGCATTTGGGGTTGACACCTCCAATGACAGAGAGCAGAGGGTCCTGCCTGCCACATTTGTAACCCGGAACCATTCGGTCTCGTGTGGAGAGCAGGGAGAAGCTGATTATAGAAATGTACCACTCAATCTGGTGATTGTCATAGAGGTGGAAGCCAAGGGTGATGTTGGGCAGGAGATCCAGATCCTTGTTGATCTCTCTGATTGCAAACACCAAGGCCATGAAGTGTTGGTAATTCCTTGGAATGCGTCTACAGTGAGAAAAACATTGGGGAACCATTACAGAAAAATGGAGGGGTAAGGTGTATTTTGCCTTGCTTCCCTTTTTGTATTTTGTTTGGTGCATCATATCAGAAGTACATTTTTTAAAGTTGTTCTTTCATTAAATTTGAACGCCTTTGTCAGAAAGGAAAAGAGCCTGTCCCTCCATATCATGGACCATTAAATACCACTCTATTGTTCTGCCCGTGTTCACTTTGCCCAAGTGAATGTAATCCTCCCCAATTCCTCCTCCAGCACCAGAATTAATTTCAGGCTTTCTTGGAGCATCTAGTTCATCTCCGCTAAGCATTGATGAGCAAAAGACTCAAATTGGGGTCACAGCCTCAGTTCCTTGAAGGCCATCAGTCATGAGCTGATTCCGAAATGGAGTTCAGTTTTTGTTTTTTTGTTTTCAGTATCCCATAAGGGAAAAGAAGTTTTTTCTGAGTTTTCCACTATAATTTTCTGTCCACATTAACATTATAAATCAACTTTTCCACTAGGCCAGGACAGTTTCTCAGGTACCAATAAAGGAGAATATTTGTAGCTCAGGGTTGAAACGAAGGGTCCTTGATGGTCTCAGAGCTTGGTTGTTTTCTTGCAGATTTTTCATTACCCAAATAGTTCACATTATTAGGATGCTACCTAGTTTTGGTAGTGAAACATCTGCAAGGAAACAAGCAAGCTCAGTGAACACCAAGGATGCCTCAGTTTCTAAGGTTTTGTCCCTCCTTACATTTTATGTTGTTCATCATCTTCCTGATGAAGAGTTCTGGAAAGACGGAGAAGCTTCCCTCTTCACTGATAAAAGCAAAGATTTTAAGATTGTAAGTGTCACTATGACAAATATCTCTAAAAGTAGACTCTGAACCAAAAACAATCCAAAGAATTCTTTACATCTTTATTACCAAGAGAAACTTACGAAATCTCTACAGAAAACTCATATGGGTTTTCCTTAAAGTCTTGGATACTGGATAAAAGCATAGTTACCAGGAGCAAACTTCCACCAATAATGAGGTCACCAGACTTGCAATAATCACACATTTCCTGGTTCTGGAAAGGTTTTGTCAACACACATTTGGTTGCCATCCTCTTAGCAGAAGTTGGAGGCAGGAGCCAGAAGAGTAACAGCAGAAAGAGGAGGTGAGTCAGCCCAGGCATTCTTGGCACCTTCCCTCCTAGATCAGAAATCAAGGTTTGTGCAGCTGTTGAACTGCAGGTAGCACTTGAAATCACATCTGAATTTCTTCACCATAGGTAGAGAGAGAGACCAAGACACCTGGATGGAACCAGGGCAAATGTATAGCATCCACGCTTCCCCTTACCTGTGCTTGGGCTGCGACCAAAGAGGAAACCAAGACCAGCTGAGTCTCACCGAAGCCAGGAGTTGCCTTTTCAGGAGGAGGAAACTCAGAGCATATTTTTAAAAGCTTATTTTACCTTGTAATATTTTCTGGGTTGAAATCCATGGGGGATAATTTAGAATTACTGTTATTCTGATAATTGCAGGGAAGACCAATATCTTACCAACGTTGCAATAGCTTCTCTTTATGCACCAGAAGGTTGTTGTTGATCCACGGAGCAGATGGGCCTGAGGGTCAAAGTTCAGGTGGAATTTGGTCTCCCTAAAACTGAGCACTTGAACCCAAGATGGAGGCCGACCCATAGTTTGTTTGGATGGTGTGAATGAAGTAGGGTGGCACATGACAATCAGTTGTACCACAGTAAGTGTGAACATTTGTACCAACATTTGTATTAATTCATTGGTTTATTTAAACTCCATGGCAGGAGTTTTAAAAATCAGGATGAAGGATCTCACAAGATCACTCTGAAGGAGGGCTGACAAACAACTACTTGGAACCAGAAATGCTTGTTTGGTGTCCTTATTTTGTGAAGGGTGTCTTGAGAGTTGTCAGTTGGTGTGAAATGACACCATCTCCCATGGTGAACATCTGGGCTAGTTGGAGTAATAGGAATGGGTGCATGGGGCTATGTTCTTCTCTCCTTCCTCTGAAGCTGATTCTAGTCAATGTTGATTATGGGGAAGAGAAGGAACTCAAACGATTATTTTATTGGGAAGATTAAGGGACGTGGCCAGGACTGCAGATGTGCTCCCAGAGAGAAAAAGGAGAAGAGAAGGCCAAGGGTAGACAAGGAAGTGGTTCTTGCAATGCTGTGGTCATTGTTCTTGTTAGGGGATTGGTCTTGTGTGCAGAGATGACAACACATAAGACTCAGCTTGCTGCTTCGATGGCCAGCCTGGTTTTCTGCTGGCAGCCAGTTCTGGAGCCATAGCGTGCATCAACTGTGGGTCAAGCACACTGCCTCTACAATTGGAAACCATTCTCTCCCCACCCACCCCCGCACACAAAGGGCAGTGAGTGCAAGGTGGCTGACAGGTTTCTGGTTGTAGATGCCTTGCCCCCTGCCTCGCCTCACCTCAGCCTGTGGGACAAGCCTTCCGTCCATTGCCTTACCCATCCAAAACCCCTGGATTCCCTCCCCAACCCCACCATAACCCACAGGCAGCATCCATACGAGTGACATCGAGCAGGCCACATGCCCAGTCGATTGTGACTATTTTGCTACACCTCTTTCCCTGGCCATACCCTCCCCCCTCCCCTTTGACACCCCTGGTCTTCTCCATCACTGTATTTGAAGGAGCCCCCTTACCTGTGGGACCTTGAAGAGCTGAAGATGGAGGGCCTCCACCTTGAGGATTTGGGATTGTCTCCCCCAATGAGAGAGAGCAGGGAGTCCTGCCTGTCACATTTGTAACCTGGAATCATTTTTTTCGAGTGGAGAGCAGGGAGAGGCTGATTGTGGAAATCTTCAACTCAACCTGGTGATTGTCGTAGATGCGGAAGCCAGGGGTGATGTTGGGCAGGAGATCCAGATCCTTGTTGAACTAGCTGACTAAAAACACCAAGGCTGGAACTGCTGGTAATTCTTGGGTATGGGCCTATAAGGAGAAAATCATTGGGGAACATCACAGGAAAGATGTGTGTGTGTGAGAGAGATGGAGTTTGCCTTGACCCTATTTGTGTATTTTGTTTGGAGCAGCAATTCTGAGGTACAAATGAGGTTTTTTTTTTTTACAGTTGTCCCTTCATTAAATTTGAACATCTTTGTCAGGAAACAAGCAAGCTCAGAGAACACCAAGAATGCCTCAGTTTCTAAGGTGTTGTCCCACCTTACATTTGAAGTTGTTTATCATCTTCCTGATGAAGAGTTGTGGAAAAACAGAATTCTTGCCTGTCTTTTAAACTTAGCTCTTCATTGAGAAAAACAAAGGTTTGAACTAAAGGAAGAGACTGCAAGTATCACTTGAAGAAATATTTCTAAAAGGAATCCCTGAGCACAAAACAAATCAAACACCAGGACAAACTTATAAAATCTTGAAAAGAAGCTAATATGGGTGTTTTTTTTTAAAGTCTTAGATACTGAATGAAACTATAGCTACTAGGAGCAAACTTCCACCAATAATGAGGTCACCAGACTTGCAATGATCCCATTTTTTTTCTGATTCAGGAAAGGATTTGTGAAGAGACGTTTGGTTAGCATCCTCCTAGCAGAAGTTGGAGGCAGGAGCCAGAAGAGCAACAGCAGCAGGAGGAGGTGAGGCAGTCCAGCCATTCTTGACACCTTCACTCTTAGATGAGAAATCACGTTTTGTGCAGTGGTTGAACTGCAGGTAGCACTTGACATCACACCAGAGTTTCAGCACCATAGAGAGAATCCATGCCACCTGGATGGTCCCAGGACAAATTTATATCATCCATGCTTCCCCTTACCTGTGCTTGGGCTGTGACCAAAGAGAAAACCAAGACTGACATGCTTTCAAGAGTTTTATTTTTGTTGTTGTTGTTGTTGTTGATTTACAGTATACCACTCTGGAAAAGAAGTGAGTTCTTTTTTAAAAATTTCTACCATCAATACAATACAATACAATAGTAGAGTTGGAAGGGACCTTGGAGGCCTTCTAGTCCAACCCCCTGCCTAGGCAGGAATCCCTATACCGTTTCAGAGAGATGGCTATCCAACATCTTCTTAAAGACTTCCAGTGTTTCCAGTCACATTCCCTCCAAATTAATATTATACCTCAAAACTTCACTGGCAGCATATTTTCTTCTGGATGCTTTGGACCTGCCCCCTTTCCATGATCTCCTCCTCCCGGGTCCCATTCTAACCCCACCAGCCCTTATGTTAGCAAGGCTGGCATCAGTCATGGCTGGGACAGGCAGGTGTCTCCGGGCAGAGGGCAGATTACATATCTCCCTAAGCAGCCAAGCCAAATCAGTAACAACAAGGGCCAGAAGAAGTGCCAGCAAGAGTGAAGCACTAGAGAATCAACCCCAGCCCTTTCTCCATCCCCTGCCATCACTCTTGCCTTCTGAGGCCAGGCAAGGAGTGCCTGGGAGGGGTAGGGAAAGGGGTGGGGCCAGCCAGTGGTGAGATTACCTGACAGGGAGCCATGGCAGAAGGCACAAGGAGCCACATGCGGCTCTGAAGCCATGGGTTGCCGACACCCAGTCTAGATCCTTCCTCAGTCAGGATTCAGGTCGGGATATGGGGAGAAAATGGTATCAGTTGCCCTTTTTTATCATTATTTTTTATGTTTAGACAAACATAAAACAAACAAACAAACACACACAAAATAAAAACCCTTCTCCAATTACTTACAGTGTGTCGATTGGTTACAAAACTTTTGTGCATTCTCATAGTAGTCTTCACTTGCAACATACATAAAGACTCATATGGTCAATGTAATATATATGTATACAATTGTTATGGTTATTAGACATTCATTTGACTATAGCTATTATTACATCCTTTTTATGTAAAATATTCTAAATTTAAAATAAATTTATATTATGGCATTTCATTACCTCATCCTGAAATCATCCAATAGTATTACATCTTTATATTCTATTCTATATAGAATTGTTTATCTTTTATAACAAAGCTTTTCAACATCCTCTCCATAGTCCTCACTTACAATTTGTATAAAATTTCATATTATCCATCTAGTGTATATATGCATTATTTACCATTGTTAATCATTTATTTAGCTATAACTGTTATTACTTTATTTTATACATAATACTCTAAATTTAAATAAATTTAACTTAATTTTTATTCTAACATTTCATTTCATCTTCCTGTATGCTTCCAATAGTAGTGCAGTCCTATATCTCTTGCCATTTGTGGTATTTGTATTCTAATTGTTTCTTGATAAGCCTTATCTGGACTTCTCTTGGCACCTTGTTGATAATTGCATATCTTGTAAAGACTCGAAACCCTCCATCTGTTCCTTTCATCCACTTGCCTTTAGTTATCACCGATGCTTCTGCCAGAATTACTCTCATTGTTTCTGCCACATTTTCTCCCTTTTCTTCTTCCATGTTTTGAAGTTTGAGATAGAGTTCCAGTTCATTAATCTCTCCTTTCAACATTCCACTCCTGTCGTTTCCAACCACGCTCGATTTACTGTCAATATTAACAATTTTCTTATCACTTTGTTCATATTTTTCTTCAATTTTTTGAACTCTATCCTCAAATTTCATCATCATTTTGTAAATATTCTCAACTCTTCCCTCTATTTTTTCTGTTTTCGTTCTATGTTCTCCATTCTCTTTTCAATGTTCTCTGTACTTATTTGTACTTTTTGAATTTCGAACATAATGATTTGCAACATTAATTCTTTTTCTTCTCCATGTTGTGCCATTCTTTCAGGTTATAAACACTTCCACTGAAACATCCAAGGCTTTTTTGTTAAATTTCAAACAAGTTCACTATAATCTTTCAAGTCAAGGCTTTCTCTTCACTCCAGTCTACCTATTGATAGTACTCCAGAAGAGCACCTGTATAAGCAATCCATACTCCTCCCACTATCCCTTTCAATAAACAAAATCAGGAGCCTAGAAGTATAAGATATGAGTCAGATGTTCAAAGGAAGTAAGAAAAAAAGTGATGTTTCCAAGCCTCCAGCCTCCCGGTGGCAATGTTACTTCTTTTTCCTCTGCTTTTACCCCTCTCTTTAAGCTTAAGAAAAGAAAGAAAATGAATGGAGATCCCAGCCACCCTCACACAATCATCTCTGATGGGCTTCCTGAACCATTTCAGACAACTAAACGTGAGTGCATGCTCCCCCTCCTTCCCCCAGCCAAGGCTTGGAAAAGAAACTGGAGTGGAGATTTTGACTCCTTCCAAACAGTGATAAATGAAATGACTCAATACTCTGCAATTGAGTTGAAGACAGATTCCCTATCAAAATAGGAAATTCAACCCAGACGGCAAGAAGGGATTTGGCCACTTGCCAGTTTAGGAGACAGCTTTCGAGGGGTCTTTAACGCCTCCAGATTTTTGTGATCAGTCCACACCTCAAAAGGGTGTTTAGTTCCCTCAAGGAAATGTCACCAGGTCATCAAAGCCCACCTGACAGCAAAAGCTTCTTTTTCCCATATAGCCCACCGTCTCTCCGACTCTGTCAGTTTTTGGGAGGTATAAGCGCAAGGCTGCAGGTTCCCCTCAGTGTTCATCTGAAGTAGCACTGCCCCCACCGCTATATCACTAGCATCAGCTTGAATGACAAATGGTGCATCCATGTCTGGGTGTTTCAAAACGGGTTCAGCTGCAAAGAGTCGCTTCAGTTTTTTGAATGCGGCTTGACATTCCATAGTCCATTTTAACGGCTTCCCCGGTTTGGGCTTGGCCTCTCCTTTAAAATTTTATGAGATTTGTAATTGGTAGCGCAATGCTGGCAAACGAGGGAATAAATTGACGATAAAAATTTGCAAATCCCCAAAAACTCTGTAATTGTTTGCGGGTGCGGGGGTTTGTGCCCATTCGGTGACGGCCTGGACTTTTGCTGGGTCCATTTCGATACCATTGTAGGAGATGCGATAACCAAGGTAGTCAATTTTTTCCTGATGAAATTCACATTTAGACAATTTGGCATAAAGCTCCGCGGCGCAGAGTTCTTTGAGAACTGAACACACCAATGTCACGGGTTCTTTACATGTTTCGGTGTAAATAAGGATGTCATCAAGATAGACCATCACGCCCTTGTATAGGTGGTCATGCAAAACTTCATTTATTAGTTGCATGAAAACTGCTGGTGCCCCCTGTAGGCCAAAAGGGAGTCCTCGGAATTCAAAACAACCAAGTGGGCAGTTGAAAGCAGTTTTCCATTCATCTCCCTTTTTAAACTTGACTCTGTAATAAGCCTCCCTTAAGTCCAATTTTGTGAAAATCCTCCCAAATGGGCCAACATATCCTTCATCAGAGGGAGGGGGTAAACACTGTGTACAGACACAGCATTTAAGTTCTTATAGTTCACACAGAGGCGAAGAAAGCCATCTCTTTTTTTTCTCTAAACAGCACTGGAGCAGCCACTCGGGGCCTGGCAAATTCAATAAACCCCCTTCGTAAATTTTTATCAATAAATTTCAATAATTTGTCCATTTCACGGGGGCTCATTGAGTAGATTTGGGGTTTTGGAAGTTTTACCCCTGGGAGGATATCAATACTGCAATCTGTTGTGTGGTGAGAGGGTAATTTATCAGAGGATTTTTCACTGAAGACATCCTTTAGGTCCCAATATTCTTTTGGGATTTTCTCCTCCCCCTCATTTTTTTCTTGTCCTGTGGCTGCTAGGTTAGATTTAGTGTTAACAGGCTTTGGAGCCCCCCCTCTCCTTCAGGGGGTGCAGCGGATCAGATGCATGACCACCCTTTTCAACAATTGATGTTAGGGTTCTATTTCCGTAATCAAGGTAACCCTACTATGAGAGGCCGATCCATTCCTGGCGCGACAATAAAACATAGCCTCATGGTGAGTTCCCATCAACATGTCTATTGGTTCAGTTGAAAGTGGCCAGGGCTCCCCCCAGCTATTGAGCCATCCAGCTGGCAAAAAGCAATGGGGACTTTTAAAGTTCTCAATTTTAGTCCCAGTTTTTCCACCACCTCAGGGCTAACGATGCAACGGGTGCAACCCGAATCTAAAAGGGCCAGTATTTTTTCTTGCGCTCCAGTAGAGGGCACTTTAAGTTCTACTGGGATAGTCATGGGCCCAATCAGGAACTTACCAGATTCGGTTTCACTTTCTTCCAATGAGGAGGATGGTTCCTCCTCCCTTAGAGTGGGATGGAACTGCGTAGTTGGCTCCACCCCTTTCATGGTGGTCTCCCTTCTTTCCCCAGGCTGTTTGTCTGGCCTTTTCTCTCCTCCGGCAGAAGGCTTTGGTCTCATCTTGGTGCGGCAGTTTGCTGCTATGTGCCCCTCCTTCCCGCAATGGAAACAGATGATGGCCCAGGGCTTGCTAGTAAACCAACTTTCCCCTCCTTTTGGAACTCCTTGGGGGTTTTTGGGTGGGTGGGGTAGCCTTCTCTTTTTCACTGTCATCACGGTGCTTGTCTCAGGCTAAATCAATTTCCACATCCGCTGCCAATTCATACCAGGGCTGCAATGTATGGGGCCAATAAGGCTTGCTCAGACCAACCCCTCATATAAATAGACAATTCTTCCCCTGGGTAAGGGTTTTAAATTTAGTTCTAGCTTTTCGCTCTGTGAGCGGATCATCAAAGCGTTTCCTCAGGGTGGCCATAAATCTATTATAGTCTCTCAGTAGGGGGGAGTCAGCGTTATGCAGGGCAACCATCCAAGCCGCTGCTTTATCTTCTAATGCCATGGTAACGACTCTTACCTTGGCTTCTTTTGTAGGTAGGTCTTCGCCAAATTGACACATGTAATTCCATACTTGAACAAGGAAAAATCCAAGATCCTTTGATTTTCCACCAAATTTCATGCCAAGTGGAGGAACTTGGGCCATCCGGCATCTGCGGGGGGCCCTCCCCCTCTTGGGATGGCTCTGGCAGCCGCTGCTACTGGGGTTGGGGCTCATTCATCCTGCTCATCACCACCATCCACCCCCCCAGCCTCTCTTGGGCAGAACAGACCCTCTGCAGCTCTCTCCTCTGTTTCTGGGAGAATATCTTCTCTTTCAGGACCACTCTCACATAAACATCACCTCTCCCAAGCCTCTTCAAAGAGTTTCATAGCTTGGGACACCATAAGGTTCTCCTCGACCTCCTGCCAAGCAGCGGCTGGTCGCCTCTGTCTCCTTGTGGTGACCCCAATTGGATTTTCCTCAGGGTCATACTTCTGTCCCACTCCCAATGTCCATCTGGGGCGAACGGATTGTTCTTCCAAGTGTAGTCCAGCCATTCGCTCCATTTCCAGAGGGCACAAAGATGCAGCCACTCCCATGTCGTCCTCCTGATCACCACCCGGGTGGGACATTCTTTTGAAGTTTGGGATTTTGTTGCACTCCCCTCTGTAGGTGTTAACTCCGGGTTGAATGCGAAACTGAGATCTTGTTTAATGTCAGGACAGCCTCCATCAGTAACCAAGAAAGAAACCACTCAACTCCATTTTTCAGAATTAAGAGTACTTTTACTGGTTATGAGTAGATAGCAGCTAGGCAAAGCAAGATCTGGGGCAAAAGCACGAGTAATCATAGATATCAATATGTGACCCAACTCCCTCCCCCTGGTAACCCCATCCCCCAGGCCAATTCGCACACCCCACAGGTATCATGAGGGTTGTATCTTCAAAAACCATCATCAGGTTGGTATGCCGGACAGTTAGCCTTGGCGGCAATTCCACTATCTGCAGCATGCACAGTAGATGGTGAGAAAATCACTCCCTTCTTCATTCACTCCTGTGCTGAAAACCTCCCCTCCCAAATACCATGCCCCCTGAAGCTTTTTAAGAAAAGAAATGGGAGCAAAGCCAAACTTTGGATCAAGAGAGATGCATGCAAATGATCCCATCCAAGGCCTCAGTAGCTTTCCTATTCCAGGTAATGGCCATGGCTTCAGAAGGACCATGCAGAAGAGCCTCAGGTATAATCCCCAGTTCCCTTTGGAACCCCGTCAGTCACTAAGAGTGGACTAGTCAAATAGATCCAGCCTCCCTGCAGAGAGGGGCAGCATAAAAGAATCTCAAAGTCATCAGGCCGTGATCTGGCCAGGACAAAGGTGACCAGGACAGCTGCTCCTCAGGTCAGGTTGGGAGTGGTCTGTTTTGACTTGAGCCAAGAATGATAGTGGCCATGGTGAAATGCCTCTAAGACCTCCCCCGGGGATATCAAATGGACATCTCTCAAGACCATAAGTCTGGGGAACCCCACAGTCAACTGTGAAATGCCCTCCACAGACTCAGACACAGAGGTTGCTGTGTAGCAGGAAGGTTGGTACAGTGGCAACGATCCCAACTGGTCCTGTGAATAAATCTTCAAGGAAAGAATTTCAGACTTGGCAATTTGGGGAGCAGCACCCCAAAAGGTCAAAAGAGACACCCAGCTGATAATTCCTACCCTTAAGCTACAGCAACAGAAATTTGAAAACCCTGCCAAAATATTGCAGTTAATATCCTGAGATTGCTCCTAAAATTCCATTTCTGCCTTGTGCCTCTATTCCCAAGTAGTACTCAAATTATCTGACCAGACTAGAGCAAAAGCCAAAATCCACCTTGTGTCCAGGGGTCACTTTCATGTAGGTCAACTACACAACTTCCCCAGGACTCCACCTGCTCTGTGAATTACAAGAAGAGACACAAACATGTTTTCCATTCTGCTGTATGAAGAGAAGCTGTTGCTAAGGGGATGGGACAATGGCTTTTCCCTGCAATTATCAGAAGAACAGGCATGCTTCATGTATCCCCTGTGGATTTCTAAACACAGAGATCTTCCAGGATAAAACTTGCTTTAAAAATATCTCTGAGTTCACCAGCTGGGGGGCAGAACGAGTCACCTTAGCCTGTCTTGCAAAGACCTCACTCCTGGGTTGGAAGAGACTCACATGCCTTTGTTTCCTTTATGGTCACAGCCAAAGTATAGGTAAGAGGAAGCATGGTTGATATAAATTTGTCCTGGTACCATCCAGGTGGCACAGGTGGTGTCTGATCTGCTAAAGGTCCATTGAGATTTCAGGAACCTTCAAATCAGTTTCTGCATAAAGCTTGATTTCTCTTCTAGGAGGGAAGGTGCTAAGAATGACAGGCAGGAGTCATGCTGCTTCTGATGCTGATGCTCTTCTGGCTCCAGGCTCCAACTACAGCGAAGAGGCTGCAAACCATATGTGGGCTCAGGGATTATATTCCATTATGGGAAAGCTACTTTAGGCCTGGTGATCTCATTATTGGTGGGATTTTACCCTGGGGAATCATTGAAAAGTCTCCTCTCCAAGACTTTAATACACTGAGTCATCTTTTAGATCAAACGTAAGTTTCAGCTGGAAGGATAACATGCAGACAATTGTTTTCTTTGCTTTAAATTCAGGGACTTTTTTCAGAAATCCTTCTTCTAGTGCATTAAACTGTCTTAGTGTAGTGCACATTTCGTGCTTTTCTCAACAAAATAGCAAGCTCTTAAAATAGGCTGGAACTCTCAATCTCTTTATCAGGAAGATGGTAACAACAAAAATGCAGAGGGAAGCTGTGCTGGCCTAGTGAAGAAGTCAATTTATAATCCTAACCTCACCAGAAACTAGTAGTGGTAGAAAATTCAAATAAAAGCTCAAAAATTTCAAGTGTTCAGGAGTTACAAAAATCCCTCTCAGTTTTGGAATAAGCATTGCTCAGGCATAATGGCCTGCAGTAAATCTATGAGGTGACCCTCACTGTAGTCCTGTGCTCAGCAATCTTTACCGCACCTGTAGAAGCTTCTCCAAGAGAGATCTTAAATAATTATTGTAAAAGGGGAGCAGCTGAAAAGGATAAGAGCCACTGCAGCAAAGTAAATGTGGCAGGGATGAAGGAGAGTATAAAACAGCCCATGATATCTATGGCAAGGCTTCTCTCCTTTCTCACAAACTCATCCAAGTTTAGCCAAGGGAAATCCTTTAGAAAAAACCCAAACCCAATGAAATTTGGAAGTTTCTGCCCCCAAAAGTCCCCCCAAACACTGAAGCAAATTCTACAGACATGCACAAGTTTTACTGTAATGTTCGTCAATCTTTTTCTCACGACAGATTTCTCACCAGTAACTACCAGCAGTTCCTTGCATTGATGTTTGCTGTCTCTGAGGTCAATAAGGATTTTCTGTTGCTCCCCAACACCACCCTTGGCTTCCACATCTATGGCCATTTCCAGAGGGAGATCGATATTTCCTTAGACAGCCTCTCCATGCTCTCCTCTCGAACACAAATGGTTCCAGGTTACAAATGTGACCTGCAGGACACTCTGCTGTCCATCATTGGTGGTTTCAGTGCAAAATACTCAAGGCTGATGGCCTCCATCTTCAGCATTTTTAAGGTCCCACAGGTAAGAGAGCTCTCTTGCATACAGTACGGAATAGACAGAGATCAAAAGTACACGCAATAGCCACAGATGAAACTAAAAGTAGTTTTTTGTGTGTGAGGGGGAATATAATGAGCTTGTGACTCTTAATTTATTAAACGGTAGCCATCATTTTAGTGCCATTTAGTCTCTGTATCAGGTTGTTGGCTTCTTCTCTTCCCTTGTCTTCTGACGTACCACAACCAATACAAATGGCTAAGAAGGGAAGAAGATTAAGTTCGCCAGTCAAAGTGAGTCAGTCTTACTGCGAGGGCCATCAACCACACAATTGTAACTACTAAAGTCAGCACAAAACTTTTACTTTGTCTTCAAAAAAAGATTCTCATTTTCTCCAGCTCGGTGTTGGCTTTGAGTTCTCTCCGGGAGAGAGAAGAGTTTATCCTTCCTTCTTCCGGATGAATCCCAAGGAATCTCCTCAGTATGTGGGTTTAGTCCAGCTGCTCCTGTATTTCCAGTGGAACTGGGTTGGGCTTTTTGCCCCTGAAGATGACAATGGAGAACGTTTCATCTCAACTCTGACGCCAATGCTCCGGGAGAAGGAGATCTGCCTGGCCTTCACTCTAATGCTGAAACTGGATGATCTTCAAATCACTATGAACAACTTTGTTCTCAATTTCCATACCTGGTCTAAAGCAGAAGTGTTCATTATGTTTGGAGATTTCACTATTACTAGTAGTGTAATAATGACGGTACATTATTTTGGAAAACTCAGAAAAGTATCCTTAATTAAAGTTTATATCTTCACTTCGCATTGGAAAATTGGCATGGAGGAATCTGAAGAAACATTGCAATTTATAAAGATTTTGAATGGGGTCTTGCATTTTAGGGACCACTCCCGGGATTTCTCAGAATTCAGCCATTTCCTCCTGTCTTTAGACCCCTTGAACCACCAAGGAAATTTCTTTCTTCCTCTATGGTGGGAAGGGGTCTTTGGCTGCAAGATTCATGAATCAGGAAAGATCCCTCCAAAGGGGGAAAAACTTTGTACAGGAAAGGAGAATGTGCAGAATCTGCCCAATTACATTTTTGAAAAAAGAATGACAGGAGAAAGTTACAATATCTACAATGCCATTTATGCACTGGCACATGCTTTGCATGCAATGCATGGATCCAGAGCTCGACCAACTGTGATGAGGCTTAGAAAGAGGATCTCAGATGTCCAGTCATGGCAGGTAATTTCTGTGGCTTTTGACTTAGATCAGAAGTTCCCCATATGAATTTCTTCTATTCCTGATTAAATGTCTGCAGACTCCCATACCAATTCATCTGAGGTCCTGTCCCATCTTTTAGGTTTACCATTTGTTGTGCTACTCAACTTGCTGTGTGAAAACAGCTTCTGATTAATAATGGATGGAAACTAATCAAGGAGAGAAGCAACCTAGAACTAAGGATACATTTCTTAATGAATGGTTTACCTTTATAAGTCATGGGTGCCGCATTGCTGGAGTCATTGAAGAAGAGACAGGATAGCCACTTGTTTAAAACTGTAGAGGGTCTGTTGCTTGAGCATGGGGTTGGACTGGATTCTGTGGATACTGGATACTGTGATTCTGTTTCTATGACAACCACAGCATAGAGCAAGATTCAAAGTGGTCCTAATGGGTTCCTGGTCTGAGATTCATCAGAATTTCCTGCATCAAAGGCTAAAATGTTGGACCTCTCTGAATAGTGAAGTGACCAGTCAGGTCAGATGTTTCCTCCCACATGGCCCAGTGGATCAAACCTGATTCCTGCATTCTGCTGCCTTTGACAATGAGCCAGAGAAAATCAGTGGAATTTTCCAGAGTTCTGATAGAAATGATTTATTCATTTCAAACATTCGTTTATCAGTTAACAAGACTTCGGGCCAAAGTAATTGTTTGACAGTGCATGTAGCCAAGTATCACAAGAGGAAAATCCTAAAATTAAATTTGGATTGTGGAAGTAAAATTCTTTTTTAAAAAAAAGTTTTTATTTTTAAACAATCATAGACAAAGAAGACATGTAACATAAAAACATCTTCCATTAATCGATACAGTGTGTCGATTGGTTGCAAGATTTTTGTGCATCCTTTCCATAGTCATCCCTTAAATTTTATATAAAGTCACATATTGTCAATCAAATATATTTATATACATTATTATTATAGTACTTCATTTGTTTGACTATCACTATTATTTCTTCATTTTAAATGAGGTATTCCAAATATGGATCATTTATATTATAATAATTCATTACATCATCTTCAACATGCCCATTAATAAAGTATTTTTATATCTTATTTAAAATCATCCTATTATTTTGGTATTGGTAACATTCTATAATAATTTCCAATTCCATGTTGTTGTTGTTTTTAAACTAACCACTGATAAAATAAATCCCATATCCTATATAATTGTTTATCTTCTTGTTCTCTAATTTCATATGTTAACTTACTCATTTCAGCACATTCCATTGCTCATATCATCAATCTAGTATATATGTACATAATTATTATGATTATTAAACATTCATTGAGTATAGCTATTATTACATCCTTTTTATGAGAAGCATACTAAATTTAAAGTGAATTTATAATTATGGCACTTCATTACATCATCCTGGACTCCTCCAATGGTGTTACATCTTTGTATTCTATTCTATATAGAATTGTTTATCTTTTATAAAAAGGCTTTTCCACATCATCTCCATAGTCCTCACTTACAGCTTATATAAAATTCCATATTATTAATCTGTGATATATAAATACCTTATTATCATTGTTAATCATTTATTTGACTATAACTATTATTACTTTATCTTATACATAATACTCAAAGTTTAACTAAGTTTAACTTAATTTTATTGTGACATTTCATTTCATCATCCTGTATCCTTCCAGTAGTAATGCCGTCCAATATCCCTTGCCATTTGTAAAATCTGTATTCTAAATGTTTTCTTGATAAGTCTTATGTGGACTTCTCTTGACGTCTCCATCTGTTCCTTCCATCAGCTTGCCTTTGGTTATCACTGGTGCTTCTGCCAAAATTACATTCATTGTTTCTGCCAAATTTTCTCCCCTTTCTTCATCTATCTTTTGAAGCATGAGACAGAGTTCCAGTTCATCTATCTCTCCTTTCAGTATTCCACACATATCATTTCCCTCCACTCTCAGTTTGCTGTCAATGTCAACAATTTTCTTATCACTTTGTTCATATTTTTCTACAATTTTTTGAACTCTATCTTCAAATTTCATCATTGTTTCATCAATATTCTGAACTCTTCCCTCCATTCTTTCTGTTCTTTGTTCTATAATCTCAAGTCTCTTTTCAATTTTTTCTGTGCTTATTAGGACTTTTTGAATTTCTAGCATAATTCTTTGCAATGTAAATTCCTTTTCTTCTTCATGTTGCACCATTTTTCCAGGTTGTAAACACTGCCACTAAGACATCCAAGACTTTTTGCTAGGTTTCAAATAAATTCAGTGTAATCTTTAAAGTCAAGGCTTCCTCTTCATTCCAAAAGAGCACCTGTATAAACAAGACATATTTTCTCTCTGTCCCTTTTGGTAAACAAAGCCAATAGCCTTGAGATATCAGATGTAACCAAGCCTCCAGCCTCTAGATGACAGTTTTACTTCTTTTTCTTCTGCTTTTATCTCTCTCTTTAAGCTACAAATTTAAGAAGAGAAAGAAAAAAAGCTTAAAATGCTTAAAAGTTTCGATCCAGCCGAGCAGTGAGAGGAAAGAGATGTTTAATCTAAAAGCACAGATAATGGGGAAAAATAGAAGAAGAAAAAAAGAACAAACCAATTTAAAAGTAAGAGGAATTTGTAAATATTCCATCCATAAAAAAGAAACGAAATTAAAGGAAAAAAGCTAACACAATAGTTTTAATTCAGGCTAATTTGCCGCTTACTCTCTTCTATCTTCAATTTTATTTTTACTCAAAAGTCTTTTTGGGTTTTTTCTTCTCTAATAGTAAAATTTATCTCACCAAATTTGAAACACTTTCTCTCCTGCTCTGCTTCCATTTCAGGAGGTCGTCCCAACCTTCTGCAGCTTCATTAGCTGCTTCTCTTGTAGCCAGAAAAAAAGGCTTCTCCTGGATCAATCAGGGATTTTCCAATGTCCCTGAGATCAGCAGGACGTGCCCTTCTCTATCACCATCTCTACGGGATGGATTAGGTCCAAAACAGACCATGCAGCGGCAGAGATATTGACAGCAATCCTGGAGTCCCAAGATTGCATGTTGTGTCATAGTGACAGCCCCGCCCCTCCTGGAAGTAAAATTCTTCTTTCTAGGTGAAATTGGAGATGGAAACCATGCCCAGTGATAAAGTGGAAACTTTTAGTTTCAGAGTTAAATAGTTCCTCAGATTGTCACCAAGAGATGGAACTAGTGTCTCAAATATAAACCCATCTTCTCAAGATGGCCATTATGTGATGATAGAAGCCATGTTGTCTCATTTGTAGCTCTAGCCCAAATACTCCATTGTCTGAAGGTCTCATTTCTTTCAGATTCTTCCCTATTTGAGCAATGTCCAGTTCAACAACAGTGCTGGGGATGAAGTCTCCTTCTCAGAAGATGGACTGGGATCTGCTCGTTATGATCTTCTCAACTGGGTTCTCCTCCCCAATCTATCTTTAGTCTCCATGAAAGTTGGGCAAGTAAATCCTGAGGCTCCCCAAGGCCAGGATTTTACCCTTAACTCTGATGGAATCGTCTGGGCCACAAAGGTGAGCTGAATGGAAATGTTGTAAGTTCAGGGAAAGATTCATTCTCTTCCTGAGATGTAGAACATCTTCCTAACTTGAAAAATAATCAGTTGACTCAGAAATTGTGGGAGTCATTTGGTGAAAAATCTGCTTTGCCTGCAACACCTTTGAGGCAGCGGTGGGATTCAATTTTTTTAACAACCAGTTCTGTGAGCATGGCTTGGGGGCGTGGCTAGGTGGTCATGTGACTGGGTGGGCATCACTAGGTGGTGATATGGGTGGGTGAGGCATGTGAAAAGTGTGACATAGTTGCTAAGAATGCTGTGATGGTCATAAGTGTGAGGACCAGTCATAAGTGCGAGGATCAGTCATCATTCACTTTTTTCAGCTCTCTGAATAGTCTCTACATGTAGGGAAATAAAACTCAGCTAGTCCTTGACTCACGTCTACAACTGAGCCCAAAATTCCAGTTGCTTAAATGAGACGTTTGTTCAAAGTGAGTTTTGCTCCTGTTTTACAACCTATCTTGTCACCGTGGTAAAGTGAAACACTGTAGTTGTGAAATGAGTGACAAGGTTATTAAGATTGCTGTAACGGTCATAAGTGTGAGGACCAGTCATAAGTCACTTTTTACGGCACTTTGTATAACCCTTATGTGTAAGGCAATGAATTAGGGTTGTGTCCAGCCAGATTTTCTGAAACACCCCAAAAGAAGAGCCAAAATTCATTTGGGAAGAGAAAAAATATCTGAATTTCAGCTATTTTAAAATAATCCAGGCAGCTTTTCTCCCCCGGACCAATTTCCACCTGTCAAGTGGACTGTGTCCGAAGGGGGAGGGGTCATGGGGGTGGGAGAGGCCCAGCTGTCCTGACACCAGGTCATCCTGTATAGGCTCCGGTTTCCTCCCCTTTCCTTATTTTAAGAGATGAAGAAAGGGACCTTGTAGGTCATCTAGTCCAACCCCTGCCCTGCCCAAGCAGGAGACCCTACACCATTTCTGACCGATGGCAGTCCAGTCTCTCCTTGAAAGCCTCCAGTGATGAAGCTCCCACCACTTCTGAAGGCAACCTCTGTTCCATGGGTGGACTGCTCTCCCTGTCAGAGCATAGGTGGGAGGGGGGCCACACAGACCCTGGACAGAGCAATTTACCAAAAATTAAGGGAGCAGCCGGTGAAGACTGGCAAGCAAAGAAAGTGGGCGAGGAGGAGCGGAGATCAGTAATATTCAGTTACTTTCAAGAGTGTCTGACACTATAGATGGTTAGTGTTTAAAAGATGTTACGGAAGAGGAACAAATTTCACCAGACAAGACTGAGAAAGTGGATTTGAAAGTGACAGTCTTTAAAAAAGATGTTACACTGCATATGTATATATATATAATAATGTCTGATATTTTCATAATTACAATTAATAAATTGAAAAAATGAACATTTAAAATGGAAATATAATTGACAAACCAAAGGGAGTTTGTCCCTTCGGGGAGAGGGGGCTGTCTAGAAATCAAATAAAATAAATAAATAAATTTTGTGCCAGTATTGGCACTAAAATCTTTCCTAGCCAAGACTACTTTTCTTAAGACTCTAGCCCGGAGACAATAACCATGACGTGACTCCTTGAACAAGAATGGTTTATTAACTCAGTAACACCAAACAACAAGAAAATCTCGGGAACCCATCTGACAGCTATTTATACCATAGCTGTCAGACGGGTAACCAATCAGCCGTCTGTATTCATCCCACTGGGAGGCAGGCCTGCCGCAGCTAATAGGAAGGACTTCCGCGGTTCTTGACAGGCACCAGTCGTAAGTCCAAGGGCTTAGCAACTTTACATTAGCCCAGGTCAGGGGTCAGCAACCTTAAACACTCAAAGAGCCACAAAGGTCCTAACTGGAAGACCCCTCCCCGTTAAATTCCAGAGCCAACCAGAAGTCCGGTTCCCCCACCATAGAGTCTCATCCTAGCATGGCATCCTTTTTCCTCTACCTGTCCTAAGTGAAAATCCTACCAATTGTGGAGCCGACCGGCAAGAGGGAGCTGCAGCAGAGGGATGGAGTGGCCACATGCGGCTCCAGAGCCTTGGGTTACTGATCCCTGACCCAGGTCTTACCTGGACCAACAGTCCCTAATGGAAGGCTCTCTCTATAGCAGAGAGAGAGTTTGCATCTTAAAAATGAATCCCACCCCTGCCTTTATCTATCTGAGTATCTTAATTTCTGAAAAGCTAAAAGTGGAATGTTTGTTTTTAACTGGCCAGATTCCCAAGAGGCAGAGGAAGAAGTTCTGTACCAGCTCACAAGTAGAAATGGTTGAATTTGCTGTTTTAGTCTTATCAATCTGCCTGAAAAGAAATAAGCTGAAGTCAAAATGGCACCGCATGGCTCATCAATGCGTTACAGTTTACTTCTTTGAATTAGAAATAGCCTTCCCTAATGGGTGTGGTTAATGCCAGATTGGCAACTGTTTGGGACTTTTATGCTGGATTTGAAATTAGACCCCCAATATCAGAGGCTTTAGATGGCACCATCACTGCCTTTAAATCAGATTTATGGATGCCAGAGAAGCAAACAACTGCTTTTAAAAGGGGGAACTTGCTGAAAAGCAAGGAGATGAGTACGTGGTCGTTCAAAGGCCATTAGACATAAAACATCTGGGAAAGATAAGATAAGCCAGAACAAAGGCTTCAATGTAAACTGATGAAATCATTTATTGTATTTAGATAATTGTGCTAAGAATAGCTCTTACAAAATGTTTGACTCATAACCATCCAAAGATAAAGTTTACAACTCAAGTCAAGTGTGTGCACACACACACATATATACACATATAAAGTGTATACACTTTATAGACGTATTATACAAACACATCTATCTATCTATCTCTAATATATATCTATATGTACGTGTGTGTGTGTGTGTGTGTGTGTGTGTGTGTGTTTTCGTAGATTTTCATGGGTGTAGGTATGCTGGTTTTGTTGTATTCGGGTCTTTTCCCTTGTAGGATTGAGATTGTCTTGGCAACGTTTCAGCAAGATCTCACTTGCCGTCTTCAGGCTTGGGCTTAAAATGCGATCGGAGCTGCCGTCTTTCTGTAAATCTTGGTGGGAGGGGATGGGGTGGTGGCTTTCTGTACCAATCATGATACAACCACACAACCAATCATTCCACTTACTGAAACAAAGCCAGCACCCCATCCCCTCCCACCAAGATTTACAGAAAGATGGCAGCTCCGTTCCCATTTTAAGCCCAAGTCTGAAGATGGCAGGTGAGATCTTGCCGAAACGTTGCAAAGACAATCTCAATCTTTCACGGGAAAAGACCCGAATACAACAAAACCAGCATACACAAACACACACACACACACACACATACATACACAAACATACACACAGCTTAGGCTTGAGAATGACTTCTGCTTGAAATGCAGGATGCAAGTACAGCAAGCAATAGTCATTTCCATGGACCATTTCCACTCAGTTCTTTCTTTCAGAAATGCTGTGGTTCATTCAGAAGCCTTCCCCTGCAGGATAAGACCCCACTTCCAATGCCCAGCACCTATTGATGTCTCAGGAATGCCAGTGGCCTGAATCTCTCAGGAGTTCTTCCATATTTCTGATAGACGGTGGCAATGTATCTCTTTAGAAGAGATTCTGAACATAGGAGTAGGAATGGGGTAAAGAATGAATGCAGCAGGTTCATTCCTTAAGTGATTTCAAATACTTATTTTTTAGACAATTCCCATTTCCAGGTGTGGAAGGAAGAGATGCCATGCAGGAGAGAGGAGGAGAGTTCCAGAGGGAGAGCAGGTTTGCTGCTACCATTGTGACACGTGTCCAGAAGGGACCATTTCTAATCAGACAGGTAGACCATAATTCAAATCTAAATGTTCAGGTATCAAGAAAGACATTCATTAAATCAATATATTATTCATATTATGTCATTTTTGATAAGATTGGCATGCACTCATACTTTTCAGGAGAACCGTTCGGTTTAAAGATCCAAACTGCCCTGGCCACAGAGGCCACTTTTCTTTATCCTCAGCAAGGATAGTTTGAGGGCAGAATTTATCAGTCCCCAACTTCCATTTCTGCTTCTACTTTCACCTGCAGTTGGGAAACCAACTTTCAATCTTTTCCTGAGGAAGTAGGGCATGTGGTCCCAACTTTTATTTCTTCGTTTAAAGTGTGCTTCCTCTGGCATCTCTATCAACCTCTGATGAAATAGACCTGCCAGAGAAAGAGGAGATCCATCTTTCTATGTCTCTTTGATAGAGCAAGAGGGAGAAATGAACACATATGAAGTACAAAGCAGAGAGGTCAAGGCAGGGATAATGTACACAGAAAAAAATCTTTAGCATTCCTGGATAACAGATCTGTTTGTCTTCTGTGGATTCCATTGTAAAATGGGAGAAAAATCAGGCTGTAATCTCAGATTGAAAGCCACATTTCTTAAGGAAATGCACATTGAATAGATAGCTGGAACTCAATCCTTGTCTCTGGCAAATCTATCCCAGGATCATCATAAATGAAGGATGATTTGTTATTTTTGATGTCCCATAAATGGCACATGGGATTATTTCATTACTACCTTTGTAGGTAGGGCAACAGCAGAAATGAAACCCTCAATTCATTTATACGGGTGGGATAATGTGTATGGTAGCTGCTGAAGAAATCCTTAGACAAAGACTTTTGATTTCAGATGCAGCTCACTGTGAATCCTGCCCAGAAGACCAATATCCCAACAAGGACAAGGACCAATGCATTGCCAAGAAGATCCACTTCCTTGCCTATCAAGACACCCTGGGATACATCTTAGTTTTTTTTTTTCTCTGTTCCTCTCAATGATCACATCTGCAGTCCTGGTGATTTTCTATAAATATCATGACACACCGATTGTCAAGGCTAACAATCGAGATCTCACTTACATCCTCCTGGGCTCCCTCTTGCTCTGCTTTCTCTGCTCCTTCCTCTTCATTGGTCAACCAGGGAAGCTCACTTGTCTCTTCCAACAATCTGCCTTTGCCGTTCTCTTTTCTTTGACAGTTTCCTCTGTTTTGGCAAAAACTATCATGGTGGTTCTGGCCTTTATGGCCACCAAGCCAGGGAACAGGACAAGGAAACTCTTAGGAAAATCACTGACCAACTCCATTGTCATAGCCTGTCCCCTGATCCAAGCAGTCCTTTGTGCCACCTGGCTGGGAACCTCTCCCCCATTTCTTAACCTGGACTTCCACTCCTTGTTTGGAGAGACCGTCTTGGAATGTAAGCAAGGCTCAGCTGTAATGTTTTACGGTGTCCTCTCCTACCTAGGACTTTTGGCCCTTGTCAGTTTCACGGTGGCATTTCTGGCTAGGAAATTGCCTGATAGCTTTAATGAAGCCAAGTTCATTACTTTTAGCATGCTGGTCTTTTGCAGTGTTTGGATCTCCTTCCTCCCCACCTACTTGAGTACCAAAGGGAAATCCATGGTGGCTGTGGAGATCTTCTCCATTTTGGCATCTGGAGCTGCTCTTTTGGCTTGTATCTTTTTCCCCAAATGCTACATTATTCTGATGAGGCCAGATCGGAATTGCAGAGAAAATATAGTAAGAAACAAAAAATTCTAACAAATGCAAGGAGTTGCCTCATATATATTTGTCTTTGTGGCATGTTTAGAATGTGATAAGATTGCTAATAAATGATGATGTGAAGGAGGAATTTGTCCATCAAAGAATTCCCTATCATGTTGGATAAAGCTCCAGAATTATAGGCTACGTGAATTAGAGGTCCATGAATTAAGGTTTGGATGGCACCATTATTTTTTGTATGATAAATTAAAGTTAATGTTAATCACTTTGCTAGAATATCCATACTAAGAGTTTGGAATAATTATAAAACAAAGTTATATGCGTAGTTTCCTTTTTGGGTATCCCCCTAAGAAGCTTTTTAAAGAAAAGAAATGGTGGTGAAACCAGACTGGTGGACATATGGTTACATATTATCTTCAAACTCTACATTAAATCTGAGGTAAGAACTTGAATTAGAGGATTCTATTTATCATTGGCTTACATATCAAGAACTCAAAGAATGGTTTAAATCAAATAAAAGGAGTTGTGAGTTTTTGCTGAACTCATTTTGCTTAAAATGAGTTGGAAATCTTACTGTCTGGTAGTGATGAGCATATTATCGCTAAGATTTATAAAATGTTATTGAGATTCTATTTGGAAAGTGAACATGTAAAACATTGTATGATTCAGTGGGCAAGGAATTTTGGATATAATGTGATGCTTGAACAATGGAAAAATATGAATGAAAAGTTTAAAATTTATACTAGACTATAATTTAAAAGAAAAATTGTATAAGATGATGTATCACTGGCATTTAACATTGGATAAGTTGTCCAGAATGTATAAAGGTATTTCAAATGAATGTTGGAAGTTAAAAGAAAGAAGGAACTTTTGACCATTTATGGTGGACATGAGACAAAGCGAAGTCATTTTGGAGCAAGATTCATATTGTAATACAGAATATTCTTGAAATGAAAATCAAAATGAAACCAGAAACTTTTCCTTTGGGTTTAATGGGAAAAGGAGAAAAAAAACGTATGTTATATATGTTGACACTAGCAAGACTATTATACAAACAAAAATGGAAGGACAATTGGATTCCCACTATGGATGAATGGCTACAGAAACTGGTGGAGTTGGCAGAAGTGGCAAAATCGATCTTTGGTGAAAGGAAATAATATAAATACCTTTGTTTCCACATGAAGACCACTTCTGAACTTTGTGCTTGGGGTGGAAAAATATGAAACTTTGATTTTGGGTTTTACAGATTAGATTGATGTTTTCATTGAAATGGCTAGCTAACTTTATTAGAGAAAAATAAAAGAAGTTGTAGAAGTTGTAGTTTGATGTTAATGCTTTTTTTTTTACTTCAACAGAGGAAGTCAGAAGACAATGATTCTTCTTTTCCTTTCCCCAATTTCTCCTCACTTTCCCCTCCTCCTCCCCCCTCCACTGTGTCTTCCTATTTACTTTTGCATTTTGTATTTTATCTTATAACCTAATAAAATGTTAAACTGGAAAATAGATGTGTTTATTATTTCAAGGAGGAAATTTTCTTATTTTGTTCCTTACTTTATTTAGTTTATTTTTAAGGTAGTGCATTAAAGGATTGGGTTCAATATCAGTGTTTTTAAACATATGTGGCTGTTTCCTTAGATGTTTGAGGCTTTATAGAACTTCCCTACCATCAATTGTTTTTGAAATAGCAGAGTTTAAATCCCCCTCACATCCAGATCTGCAGTTGTGTCTCATCAAGGTTGGGCAGAATTTCCCTGAGAGGAATGAGCAAAGAATGTCATCATTGTATGCAGTATGTTAACCATCTCTTGTGGCATTTCATCTCATGGACTTCCATAGTAAACTACAATAGTCTGTATGAGATCTGTGTGCACAGAAGGTCCCCAAAGGAATCATTCTATACATGCCCAACATCACAATTTTTTTTTTAATGAGGACAAGTTCCCAGCGATGTCATTCAAGGTATGACAAGGTATGACAGTCATCAAAGTCAGGAGGCAGCTACAAATCACACAGTCCTGTGACACCTGGTCATATAATCCTGGATTGTGCACAATTGGTATGTTGAGGATAATATATCCATTTCCATCAGATGGCCTCTCGTGTGAGAAATAGAAACGTAGGAGGAATGTGTGCAAATTGTCCCATAAAATAGCAAAATCAAATTCTCTGGTTTTCAATAAGCTATATCAAAATTTATATGGCAATGTAACTGACATACTTTTTCATTAAGAGAATATTTCTCTGTTGAAGATAGTAGCAATAGAAGAGTGGCAACGTAATTGATAGTTTGTTAATTGTGAACAGGTATGATTACATCATCTTTTCCTTATGCACATATCATTTTCTCCTCCCTTCTCAAATGTATGAATATGAGTGCATCCTTTGATCATCAAGCATCCCACCCACTATTCTCTGGGAACCGAATGCAAAGGGCCACCACACAGCCACCAAACTTTAGAGCTGTTACCAAAAAAACCTAATTTTAACCTCATTGGACAGAAAGAAGATGACATATGGGGAGGACCTGGGAATAGGGAAAATTTCATGGTTTATGTGGGAATCTTCAGATCTGGTTTTGCTTCTGCTGTAACCATTTGACTTTTAGGAAAAGTATATCCAGCTCTACAAATAGATTCAAGGATTTTTCTTTCCTAAATGTCTAAGCTGGGACAGGCCTGACATTCTGTCCACCAGCAAAGTCAGCAAAGGTATCGTGCAACCTTTGGTCCCAACTGGAGACCCATAGATGATGCTTCCTAAATTAGAAACTCTGTCACTCCAGAAGATATTGAAAACTCCCCTCCTCCAGATAGTTGTATGGAGAGCACAGTCCTGCCCTGTATTGACAAGGTTACAGCTTCCGGGCCCATCTTTGCAAACTGGACACCCCAGGCCATGGGATTGATCACCAAACTGAAGTGCTGGATTGGCTACAGGGAGTCAAAGGGAAAGTATGATCACTCCTGCCATGGACTGGGGTGTCCACTTTGCAAAGAGGAAAGCGTGAACCATAGCAGCTAGGGAGGGGTGAATGCCATGGGTCAGCTGGGGTGAGGGGGCTGGGATGAAGTGGCTGTAGCCAATTGTCCTAGACTACACATTGACAATGTTCTCAGGTCTATAAAGCATAAAAACGGATGTTGTTCCATAAGTGATGAGACAATTTGCTTAGCAAGCACTTCAAGCGTGATTTTGGTAGCAGCCACCTGCGGCCTCATTCAGTTGTGGTCACATGGAATATGGTGTAATTGCACCATGTGGCCGTGTAAAAAAAGTGATTCACTCTGCTTCCCTCTTGCTGTTTGTTCAGCATTATAGAAAACTCTGGAGCTCCAACAAATGTGAAATTTCAGGTGGGGGTCAAGAACAGTGAGCTCATTTAACAAAGATAATGAGGGAACTGGAGGATAAAACATATGAAGAATAGTTAAAGGAACTGGATATGTCTAATTTGATGAAAATAAGGATTAGGGGAGACATGATAGCAGTCTTCCAATATCTCTGACACAAGGAAGAGGGAGTCAAGCTATTCCCCAAAATATCTGGAGGCAGGACAAGAAGCAATGGGGGAAAACTAATCAAGGAGAGAAGCAACTTAGAACTAAGGAGAAATTTTGTGATAGTGATAACAACTAAACACTGAACAACTTGCCTCCAGAAGTTGTTAAAGCTCCAACACCGGATGTTTTAAAGAAGAGATTGGATAACCATTTGTCTGAAGTGGTGTAGGCTCTCCTGCCTAAGCAGGGGATTGGACTAGAAGACCTCCAAGGTCCCTCCGAACTCTGTTATACTATTCTATAATTAATCCCCCATTCTAGGTTGGGTCTCTCTTTGATAAGTTTCCAGCCATTACTTCTTGTCATTCCTTCAAGCACTGTGGAGAATAGACTGATCCCTTCTTCTCTGTGACAATCCCTCCAATATTGGAAGACTAAAATCTATGCACCTTTGAGGTCTAGGCATAATGGCCACATCACCATGGAAATTGTTTTCAGGCAACACTGGTTCCCTTGGCCAAGAAACAGGGATGAACACCATGCCCAAGAACTGGACAGTGAGTGGTAGTTTCATGTCCTCTACCGCGAAACCCTGAGCTACAAGTCTGGCTTTGTATAAAGACTCATCATTCGGTTTCTTCTTGATTCTGTAGATCCATCGAGTGCCAATGACTTTCTTGTTTGCTGGAGGTTTTGCAGGTGTGAATACATTAAGTTTCTTTAAACTGTCCATTTCATCCTGCATTGCATCATACCATTTGTCTTGCTCCGAATCAGGAAGCTGTTTGATTTGTGTGAATGTCTCAGGAGGAAGAGTAACGTTGCAAATCAAAGGTAATGGTGTTTTTGTCAGTTGCCATGAATATCGTTGTGGAGGGATTCCTTTTGTGACCCTCTTGGAACGTCTAGGAACAACAGTCCAGTCTTCTTCTTCTTCTTCGTCCTCGTCCTCACGTTCGTCGCTAGCATCAGCATCTGCGGCTTGTGAAGACGGAACATCAGGTTGTGAAGAACTGGTAGAAGGAATATCTGCCTGTGAATAGTGGTCATCAGGCTGTGTGACATCTTCAGCACCATCTCTAGGAAAATAAACTCCAGGATCATTGGAATGAATCCTGGACCAGTCAATGTCTTCCTCAAAATCAGCAGATTGTGAAATGACAATCACATGTTTAGGATCAATAAATTTGCACCATTTTGAGTTATCATCAATACCCATAAATCTCAGTCTCTTTGCTATTAGACTTCCCTTTCTTCTTTGACTTAAGGGAGTGTTCACCATAGCGTATGAACCAAAAATGTGGAGATTCTTGAGATCAGGCTTGTAGCCATACAGCATGTAGAAAGGTGTTTGATTGATTACACTGCTCCAAGTACGGTTGACAATGTAATTTGCATATTTGATTGCTTCACCCCAGTATATGCTACCGAGGTTGGCATCTTCTAGGAGACAAGGCATCATGGTTTGAAGAACTCCTTGTCTTCTTTCTACGACTCCGTTATGAGCCGGTGTATATGGAGCGGATGTCTGATGAAGAATTCCATTCTTACGCATCCAGTCCTGGAAACGCTGAGACATGAATTCTGCACCATGGTCACTCTGAATTCTGGCGATGCGAACTTGGTATTGTGTAGAAACAAAAGCTGCAAAGTCTTTAAAGATCTGAAAGGTCTCAGATTTCTCTCTCATAGGATATACAAATCCATATCTAGAATGATTATCTACAATTGTTAGAAAATACTTTCTACCACCAATTGTTGGTGGGAAAGGACCCACTATGTCAGTGTGTACCAAATCAAAAATGCGTGTTGACAGGCGTGTAGTGTGTTTGGGAATTGCAGCCGCCTTGGATTTAGCCTTCCTGCAAACTGCACAATCCAAAAACACCTTACACCCCTTTAGATCCAAACCTTTTGCGAACTCCGGCATCTTTCTAAGAACATGGAAACTGGCATGCCCCAATCTTCTGTGCCACTTGTGGATACACCTGGAATGCAAAGGTTTACCAGTTAGTGAATTCTCAACATTAACAGTTTCATGAGGAATCTCAGGTTTGCTCTGAGCAACCTGCTTCTGTTTTCTCTGTTTGTTGGCTTTAGGAGCCTTTGGCATAGCAACGGGTTCTCTCTCTGAAGCAACTCTCTCTGGGCCCGTGCTGTCCCTTTTTGGGGTTTGCATACTTGCCTGTGCTTGCTTTTTAGGCTTTGGCTTTAAGTAATAAACACCACCAATCAGCATGGTTTCAGCAACAATATCTCCATCTTTAACTATGTAACTTGCTTTTTCGAGGTGGTGAACCTGGAACTTTAAATCTCCAGACAAATGACTTTGGCTAAGCAAATTACTGGTTGCTGAAGGTATGTAATAAACATCAGGGATGTATGTATCGAGCTCTTCAATGTAAACAGTTCCTTTTCCCATGACCTTGCAAGTGTGGTTGGTGAAGGAGTACAGTTCTCGATACTCGGGCTCTGGCTCGCCCATCTCTGTGAAAAGTTCCTTTCTGTGGGTACGTTACAGTGGGTACGCACAGCTGTGGGTACGCACAGCTGCTCCACTATCTAAAGTCCACAAAAGACGTCTGTCATACTTTGGATCAGGTTGTGGAATGTTGGTTATGGCCAATGTTGCGAGTGGAGCTTGTGGATCACGCCTTGGACCACGACGCCCTTGTCTTCCACCTCTACCTCTGCCTCTGGAGTCTGTTCCTCTGGGTTGGTATGTGACGGGAGCTGGAACTCGTTGGGGACAATCCCGGGTGTCATGTCCCACACGGTTGCAGGTGTAGCATTTTGGCATCCTTGGAGCGTAGCCTCTTCCTCGGAAGGGACGTCTAGCTGGAGCCTTTGATGCTGGGGGTCGTTGCAGATGTGGTGTAGCTAATTTGATAGCTTCCTCCTCCACTAAAAGTCTGCAAACGTGGTTAACCGTGTGTTGGGCAATAGGCACGTAGTTAATCTTTGCAATGGCATCTTTCCATTCTTAATTCAATGAGTTAATGATAATGCTAATCATTTAGATATCACCAATTACATGGCCACTTTCTCTCAATTCACTTCTCATTCTTTTCAGTTTGGTCAAATGTCCACCAATTCGTTCACCAGGTTTCAACTTCGAACCATGGAACTCAGACATGAGCAAACATGAAGATTCAATTGAAATGGGCCCTTTAGCAATATTCCAAAATAGCCCAAATTTGTTGGGCTGTTGCATCAGGTGGAAAGGTAACCTGGAGTTCAGTTTCCATGGACATGAGCAAAGTGGTGCTTGCTCTGGTCTCTAGATCTCTGATTGCAGGAGTCCATGGCTGGGCAGGAGGATGAAAAACCATACAGTGTGTGCCTTCTCTGCAAAGCAAGAGTGCAATTTCACTGACCCAGGCTTTATAATTCTCTCCTGACTCCTTTAATTTTGACTCACCAGTCAAAGGAATGACAGAAAATGCCTGCTGAGGGATATGCATTGGAACAACTTGTTGTGCAGGTTGAAAAGCTGGTTGTTGAACCAGGGGGTGCTGTAATTGCACCATTGGCCTTTGTGTGGCAATATTAAATTGACTTCCTTGCATTCGCCTTTGGCTTTGCCTTGTTCCATCTAGGGAGGATCCAACACCACCAGGGGGCGCTGAAGACTTAACCTTTGGAGGCAAAGCTTGGGCATCTAGAAGACTTATAGATAAATCTTTCCAGTTCTGCTGTAATTCTGTTAACTTCTGCTCTAATAAATTTTCTCCACCAGCAGATGGCAGTGCAGCTTCACTTCTTGGCTGCATCATGCCTTTATACGTGGCAGTAGAACAAAGGAGATCACATGACCTCGGTGACGTGTACATATCTCTCTGTTCTGATTCACCTAAAGCAATTTCCTCTATGGGGTGTGTCTTAGGTTGTTTAGAGGAAGACAAGATGGCATCCTCAGACATTTTGGGAGTGGGGGAACCCCTCCTACTTCTTTCCATTCTTTCATAATATTCTCTAGCTTCTCTTGCATATTTTTCAAAAAGCTCTATCTGGTCACGCTAGCTTTGCATTTCTTCCCCAGTGCCTGAGAAGGATTCATAAGTTTCACTTTCTGCGTGGGGGTGTTTTTCCTCTGCCGGCAGTTGCCGCGAGGGCTTTGGGCAGACATCAATTGTTTCATAATCTCCAAGAGTTTGGGAGTGAAGTTGCTCTGGTAACGTGGAACGTCTTGGCTTTGCCCCCAATATGTTATAATCTCTTGGAGATATTTGAGAGCTTTCATAATGAGAAGGGGGAACTACTGACCTCGGTTCGTAGATCTCACCTTCTGTAGCTCCTTCCTCTTGTTGAAAAATTGCCTCCACAGTTGGCTCGGCTGCTGGAGAAATCTGTTGCTTTTGAAGTAAGTTTGAAGAAGCTTGCATCTCTGTGTCTGAGGGAATGGCGCGTTCCATGTCTGCGTTTTTTTCTTTTTCTTCCTTGGCATGGCTAGGTAGCCTAGCCGGTTATCTCTTAAAGATAGCTTGAAGGAAACAGCCGTAAATTATAACCATCTCTGCTTCCATTAATTGTCAGAGGAAGAATTATTTCACCCTGAACTAGATGAGGCTTAGACCGTGGCGTTTCCAAAAAGCATTATCTTTAAGGTGCGAAGAAAAGAAATAAAATCCCGGAAAACATATTCTAATTAACAAAACAAACTTTAATACAAAAATAATAAATGGAAATAAAACAAAACTAACTAATCGTTACATTTTGGTAAAAAGCAATTCTGTCTACCAGCTTCCTGGTAGACGGACAAAGATCAAAAGGGAAGAGAACTCTCTGGAATGTGTGAAGTAATAAAAAAGATAAGCATGCGCAGTACATCATTGTCAGATAAGACCTTATGACCTGCGCAGTAACTCTTTCAGTAATTATTCAGTTCAGTTCGTCAGTTCAGGCTAGCAAACAATTTAACGCAGTGACAACCATGGAAGTAGGTGCTGAGTCCTATACCTGCAAAGGCAGCGGGCAGCGACTTAACGCATCCACATGCCCTACTTGTTTCCCTGGCCAATATTACAATTGGTACAAGTACCCTGCTAGGAATTCAGACCATCGGAGCATGCGGGGTGACAGTATGGGTGGTGTCTGCTGATCCCCCGCAAGAATTCCTAAAAGGGGCTTGTGATCTGTAATTAGGAGAAAGTGGCGGCCCTAGAGGTAGTCATGAAACCTCTTTACACCTGCGATGGCCGCTAACGCCTCCTTATCAACCTCACTACAATTACATTCAGTGGTTGATAAGGTTCTCGAAAAATTCGCTATAGGGGCTTCTTGACCTGAAGGTAACAAGTGAGCCAGCACAGCCCCTATACCGTATGGAGAGGCATCACAGGTGAGGGTCAAAGGCAGCCACTCGTCATATTACGAGAACCACTGAGGATGTCAATAAACATTTGAGAGCAGCGAAGGCGTGTGCCTCCCATGGCCCCCACTGCCAGACAGCCTCAGCATCCAGAAGTCTGTGCAGTGGCTCCACTATAGTGGCTTTATGCGGTAAGAAAACTGCATAAAAATTTAGCAGACATAGGAAAGCCTGTAACTCACCTTTAGACGTAGGAGTGGGCGCCTGGTGAATGGCCTGAACGTTAGCCAGGGTGGGGTGAATCCCTCATCCATCAATTAGAAACCCAAGGAATTCCACTGAGGGAGCCCCAAACTGACACTTGCTCCTCTTAAGTCTCAGCCCCACCTTTCTGAAATGAAGGACGGCCCGTGTTTTGACGATAAGATTGGATTTGCAAGTAGCAACGATCAATATGTCATCAAAATACGGGACCACCCCATCAAGTCCCTGGAGCAGCCATTCCATAAGACTTTGAAATAGACCAGGGGCAACACAACCCCCAAATTGCAATCTTTTGCAGCGAAAAGCACCTTTGTGCATGACAATAGTTTGAGCACTGGCAGAGGCGTCATCAACAGGTAACTGTTGATACGCCTGTGCCGTGTCCAACTTGGCAAAAAAAATTGCCATGTCCCAACGAATGCAGAAGATGTTGTACCACTAGTACAGGGCACAGGTTGGCTTGTAACATCTTATTAATGGTTGAGAGGTAGTCCTTGCAAATCCTGAGCAACCTGTCGACCTTCACAGGGGTGACAATCGGAGTCTCCCACTGTGCATGGTCAACAGGCTCTAAAATACCTTGTGCAATTAACTTGTTTAATTCCGCCTCTAGCCTTTAGTCGCATGGGAGCTACCCCTGGATCCAAATTAAGGGAGATGGGGTTTCCCTGATAATTACCCAAAGAGCTAGAAAACACAGCAGAGAACTCAGAAATGAGATCATCAAAGTCATCAGTCATGGTGGAATGGATGCCATCAATGGTGAGCCCTGGGGGGCTGGAACCAGTCAATGCCCAGCAAGGTGGCAAGTGGTTTGGCAACCACAGTTAGAGGCAGACGATCCTTGAAGGCATTGTGTTCAACCAGGACTGAAGCCATTCCAACGAACGGAATCAGGTTACCCTGATAGTCCCTCAGACAATAGGTACATCTAGATAGGGAGGCTTTCTTTAAAGAGGGTGCAAGCTTCTGTAGTGCTGGCCACGAAGTGATAGATTTGGTAGACCCCGAGTCAATCTCCATCTGGCATGGAGAGCCCTCGATGGTAACGGTGAGGAAAAATTTTGAAATCTTCGCTGCTCGTGGTTTGGACATCCTATGTGCCTCGGAAACTCACTGTCCAGCGATGAGCACTGAGAACGCAAGGCAGGCATTGATCTGGTAGACCTTTTTGTAGAGAATTGCTCAGATTGACGATCAAGTTCAGGAAATATCGCCCAGCAGACGCTCGCCGAATGCCCCTTCCGACCACAACGATGACAGATTGCAGTTTTAAAATGGCAATTTGAGCGTAAATGTTTGCCACCACAACCTAGGCAACCCTCATGAGGGAATTTGGTGGCCCCAGGAGCTTTAGGTTTCGATTGAAGGTGGGCAATTTCCTCACAGTCCTCAGACCAAATGTCATCAGACTCAGCTTGTTGGTGAATTAAAGCAGAGAATTGTTGGCTAGCGCCATTCAAGCAGTTTTGAATTTGCATTGTAGATTTTTCGGCCATCTCAGCAGCTCTGGCCTCTTCCACAGCAGCTTGCAGTGTTAGTTCAGGTTTGGCTAAAAGCCTGCGCTGCAGTCTGATGTCCCTAATGCCACAGAGTAACTGCTCTAAGAGTGCTTCATCCAATTCACGGAAATCACAATGGATTGCCTCACACCGGAGGGAAACCATATATTGGCATATGGCTTCCCCGTCCTTCTGCGTACACTGTCTAAATGTGTGTCCACGCACTATCTTTGAGTGGGCTGGTGAATAATGATTCTTTAATTTGTTTAGCAGTACGTCCCAAGGCACCAAAGTAATAGGCGTAGGGGCAGTAAGTGCCCGGGCCATACTAAACATTTTGGGGTCACAAGCACTTAAAAAGAAGCCCATCTTTCTATCATTAGGTACCTCAGCAAGATCATGAGCAATAAGAGAACATTCAAAGCATTCTAAGAATGCCTCCCACAATTCTTTCTCAGCACTGAAGGGAGCCAAATTCGGAATGGTAGACATTGTTGTGATCGCAAAGATTTCAAAAAAACTGCGGCTCAGTGTGGGTTAGTCTCTGCTCCTCATCGCCAGTATTAGGTTCTCTGTGGAAGTGATAAATGACTGAGGCGATTCTGCATTCAACTGTCTTTATTAACTCAGAACATTGAAAACCCTCATCCAGCTTGAGTGACACTGGCCGGTCGTAACTCAAGTACACAATAGTTGGTGCAGTGGCAATTATCTCAACTGATCCTGTGAATGAAAAGAGTTTCAGACCTGACAATTTGGAGAGCAGCACCCCGAAAGACCAAAAGAGACCCCAGATTACAATTCCTACCCTTAGCTACAGCAACAGAAATTTAAAAGTCTTGCTAAAAATGCAATTATATCCTGAGATTCTTCCTCAAATTCCATTTCTGCCTTGTGCCACTATTCCCAAGTAGCACTCCTATGATCTGAGCAAATGAGGGCATAAGCCAAAATCCATCTTGTGTCCAGGGGTCACTTTTATGTCAATTACACAACTTCCCCATGACTCCATCTGCTCTGTGAATTACAAGAGACACAAACATGTTTTCCAATTTGCTGTATGAAGAGAAGCTGTTGCTAAGGGGATGGGAATATGGCTTTTCCCTGCAATTATCAGAAGAACAGGCATTGTTCATGTATCCCCTGTGGATTTCTAGGCACAGAGATCTTCCAGGATAAAACCTGCTTTAAAAAATATCTCTGAGTTCACCAGCTGGGGGGCAGAACGAGTCACCTTAGCCTGTCTTGCAAAGACCTCACTCCTGGGTTGGAAGAGACTCAAGTGCCTTTGTTTCCTCTATGGTCATGGCCCAAACAAAGGTAAGAAGAAGCATGGTTGATATAAATTTGTCCTGGTGCCATCCAGGTGGCACAGGTGGTGTCTGACCTGCTAAGGTTCCAGTTCGATTTCAGGAACCTTCAAATCAGCTTCTGCATAAACCTTCATTTCTCTTCTAGGAGGGAAGAAGACAAGAATGACTGGGCTGGAGTCATGCTGTGGTTGATGCTGCTGCTATTCTGGCTCCTGGTGCCAACTACAGTGAAGAGGCTGCAAAGCGTATGTGTGTACAGGGATTATATGAGTTCACAGAAAAGCAACTATAAGCCTGGTGATTTCATTATTGGTGGGAATTTGCCCTTGGGAACCATTGTAAACTCTACTGCCTCAGACTTTAGTGCATTGAATTCTTTTCTCAATAGTACGTAAGTTTCAACTGGAGGGGAAACATGCAGATAATTATTCTCTTTGCTTTACATTCAGGAACCCCTTTTATAAATACTTCTTCTCTGTGTATTCAAATGTCCTGGTGTTGTTCATTTTTTGTGTTTTTCTCAATAAATTAGCAGCCTCTTAAAATAAGCTGGGATTCTCAATCTCTTCCTCAGGAAGACGATAACCAACAGAAACGAAGAGGGAAACAGTACTGGACTAGTGATGAAGTCAAATTATATTAATCTGTAGTAGAAAAAACAAATAAAAGCACTTCAGAATGTACTTTTCCAGTGTTCAGGAGTTACAAAAATCCCTCTCAGTTTTGGAATCAGCATTGATGATGAATAAAGGCCTTCAATAAATCTCTGAGGTGGCCCCCACTGTAGTCCTGTGCTCAGCAATCTTTACCCCACCTGAAGAAGCTGCTCCAAGAGAGACCTTAAATAATTAGGGTGAAAGGGGAGCAGTTGGAAAGGATTGCAGCCATTGCAGCAAATTGAATATGGCAGGGATGACAGAGAGAATAAAACAGTCAATGAGATCTATGGAAAGTTTTCTCTTCTTTTTCACAAAGTCATCCAAATTTAGCCAAGGAAAATCCTTTAAAAAATCCCCAAACAAATGAAAGTCCCCCAATCAGTTAGGAAAATTCTACAGCCATGCACAAGCTTTCCTGTAATGTTCTCCAATGTTTTTCTCACTACAGATACATCAATATTTACTACCAGCAGTTCCTTGCTTTGATGTTTGCTGTCTCTGAGGTCAATAAGGATTTTCTTCTGCTCCCCAACATCACCCTTGGCTTCCACATCCATGGCCATTTCAAGTGGGAGATGCTTATTTCCTTAAACATCCACTCTTTGCTCTCCTCACGAGGCCAAGTGGTTCCAGGTTACAAATGTTACCTGAAGGACACTCTGCTGTCCATCATTGGTGGTCTCAGTGGCAAGTCCTCAAGGCAGATGGCCTCCATCTTCAGCATCTTTAAGGTCCCACAGGTAAGAGAGCTCTATCAAATACAGTATGGAATAGACAGAGATCAAAGACACACAAAGAAGCCAAAGATGAAACTAAAGGTAGTTTTTTGCTGGTGGATATAATGATCTTGTAACTGTTAGATAATTCTTTATTAAAGGGTAGCTGTCCTTTTAGTGCCATTTATTCTCTATATCAGATTGTTGGTTTCTTCTATTGTCTTCTGATATACCACAATCAATAAAAATGTTTAAGAAGGAAAGAAGATTTAAGTTTGCCAGTCAAAGAGAGTCAGTCTGACTGCGAGGGCCATCAACCACACAATGGTCACTAATAAAGTCAACCTAAAAGTTTTATTTTGTCTTTGAAAAAAAGAATATCTTTTTCTCCAGCTCGGTGTTGGCTTTGGATTCTCTCAGGGAGAGAGAAAAGTTTATCCTTCCTTCTTCCGGATTAATTTCAAGGAATCTCCTCAGTATGTGGGATTAGCCCAGCTGCTCCTGTATTTCCAGTGGAACTGGGTTGGGCTTTATGCGCCTGAAGATGAGAGGGGAGAACATTTCATCTCAACTCTGACGCCAATGCTCCAGGAGAAGGAGATCTGCCTGGCCTTCACTCTAATGCTGAAATTTGAAAACACTGAAACTACAATAAGAAAGATGCTTCATAATTTCCTTGCCTGGTCTAAAACAGAGTTGTTTATTCTGTTTGGAGAGTACACTCTTGTTAGCACTGTAGGAGGGGCAGTTCAGTTTTTTGAAGAATGCATAAAAGTATCATTTAGAAGAGTTTATATCTTTACTTCCCATTGGAAACTTGGCATGAAAGAATCTGAAGAAGCTTTGCTATATAGAGAGCCTTTTCATGGGGCCTTGCATTTTAAGGAACACTCCAGGGATGTCTCAGAATTCAGCCACTTCCTCCTGTCTTTAGACCCCTTGGACCCCAAAGGAGACGTCTTTCTCCCTCGATGGTGGGAAAGAGTTTTTGGATGCAAGATCTATAAATCAGGAAAGACCCATCCAAAAGGGGGGAAAGAATGTACAGGAAAGGAGAATGTGCAGAATCTGCCCAATTACACTATTGAAACAAGCATGACAGGAGAAAGTTACAATATCTACAATGCTGTTTATGCTCTGGCACATGCTTTACATGCAATGTATGGATCCAGAATTGGACCAACTATGATGAGGCTTGGAAAGAAGATCTCAAATGTCCAGTCATGGCAGGTAATTTTTGAGCTTTTGACTCAGCCCAAATGCTTCGATCGGAAGCTTCCCCTATGAATTTCTTCAGTTCCTGGTTAAATATTTGCGTACTCCCATACCAATTCATCTGAGACCTTGCACTTTTCTTTAGTTTGCACTTGTGTGAAAACAGCTTCTGATTAATAATGGATGGAAACTAATCAAGGAGAAAAGCAACCTAGAACTAAGGAGAAATTTCTGAAGGAACAGTTTACCTTTAGAAGTCATGGGTTCCAGGAGTCATTTTAGAAGAGACAGGATAGAGACAGAAGAGACAGGACACTTGCTTAAAACTGTAGAGGGTCTGTTACTTGAGCAGAGGGTTGGACTAGAAGACCTCCAATGTCCCTTCCAATACTGTGATTCTGTTTCTATGTCAACCACAGCACAGAGCAAGATTCAAAGTAGTCCTAATAGGTCCCTGGTCTGAAATTCATCAGAATTTCCTGCATCAAAGGCTAAAATGTTGGACCTCTATGAATAGTGAAGTGACCAACGGGGTCAGATGCTTCCTTCCAGATCACTCAGTAGATCAAATTAGGTTCCTGCATTCTGCTGCCTTTGACAATGAGCTAGAGAAAATCAGTGGAATTTGTTAGATCTGGGCAACGAGAGAACGGACTGCAGACACGAAGTGACTTAACAGCTCTTTATTAGTAGTAGTAGTGATCCAGCTTGCTCTGTGGTCGGAGGGTTCCCCTTTTATAGGGATCGGGTACGCCCCTCGACCAATCAGAACGATACCTGTTTCCCGCTGTAGCAGTGGACCAGAGAGGAGACTTGCCACGATATATGTTAATATCTAACACCCCTCCCCTCCTAGACGGAACGTTGCGGTTAGTAACATAGTCTTTTAGGTATGTTGGAGTTTGCCTTGCTCGGGAGGAGCGTTGCAGTTCGGGTTGGTTAGAAGTGGTTGCAGGATCGGATGCTTTTTCTGTTTCACGTTCGGGGGGTTTCGTGCCTTCGTTGCTAGGGCGTTCCGGAGTCTGCTCGGTTACGTTGTTTGGGGGTTGCTCTGCTTCGTGCTCGATCTCTTGTTCCGACCTGGGTTCGCAGGTGTCGTAGTTCTCTATGATGGGGCTCTCGAGTGGCTGACTTTGCGTTGGCAGGTAGCTCTCGTCTTCGGTTCGAAGGTCTGAGTGTGCTAGGCGACCCCGAAGTTGATCGATGTGCCTTTTCCAGTTCCGCCCATCTTCCAGTTCCAACAGATACGATCGTGGACCCGTGATGCCAATGACCTTTGCCGGCATCCACAATGTTCCCCCTGCATAGTTGTGGGCGTATACTGAATCCCCTATGCTAAAGGTCCGAATTTTGCTTGTGGAGTCTGGGGGAGCTGTGGCAGAGTAATTTGGGTGAAGACGGTCCAGGTGAGACCGTAGACGGCGGCCCATGAGTAGTTCAGCGGGGCTCCTACCCGTCGTTGCGCTTGGGGTAATATGCTGAATTAAGAGGTAATGGTCAATGCGTGTTTGCCAATCACCTGGACCCATCCTAGTGAGGGCCTCTTTTGCGAATCGCACCATTCTCTCCGCCTGTCCATTTGATGCTGGATGGAATGGCGCGACGAGGGCGTGCCGAATTCCCTGACCTGCTAGATATGTCTCAAATTGCATGGCCGTGAACTGGGGCCCGTTATCGGAGACCAGGAGGTCTGGCAGGCCATGAGTGGCGAAAAGTCGCCGTAGAACCTTAATGACTGCCTCTGCCGTGGTTGAAGTCATTAGGACTACTTCTAGCCATTTCGAGTATGCATCCACAACTATAAGGAAAGTCTGACCTTGGAATGGCCCTGCGAAGTCGATGTGTATTCGCGACCAGGGTGCTTTAGGCTTCTCCTATTCTGTGGCGGGCGCTTCCGGGGGTGCTGGTCTCGATTCCTGGCATGGGTCGCAAGTGGCCACCCATTCCTCTATTTCTTTGTCCATGTTTGGCCACCAAACGTAACTTCTTGCTAACGCTTTCATCCTAACAATCCCCGGATGACCCACATGTAAAGCATCTAATACATTCCTACGCAAAGCATATGGAATAACAACTCGATCCCCCCACAATAAGCAACCTTGTAACACTGAGAGCTCATCCCGTTTTGACCAAAACACTTTGAATTCCGGGCCCACGTTTCCCTTCGGCCACCCCCTCCAAACCCAAGTTTGAACTTGCTTTATTAACATGTCTTTAGAAGAAAACCTTGCAACGTCGTAGGAAGAAACCGGTCCTGAGTCCAAACAATCAATGAGCAGCACCGGTATTTCGGGAGTGGGGTCTGGCAAAAGGTCCGGTAGTGGGCAGCAACTGAGTGCGTCTGCGTGTCCTAGAGTGGAACCCGGTCGGTGAATTAATTTGTATGAGTACGCAGCCAGGAAAACAGTCCACCTGGTCATGCCAGGAGAAAGCGAGACGGGAGTGGGGCGGTTTCCCGCCAAAAGTCCCAACAGCGGTTTGTGATCTGTAATCAGTTCAAAATCGCGGCCGTAGAGGTATTCGTGGAAACGTTTTACTCCAGCTACAGCAGCTAGCGCTTCCCTGTCCATCTGGCTGTAATTCCTCTCGGCCGATGAAAGAGTCCTGGAGTAGAAGGCGATGGGTGCTTCTTTTCCGTCGGGCATCCGGTGGCTGAGGACTGCGCCGACTCCAAAAGGTGAGGCGTCGCAGGTCAATACCAGCGGTAGTGTCTGGCTGTATTGGACTAACAGTGAGTCAGTGGTGAGCAGGCGCTTTACTCCGGCAAAAGCTGCAGCTTCGGATCGTCCCCATTTCCATGGTGTGTTCCTCTGGAGTAAACGGTGTAGTGGCTCAGCAACGGTCGCCTTCTGTCTCAGAAAAACGCTGTAGAAGTTAAGTAGTCTGAGGAAGGCCTGCAACTCGGTCTGATTTCGTGGTGTGGGGGCGTCCTGGATCGCCTTGATTTTCTTTGAAGTGGGGTGTATTCCCTGACCATCGATTCTATAACCCAGGAATGCTACGCTAGGCACGTTAATTTGGCATTTTTCCTTTTTGAGGCGGAGACCCTTTTCTCTGATTCTGGCCAAAACAGTTCTGACTCTTTTATTTAATTGCTCCTCGTTTGCAGCGGACACCAAGATGTCGTCAAAATAGGGGACGACTCCCGGTATCCCTTGCAAAAGTCGTTCCATGACGCTCTGGAACAATCCTGGAGCAATACTCACACCGAATTGTAGCCGGTTGCATTTGAATGCTCCTCTATGCGTCACTATAGTTTGGGCCTCCGCTGTGGCGCTATCTACGGGCAGCTGCTGGTAAGCTTGTGCCATGTCTAATTTAGCAAATACCTTTCCTGGCCCCAACAAGTGCAATAAGTGCTATACTACATGCACAGGATATGCGCTTTGTTGTAGCGCGACATTAATTGTGCATTTATAGTCCGCGCAGATGCGGACTGATCTGTCTGGTTTGACTGGGGTCATGATGGGCGTTTCCCAGCGCGCGTGATCCACCGGATCAAGGATTCCTTGCTCCACTAATTTATCTATTTCCTTATCTATTTTTGGGCGGAGTGCAAAAGGCACTCGTCTCGGTTTAAGTCGGATTGGCGCCACTTTGGGGTCTAAATTGAATGAAATCGGCTTACCCACATACTTACCAAGACCGGGGCTGAACACATCCTCGAACTCCTTAAAAATCTGCTCAGCGCTGCTGTTTTCCACGGCGTTGATTCCGGTGACTTCTAACCCCAAGGATTCAAACCAATCCAGTCCTAGGAGGTTTTGTAATAGTGCGCTGGCGATGGTCACGGGCAGCTGGGCTACGATGTCCTTGAAACGGATCTGGAACGTGCCTTGGCCTACAATGGGGACTCAGTTCCCCTGGTAGTCTCGTAGCAGGATGTTTGGAATGCGTAGTTGGCTCTTTTTGAGGCTAGGGATAGCCTGTTTCATGGAGGCCCATGAAATGATCGTCAGGGACGATCCTGTGTCAACTTCCAGCTCGCAAGGTGAGCCCTCCAAGAGGACTGTGACTTTCAGCTTTTTTGGCCGCTTGGTGCGGACTTGGCTTATTGTTGTGAGATACGTTCGCAACTCCTCTCTCTGGGTCAACTCTATCTCAGCCTCTGTATCCTGAAAATACTCTTGTTGAGCGTCTTGATAGAACGCTCTCTCAGCTCTTGGTGTGTAATCTCTCTGGGGATACGCTCGCTCAGCTCTTTGGGAATTTTCTCTCTGGGTAAACACTTGTGGATTTCTCTCTGGGCGCCCTTTTTGATTTCGCCAAGCCCCTGGGTTGGGCTTCTGTTGGCGGTACATTGGTGGCTGCCGTGAGGCAGGGACTTCGCTCCGGCACACTCGTGCGATGTGCCCAAATTTGTTGCAGTGCGAACAAACAACGTTCCTGAACCTACAGGTAGACCTGGGGTGATTCCCTCCACAACTTGCGCAGGGCGGCAAACGGAATCCGAGTCTCCCCCCAGGCCTCAAGTGACTGCTCCGCATCAGGTGACTGTCCTTGAACTCTGGATCCTTGTAGTCGGGGCTTGCGTCCTCGTAGTGAACTCTGGTTTGCCTTGGTACTGGCTGGTTTTCGCTGAAACCGCGTTGTATGGTTACCGATGATTTCTCCGCTGACTCTGACGCTCTTGCTTCGTTTAAAGCTATCTGTAGGGTTAAATTTGGGTTTGCCAACAGCTTCTTTTGTAGTGAAATGTCTCTTAACCCACAGATAAGCTGCGCTAAGATATGCTCGTCCAGATCCCTGAACTCGCAGTGAGTTGCTGCTTTACGCAGGGCTGCAACATATTGATTAATGGATTCTCCCGCCTTCTGGTTCCGTGTGTTGAATTCCTTGCGGCAAACATGGCGGGAAGGTTTTGGCGCGTAATGAGTTGGTAGAGCCTGTTGCAACGCCGTCCACGATACTGCCTGTATTGGAGTAGGCGCGGTGAGGTCTCTGGCCGTGTTGAAGACTTCTTTTCCGCAGTAGCCGAGGAAGATGTTTTTCTTCCGGGCGTCGGTGATCCCCGTGTATTCGTTCGCTTCGAGAAAACACTCGAAACGAATCATGAAGGCTTCCCATTCGTCGTTCGCTGGGTCGAATGGAGCGGGGGGAGTGTGCATCGCCATCTTCTCTCGTTTGAATTTGCCGCGCTGCGGTGACCTGAGATGGCTGCCGGAATTTCTGCCGAATTCCTAGGCTGGATCAAATCCGGAGATTCTGGAGGTAGCGTTCTTTGTCCTATCTGCCTCTCGATCCCACCCTCGTCGCCAATGTTAGATCTGGGCAACGAGAGAACAGACTGCGGACACGAAGTGACTTAACAGCTCTTTATTAGTAGTAGTAGTGATCCAGCTTGCTCTGTGGTCAGAGGGTTCCCCTTTTATAGGGATCGGGTACGCCCCTCGACCAATCAGAACGATACCTGTTTCCCGCTGTAGCAGCGGACCAGAGAGGAGACTTGCCACGATATATGTTAATATCTAACAGAATTTTCAATGGTTCTGATAGAAATCATTTATTCATTTCAAACATTCATTTATCAGTTAGCAAGACCTTGGGCCAAAGGAACTATTTGAAAGTGCATATAGCCAGGTATCACAGGAGGAAAATCCTAAAATTAAATTTAGATTGCAGAACTAACATTCTTGTGTTTTGATGAAATTGGAGTTGGAAACCATCCCCAATGATAAAGAGAAAGCTTTTAGCTTCAGAGTTAAATACACCTGATTCCTCAGATTGCCACCAAGAGGTAGAACTACCTTTTCAAATATAAACCCATCATCTCAAGATGCCTTTTATGTGATGATAGAAGCTATGATGTGTCATTTGTAGCTCTAGCCCAAACACTCCAATTTCTGAAGGTCTCCTTTCTTTCAGATTCTTCCCTTTTTGAGGGATGTGCAGTTCAACAACAGTGCTGGAGAGGAAGTCTCCTTCTCAGAAAATGGACTGGAATCTGGTCATTATGAACTTTTCAACTGGGTTCTCCTCCGCAATCGATCTTTTGTCACCATGAAAGTTGGGCAAGTAAATCCTGAGGCTCCCCCAGGCCAGGATTTCACCATTAACTCTGATGGAATCATCTGGGCCAAAAAGGTGAGCTGAAAGGAAATGTTTTAAATTCAGGGAAAATTCATTCTCTTCTTGAGAGGCCGGACATTTTCTAACTTGGGACATAATCAATTGAACCAGAAATGATGGCAGTCCTTTGATGAGAAATCTGCTTTGCATGTAACATATTTGATTTGTCATTCCATAAAGGGTTAGGCTTGATAACAAGGTCTGCTTGAAACAAAGGATGCAATTACATCAAAGAGCAGTGATTTCCATGGACCATTTCTGCTCAGTTGTATCCTCCTGGTTCTTTCTTTTAGAAATGCTGTGGTTCAGTCACAAGCCTTCCTCTGCAGGATGAAACCGCAATTCCAATCTCCAGCATCTACTTATGTAGATGCAAGGAATGCAAGTGGTCTGAATCCCTCAGGAGCTGTTCCATATTTCTTTTTTTTTCAATTAAAGTTTTTTTTAATTGTTTTAATTAAACACACACACACAAAAACATTCTTCAAACATCTTCCAGAAAGCATGTCGATTGGTTACAAATAGATTTCGTGCGTTACTACCAGAATCATTCTTTATACTTCATTCATATTGGATTATATATTTTAAATGAAAAATCTTTATATACCATCAATGTACCATCACTCTCATTTAACTATATTTGTTTAAACATGCTTTTATCTAGAATCATTTGTATTTAAGGACACAACCACATACTGGCATTCGTTAGCTATTTCTATAAATTTCAGGCTTATATCCAATTGCTTTCACCAATGCCAACCCATGCAAAATCATTAAACATTATTCATTAACATTTCGTTATTATTATTGTAGTTATCTAACATCTTTATAATAAATCTAAACAAAAATTTATTACTAGAATTTATAAGTACACAGGAAAGATTACATCTTTATAACAAAATCTAAAGAAATATAATTAATGAATCTTTTCCCTGGGTCCCATATTATAGTTTATATCTAAACTGTAGTAAAATTTATAGATACCCAGAAAGAATTACATCTTCATAACAAAATCCAAACTAAAAAGTATTAATAAAATTGAGAAGTCTTTTTCCCAGGTCCCAATTTACAGTTTATATCCAAATTGTTTTCACTAATTAGAGTTGTCATTTCACTATTATTATCATAATGAATTATCTGTTAATGAATAAACATTTTTAAAAGAACAAGAACATTCTATAAGCATCTACAAAATCCTACTTATTAATCACCAAAGATTAACTAAGTTTTTAATTATCAGCATTCATTGTCAACCTGTGTCTATCCAGTAACAAAACACTCTTATCTCTTTAGCCAGTCGTTGCGTCAATTCTCTTATTAATTTCTTTATAGAGTTCTTAAAGACTTCTCTCCACACTTTTTTGCTCAAAAAATCTCTCAAGTAGTCTCGTTGCCCTTCAACTGGAATTGACATTAACATATCTTTGATTATCAGACGTCTTTCCAAAGCTGCTTCTCCTTCTAGTTCCATCATCAAATCCATATATTGAGAAGAGGAATAGAGCTCCAAATAATCAAATTCACTTTTCCATATCTTTCCATTTTCACTCATAGGTGCTTCATTAGTAAGTTCATCTATTATCTTGCCTTTATCTTCTATATCTTCTATATCTTTATTCTCTTCTTTAGTTTTGGGAGCTCCAATCTCTTCCACTTTTTCTGCGCATAGCAATAATTTATCCAGCTGCTTTCCAAATCTCTCGAATCCTTCCAATATATTTTGAAGTCCATCCCAAACATCTTGTAAGCTTGGGGTTTTCTCATCTGTATATGGATACATATTTCCAAAAGGAGAAAAAAAGATCTAAACTCCACTGCCACTCTCGCCTTCAATATCTCTTTAATGTATAAAAATGCCTTTATTTTGGATTTACTTAAGCACAAGTTTCTTCTAGTTTTTTCAGAAGAGGGGGGTTCTATCTTTTCTTTGCCTTTCCTTGCCCAAAATATTTCTCACAGACACTGTAGAGAGACAGTCCATGTCCTTGAGTTGTTATCAGTTTCCATAAACAAGCTCCAAACCCTCCAACTTCAGTAAAATCAAAAAAAGTAAGACAAGGTATACATTATTTCAGAAGAAGAAAAAAAGCCAAGTTCTGGCTTCCAAATGGCAGATTCAGCTTTTTCTTATTTGTTTCATTCTTAAAGAACAAAACAAAAATCTCTAAAGTGTCTTTAATAGAATTTAATAAACAGTAGGAGGAAGAGTTGTTAAGATAAAAAAGGGTTTTAGTTCAACCAAAAAATAAAGTAACAAGAGGTAGGGAAAAAAATCAATTCATTCACTTGAGAGGAGAAACAGGAAGCAAACAATCACTTCAATCCACAAAACGTTGTTACATAGAAAAAGAAGAAGAAAAACTTTCTAAGGCAGTCCAATTAAGATAAATTTCGCCGCTTTGTTCTTAGCTTAAAGGACTAATTTATCTTTAAAAAAAGTTTTTTCCCTTGGGCAGTCATTCTCAAAGAAAAAAAAATCTCACCCGATCGACTCACTTTCATTTTCACAGGGACTTTGCGATATCCCTGTGACCACCAAGGGTTTGTCTCCCTTTCACCATCTCTTCGGATGGCTTAGGTCCATACGGACCGTTACAGTGGCAAAAGAGTCAACGGCGGTCTCGGACTATCGAGACCGCACATTGTGTCGCCGCGACGCCTGGCTCACCCATTTCCATATTTCTGATAGACATTGGCAATGTGTCTCTTTAGAAGAGAATCTGAACATAGAAATAGGAAAAAGGGAGGAAACCAGGAATGGGGGAAAAAATGAATGCAGCAGGTTGATTGCTTAAATAATTTCAAGTATTTCTCTTGTGTCTTTTTGAAGGTGAACTTTGCCAGGTGTGGCATGAAGAGGTGCCATGGAGGAGAGAAGAGAAGAGTTCCAGAGGGCAAGCAGGTTTGCTGCTACCAGTGTGATGCTTGTCCAGAAGGAACATTTTCTAATCAGACAGGTAGAGCAGACATCAAATTTAAATATTCCAGAATCAAGGAAGACATTCATTAAATCAATCTATTTTTGTCATTGTGTCATTTTTGATAAAATTGACATGCAGTTGTAGTTCTCAATAGAAGCTTAATTTTGATCTAAATTGCCCTGGCCACAGTCCACCTTTATTGATCCTCAGCAAGGATAGTTTGAGGGCACAATTTATCAATCCCAACATCCATTTCTGCTTTGACTTTCACCTCCAATTGGGAAACCAACTTTCAGTCTTTTCTTATGGAAGTGGGGTATGTGGTCCAAGCTTTTATTTGCTCATCTAAAGTGTGCTTCTTCTGGCATATCTATCAAACTACCAGGAAATAGACCTGCCAGAGAAAGAGGAGATTCACCTATTTATGTCTCTTTGATAGAGCAAGAGGGAGAAATAAACAGGTTTGAGAGCAGAGAGCAGAGAACAGCAGAGATAATGTGCACACAAAGAAAAACGCAGCATTCCTGGACAAGTCCAGGATTGTTATTTTGTGAGTTCCATTATAAAATGGCAGAAAAAACAGGCAGCAATCTCAGAATGAAAGCCACATTACTCATGGAAGTTCACAGTGAATGGATAGCTGGAACTGAATTAATCCTTGTCTCTGGATAATTATCCCCAGGATCATCATAAATGAAGGATGATTTGATTTTTTTTATTTTCTGTATTAAGTAAACATTAAAAATGGAAATAGTGCAACATTTCTGGCATAAACGTTTCCATATAGTGTTTGGATCTTACAACAATTACATTTTATATGTGTTGCAAAAGTTTATTGGGGAATTTAGCCATGTGGATCAGAATGGCTTCTTGCAAAGAAGGCAACTAAAAAATAACATCAGGACAATACTAGACATCCTAGAATATTATGAAGTCCACAGTGAGAAGCAAATGGCCTTGATATTTATCGATGCACAAAAAGCGTTCGACAATGTCAAATGGGATTTTATGTTGTGCCAGTTAAAATATATGGAATTTGGTGACGACTTCATAAATATGAAGCCTGTAAAGATGAAGTGAGGAAAGCTAAGGCTCACAATGAAGAAAGGCTTGCCACAAAAGTAAAAATTAACAAAAAAAGCTTCTTCCAACATGTTAAAAACAAGAAAAAACTTAAGGAAACAATTGGTCCATTGCTAGGAGAAAGTGGCAAAAAGGTGACAAGCAACAGGGAGAAAGAACTATTTAACTCATGTTTTGCATCCGTCTTTACACAAAGGGATAAAACAGTCCAACCTATCAAAAGCAGCACCACAAAAATCAAATTAGGAACACAAATTGAAATAGGGAAGAAAATGGTAAGTGAGCACCTGTCTACCCTAGACGAGTTCAAATCACCAGGACTGGATGGATTACACCCCAATGGTCCTCAATGGAACTGCATATACATGGAGGGAAGTATGCAGTGGAGTACCCCGAGGCTCTGTTTTAGGCCCAGGACTCTTCAACATCTTCATCAATGATTTGGATGAGGGAATAAATGAGGAACTCATCAAATTTGCAGATGACACCAAGCTGGCAGGAATAGCCAACACTCCAGAAGATAGGCTTAAGATACAGAAGGATCTTGACAAACTTGAACATTGGGCACTATCTAATAAAATGAAATTCAATGGTGAAAAGAGCAAGGTTCTACATTTAGGCAACAAAAATGGAATGCACAGGTACAGTATAGATGATACCTTGCTCAGTAGTAGTAACTGTGAAAGGGATCTTGGAGTCCTAGTGGACAACCATTTAAATATGAGCCAGCAGTGTGCAGCAGCTGCCAAAAAAGCCAACACAGTCCTAGGCTGCATCAACAGAGGGATAGAATCAAGATCACGTGAAGTGTTAATACCACTTTATAATGCTTTGGTAAGGCCACACTTGGAATACTGCATTCAGTTCTGGTCGCCACGATGTAAAAAAGATGTGGAGAGCCTAGAAAGAGTGCAGAGAAGAGCAACAAAGATGATTAGGGGACTGGAGACTAAAACATATGAAGAACGGTTGCAGGAACTGGGTATGTTTAGCTTAAGAGAAAGAAGGACTAGGGGAGACATGATAGCATTGTTCCAATATCTCAGGGGTTGCCACAAAGAAGAGGGCGTCAAACTATTCTCCAAGGCACCTGAGGGTAGAACAAGAAGCAATGGGTGGAAACTAATCAAGGAGAGAAACAACTTAGAACTGAGGAGAAATTTCCTGACAGTTAGAACAATTAATCAGTGGAACAGAATTTGCCTCCAGAAGTTGTGAATGCCCCAACACTGGAAGTCTTTAAGAAGATGTTGGATAGCTATTTGTCTGAAACGGTATAGGGTTTCCTGCCTAGGCAGAGGGTTGGACTAGAAGACCTCCAAGGTCCCTTCCAACTCTACTATTGTATTATTGTATTATATGTTTAAGGCAATTTACTGCACTCAAGTGGCCAGAGTGGTAATAAATGGGGATACAACACAGAGCTTTAAAATCCAAAAAGGCACAAGGCAAGGGTGCTCACTATCACCACGATTATTTATTTTAACGTTGGAGGTCTTGACTAGGATAATTTGAAAAGATGAACAAATTAAGGATCTAGAAATTAAAATGCCTATTAAGCTTCAAACATTTGCAGATGACCTGGTATTTATTATGAAAAAACCATTGCAGTCTGGTATGAGGATAATGTAAATACAGGGAGAATATGGGGAAGCAGCCATAAGGGTAAGGGTAAATAAAGAAAAAAACTAAGATGTTAATGAAAAATATGACAAATGGGCAGAAAAAGGAATTGGTTGAGAGAATAAACATTCAAACAGCAAAGAAAGTGAGATATTTAGGAATACAATTAATGGTGAGATGCATAACACTCAAAGCAGATAATTATAATAAACTATTTGACCAGATTAAGGCAGATTTAGAATGGTGGAAACATTTACAGCTCTCCTTCATGGGGAGAATAGCAACAGTCAAAATGAATATCTTACCCAAAATGCTTTTTTAATTTCAAAACATACTAATAAGATTGGAGAAAGAATACTTCAGACATTTAAACAAAACATTATCTAAATTTATTTGGCAAGGAAAGAGGCCCAGAATTAAATTAAAACTCTTACAGGATTCCAAGGAAAGAGTAAGATTTGGACTGCCCAATTGGGAAAGATACTATCAAGGGGTAGCACAACATGGGTAAAAGACTGGATAGGACTTAAAAATAGAAGACTATTAGCATTTGAAGGTTATGGTATGCAATTGGGGTAGCATGCCTTCCTATGGGGTGGAAAACATAAAGCTCACCAGTACTTCCAGAGGCACCATATAAGACGAGCTCTACTTGATGTCTGGTTGAGGATTAAACAACAAAATTTCATGGAAATCCCAAACTGGTTATCAATGTTGGAGATGTTCATGTATCTGAATTTTATTAATTTAGGGAAAGTAATTACCCAAAAGGAGATATTAAACAAAAGAAGTGAACTAAAATTTAGAAGAGAATTATATAAGGAAGGAATAGAACTGGAATGGTGGGCTTACTTAAAAGTCCAATCCCGATATGTAAAAGACAAAAAAGAATGGTGTATTAAGAAAGAACCCACAGAATTAGATAAAATTTTACTAGGTGAATTTGAATTTGAATTTTTGAATGTTATTGAATTTATAGACCGCCCCCTCTCCCCGAAGGGACTCGGGGCGGTGTACAGACAGCAGCTAAAAAACCATATACACAATAGAAAATATTAAATACCCCTTAAAAACAGATTAAATATAAAGCCGTACAATAATAAAAATTAAAAAGCAGCCTAAAAAGTCTACCCCTGAAAATTTAAAATACCGTCCAGAAGGATTAAAGATTAAAGCTACGGTTAGGCCAGGCCAGCTAAGTGGAACAGGTGGGTCTTAAGTTTCTTGCGGAAGGAGCGGAGATCGGTGGTTGTTCTGATGTCGGGGGGAAGAGGAGAAAATGATTAAAAAATATATATCAATACCGTGTTTCCCCAAAAATAAGACAGGGTCTTATTTTCTTTTCCCCCCTGAAATAAACACGTGGCCTTATTTTCGGAGAGGTCTTATTATTTTTGAGGTGCAGGAGGCAGCAAGCATGGTCACCTCATGGCTGTTGCAGTGTTGCAATATTTTTAGGGAGGGCTTATTTTTGGGGTAAGGCTTATTTTAGTGCATGCGCTCAAAAGCCCAATTTTGCTTATTCTCTGGGGAGGTCTTATTTTCAGGGAAACGGGGTACCTATTGGATTATACAATGGCAGAAGAGCAAGTAAAAGAAACCATGTTAGCATGGAGTAGGAACTTTGGTTACAGCATAGATTTGGATAATTGGCAAGACCTATGGGAAAGAAACAGAAAGTTAATTTTAGCCACCTCATATAAGGAAAACTTATACAAGACGTTCTATAAGTGGCACATCCCATCCACAATATTAGCTACTTAGCAAAAACGTATCGCCATGATGTTGGAAATGTAATGCTGCACTAGGGACCTTCTACCATATGTGGTGGGAGTGCACGAAAGCTAGGGCTTTTTGGCACCCGATAGGAAAGTATTTGGAAGAGTTTGGAGTTGAGACCAGAATTATTTTTATTAGGGATCACAAAAGAAAAATATGGCAAAGATGGACTATATTTAATATTATATATTTTAATGGCAGCAAGACTGTTTTTTTCACAAAAATGGAAAAATAAAGAGACTCCCTTGCAACAAGAAATAATAAATAAGATACTGATGTGCGCAGAAATGGACAGATTGACTCTAGAGCTTAAAGACAAGGGTGAGACGGAATATCATGAAATCTGAGACAAATGGTATCGATGGTTAGAAATGAGGGGAAAAGTCTGTGACAGAAAAGCACAGACAAGCTAAGAATTGGAAAATACGGTGTTAAGAATGTGTGGTAGGTAAGAATTGGATATATATTTGTATGATTAGCAATTATATAAAAGAAAGGATCAATGGACAGATAATCTGGGTGATTTGATATTTTTGATGCCTCACAAATTGCACAGTGGGTTCTTTCATCACTCCCTTTGTGACTAGATCAACAGCAAAGAGGCAATACACTTATCTCTTTTGTGGGAGGGATAATATGCATGGTAGCTGCTCAAGAAATTCTTAGACAAAGAATTTTGATTTCAGATGCAGCTCACTGTGACCCCTGCCCAGAAGACCAATTTCCCAACAAGGACAAGGACCAATGCATTGCCAAGAAGATCCACTTCCTTGCCTATCAAGACACCCTGGGATACATTTTAGTTTTTCTTGCTCTTTTTTTCTCTGCGATCACTTCAGCAGTCCTGGTGATTTTCTATAAACATCATGACACACCGATTGTGAAGGCCAACAACCGAGATCTCACCTACATCCTCGTGGTCTCCCTCCTGCTCTGCTTTCTCTGCTCCTTCCTCTTCATTGGCCAACCTGGGAAGATCACCTGTCTCTTACAACAATCTGCCTTTGCCATTCTCTTTTCTTTTGCAGTTTCTGCTGTTTTGGCAAAGACTGTCATGGTGGTTCTGGCCTTCATGGCCACCAAGCCAGGGAACAGGACAAGGAAACTCTTAGGAAAACCATTGACCAACTCCATTGTCATAGCCTGTCCCCTAATCCAAGCCCTCCTTTGTGCCACCTGGCTGGGAACCTCTCCCCCATTTCCTAACTTGGACTTCCACTCCTTGTTTGGAGAGGCTATCTTGGAATGTAAGCAAGGTTCAGTTTTCATGTTTTACACTGTCCTTGCCTATCTGGGGTTTTTGGCCCTCATCAGTTTCACAGTGGCCTTTCTGGCTAGGAAATTGCCTGATAGCTTTAATGAAGCTAAGTTCATTACTTTTAGCATGCTGGTCTTTTGCAGTGTTTGGATCTCCTTCCTCCCCACCTACCTGAGCACTAAAGGGAAGTCCATGGTGGCTGTGGAGATCTTCTCCATTTTGGCCTCTGGAGCTGCTCTCTTGGCTTGTATCTTTTTCCCCAAATGCTACATTATTCTGCTGAGGCCAGATCTTAATTGTAGAGAAAATATAGTTAGAAACAAAAAGTTCTAACTAATGCATGGATTGGCCTCATTCATATTTGTCTTTCAGGCATATTCGGAATCTGATAATTTAAAAAAAAAATTTACAAGAAGGAGGAACTTATCCATTAAATAATCCTTTTTAGTGCTGCAACTGGTTACATATCAGGTCCCCAAAATCTCTATTGGAATGCTGCCATTCTGGTTGGTTGGGGAGGCTTGGGGGGATACTTTGTGCATGTTTTGTGTGCTTTGCTTTGCTGTACCTTATACAAAATTGGGAGGGTGAAAGAAATGTGCTTTGAGCCATTTGCTTTACCCCACCGGAGAAAGTGAAACTGAAGTGTCTGCGAGTTGAATATTATGACCTTCTCTACCTGAGGTTCTCAAAACATCTTTGCACCTTGGGATTGGCTTGATGTGGGAGTTTTGCTTGTAGTGGTTTAACCTAACACTTTGAATGTGAAAAATCAGTTCCTGCCTACATTTTCTTTGCTATCACTATCTTTCAATAAAAGTTCCTTTTGAAATGATAATTGTTTCAAGAGTTCTCCGTTCTAGAGAAGACAAAGTGATGTTCATTGCCCTGGTTTGTTGGGAAGCTTGTTCATAAAGATCTGATTATTGTTACAAGAAGGATTTTTTCTAATTTTATTCCTTTTAATGTAGTTCATTTTTTAAGTTGGTATTTTAAAGGGATGTGTTCAGTATTAATGTTTTGAAGCAAATATGGTGGTTTCCATAGATATCCGAGGCCTTATAGAATTGCCTATCACTATTCAATTATTTTTGAAATGGTAGAGTTTAAATCCCCTTCACATCCATATATGCTATTCTTCCTTGTCAATGTCAGGAAGAATTTTCCTGAGTTGGAAGAGCAAAGTATGTCATCACTGTTTGCAAAATATTAATAACCTCTCATGATATTTCATCTCTTGGCTATCCATGATAAATGAAGGTGGTCTATGAGATCTCCATGCACAGGGCGTCTGCATAGGAATAATTCAACCCATGCCCAGAATTACAATCAAATTTCCTTAATGAGTATCCATTCCCAGCAAGATCAACCAGGGCATGACAGTCATCCCAGTTTCCTAACTAAAGTTAGGAGGCATTTGCCAATCACACAGTCCTGTGACATGTGGTAATTTAAAGGGGGTAACCAGCACCTTCAATGGTGTCTTGGAGGAACCTGGGAGCCACTGCATCTCATGGTTTATCTTGGGTGAACCTAAAAATGTCCAATATTGTTAGCACCACTTCATTTTGGACCACCTGCCGTTTTCAAGGGGTCTTCAGGCATAGCCCCAATGCAAGAACATTGTAATTGTCCAAGTGGGAAGTGAGCAAGGCTGAACTACCAGTCCTGGGTAGTACACAATTGGTGTGTTGATGATAATATCTCCATTTCCATCAGATTTCTCATGTGTGGGAACTGGCCCTTAAAACAGCAAACTTGAATTCTCTGGTTTTCAATAATTCATTTAACAAAATGTCTGTGGCAATGTAATGGATATATTCTTTTATTAAGAGAAATCATCTTGGTTGAAGATAGTAACAATAGAAGGGTGGGGATAGAAGTAGAGGTTTCCTAATTGTGAAAGGGTATGATTACATCATCGATTACTGATGCATTTGTCATTTTCTCCTCTTTTCCCAAATGTACAAATATGAGTGTAACCTTTGGTCTTCAAGAGTTCCTCCCATTATTCTCTGGAAAGGATTTGAACAAGTTGCGTTCTTAACAATCAAGGCTGTCATGAGACTCGATTGGTTTCCATCATGCATTTGAATCCACGGTGGTTTTGGGATAGAGGGAGCCCGAAGGATTACACACTTGTAATAGTCACATAAACATCACAAACAGTGCTTGTTGAACAACAATGATGAAAAAGGACTTGGCAACCTGTCACATTGACAACATCCACAAGTCTGTAAGGCATACAAAAATGGAAGTTGCAACCGCTTCACTTAGTGTACGCTTCCAACATGATTTTGAAAGCAGCCACCAGTGACATCATTCAGTTGTGGCCACTTGCAAAATGTTGGCCACTTCTGTAATTTCACCATGTGGCGTGTGACAAACTGATCCATTCTGCATCCCTCCTGCAGTCTATGCAGCATTGCAGAAAGCTCCAGAGTTCCCATGCTAGGGGGAGTTTCAGGTGGGTGTCAACATCAGTGAATTTTGGTCTATGGCACTGCTTCTCATCCTATGGTCCAAAGACCCTGGCTGGGGATGGGAGGGTGCACAACATCATCATGTGGGGTCTGTGAAGGCTTGAAGGAATGTTATGATTTAAATGTTGAGTTAAGTCTTAGAGATCCATGGCCATAAAAAGATGTTTAAAAGGGACCCATGGTGAAAAAAATGTTAAGAACCACTAGTCTATGGGCTTGTTATTTGGCAGAGGCTGAGTTAGTAAAGTATTTCACCATTGTTTAGGTTAATATTCTGAAGAGTATAACCGAATCTGCAAAATTGTTCATTATCAACTGCAGATCATTACTTTATGTGCCAGGAGCATGCTGCCATCAGCAAATAAGTTTCTTGAATGACAGTATTGAGGCACCTGGTCCAAACATTCACAATCATTCAGTGAAGGTCACAAAGATAAGCTTCCAATTGGTGACTGACGGACCTTGCTAAGTGCAGATGGCCCTGAATTATTTAAAACAAGGACTTGTGATTTCAGTTGCAGCTTGGTGTGACTTCTGCCCATAGTCCAGCACCCTTACAAGGAGAAAGAACACAGCATTCCCAAGAAGCTGCACTTCTTGTCCATCAATGGACCCTGGGATACAATTTTGTATCTCTTGTTTGGTCTCTCTATCTCATCCTCATTCCTGATCATCTTCCTTAAAGACTGTCAAGGTAAATAAGGGAGCCAAAACTGATGGAAACCAATGTTGATGTATGAGATGACAAGGCTGAGCCTCATGAAGGGGGTCAAATCCTCCATTCACCTCAAGTCCCCAAGAGATCCAAGTCCAACCCAAATCTGTTGACTCTTATTTAGCAGCAAATTTGCTTTCACCATTCATGTGGATCAGATTCATGTGGAGACCATTAGCATAAAACAACCCTATATTCATTTGGGTCACCTGGACTTTTGATTTCCTGCACTTGACATTTGATGGCATTAAAGACCACCAAGTGGTCACCTTCAGCCAGAATGGATGTACTGCCTTCATCCTGCTCCTTCCAAAGTTCATCTAAATGTGCAACCAATGCATTTGCATCTCACACCCAATCCTGAATTTTAATGGAAATGAGGATTCACCCAGGGTCCACCAAAATTATCCAAGTATGACGTGCTCCAGCAATTTTATCTTGAGTGAGGGTCAAACTAAGTCCTCCAGAGGTAGGGAAACAATCCCATCTCTCAAGGATGATTCATGCTGGCTGCATCTCAACTGTGGGTTTGTTCCCAATAACTGAAGACTTTTTCCCTCCACTCTTCCACCACTCTTGCCTCTGTCCTCTCTGTTCCTCTCATGAGGATTCAGACTCTCCACAGATCAATTTTATTCTGTTTAACAAACTGAAGCTGTAGGAGCAGTGACAAGGCCTGGGCATGGAGTCAAAAGAGGAATCAGCCTAAACTCTCTACGTAGCCACAATGTACTAAGTCCAGTCCCTCTTGAATTCCATTGACCCTCATCTAACACTAAGATAATACTAACCATTACTTTACATGTTTCCTATGGATAGGCATAACTAGTACTAAATCAGTCTCATTGGAACTTCACATGCAGTTTTAATGTTTTGCACGTGACACAACACGTCAAGATGAATAGTTCCACTTTTGGGAGGACCAATCATCCACAACGGCTTAGTTTTAAGACTCTCTTGCAATTCTGAAAATGCTTTCCTGTTCTTCATGTTAAAGCAGAAAAACAGTTGGAAGGGACCTTGGAGATCTTCTAGTCCAACCCCATGCTGAAGCAGGAGAACCCATATCATGTTTTTCAGTTCCTTCTTAAAAGCCTCCAGTGTTGGAGCACTCACTACCTCTGGAGGCAAGCCACTGACTGATTTCCTAGCTGTCAGGAAATGTATCCTTAATTCTAGTTGGATCACTCCTTGATAAAGTTCCATCCATTACTTCTTGTCCTGCCTTCAGGCCCCTTGGAGAATAAGCTGACCCAGTTTTGTTTGTGAAAGCCCCTCAAATTTTTAAGGCTGCTTTTATGTCACCATTAATCCTTCTCTCTTAGACTAGACATACATAGCTCATTGTAGGTTTCAGCCTCCAGCTGCCTAATCTTCTTTATTGTTCTTCTCGGCACTCTCTCTAGAATCGCAACATCATTTTTATATCGTAGCAACCAAACCTGGATGCAGTATTGCAAGTGTGGTCTTCCCAAGGTATTATAAAGTGGTAATAACACTTTATAGGTGATCTTTTAATGCAGCCCAGGATTTAAACAGTGATTGTTCCTCCTCATCCAGCATCCCTCATGCACTAGGGCAAAACCTTGGCAGTATTGCTTGGTCAGTCCGTGGATATACAACTGAATATCATCAGTATACGAATGATACCTGATCACAACTGAGAAGGCCTTATTGATTCACCCTGAAAGCTGGTGGATTGGGTTCATCTCTTCAACAACATTGAATGGAACCACTTTTAGATAAAGGAGTGAACCACAAAACAATATGCACCCATTCTCTTGTTACTCCAGTTTCTAATTTCATCCACTGCTACGTGGCTACAAATAAACTTGTTCTTCTGTCCAAGCATTGGCTATGGTTACCAGCGTACAACTGATTGTTATATGTGAACATGCCCCATTAGAACTCGTACTGGCTGACCAACTATGGCAAAGGCCAAACTCCACCTTGTATGCAGGAGGTCAGTTTCATGGAGGTCAAATTCATAACTTCACCATGACTTCATCTGCTCTGTGCATTACAAGAAACAAAAACATGTTTTTCCATTCTGGTGTATGAGAAGCTATCGCTACATAGGTAGAGCAATTGTTTGTTCTTGCAATTATCAGAAGTACAGTAATTCTCAGTGTATCCCCTGTGGATTTCTAGATACAAAAACTTCCAAGCTATTAAAAATATGTCTGAGTTCTCCATATTGGGGCAGAACTTGTCACAATTGCCTGTCTTACAAAGAGTTCACTCCTGGGATTAAACAGACTCATGTGCCTTTGTTTCCTCCATATTCACAGCCCCAATAAGAGGAATTATTGTTGCTATAAATTTGTCCTGGTGCCATCCAAGTGGAACAGGTGATATCTGCTCTGCTAAAGTTCCAGTGAGATTTCAGCAGCAACCTTCACATCAGTTTCTGCATAAACCTTGATTTCTCTTCTAGGAAGGAAGGTGACAAGAATGACAGGCAGGAGTCATGCTGCTTCTGAAGCTGATGCTCTTCTGGCTCCTGGCTCCAACTACAGCAAAGAGGCTGCAGACCATATGTGTGTTCAGGAATTACATCAAGTTACATGAAAGCCACTATGAGCCTGGTGATCTCATTATTGGTGGGAATTTGCCCTTGGGAATCATTTTAAATTCTGTTATCCTAGACTTTAATTCATTGAATTTTCTTGGAGATATTGCGTAAGTTTCAACTGAAGGGGAAACATGCAGATAAATGTTCTCTTTGCTTTAAATTCAGGGACTTTTTTCCAGAAATAATTATTCTAGTGTTTGTACTATCCTGGTATAGTGCATTATCCATAAATCAGCAAGCTTTTAAAATAGACTGGAATTTGGTGCCTAAACAGTGAAGCAAATTCTACCAGCATCTAAAAGCTTCCCTGTAATGTTCTCCAATGTTTTCCTCACTACAGAGTCATCACAAGTAACTACCAGCAGTACCTGGCATTGATGTTTGCTGTCTCTGAGATCAATAAGGATTTTCTTCTGCTCCCCAACATCACCCTTGGCTTCCACATCTATGACGATTTCCACAGGGAGATGTATATTTCCTTAAACAGCCTCTCCATGCTCTCCTCACAAGGCCAAGTGGTCCCAGGTTACAAATGTGATGGTCAAAACACTCTGCTCTCTGTCATTGGGGGGCTGAACTCCAAAGTCTCAAGGCAGATGGCCTCCATCTTCAGCATCTTTAAGATCGCACAGGTAAGAAAGCTCCAGTAGATACAATATAAAGTACACAAAGATCTCTCTCTCTCTCTCTCTCTCTCACACACACACACACACATAAGCTAAGATCAAACAAAAGGCAGATTAAGGGAGCATATAATGAGCATTTGATTCACCATTGTCACAATGGTGACTCCTAAAGTCAATATCAACCTTTACTTTGTCTTTGAAAAAAGAATCTCACTTTCTCTAGCTTGGTGTTGGCTTTGAGTTCTCTCAAGGAGAGAGAAGAATTTATCCTTCCTTCTTCTGGATTAATCCTGTGGAATCTCCTCAGTATGTGGGTTTAGTCCAGCTGCTCCTGTATTTTCAGTGGAACTGGGTTGGGCTTTTTGCCCCTGAAGATGACAGAGGAGAAGGTTTTGTCTCAAATCTGATGCAAATGCTCCAGGAGAAGGAGATCTGCCTGGCCTTCTCTGAAAGGTTGAATTTGGACAATATTGATATTACGGTGAAAAAATTACTCCACACTTTCAAAAACTGGTCTAAAACAGAAGTCTTTATTTTGTTTGGAGACTCCAATAGTATTACTATTATACAGGCAGCTGTGTCTGTTCATGAAAAATGGAGAAAGACAACATATCAGAAAGTTTGGATCTTAACTTCTCATTGGAAACTTAGTATGGTGGAATCTCAAGACGTATTTGAATACATAAAACCTTTCCATGGGGCCTTGCATTTTAGGGACCACACTGGGGATGTCTCACAATTTATCCATTTTCTCCTCTCTTTAGACCCCTTGAGCCCCCAAGGAGACGTCTTTCTCTCTCCATGGTGGGAAAATATATTTGGCTGCAATTTCCACAAACCAGGCAAGATTCCTCCAAAGGGGGAAAAATCATGTACAGGAAAGGAGAATGTGCAGAATCTGCCCAATTACACTTTTGAAACAAAAATGACAGGTGAAAGTTACAATATCTACAATGCCGTTTATATTCTGGCACATGCTTTACATGCAATGTATGGATCCAGAGTTGGACCAACTATGATGAGGCTTGGAAAGAAGATCTCAACTGTCCAGTCATGGCAGGTAATTTCTGTAGCTTTTCACTCAGTCCACATATACTTATATCGGAAGCTCCCCATATGTATTTCTTCAGTTACTGATTAAATGTCTCTGTATTCTCATATCATTCCATCTCAAAGCACAAGAAAACAGCAAAGATTAAAAAGCGTTAAGGACAATATTTTGTTGAAAGAGGATAAAGGGGGGAAACAGAAGTAAACTAAACCAATGGTCCAAAAGTTCCGCAGAGGAAAGATCTTAATAAAGTCCTGAATAGACTTCAACAGTTGCCCAAATTTCAGAGGGTGACTATTCCAAGGTGGAGTAAATAAGGATTGAATTGAGATTACAAAATATTTACTTCAATTATGTCAGAAAGGATTAAACAGACTCTATCTGAATTGATTCATCCAGACCAAAATGGTTTTCTTCCAAACAGACAGATTAAAAATAATATGAGAACCATAATAGACATCCCAGAATATTACAAAATACCCCCAGAGAAACAAATTGCACTGGTTTTCCTTGATGCCCAGAAGGCATATGATAATGTAAACTGGAAATTCATGAAACTTCAATTAGAAACTATGAAATTTGGAGAAAAATTCGTAAAAATGATAGAAAAAATATATACAACCCAAACATCAAAAGTGCTTTTGAACAGGGATACAACATAAAAATTTGAAATAACAAAAGGAGTAAGACAAGGATGCCCTCTCTCTCCACTTCTTTTTATTCTAACCTTAGAAATACTCCTAAATAAAGTCAGGAAGGATCATGAGATATTAGGACTAAAAATAAAAAAGGAAGAGTACAAAATTCAAGCTTTTGTCAATGACCTAGTATTCATATTGAAAGACCCATTAGAATCAGGACCTAAATTAATCCAGAAGATAGAAGAATTTGTTAATGTGGCAGGCTTAAAAATTAATAAAAACAAAACAAAAATTATAACAAAAACATAACAAAAAAAAAAAAGAGAATGAATTAGAGGACACGACCAAAATGCAAATAGTCAAAAAAGTTAAATATCTAGGAATCTGGTTATCGGCAAAATGCTCTTCACTCAAAGAGGACAATCATAATAAACTAATAACACAAATAAAAAAGACTTAGAGAGTTGGAAAAATTTGCAATTGTCACTCACAGGATGCATATCTATGATTAAAATGAATACACTCCCAAGAATCTTATTTTTGTTTCAAGTAGCACCAATAAAACCAGGTAAGCTATTCTTCCAAGAACTAAATAAATTAATGATTAAATTTATATGGCAGGGAAAAAAGCCAAGGATCAAAATAAAACTATTACAAGATAGCAAGGAAAGAGGAGGCTTGGCACTTCTGAATTGGGAACTATATTTTCAGGCAGTAACATTATCATGGCTTAAGGAATGGATCAAATTAAAAAATAAGATAATTTTGGCACTAGAAGGACACCATCTCCAAGTAGGATGGCACACATTCATGTGGGATGGGAAAAACAAAACACACAAATATTTTCAAAGACACCTAATTAGAAGCGTGTTGCTACAAAATTGGCAGGGAAAAAAAAACCACTATATTAAAATCCCAAAACGACTATCTATGATAGAAGCAATGAAACATCCAAATGTTATAGACATAGATAAATTAGTAAGATATAAAGTTTTAATAAATGAGCAGGGGAATCTTGAAACAATACAAGAATTAAATGATGAAGATATAAATATAGATTGGCTTACACATATGCAAATTAAATATAGATAAAACAGCGACATTAAAACACATGAATTACAGTTGGAGCAAAACGAATTAAACAAAATACTTCAAAACATGGAAAAGAAAATGATTGGGAAAATATACAATTTTTTGTTGAAATATAAAATGGAAGAGGAAGTGGTCAGGAAACGATGGTAAGGTGGTCAAAAAATTTTGGCTATAATGTAGAGTTGGAAAAATGGGAAAAACTTTGGGGAATAAATTTGAAATTAACTATGTCTATGGCATACAACGAAAACCAGTACAAAATGTTTTATAGATGGCACTTGCTGCCCGCGAGACTCTCGAAAATATCTTCAAATGTGCCCCCAATGTGCTGGAAATGTGAAAAATATTATGGGACTTATTACTACACATGGTGGACATACAAGGGGGCCAAAAAATTCTGGGTTAAAATTAGAAACTGGCTGGAAGACATAACCAGGAATCATATAGATTGGAAACCGGAGACATTTCTATTAGGTCAAACTGCAACAAAGTACAGTAAAGAAATGCTATACCTAATTTTGCATATTATCACAGCGGCCAGAATATCATACGCATAGAAATGGAAAAATAACCCAGTACCGAACGAAGACAAGGTAATAAGGAAGATCTTAGAATGCGTGGAGATGGACAAATTGACTAATTCAAGGAAAGGAGGAATCAGAATACTGTTTAGTGTGGGGAAAGTGGTACAAATGATAGAAATAAGAAATAAAAAATCAGGAAATGTAAACTGTATTGTAGAAAAATAAGGAAATAGCGATAAGAGGGCAGGGAAAATAATTTAAGATATAACTGTAAAGATGTACCAATAGGTATCTGTAGTGAGAAGGAACGCTCAGTTCCGGTGTTGCTTGTAAGTCATGTGTATGTTTTTGTTGATGTATTTAAGTGTTTAAATTAAAAAAAAACACCTAGATCTAGGCATTTGGAATAATTAAAATGAGGAAACAAAAGTGAAAAAAAAAGAGTTGGAAGGGACATTAGAGGTCTTCAAGTCCAAGCCCCTTCTGAGGCAGGAAACCCTATACCACTTCAGATAAATAGTTGTTCAATCTCTTCTTAAAAACTTCCAATCTTGGAGCATTCACCACTTCTGGAGGCAAGTTATTAATTTCTTAACATTGAAAACAATCAGGGCAACAGCTTGCCTTTGGAAGTCATGGCTGCCCCATCTCTGGAGGAGTTTAAGGAGAGACAGGACAGCTACTTATCCGAAATGGTATAGGGCCACTGCTTGACAGGGGGTTGGTCTAGAAGACCTCCAATGTATCTTCAAACTGTTGTTTTATGTTTCTATGTCAACCACAGCACTCAGCAGGATTCAAGGTTGTCCTAATGGGATCCTGATAAGATATTCATCAGATTTTTCATTATCAAAGGCTAAATGTTGGACCTCTCTGAACAATGAAGTGACCAGCCAGGATGGGTGTTTCTTTGTACATGAACGCATTTGATCAGACCTTCTGCCTTTGACTATGCACTAAAAAAATCAGTGAAAATTTTCCATGGTTGGGATATAAATTATTTATTTCAAAGTAACTATATCAAATTTCATGTAGCCGAGAATCACAATAGGAAAACCCTATAATTAAGTTAGAATGAAGAACTAATTTTTTCTGTATGTCTTGAAGAGTATCTTGATGAACCTTGAGTTGGAATCCATGACCTGTAATAAAGGGGAACTTTTGTAGTTTCAGAGTTAAATATTTGGTGGTACTCCTGATTCTTCAGATCTCCACCAAAAGAACTCCTCCAGCTTCTCAGACATCAACTCATCTTCTCAAGAAGGCCATGATATTATGATAGAAGCCACAATGTCTCATTTGCAGCTCTAGCCCAAATACACCCATTTTTGAATATCTCTTTTCTTTCAGATACTTCCCTATTTGAGCGATGTGCAGTTCAACAACAGTGCTGGAGATGAAGTCTCCTTCTCAGAAGGAGGACTGGGATCTGCTCGTTATGATCTTCTCAACTGGGTTCTCCTGCCCAATCAATCTTTTTTCGCCATGAAAGTTGGGCAAGTAAATCCTGAGGCTCCCCCAGGCCAAGATTTCACCATTAACTCTGATGGAATCATCTGGATCACAAAGGTGAACTGCAAAGAAATGTTGCAAGTTTGGGGGTAGATTCATTCTCTTCCTGATATGCAGAACATCTTCCTAACTGGAAAAATAAACATTTGAGTCAGAAATTATGGCAGACATTTGGTGAAAAATCTGCTTTGCATGTAACACATTTCAGGTCTGATTTTTGTCATTCCACAAAGTGTTAGGTTGGGGAACAACGTCTGCTTGAAACACAGAATGCAATTGCAGCAAGTAGCAGTGATTTCCATGGACCACCTCTGCTCAGTTGTATCCTTGGGGGGGGTTTCTCTTAGAAATGCTGTAGTTCAGTCAAAGACCCACACTCTGCAGGCTGAGATCCCAGTTCCAATCTCCCACATCGATAGGTCTGTCAGGAATTCCACTGGACTGAATCCCCCAATGCCAGAGCTTTTCCTGATTTCTGAAAGACAATTGAAAACTACTTCTTTAGAAGAGAATCTGAACACAGAAGTAGGAATAAGGAAGGGAAATAGAAATGGGGAAAATAATCAATGTAGCAGGTTGATTGCTTAGGTCATCTCAGGTATTTCTCTTTTCTCTTTCAGAAAATGCCCTTTTCCAGGTGTGGCATGAAGAGGTGCCATGCAGGAGAGAGGAGAAGCATTCCAGAGGGCAAGCAGGTTTGCTGCTATCAGTGTGAAGCTTGTCCAGAAGGGACCATTTCTAATCACACAGGTAGAGCAGACTTCAAATGTAAATCTTCCAGGATCAGAGAAGACATTCATTAAATTAATATATATTTGTTATTGTATTATTTTGATAAGATTGACAGCACTCACACTTTTCAGGAGAACTTTCAGTTTAGAGATCTAAACTGCCCTGCCCACGGAAGCCCCCTTTCCTGACCCTCACCAAGTGGAGTTTGAGGGCACAATTTCTATGTCTCCAACATCAATTTCTTCTTCTACTTTCACATCCAATTGGGAAACCATCTTCCAATCTTTCCTGAGGAAGTGGGGTGTGCGGTCCACACTTTAATTTTTATTATTCAGAATATGCTCCTTCCATCAGCACTACCAACCTCTGAGGAAATAGACCTGCCAGAGAAAGAGGACATTCAACTATCTATGTCCCTTTGATAGAGCAGGAGGGATAAAAAACATTTGAATGAAGAGATTTGAAGATTACAAATCTTCAGATTACAAAACAAAGAGGTTAAGATATCGATGATGTAAACATAAACAAAACAACAGTATTCCTGGGTAACAGATATATTGTTCTTCTGTGGGTTACATTATAACATGAGGGGGAAAAACAAGAGCCACATTATTCATGGAAATACAGTGAATGGATAGTTGGGACTCAAGGAATCCTTGTCTGTGGCTAATCTACCTCAGGATCATTAAAACTAAAGGATGATTTGCTCATTTTGATGCTCTATAACAGTGATGGCGAACCTTTTTTGGCTCGCGTGCCACAAGTGGGGGGAGCGCAGGGAGGTCGAGTGCGGGTGTGCCGCACCCATAATGCAAGGCACGACCGCCCCAGTGCGCATGCACGCAAAACGCGTGACCCCCCCATTTTTACATGTTTTTTTGCCCTCCCCACCCTCCAGGGGCTTTATAGGAGCCTGGGGAGGGTGAAAAGAGCCTCCCCCGACCCCCCGGAGGCCCTCCGGAGGCTTCAGGGACTGTCCAGAGGCTTCCCTGAAGCCTTCGGAGTGCTTAAAACCACCCTCCGAGCAAACCGGAAGTGACTTCCGGATTGCTCGGAGGTCGTTTTAAGCGCTCCGAAGGCATCAGGGAAGCATCGGACGGTCCCTGAAGCCTTCGGAGCGCTTAAAACCACCCTCTGAGCAAACTGGAAGTGATGTCCGTGTTGCTCAGAGGGTCATTTTAAGCGCTCCGAAGGCATCAGGGAAGCCTTGGACGGTCCCTGAAGCCTTCCGAACGCTTAAAACCACCCTCCGAGCAAACCGGAAGTGATGTCCGTGTTGCTCAGAGGGTCATTTTAAGCGCTCCGAAGGCATCAGGGAAGCCTTGGATGGTCCCTGAAGCCTTCGGAACGCTTAAAACGACCCTCCGAGCAATCCGGAAGTCACTTCCGGTTTGCTCGGAGGGTGGTTTTAAGCGTTCCGAAGGCTTCAGGGACGGTCCCTGAAGCCTCTGGGAGGGCGGGGGGCTCTTTTCACCCTCCCCAGGCTCCTATAAAGCCTCTGGAGCCTGGGGAAGGCAAAAAATAGCTTTTAAAAAGGTGAACTCAGCTGGCCAGCACACGCATGCGCGCTGGCCAGCTGACAGGGCAGCACCTCGCGTGCCCTGACAAATGGCTCCGTGTGCCACTTGTGGCATGCGTACCATAGGTTCACCATCACGGCTCTATAAATTGCTCAGTAAGTTCTTTCATCATTCCCTTTGTGGGTAGGTCAACAGCAGAAAGGCAACACATGTATAAATGTTATAGGGTGGATAATGTGCATGGTAGTTGCTCAAGAAATCCTTAGAAAACAGCTTTTTATTTCAGATGCTGCTCACTGTGAACCCTGCCCAGAAGACCAATATCCCAACAACAACAAGGACCAATGCATTGCCAAGAAGATACACTTCCTTGCATATCAAGAGACACTGGGATACATTTTGGCTTTTCTTCCTCTTTTCCTCTCAGTGATCACATCTGCAGTTCTGGTGATTTTCTATAAACATCATGACACACCAATTGTGAAAGCCAACAACCGAGATCTCACCTACATCCTCTTGACATCCCTCCTACTTTACTTCCTCTGTTCATTCCTTTTCATTGGTCAACCAAGGAAGATCACCTGTCTCTTCCAACAATCTGCCTTTGCCATTCTCTTTTCCCTTGCGGTTTCCTCTGTGTTAGCAAAAACCGTCATGGTGGTCTTGGCCTTCATGGCTACCAAGCCAGGGAACAGGACAAGGAAACTCTTGGGAAAACCACTGACAAACTCCATTGTCATAGCATGTCCCCTGATCCAAGCAGTTCTTTGTGCCATCTGGTTGGTAACCTCTCCCCCATTTCCTAACTTAGACTTCCACTCCTTGTTTGGAGAGATCATCTTGGAATGTAAGCAAGGCTCAGCTGCAATGTTTTACATCATCCTTGCCTACCTAGGTCTTTTGGCCCTTGTCAGTTTCACAGTGGCATTTCTGGCTAGGGAATTGCCTGATAGTTTTAATGAAGCCAAGTTTATTATTTTTAGCATGCTGGTCTTTTGCAGTGTTTGGATCTCCTTCCTCCCTACTTACCTGAGCACCAAAGGGAAGTCCATGGTGGCTGTGGAGATCTTCTCCATCTTGGCTTCTGGAGCTGCTCTCTTGGCTTGTATATTTTTTCCCAAATGCTTCATTATCCTACTGAGACCTGAGCTGAATTGTAGAGGAAATATAATAAGGAACAAGAATTTCTAACTAATGCAAATATTGGCTTCATTTATATTTATCTTTGAATATGAAAAATGTTCTAAGAAATAATGGCATAAAGAAGAAATTTGTCCAGAAAAGAATTTCTTATCAAGTGCTGCAACTGGCTACAATATACCTGTTTTTAATAAAATTCACCCAGCATTTTTTAATCATGTCTTTTCTTTATCATGTCGTCAAATGCTCCAATGCCCTATGTGGATGGAAACTTAGTGTTTAAAAAAGTATTATTATTTCAAGGAGTTGAGTTTTTTTTTTCATTTTATTCCTTTAGATTTAGGGTTTTAAAGGATTGAGTGCATTATCAATGTTTTGGCCATATATGGTTTTTTTTCCTTAGATGTCTGAGGCGCTATGGAGTTCTCTATCAGTATTCAGTTATTTTTGATTCCATCTTCCTTTCCATCTCGTGTGAGAAGAAGAAACAAAAGGAATTTGTGCTAATTGCCCCATACAATAGCAAACTTGAATGCTCTCATGTTGAATCAGCATTATCAACATTTCTATGGCAACACAACTGATTTGTGTTCTTTTTTAATTAAAAGAATACTCCTTTGTTAAAAGGAGCAGTAAAAGGGTGGGAAAATAACAATGGAAGGATGGGAAGATAACTGATATTCAAAATTATGAATACACTTGATCACATCCTCTATTCCTTATGTATAAATAATTTTCTCTTTTCTCAAATGTATAAATATGAGTGCATCCTTTGGCCTTCAAGAGTTCCTCCCACTATTCTCTGGGGAGAATTTATCCAGGCTGCACTCTTAAGAAATAATTCTGCTGTGAGACTTGATTGTTGGTTTTTGGCCCTGCATTTGAATCCACAGTGGCTTTGAGAGGGAGGGGGCCTGAATGATTAAGCAATTGTAATTGTAAGCAATTGCTCTGGTGTTCAATCAGCTTTATCAACATTTCCATGGCAACACAACTGATTTGTGTTTTTTTTAATTAAAAGAATACTTCTTTGTTGAAAGGAGCAGTAGAAGGGTGGGAAAATAACTGATATTCAAAATTATGAATAAGTGTGCTTTCATCATCTATTCCTTATGCCTATATCCTTTTCTCCTCCCTTCTCAAATGTACGAATATGAGTTCATCCTTTGGTCTTCAAGAGTTCCTCCCACTATTCTCTAGAGAAAATTGATCCCAGGCAAACTTTTAACAAAAAATATTGCTGTGAGACTTGATTATTGGCTTTTGGTCCTGCATTTGAACCCTGAAAAATTAAGCTGTTGTTATAGCTACATAAATATTACGGAGAGTCCTTATTAAGCAACAATGATGAAATAGTAACTTTGCAACAGTGGTGGGTTCCTGCCGGATTGCACCGGATCGCGCGCTCCCTTTCGGCGCTAAACCAGGAAGTATGGTGTTGCCCCGCCCCTGGCGACGCGACGACGCTTGCCTGCGCTCCACCAGCTCGGCTGGGAATGGAGACGTTTCCTCAGCGGAGCGGAGCGCCTGAAAGGGACGCAGGCTCAGCCTGCCAGGCTGCCACCACTCCACTGAAGACATTGCTGAGCAGAGAAACATCGCCATTCCCAGCCGAGCTGGTGGAGCGCAGGCAAGCGTCGTCGCGTCGCCAGGGGTGGGGCAAGACCGTACTTCCGGGTTTAGCGCCGAAAGGGAGCGCGTGAAAGGGAGCGCGTGATCCGGTGCGATCCGGCAGGAACCCACCACTGCTTTGCAACCCATCACATTGATGGGAATGGGACATTTGGGTGCAGCCACCTTGCCCCGGCCACCTCATCCCAGCCTCCCCATCCCAGCTAATCCATCATGACCACCCCATCCCAATCAGCCCTTCCCCAGCTGATTCTCTCCAGCCACCTCTCCCCAGCTTCCCTCCTCCTTTGCCTCAACCCAGGCGATTCACTACACTATAAATTGATCCGGCAGATTTGCCATGCAGGGCAATTAGCCACGGGGATCACAACCTTCCCAGACCAAATCCATTCCCTAATATCCTTCCCACTCCACCAACCTCCTCCTACACTGACTGCTGGAATTGGGGCCCATTCCCCATATTTTTCATGTCTTCCCACATGAGAATTCCTCTCAGCAAAAAGGGATCAGGGCCAGGTGGGTTGCAGATAGTAAGAGGCTCTATGTTAGATCTGCCTTAAAGGATGGAAGAGTGGAGATGGGGAAGGGTTGGGGTTAGGAAAAAGAAGAGGCAATCAGAAACAACGATTGAACAAGCCAACTACACAGGCATGGGACTAGAATGCAAAGGGCCACCAAACAGGCACCAAACTTTAGAATTGTAACCAAAACAAGTAATTTTAACTTCATTGGACACAAATATGATGACCAACGGTCCGGAAGAAGGGAAAATAGTTTATGTGGGAATCTTCAGATCTGGCTTTGCTTACGCTTTAACCACTTGACTTTTAGTAAAAGGAATCCCAACTCTACAAATAGAGTCAAGGGTTTTTCTTTCCTAAATGTCTAAGCTGGGGCAGGCCTGGCATTCGGCCATCAAGGTGAGCTGCAACCAATGGTCCCAGCTGGAGACCCATGGATGATGCTTCCTAAATCAGAGACACTGTCATTCCGGGAGAATTTGAGAATTTTCTCCCCTCAGATAGTTGTACAGAGAGCACAGTCCTGCCCTGCATTGACAATGTTACAGCTTGAGAGCAACTCTTTGCAAACTGGCCACGGAATTGATCACTGAACTGAAGTGCTGGGTTGGCTGCACATGGTGGAGACAGAAGCTGTCTGGCCCATATACTCTCCCTACGCACTTCAACCAAAGTCAGGTAGTTCACAGAGAGTTGAAAGGCAAGCATGATCACTCTTGCCATGGTACAAGTTGTAGCCCACTGTGGGTGCAAGCCAGGACTGTGCTCTCCATACAATTATACATATGGGGGGAGGAAATTCTCAATCCCTCCTGGAGAGAAGGAGATGAAAGAAAAGCAAGGAAGTTTACAGGGAGTCAAAGGGGGACCCTCTCTAGAAGGACCATCTAATCTTGCAAGCACCCTGTAGGTGTGTCCACTGGGACCACCAATCACCTCCTGCATTAGCTGGCTTTGCTGGTGGACAGAGCCCTTTACTTACTCCAGCCCACCTGGCCCCAATCCCTCTTCAACCAGAGCAACTAAATATGGGAGAAGGCAAAAAGAATGGGGAAGGGACCCCAATTCCAGCTGGCTGTATAGGAAGAAGATGTCAGTGCAGTGGGAAGGACCTTCTGGGACTGTTTTTTTTTCTCTAGGAACAGTTGAGATATGTGTGGCTAATTCTACCCCGAGGCAAATCTGCCGGAGCAATTGCCCCTTGGTGAATCACCCAAAAAGGGGTAACGGGGGAGGAGCAGATGGGAAGGGTCATCAGGGTGGGGCAGCTATGGAAAGAAGGATGCCAAGGGTTGACTGGGGTGGGTGGCAGGGTGAGGTGGCAATGATGAGGTGGGTGCAGGAACGTTTGGTAGACCCTATATTGACAATGTTCATAGGTCTATAAAGCAGACAAAAACTGATGTCATTCCATAAGTGTTGGGAGAGATTCACTTAGTAAGCACTTCCGGCATGATTTTGGTGGGAGCTACCAGTGGCCTCATTCAGTTGTGGTCATTTGGAATCTGGTGGCCACTTCTGTAATTGCACCACATGGCCGTGTGACAAAATCATTTGTTGTGCTTCCCTCTTGCTGTTTGTGGAGCATTGCAGAAAACTCCGGAGATCCAGCAAAGATGGGATTTCAGGTGGGGGTCAACAACAGTGATTTTGTTTATATATTTTATTTTTATTTATTTTATTATCTTACATTAAAAAGAGAAAATAGGCTATTTAAATGTAGTATATTGATTTAATTTTTTAAACAATCAAAAATTATATAATAAATATAAAAAACACAAAAGGAATTTAAAATCCTTATGTGACATTATACGGGCTGTCCTGGACTTACAACAGTTCATTTAGTGCCTGTTCAAAGTTACAAAGGCACTGAAAATAGAGACTTATGAGCATTTTTCACACTTACGACCGTTGCAACATTCCCATGGGCATCTGTTGAAAATTTGGAAACTTGGCAACTGGCTCATATTTATGATGGTTCCAGTGTCCCAGGGTCATGTGATCCTCTTTTGCAACCTTCAATGGGGAAGTCAGATTCACTTAACAACCGTGTCATTAACAACGGCAGTGATTCACTTAACAACTACAGGAAGAAAGGTTGTAAAAAGGGCCAAATTCACTTAACACATGTCTCACTTAACAGCATACATTTCCTGCCCAAATGTGGTCGTAAGTCGAGGACTACCTGTATTGCATTTGAGGCACAGAAAGTAGAGGTCTAGGCATCGAGAGCTGGGATCATGGAAGACCAAAGCTCTTTGCCTTGAGGGGGATGCAGACAGAAAGAGAAGAGGACAAGAGGAGAAGGTGGCAATTGGGGGCATCTCTGAGAAGGACTACCTGGAGCAAAGAAAGTACTTACAGGTGTCCTCAGCTGACTTGAGACTGGAGGAGGCATCTGGACTTGATTCTGCCATATGGAGTCATGCCACCTCCTGCCCAGGGAAAGGGGGACAGGCCACATGAATCAAGATGGCAGGGGACAGATCTCATTTCAGGTGGCAGGATATTCCATGATAGAAAAGATTCTCCTTCTAGACCCTGCCAGCTGAAACTCTGACCACAAGGGCCTGCAGTATGGCCCTTCTGCCGAATTGAGAGGAATGGGCCAAAAGCATTGGGTGATATGGTTCCTCAGATACGATCATAGGGCTGGAATGGACCTTGGAGGTCTCATACTCCAACCATTTTCCCAAGGCAAGAGTCCTTATACTGTCAGCCTGCAGTTGTATTTCTTTTAGGATCTTTGGCCTGCCACACTCTCTCTTATTTTACTGTGCTTTTTCATTAGTGGGGAATTGGGAGGGGGAATAGTAAGGAGTAGAATGGGTGTTGTCAAAATAATAAAAAAATCCTTCCTAGAAGCCCAAGCTCATCCTTTGTCTCTGCACCTCTGAGCCTGACCGGAACTGGATGGGTGGAACTGCCACCGTGGCAGTGGAAGATTGGACCATGTGATGGACTTATGAGTGTGGGGACAAGATCATGAACTTTAACTGGGTGGAAAACCCAGGAAGCTTTCAGATTTGGGTTTTCCACAGATATGCCAACATGTCTCTCTTAATTAATTAGAGGTTTGAGGAAAGTTCTGCCTTTGGCTCTGATTTAATTTTGGATGATATTTGGAACGCTGACATTAACCTGAATCTCCTTTAAAAATAAATCACCAGCAACCCCGGCATGACCTGGTCAGGGTAAAATATCAGCGAAGATGAAAATCGAGCCTTTGAGAATGGAAGCAGAGGACAAGTCGCTTCTCTGCAAACCTTCCACTTTTACAAAGGAATCTGTGGAGGAGGAAGGCAAGAGATTTATAGCATCTGGGAAGATGCGGTCACAGCTGGAGGGGGTTGGAAAAGCTATTTCGACACACTGCTTGAGGGGACCAAAGCAATCACCCAGCATCCCACAAGATGATTGGTGCCTCCCAGACAAACTTGTGCAGCTAAACGTGAGTGAGTGGATGCTCTGCCTCCTCCTTCAGCCAAGGCTCGGCAAAACCCTGGAGTGGAGATTTTGACTCCTTCCATTCAGCGATAAACGAGCTGAGCCAGCAGGAAGGGATTTGGCCAGCATCTCTCACTACTCAGCCCCCGATGTTTGGGCTGCAGCCTGTGAATCAAGCACCACCAAATCAGGCTTTCTTCCCAGGTCATGGATGGGAGAGATGTCTGTGGCTGCCTGCTTGGCCACCAATATGGGAAAATCAACCCAGCCAGCGGAAATGGGCTTGGGCCATATCTTCCCCTAGCCAGCCATTGATGTTTGGGCTGCAACTAGTGAATCAAGCACCACCAAATCAGGCTTTCTTCCCAGGTCATGGATGGGAGAGATGCCAGTGGGCACCTGCCCTCCCTCAGCAGATGTGCCAACATGTCTCTCTTAATAAATTGGAATTTTGAGGAAAGCTCTGCCTTGAGCTCTGATTTAATTTTGGACGATATTTGGAATGCTGACATATTTATTAGGAACAACATCTCGGCAATACCTGCGTGGAGTCAGATATAATTTCAGTTTAAGGATGGCTGAACTTTATACCTCCCCTCTCCTCAGTCTGTGTCATAAATAACATTCACCAACAAAGTGCTGCAGCAGGTTGTAAAATTTTGCACCTCACAATCCTGCTGTAATAATCTGAGATCCGACTCTAGCTGAAGGCATCCGTGGAATTCTCTCCCCCCTTTCCTCCAATGTCAACTTAATAACAGACATGGAAATGCTTTACAAGTTGACAGCCTGTTTTTCCCACATCCAGATTCTCATAGACTCTAGACATCAGGACAGGGCATGCATAGCATCGTTTAGTTTACCAGAAGCAAAGATGTGCAATTGGGTGTCCTTAGCATACGAAGGATACCTCGCCATATGGTGATGGATGGGCTTACCCTGGGGTCTCATGCGTATGTCGAACAAGAGAGGGGACAGCACAGACCCCTATGGCACCTCACATCAAGAAAGATCTCTCCTCCCCAATCACCCCTGACCAGGATGGAAACACTGCCACAACCCCACCTACATCAAGAATCACAACCAATGATGTTTCCGTAAGATATCCTGATCTAAAATACACCCAGGTCTAAAACCTGAGTAATAAGCAGAGGTGGTATTCAGCAGGTTCTGACCAGTTCTGGAGAACCGGTTGCAGAAATTTTGAGTAGTTCGAGAACCGGCAAATGCCACCTCTGACTGGCCCTGCCCCCATCTATTCTATGCCTCCCGAGCCCCAGCTGATTGGGAGGGAATGGGGATTTTACAGTATCCTTACCCTACCATGCCCACCAAGCCATGCCAGGCCCACCTTGCCACGCCCACAGAACCGGTAGTAAAAAAGTTTGAATCCCATCACCGGTAATAAGGATCCAGATACTCCGATTTAACCAGAAACCTCTGAAGCTGTTGCACAGCCATCCTGTCCATCATCTACCCCCAAAATTGAATTTCTCTCATAATTTTAAAAATAGGTAAGATGCTCTCTCAAGATCTTAGGCTAATTTGAACTCTGCAGGAGTGTTGTCTAGCAGTTGTCTAGTTGGAACCAGCAAAGTTGGTCTTCTGGGTTGTCTTGGGAAGCAATATGTCTTTGCGATAGGGGTGAATATCTGTAGCTCAAGTGTAGGCTGGGGGTGGAGATTCATTCTCCAAGCTTGTGAGTTGGTTTATGAATGTTTCTTTACCAGGCTAGGTAACATCATCACATCTTCAGTGGAATGATACATCTGGGAACCAACCCGCAAGCTTGGAGAATGAACCTCCATCCTCAAGGCTAGATGTATCCAGTATTGTCAGCTGGTGTGGGAAGGATCCCATCACCCTTGGTAAATCTCTGGGGTAATAAGAATGGGTGCAATGTGTTTGTTATGTGTTTCTCCCCTTTCTCTGAAGATGGCTCCAGTCAGTGTTGGTTGGTTGGGAGAGATTGAGCCCAAACTGCTGATTCCTTAGATGGCTCAGTGCAACCTTCTCATTTCTAGCTCAGAGGTCAACTGTAGGTTGATGATATTCAGTTCTACAAGCATTGACTGACAAAGCAATGCAGTCATTTTTTGGTTCTAGTGCTTGAAGGCTGTTGAAAGGGGAGGAACAATCTCAGTTTGAATCCTAGCAAAACTAAGTAACTGTAGATGATTGGTCCATTCAGAACTTTACCTCTTTGGTCCTGCATGATGTTACACTGCCTTGCGATATGATATGGGGGTCCCACTTGACTCTCAGCTCCCACTCAAGGATTGGATACTTTTCTGCTGCTGCTCCTGTTGTCTGGAGATTTGTTTATTTATTTAAAATATTGACATAGCCTCCCACCTTCCAGGACACTGTCAGCTTTGCCTGAGAAACTAGATCTACTTCTTGTGTCTCACAAGCTATTAAAAATAGAATTATTCTGGAATGTATTTGGTATTTAATGCCTTGCCCTCAATCTATACTAGTCTCTGTTTATTTCTTTGTTAGTAAAACATAAATTCAACACAAAAATAGTTTGTCACAAAAGCAACTGCCTATGAAGGCTCCTGGATTGGGGCTGAAAGGCAAAAATAAAAATGGAAGTGGTATGCTCAATTCCATAATTGGGTAGACCAGGTTGCCTTGACAAAAAAACATTTAATGTTTCCCCTGGTATAGCTGACAAAGGGACGAGAGCCCATAGCTTAGAGGTTAATACATCCACCTAATATGCAAGAAGTTGGGTTTCGAATCCCAGAAGGGTATGGCTAGCTGATGAGAGCTAAATAGCTTCAAATAGATCTGTACTAGTTTCCTTTTATATCTTTGTCGGCAAAACATAAATTCAACACAAAAATGGTTTGTCCCAAAATCGACTGCCTGAGAAGGATCCTAGATTGGGGCTGAAAGGCAAAAACAAAAATGGAAGCAGTACACTCCATCACATAATTGGGTAGACCAGGTTGCCCTGGCAAAAAAAAATACTTGCTCTCAATTTCATTGGTTTTATAGGAAATACGGCTAAACTCAGCATAGCTCTTCATACCTTTCCCTTCCTTCAGGCCACCATAGTTTCCACTAAATCTGTACAGCATAAAATAATTGTCCTTCCTTCTTTCAGGTTCTTTTGGGAGGCTCCCCTCAGTTCCCCCCATTCATGACTTTCTGTTCCAGCTGGCAAATGGAAACAGAGGTTCTGCAACACTCTGGCAAGGGCTTCTTCTAAATAGTTCGCTCCAGAGGTGGTATTCAGCCAGTTCTGACCACTTCTGGCAAACAAGTATTGAAAAATTTGAGTAGTTTGGAGAACCGGCAAATACCACCTCTGGCTTGCCCTGCCCCCATCTATTCTCTGCCTCCCAAGTCCCAGCTGATCTGAGTCCCAGCTGATTGGCTGGGTCTTCTTATGTTGCCTTGCACAGGAGAATGGAGCTGGAAAGCAGGTTAGTGGAGTGGGGAGGGAATGGGGATTTTACGGTATCCTTCCCCTGGAATTGGGTGGAAATGGAGATTTTACAGTATTCTTCCCCTGGAGTGGTGTTAGAGTGGATATTTTACAGTATCATTCCACTGGAATGGGGATGGAAATGGAGATTTTACAGTATCCTTCCCCTGGAGTTGGGTGGAAATGGAGATTTGATATTATCTTTGCCCTGGAGTGGGATGGAAATGGAGTATCCTTCTCCTGCCACACGCACCAAGCCATGCCCACCAAACCACACCCACAGAACTGCTAGTAAAAAAATTGAATCCCACCATTGGTTCGCTCAATTCCTCTGCCAAATACAACTGTTTTGGTATTTGATATATTAATTTGCAAATATATTCAACAAGTATGCATTTCAAATCTAGGAAACATTTGTTTTGACTTCTGAGAAAACATTTATTTTCATCCATGCTTCTTTCCTTTCTTCCATTCATCTCTTCGTCCTTCCTTCTTCATCAATTAACCATAAAAAGTAGTAACAATTAGTAGGGACAGAAAAATATTGTTAATATCTACTTTTAATATCTACTATTGTTATTATCTTATATCTTCATAGAGCATTTTTCAATTAATAGAGAGAGAAAACAAAGTGGATTATTTGAATTCTATAATTTATTTTAAAAGAACTAGTAATCAGTTGAATAAAAAAAAAATATGAAATTCAGCAAACTTTCAGTGATCTATAGAAACAAATGTGCTTAAAAACAATGATAGTAAATCCACCCCAACATATTTTCTTATACACTTTTGATTGAAATAAATCTATCATTTTGGAAAGGAATATTTACATCTTTAATATCCAGATTTATTTCCAAGATGATCAACTAAAGGGGATTGACTCAGACAAGAAAATAAATAAAATAAAATAAAAGGTAAGTGGCTGTTTCAGATTAACAGATACTTTGTAATGGTTTGCATCATCTGACTATTTAATGGAAAAGCCCTTTCCTCATTTCATATTTTAAAGAAAGCTGATAAAATAAAAAAGTCCAAAAATCAAAAAGAAGTTCTCAAAAACTACATTAGTCAGAGATTCTTGGGTCTCATTATGTTTTCTCTACAATTTAGTTTGGGTCTCAGTAGAATAATATAACATTTGGGGAAAAAGATGCAAGCCAAGAGACCAGCCCCAGAGGCCAAGATGGAGAAGATCTCCACAGCCACCATGGACTTCCCTTTGGTGCTCAGGTAGGTGGGGAGGAAGCTGATCCAAACACTGCAGAAGACCAGCATGCTGAAAGTAATAAACTTGGCTTCATTAAAGCTGTCAGGCAACTTCCTAGCCAGAAAGGCCACCGTGAAACTCACAAGGGCCAGAAAACCCAGGTAGGCAATAACAGCATAAAACATTGAAGCTGAGCCTTCATTACATTCCAAGATGGCCTCTCCAGTCAAGGAGTGGAAATCAAAATTGGGAAATGGGGGAGTGGTTATCAGCCAGGTGACACAAAGAATTGCCTGGATCAGGGGACATCCTAATACAATGGAGTTGGTCAGTGTTTTTCCTAAGAATTTCCTTGCCCTGTTTCCTGGCTTGGTGGCCATGAAGGCCAGAACCACCATGACAGTTTTTGCCAAGACAGAGGAAACCGCAAGGGAAAAGAGAATGGCAAAGGCAGTTTGTCGGAAGAGACAGGTGAACACCCGGGGTCGTCCAATGAAAAGGAAGGAGCAGAGGAAGCAGAGCAGGAGAGAGACTAGGAGGATGTAGGTGAGATCTCGGTTGTTGGCCTTGACAATTGGTGTGTCATGATGTTTACAGAAAACCACCAGGACTGCAGATGTGGTCACAGAGAGAAAAAGAGCAAGAGAAACTAAGATGTATCCCAGAGTCTCTTGATAGGAGAGAAAGTGGAGCATCTTGGCAATGCAGTGGTCCTTGTCCTTGTTGGGATACTGGTCTTCTGGACAGGGGTCACACTGAGCTGCATCTGAAATCAAGAGTCATTTTGTATTTCATGATGTATCAAAAAGGGCTAATCATCCTTTACTGATAACCCTGATGACAGGTTAGCTAGAGGCAAGGATGTTTTCACCTCTTTGGCTCAAATTCTCTGCCTTGTGTTTTGCATTTACGCTTTCAGGATTTTGTTGCAGAGGAGAATACACAGATATAGATGGATATAACTTCTCATTCCCCAAAGGGTCTATCATTTTCCTGGGACTGAACAATCATATTCTAGATAATGAATATTAGAGCTTGAACCTCTCACTCCTTCGTGAAAAGATTTGTAGTGAGATTTCCCAATGGGTTGTAAGAGAAGGAGTAGAAAGTCAAGGAGGTAACACATGAAGAGCACCAAGGACTCCTCAACACATGAATTGTGACCCAAATTATGTTGCATTAAATTGCTGAGCAGCAGGACAGGTGGTCTGGGCTGGGGGTGGGGCAGGACAGTTTAGATCCATGAACTCAGAATTTCTAATGAGAAAGATGAATATGTTGAAGAATGTCAATTTACGAAAAACAACAACATTGATATTTGCTTCTACTGAATGGTTTCCTGGATCATAGAAGATCTACATTAAAAGTGTGTTCTACCTGTCTGATTAGAAATGGTCCCTTCTGGACAAGGGTCGCATCGATAGCAGCAGACCTGCTCTCCCTCCGGAACACTCCTCTTCTCTCCTGCATGGCACCTCTTCATGGCACATCTGCCAAAGGGCATTTTCTAAATAAGAAATGGGAGATGCTTGAGATGGCATAAGCAACAAACATGCTTCACTGATTCATTTGTACATTTCTGTTTCCATTTTCAAAATATCTTCAAACGAAATGGTTAATTGGGCTCTAGCAGAAACCTGGAAAAGGCACAGGGAGATTAAGGCCCGTTCCATTCCAGACCACCAATGGATGCTGGAGATTGAAACTGGGGCTTGGCATCAATAGAAGGGCCATGAATTGAGCTATAGCTTTTCTGAAGCAAACACTGATGGAGATCCAACTGAAGGGGAGTGGTCCATAGAAACCACTATTGGCTGCTCCATCTGCATCCTGGGTATCAAGTAGAATTTCTTCCTAATCTCAACCCTTTTAGATCTGTCACAAATCAGACCTCAAATATGTTACATGCAAATCACTTTTGTCATCAAATGTTTGCCAAAGTTTTGATTCAGTAACCTGTTCTCCAGTAAGGGAGATGTTTTGAATCCCCAGAAAAGAATGACTCTTTTGCTGGATTTATTTTAACTTCCGGCTCACCCTTTTTGTCCAGACAATTGCATCAGAGTTAATGTTGAAATCCTGGCCAGGGGAAGCCTCAGGTTCTATCTGTCCAACTTTCCTGTGGACAAAAGATAGATTGGGGAGGAGAACCCAGTTGAGAAGATCATAACGAGCAGATCCCAGTCCACTTTCTGAGAAGGAGATTTCATCACCAGCACTGTTGTTGAAGTGGACCTTCCTCAAATAGGGAAGAAGCTGAATGAAAAAAAATGGAATAACTGGTTTCTATCATTGTGTGATGGCCCTCATATTAGGGGATTTGTGTCTATCTGAGAATCTAGAAGAGTTTCCTTGTTGAAGTTCTGAGCAATCTAGAATAACATCATTTTTTTAACTACTTCCCCTACAAAAGTTTCTCTTTTGAATTGGCCATTTGTACTACAGTTTCTTCAGCTGCAGTTTTTATCAGAATGGTGTCTACATACAAATATGTCACTGCCAAATTCAAAATTCCTTCTATGATCTTGCTTCTGTGATACTAGGCTCTTTTTAAATGTTGACTTTGACCCAAAGTCTTGAAAATGAGTAATGCATTTTAGGAATGATTAAATCTTTTCTACCACATCAGTGTAGAATCCCAGTGATTTTCTCTAGCTGAAAGTCAAGGAAAGCAGAATGTGGGAACAAGATATGACCAAGTGGGGCCACGTGCAGGAATTTTCTGCCCTAGTTTGTTATTCTACTGTCCAGAAGATGCCCAAGGTTTAGCATTTGATGCCAAATTGTCTGCTTGCTTATTCCCTTCTTGCCATTGTCTTCCATTAATGGATCAATTGTTTCCTTGACTTTTTTTCTTCTTTTTTAAATGTTAAAATAAGTTGCAAAAGTTTTGTAAAAGTAAGTTTCTTTTAATATGCCAATTAACAAACATTCCTTCTTCGTTTCTGTTTTGCTAATACTCCCTTCACTCCTCTAAGGGTTCATTTTCCACACAGTGCTTGCCCTGATTCGTGGCTTCACTAAAATAAAAACATCTGATGGATTTTAGACCAGGTTGAGTCCAGTTCCGTGTCATAAATTTGACAAAGGTTGCTTGGACACAACAATCTGTTCAGTACAACACATTGCAAACTAAAGACACGAAGAGGGTCACACAGCATGCTAAGCCATAAAAACACAAACCAAGGTTAAAAATCAACTGAGTTTAGAATCTTTTTAAAAAGTAGTGCAAGATAGGAAAACGAGGAGAGATCTGGACCACAGAATCACCAAAAGTCAGGCATGATGGATAACATCATCATCATCATCATCAAGGCTACATCCAGAAGAAAACTGAGGTCGTTCTGCAAATATGCCCAGTAGGACTGTTGAAGCATCTGGCAAAATTGCCCTCTTGCTCTATGTTCTCTCTTGCTCTTGGATGGTGCTTCCTCTCTGGGATGACCACTTTATGAAACTCAAACAACCTCTGAAGACCTTTGAAGAACTTTTAGGTAGGTCTTTCCTACATGAATCTCATGGGCAACTGGCTTGGTTTATTTCTCTTCTCCCCTCCACCTCTCTCAACAAAACATTGTGCTTAATTCACTTTACTGTTGTTTTCTGCTTAAATACTGTTTCAGTCTTGTTTGATGCAGTAATATGATGCCTTGCATAAAGTTGATGAAAGAAATACAGATTGTGAGTTTCCTATTTGATGATGATGATGATGATGATGATGATGATGATGATGATGATTGCAGAAATTACCTTTCATGACTGGACATTGGATCACTCTTAATAATCTTCCATTTGTTACTTCCTGTCCTGCTCTCAGTTACTTTGGAATATAAATTGACCCCCTCATTTGTGCTTTTGTTAATAATTACTGTTTTAATCTAGTTTGATGCAGAATTGATGCAGTGATATGATGCCATAGAATTGTTTAATTAAAGAAATACACGTGGGGAGCTTCCTCTCTAAGCATCTGTTTTCTGTACTAAAAACCTTTATCCAGTCCAATGAATGGACTGGATCAAAGAAAGTCACAGAACTTACCTGCCATGACTGGACATTTGAGATCTTCTTTCCAAGTCTGGATCCATGCAAAGAGTGTAATGCGTGTGCCACAGCATAAATGGCATTGTACATGTTATAACTTTCCCCTGTCATGCTTGTTTCAAACACGTAAGATGGCAGATTCCGTAAATTCTCCTTTCCTGTACATGGTTTTCTCCCCTTTGGAGGGGTCCTGCCTGGTTTGGGGATCTTGCAGTCAAAGACCCTTTCCCACCATTTTGGGAGAAAAATGTCCCCTTGTGGGTTCAAAGGGTCTAAAGACAGGATAAAATGGCTGAATTCTGAGACATCCCTAGTGTGGTCCCTAAAATGCAAAGCTCCATGGAAGGGCTTTGTAATTTGCAATAAGTTTTGAGAGTTCAGCACATTAAGTTTCCAACTGGATGTAAAGATCCAGACTTTCAGAAATGATGCATTTCTTTCTTCTTCATAAACTAACATAACCGCCTGTACATTTGTAACAGTATTGGAATCTGCAAACAAAATAATCACTTCTCCTATAGACCAACTGTTTAAAATATGGTCTAATTTCGAATCTGAAGTATCAGCAAAATCAGATTTCAAAATTTCAGTGAAGACCAGGCAGATCTCCTTCTCCTTCAGCATTGGCACCAAAGAGGAGATGAAATGTTCTCCACTGTCATTTTCAGGGGCCACCAGCCCAACCCAGTTCCACTGGAAATGCAGGAGCAGGTGGACTAAACCCACATACTGAGGAAATTCCCTGGGATTAATCCGGAAGAAGGACGGATAAACTCTTCTGCCTCCCTGAGAGAATTCAAAGCCAACACCGAGCTGGAGAAAGTAAGAATCCTCTTTAAGAGACAAAGTACACTTTAATGCTGATTTTAAGGGTCCCCATTGTGTGATTTATTGCCCCACCAGTCAAGTTTATCCACTTCGAGTGGTAGATTTCATCTTCCTCCCTTCTTAGGAAGAGCCGCCAGTTACTGGTTTTATCTGGTTGTGATAGATCAGAAGTCAAAGGAACCAAACATCTACCTGATATAGAGAATAAACTGCATTGAAAGGTGCAGAAAGATGATCAACTTCTATGAAAGTCAGGAAGTAGTTCTTCTTTCAGAATTATATCAATATGGCTTTGTGGTTATATAAAAATGTATCCTCATATATAAAATCCAGAAATCAATTCAAATACAGGATGGAATATTTCAATGATATATACCTGCTATTTCCCCCACCACCACCACCAATTTTGCTTTCACACTTGACTTTTGTTTGTTTGTCTACTCCATATTGTATCCCTCCTTACCTGTGGGATCTTGAAGATGCTGAAGATGGAGGCCATCTGCCTTGAGGATTTGGGGCTTTCACCCCCAATGACGGAGAGCAGAGGGTCCCCCCTGTCACATTGATAACCTGGAACCATTCGGCCTTGTGAAGACAGAAGAGAGAAGCTGTGTGAGGAAATCTCCCTCTGAATCTGGCCATTCTCATAGATGTGGAAGCCAAGGGTGATGTTGGGCAGGAGATCCAGGTCCTTGTTCACCTCCATGACAGTAAACATCAATGATAGGAAGTACTGGTAGTTTGGGGGTGTGAGTCTGTAATGAGAAAAATATTTGGAGGCGGGGCCAGCTGCCAGCATGAATAGCTGCTTGAACGGAGAGCTCCGTGAAGTGCAGCTGGGTCTGGCGTCCGGAGGGGTTTCTGGAAAGACTTTTGTAAACCAAAGGTTTCCTGTTGGGAAGCCTGAAGAAAAGGTTGGTTTGACATGACCATAGGATGGCAGTTCATGGTCTGCGCTTGAAATTTCCTTCATAACCCCGGGCGTGGAAGAGGGCAATCTGTAAAGGCCATCCCAGAGTGATGACAGCAGTTCAAAGTAAGCAAGGATTTATTACAGAGAAGCTGCAGGAGTCACAAGGGCCTTAACAGATTCCTGATCTTGGTGGAAGGTATTTGTATTCCAAAATAGATCAAGAGATTAAGGGCTCAAGGAAGGACTGGGGTGGTTGTTTTTTTTTCTATTACACCCCCCCCCCCCTTTATAGCGGCGAGAGGAATACGCTGAGTGGAGGCAGGAGACTTTTTTCTTTTCTTCTCTGAACTTTCTGAGGAGCTGAATCTAAACTTAATTAGTTAACACAACAAAGGCCGGCTGTAAATAACTCTGATTGCATGGATGCATTCAGGGGGAAATGAGTTAACTATTGAAGGTTTGAAGAAGAAGAGAAAAGCTGACTCATGGCAGTATATTTTGTCAAGTCTGTTTCTTGTTAGTCTGTATCTGGTTAGCTTGTGGAAGAGTGACATCTACTGGCGAAATCTGGAATCCCCCCCCCCCCCATGGTATACCTTAAGAGAAAACAGAACTTTTGGTGACTATACCCCTTGCATAACAAGAAAGCTGACTATTGGAGAACATTGATGTTAATCATTGGACATTACTAAAAGAAACAACCGGAGAGAGAGAAAGAAGATTTACCAGACCAGGGGGACTCAGAATATTTTCATATAATTACTTAATTCAGGAGGGTCACATGTAAGGTCAAACTTAAAGAATAGGAATTAATGTTATAATACTACTATCAAAGGAATATATTGTTATTGTCATTGGTATTGGTATTGCTATAAGATTATTAATTCCACCATTTTTTGATATTATTGGCATTAGTATTGATTACTTAAGAAGATGGTTTGATTACAATATAATAAATAACCATAAGCAATACACTCTTAGAATTTACTCTTAGGTTAATAAAACAGATTAATACATTAATAGAAATATAGAAATATAGTAATATTATAAGTGTTTAGATAGATAGATAGATAGATAGATAGATAGATAGATAGATAGATAGATAGATAAGTCTCTCACATTCTCTTTGTATCCTATGATAGTTGTTTTCAAATAATATATGAATCTATTGAATCTATTGATATATTGAGTATACCACCCCTTAATACTACTTAAAATTGATAATTGAGTAGAGGAAGAAGGAAAAGGAGAGGGAAACGGAGGAGCGGGAGAGGAAAGAAGGCAGAAAGGAAGGAAGGAAGAAGAAAGAAAGAAAGAAAGAAAGAAAGAAAGAAAGAAAGAAAGGAGAAGAAGGACTGGGGAAAGTTACGAGGGAGAGAAGAAAGTGGGAGTTCTGGAAAATAATTAAATTAGGGATCCAATTCTTCAAAAAATGACAAGCGCTACAAATCTAACAAAAATTGGCATGGGGAGGAAGCCAGCATCCCAGCTGTCTCTAGCGGCTGCCGGCCCTTCAAACCAAAGATCTTCAGAGGATATGCTCCAGAGAGAAAGATCCAATTCAACGAAGGAGCTTCAGGTGATATTACAGACTATGCAAGAGGTAATGGCTAAAAATCACAAAGAACTAAAAAAGGATATTAGAGAAATAAGAAATGATACTGGAGAACTAAAGGAGAGGATGCAGAAGATGGATGATAAATTTGAGAAGTTCCAGGAACAGGTGAATAAACACGAACAAAGAATAAATGTAATAGAAGGAAGGTTGGAGAATGAGGGAAAAAATGGAGCAACTGAGTTCTAGGCTGATGCAAGCAAACAGAGAACTTGAGTTAACGGTCCTCACATTAGAATCGGAGAAAGCAGCCCAATTTCTACGGTTTCAGAATGTAAAGGAAGAAAAAGGCGAGGATTTACCAGACATGATGGCAGACCTTATGGCAAAGGCTTTGGGAATAGGAAAGGATGAGATGGCAAGTGAGATCGATGAGACATATAGAATCCAGACAAACTATGCAAAAAAGAACAATCTCCCGAGGGAAGTCCATGTAAAGTTCACTAAAAAATCAATACACGACGAGGTGCTGAATAGAACAAGAGACGATCTGCTAATACACAATCAAAGACAACTAACAATCCTAAAACAGGTACCAAGGAGAATCAGAGAACTAAGAAGGCCCTATTAATTTTTAACATCTGTACTGAATAAATACAAAATTAACTTCAGATGGCTGATGCCGGAGGACATACTGGTAACTTGGAGAGATAGAAGATTCAGAATAGACATGGTGGAACAAGCGGAATATTTCTACAACAATCTTGTTGGGCAGGAGGAAAGGAGAACAGTTGGGATCAAGAATGCAAGGACTCAGGGCACAGATAACAAGAGAAAAGGAACTAGTGGAGACAAGAAAAGAGAAAGAAGTTGTTTTAGACAAAAAGGGGGAAGAATCAAAAGAAGTGAGAGAGATAAGAGCAACAAGAAGCACACGACCTAAATACACATAAAATCATGTTGGGAGAAATCAAGATTCTATCATTGAATATCAATGGTCTAAACTTACCCCAGAAAAGGAAAACAACCTTTAATAAACTAAACATTTGAATTACGATATAATTGCAATGCAAGAGGTCCATATAACTAAAGGACAGATCCAGATCTTAGAATATCCTAGATTGGGTAAACTTTACATGGCATTAGCTGATCAAAAGAAAAGAGGAATAGCATTATATGTTAAAGACACGATCCAGACTAAACTAATTTATCATGATGAAGAAGGGAAAATATTAATTGTAGAAATAATGTTAAAGCAAAAAAAGATGTCACTGGTTGTAATATATGCACCTAATGAAGATCAGGAAATTTTTTATTATAGACTACATAGCATTATTCGAGAGATGGGAAATGAAAATGTCTGTTTAATGGGTGATTTCAATGCTATAGTTGACCAGAAATGGGACTATAAAAGTGGAAAGAAGAGAAAAGGAGCTAGGAGAATTTTGCTGAGGTCATTCTTCCAAATGGCTGAAGAATTTAATATCTATGATATATGGTGAGAAAGATGTCCAGAGGGAAAGCAATATATCTTCTACTCGAATAGACATGAATCCTGGTCAAGGATAGATGTGGTCTGGATGTTGATGGAGTTAATTTCAGAAGTGAAGGAGATAGACATAGAACCCAATTTATGGGCCGATCACAATCCCATGAGGATTATATGGAAAAAACAAAAGGGCAGTTATCGTTGGTTATTCAATAGAACTATCCTAAAGGATCAGGAATATATTAAAAGAGTTAATCAGGAATTAAGATTTTTCTTCAAAGAAAACTGGCCAGGAGACACATCCATACAAAACCTATGGGATACAACTAAGGCATTTATAAGAGGGGTCACAATATCGGCTACAGCTAGGAAGAAAAAAACTGAGAATCAAAAAATAAGAGAGTTGAAAGAAAGTTATAGTAATTTAGAGAGTAAATTTCAAAAGAAACCACAAAATAGAAGTATAAAAGGAAGTATGGAATTGATTAAACATGAATTGGCTATATTTGAAAAAGCAAAATTGGCCCAGTCTATAAAAAAAGCAAAACAATTTTTTTGAGAATGCAAATAAACCGGGGCGGTGGCTATCCTATAGGCTGAGGAAGCAGAAGCAAGAGAATTGGATCAATAAATTACAAGTGTCAGGCCTGTAATTCTGTTCCTTTTAGGATCTTTGGCCTGCCACATAATTAAAACATATATATATTATGCTGTTTCATTGGTATAGTAGTTGGGAGGGGGGAATAGAAAGGAGTAGGATTGTGGAATGTATTGTTATGAATTTCTTAGAAGCTCAAGGTCGTCTTTTGTCTCCGCACCTCGACACCTGGCCGGAAGAAGAGGGGTGTACATGCCAGCGTGGAAGATGAAGATTGGACCATGTGATGAATTATGGGGTGTGGGGAAAAATGATGAACTTTTAACTGGGTGAATTCACCGGATGTAAATTAGAGTTGAAATTCACCAGCTTAATGCCAACATGCCTGTCTTATTAAATTGGAGTTTTAAGGACTACTTTGCCTTGGAAAATGATTTAATTCTGCATGATATTTGGAACGCTGACAAAAAGATGAAAAAGGCGAGATCTGCTATCAACTAGAGGAAAAGAACAGGATTACCCAAGATTTCTATGAACAATTATATAGAGAAAACCGAGACTATACAATGGAAGGAATACTACAACATCTGGAAAAGTCAGATCTGCCAAAGATACCAGAGGAAATAAAAGATATGCTCAATGAAAACATTAAAACATCAGAGATAATTGAGGCCATACAAGACAAAACAATAATAAAGCTGCAGGGCCGGATGGGCTGCCAACGGAAATATATAAAGAATTCCAGGATATGCTTGTTCCAATGCTGTTGGAAGTTTATAATGCTGTGTTGAAAGAGGTGAAGACACCGTTATCATGGACAGAGGCTAATATTGTATTATTACCTAAGGTGGACACAGACCAGATGTTTATACAAAATTACAGACCAATCTCAGTGCTAAATGCAGACTACAAAATTTTTGCTCTAATAATAGCAGAATGGTTGAAAAAATTCCTTATATCATTCATCCACACAGATCAAAATGGATTCCTCCCCAGAAGACAAATTAAAAACAATATGAGAATTATCCTGAACATTCTTGAATATTATGAAGTGCATAATGAAAAACAGGTTGCACTATGTTTTCTCGATGCCCAAAAGGCATTTGATAATGTGAACTGGGAATTTTCGCATCAACAATTGGAACACATGGAATTTGGGGATAAATTTATAAACACGATTAGAGCAATATATACAAATCAAAAAGCCAAAGTAATAATTAATGGTGAATTAGCGCAAAGTATAGCAATCCAGAAAGGTACAAGGCAAGATTGTTCCCTATCCCCACTGCTGTTTATATTAACTTTAGAAGTTTTAGCCAGGAATGTATGTAAAGAGGAACAGATAAAGAGACTAGAAATTAAAAAGGAACAATTTAAGTTACAAGCTTTTGGGGACGATCTAGTGTTTGTGTTAAAGGATCCTATAAAGTCTGGTATGAAACTTATTGAGGAATTGACAGAGTATAGGAAAATAGTCGGTTTAAAGATAAATATGACAAATATAAATAAATATAAATACAAAAATACAAATATAAATAAATATGACAAATAAATATCACCAAGTGGAAGATCCAACAGGTTCCTAACAAATCTAGCAGACAACTTTGTTTTCCAAAAAGTAGAGAAGGGAACAAGGGGATCAGCCATATTGGACTTAATTCTCACTAATAGAGAGGAAATGATAGAAGATGTTGAAGCCATAGGAACCCTGGGGGCAAGTGACCATGCAATATTGGAATTCAACATTATCCAAACACAAGTAGCAGAACAAAGTCAAACTAGAGTCTTGGACTTTAAGAAAGCTAATTTCAATAAACTTAGAGAGAGCTTGGGAAAAATTCCATGGATGAGAATCCTCGAGGGGAAAACAACTCAAGAAGCTTGGGAAATTTTGAAAAATGAGATCACAAAAGCCCAGTCTAGCACAATACCAATGAAGAAGAAAAATAACAGCTCCCAAAAGAAACCAGCATGGCTGCATAAAGAACTATCTGACAAACTGAAAGACAAAAAAGGTAAGTATAAAAAGTGGAAGAAGAGGGACATAACTAAGGCAGAATATAAGCAAATAGCCTGAGCCTGTAAAGATGAAGGGAGGAAAGCTAAGGCTCACAATGAAGAAAGGCTTGCCACAAAAGTAAAAATTAACAAAAAAAGCATCTTCCAACATGTTAAAAACAAGAAAAAAGTTAAGGAAACAATTGGTCCATTGCTAGGAGAAAGTGGCAAGAAGGTGACAAGCAACAGGGAGAAAGCAGAACTATTTAACTCATGTTTTGCATCTGTCTTTACACAAAGGGATAAAACAGTCCAACCTATCAAAAGCAGCACCACAAAAATCAGATTAGGAACACAAATTGAAATAGGGAAGAAAATGGTAAGTGAGCACCTGTCTACCCTAGACGAGTTCAAATCACCGGGACCGGATGGATTACAACCCAGGGCTCTGAAGGAACTAGCAGACGAGATATCAGAACCACTGAATTATATCTTTCAGAGATCCTGGAACACTGGGGAACTACCAGAGGACTGGAAAAGAGCTGATGTGGTTCCCATCTTCAAAAAGGGGAAAAAATTAGATCCAGGAAACTACAGACCTATCAGCCTGACCTCAATACCAGGAAAGATTCTGGATAAAATAATCAAGCAATGAATTTGCGAACACCTAGAAGCAAACAAAGTAATAGCCAAAAGCCAACATGGATTTGTCAAAAACACATCATGCCAGACTAATCTTATTGCATTCTTTGATAATGTGACAAAATTAGTGGGCAAGAGGAATGCCATTGATATAGTTTACTTGGACTTCAGTAAGGCTTTTGATAAGGTAGACCATAACCTACTACTAGATAAAGTAGAAGAATGTGGGTTAGACAGCATCACTACCAGATGGATTTGTAACTGGCTGACCAACCTCACTCAACGTGTCCTGAATGAAACTGCATCTACAAGGAGGGAAGTATGTAGTGGAGTACCCCAACGCTCTGTTTTAGGCCCAGTACTCTTCAACATCTTCGTCAATAATTTGGATGAGGGAATAAATGGGGAACTCATCAAATTTGCAGATGACACCAAGCTGGCAGGAATAGCCAACACTCCAGAAGATAGGCTTAAGATACAGAAGGATCTTGACAAACTTGAACATTGGGCACTATCTAATAAAATGAAATTCAATGGTGAAAAGAGTAAGGTTCTACATTTAGGCAACAAAAATGGAATGCACAGGTACAGTATAGATGATACCTTGCTCAGTAGTAGTAACTGTGAAAGGGATCTTGGAGTCCTAGTGGACAACCATTTAAATATGAGCCAGCAGTGTGCAGCAGCTGCCAAAAAAGCCAACGCAGTCCTAGGCTGCATCAACAGAGGGATAGAATCAAGATCACGTGAAGTGTTGATACCGCTTTATGATGAGGCCACACTTGGAATACTGCATTCAGTTCTGGTCGCCACGATGTAAAAAAGATGTGGAGACTCTAGAAAGAGTGCAGAGAAGAGCAACAAAGATGATTAGGGGACTGGAGACTAAAACATATGAAGAACGGTTGCAGGAACTGGGTATGTTTAGCTTAAGAGAAAGAAGGACTAGGGGAGACATGATAGCAGTCTTCCAATATCTCAGGGGTTGCCACAAAGAAGAGGGAGTCAAACTATTCTCCAAAGCACCTGAGGGTAGAACAAGAAGCAATGGGTGGAAACTAATCAAGGAGAGAAGCAACTTAGAACTGAGGAGAAATTTCCTGACTGTTAGAACAATTAATCAGTGGAACAGAAGTTGCCTCCAGAAATTGTGAATGCCCCAACACTGGAAGTCTTTAAGATGATGTTGGATAGCCATTTGTCTGAAACGGTATAGGGTTTCCTGCCTAGGCAGGGGGTTGGACTAGAAGACCTCCAAGGTCCATTCCAACTCTACTATTGTATTGTAAGTGTAAAATGCTGGTTAAAAATATGACATCAAAAACGAAAGAGGAGTTAACAAAGAAATTGGGTATCCAAACTGTCAAAAAAGGTATACATTTATCTGCGAGGTGTGTGACCATCAAAGAAGATAACTATACTAATTTGATCAATAAAACTAAGAAAGACTTAGAAAGGTGAAAAAACCTACAATTGTCCCTGATGGGTAGGATTGCAGTCATAAAAATGAATGTATTACCAAAATTTCTTTTCCTATTTCAGAATATTCCCATTAAATTAGAAAAAGATTTTTTTAAGGATTTGAATCAACTGGTTTTGAAATTTATTTGGCAGGGAAGAAAACCAAGAATAAAACTCAAGACTATGCAAGACCCTAAGGAAAAAGGAGGATTTGGCGTACCAGATTGGGAACTTTATTATACTGCAGCCACTCTAACATGGCTAAGAGAATGGATAATGTTGAGAAATAAAAGATTACTCAAATTGGAAGGTCATGACCTCCAAGTAGGATGGCATGCCTTCCTTTGGTATGAAAAAGGATCTGCACACAAATATTTCAATAGACATTACATCAGACAGTCCCTGTTATTAATATGGAACAAAATTAAACACGACCATTATACCAAAATACCCATTTGGCTATCTACGATGGAAGCATACATACACCCAAATTTAATTAATATGGAAAATATAGTTCCATATAAAGAGCTATTGAACAGACAGGGGGAGATCAAAACTAGATTAGAATTGACATCAAAAGGGGTACAAGTAGAATGGTGGTCTTATTTACAGATACAATCAAGGTTTGCACAGGATAGGAAGAAGGAAGGTATTGCCAAAGATTACACAATATTAGATAAACTTTTGATACAGACAGAAAACAGGCTGATCAAAGTGTTGTATAGATTTTTGTTGGAGTATAAGCTAGAGGAGGAACATGTCAAAGAAACTATGGTCGCCTGGGCGAAAAATTTTGTTTATAATGTGGAATTGGCTAAGTGGGAAAAACTTTGGATACTTAATCAGAAACTAACAATGGCTACGGTGTATAAAGAAAATGTTTATAAGATGTTCTTCAGGTGGCATCTCCCCCCACCCCGGCTTTCCAAAATGTTCAAAAATGTGGCCCCAAACTGTTGGAAGTGTTAAAAAACACCAGGCACTTTTTATCATATGTGTGGACGTGCAATGAGGCAAAAAAAATATTAGAAAATGATTCAATCATGGTTAGAACAAATGGAGGGAGACCAAATCTTGTTTAAACCAGAAATTTTTCTCCTAGGTAGAATACCGGAGGGGTTTAAGAAAGATACACTTTATCTAATTATACATGTACTAACTGCGAAGCGCATAACTTATGCACAATATTGGAAAAAAGAAAATACACCATCACAGCTAGATATAATCAGAAAAGTGTTGGCCTGTGCGGAAGCAGATAGGCTCACTCTTGAACTTAAAAATAAAGGGGAATCAGAATATTTTGAAGTCTGGAACAGATTTTATGATTGGTATAAGATAAGGTGACAAGACTGGAACAAACTGTATATATTGCGATTGGACAGAAGGATAGACAATGCATTAAGTAGCCTAATTCTTAATGGTTGAGACTAGCTGTATATAATGTGAATGTATGGTCACTTCGACTTTGCGGTACTGCATTGTTTTAAATGTAAAAGTAATAAAAATATATTCAAAAACAAAAGAAAAATATTGTATATCATTGTATTTTGTGTGCTGTTGAAGTTGGCATTGCCTTTTTATTTACCCATGGAAAAGAAAGTCACACGTTTAATTGGGGTTTTTTTTGGGGGGGGGAGGGTTAAGGATGTTGCTTGATTCAACTTAGGTGAATTTCTGAGCAAAGAGAAAATCTCGGTCTTCCTTATCCCAGATCATTTTACCCCCCTCTGTTCTCCCTCCTTCCTTCACTTGGTCTGAAATCCTCCCCATTTGCTCCTCTTCCTCCCTAATCATTTTCTTCCTCTCTCGGAGCAGCTTCTTCAGGTCTGAGCAAAAGACTCCAGTGAGAGTCACAACACAGACTCACTAAGGGCCATTATTCATGAGCTCTGCTGATTCCTAAACAGGGGTGGGTGGGGGTTATTTGGCAATATCCCACATTGGAATAAGATTGAACATTTCTTTGAGTTTTTTTATTACTATAACTTTAGGTCCAAATTAATGTTATAAGTCAACATCTTCACTAGGGCAGCTAAGAGTCTCACAGTGTTGTCTCTCCTCAACTTTATCTTGTCTCACATCTTCCTCATGAACAGTTCTGGGGAGATGGGAAATTCTAGCCTATTTCTTGAATCTGCCTCTTTATTGAGACAAGGACTAAGATCTGAAGATCCCCAGAACGAGGAGTTCTTAAATGAGGCCCTGAATCCAAAGAAAAGAAAACAATCACCTACATCTTTCCCCTCCAGGTAAAACTTACGTGGCTTCATTATCTAGATGGAATGGATTCTTTTCAAAATCTGGGATGATGGACGTCACAGAGGTGAACAGGGGCAAATTCCCTCCAATAATCAGATCACCAGGCCTATAAAATTCCCATGGATATTGAAAGTTAAACTGTTTTTGTGATGCACATACGGTTTGAATCTCCTTAGCAGCAATTGAGGGAAGGAGCCAGAGAAGCAGAAGCAGCAGGAGAGGCAGCCCAGTCATTCTTCTCACCTTCCCTCCTAGATCAAAAATCAAGGTTTGTGCAGAAGCTGAATTGCAGGGAGCACTTGAAATCTCAGCAGAGTTTTAACACAATAGACAGCTTCGGTGCCTCCTGGATGGCCCCAGGGCAAATTTATCTGCTGTCTCTTTGTATTAACACATTTGTATTATGTCCCTTTATTTCTTCCTATCTGTCATATTCTGAAATTAAACTATGTGCTGTATTTTATATTATTTTAATGATAAGGTTGCAAGACTAATCAATCAATAAAATACTGTATCAACCATGCTTTCTCGTACCTGTCTTTGTGCTTTGATATGAAGGCCAGCTGAGTCTCACCAAACCCTGGAGTTAGCTTTATGGTAGACAAGGCAAGGTCTCCCAGCAGTGAGAGAATGTAGAACATATTTTTGAAAGCAGAATTAACCTCGGAATTTTTTTCTGGATTGAAATCCACAGGGGATTCAATACAAATTACTGTTCTTCTGATAATTGCAAGGTAAAGTCAGTGTCCTACCCACTGAGCAATAGATGTGGTTTGCACCTGAGATAGGGAAAAACATGTTTGTGTCTCTTGCAGCTAATCCACAGAGCAGATGGACGTGAGAGTCAAAGTGTAGTAAACTTATTGACTTATCTGAAAGTGAACACCTGCACAGAAGATGGAGTTTGACCTGCGCCATAGTATGTTCAGACAGAATGGGTGCTGATGGGGCAGGGTGGCAGTCAGCTGTACCCTAGTAAGAGTGAGCAATCATGCCAATGTTTAAATGGAATAATGGGTTTAGTTATCCCCACAAGGCAGGGAATGGAATAGATTCATTGATCAAATTTATATGGCCACCCATCTCATGCAATGTGATTCTGAGCAGCATACAACAATCTCATGTAACCTGTTAGTAAAGAAAACAATATTTGCTTATCACCTTTCAAGAATATTTATTCAAAAGAATTAGAAACCATAAAAGCAGAACTAAAACCAGAAATGGGAATATAGATGGAGGGATGTTAATCACAAGAAAACCAACTCATGGGTTCACCTGCCTATTGCGGGACCCAAGTCTGCCAGCATGAACAGGTTTGAGGGAACTTCAGAAGCTCAGGAGTGATGAGACCAACCTATGCAGCTCGGCTCTACTAGGAACATCATAACTGCTCTCAGTTATGCGTTTTGCACCAGCTGAAGTTTATGAATACAAGGGCAGCCCCATATAGAACACATTGCAATAGTCTAACCAAGAGGGCACTAGGGCATCATTTGCCCAGGAAGGGATGCAAAGGCACATAAACAAGTTGTGAAAAGTCCATCCTAGTCAGAACTATCACTTCATCCTCAAGCAGGAGTTGTGAGTCAAGAAGGACCTCCAGGTGATACATAGGGTCTGTTTGGGGCAGTGCAACCCCATCCATTTTTTCTTGTCTGGCCTTCAGGTGCTTTGTCTGGCTTTCCGGAAAATAGCTTGACCCCTTCCTCTCTTTGGCATCCCCTCAAGTATTGGAAGACTGCTCTCATGTCTCCCCTGGTCCTTCTCTTCACTGGACTAGCCATGCCCAGTTCCTGCAACTGTTTGTTATATGTTTTAGCCTCCAGTCCCTAATCATCCGGGTTGCTCTTCTATGCAGTCTTGCTAGAGTCTCAACATTTTTTTATAGTGTGGTGACCAAAACTAGATGCAGTATTCTAGGTGTGGTCTTGGTAAGGCTTTATAGAGTGGTATTAGTACTTCACTTGATCTTGACTGTATCCCTCTGTTAATGTAATTTAAGATTGTGTTGGCTTTTTTGGTTGCTGCTGCACACTGTTGGCTCATATTTAATTAGTTGTCCACTAAGACTCCAAGATCCCTCTCATAGTTACTCCTATTAAACCTGGTTTCAACCAGTCTTAATGTGTACTTTTGGTTTTTCTTACCTAAGTGTAAAATCTTAACTTTTCTCTACATTGAATTTCATTTTGACAATCCTCTGGGTTGTTTCCAGTTTCCAGTGCTCCCGTTCGAACTGCAGGGAGTGCCAGCAGTGTTTATGCAGTTGATAAATGAGGTGCTGCATGAACATCTGTATAAGTGGGTGTTACTTTATCTCGATGACATCCTCATCTACACAGAAACCTTAGAAGAACACGTGAGACTTGTGCACTCAGCCCTGAAGAAACTCATGGCTGCTGAACTTTATTCCAAATTGTCTAAGAGTGAATTTTACCAGGAAAAAAGTGACTATTTGGGTTACCGCATTTCACATGAGGGTATTGAGATGGGCCCAGAGAAAGTCCAAGCTGCCCCCCTGCACCCACAAGCAGCTACAAAGATTTTTAGGGTTTGCCAATTTTTACTGCAAATTCATCCTTCATTCGCTAGTATTGCATTGCCCATTATGAAATTCCTAAAGTCAAATGGGGAGGCGAAGCCAAAACCTAGTCAGCCTCTGAAGTGGACCATGGAGTGTCAGGTGGCATTTGAGAAACTGAAACAAATGTTTGCGGCTGAACCTGTTTTAAAGCATCCAAACATGGATGCCCCTTTTGTGGTCCAAGCTGATGCCAGTGACATGGCTGTGGGGGTGGTACTACTTCAAGCTATGCTGATGGAATCCTACAGCCTTGTGCCTACACCTCCCAGAAATTAACTGAGACAAAAAGGAAGTGGGCAATTTGGGGAAAAGAAGCTTTTGCAGTCTGGTGGACCCTGCTAACCTGGCAGCATTTCCTTGAAGGAGCCAAGCACCCTTTTGAGGTGTGGACAGATCATAAGAACACTGAGGCCTTGAAAACACCCCAGAAACTGGACTTCCGGTTCCGGCGGCTACGGCGACAGGCAAGCCTTTGCCTGCTCCCGCTCTCCCGGTGGGCTTCCCCCGATTCTGGGGGGGCACAGGACGCCCCGGAGAGGTGTCCTGCCGAGGGAACGGCTCGCGGAGGGTCCTGGCGTCGGCGGCGGCTGGCGGGGGCTTCTCCGCTTCGTTCTAGGCACCGGGGAGCAGTCTCGGAGGGCGCCCGTGTGCGCGCGCCTCGCCCCATGCCGATCGGAGAACGCACTATTGAACGAAGCAGCGGCAATGTGGTGAGAGGCTTCCCTTCTCCATTCCCTTTATCTTGAATTTATGGACTTTTCAGCATCTTTTTTTAAAAAAAAAAGTTAAACTTTCGGACTTTTGCTAGAGGTGCGGCTAGAGGGAGGGGGATTTCCCCCCCTCCCTTGGACAAGCGGCTTGAGAAGATTTTGCTTTCGCCCTCAGGGGAAGGAGGAGGGGGGAGAGCCAACTAATGATCCCTCACCCTCATAAAAGTGACTTTCATTGGACTTAGCTCCAGAATCTATGGGTGAACTGAGAACTTTCTGAACTTTTAAAACTTTATTATGCCTCTGAGCCCAAAGCTGGCAGGGCAAGATGGCACACTTCCGTTGTCTTCATGAACTGTGAAACCTGACTCCACCTTTAAAATTCAGGCTTCCGGTCTTTGTCTCCGAGTCACCCAGAGGAATCTCTTGTGGATTGTTCTTTTTTGAACTCTTTGGGGAAAAAATTTTCATCTATTGCTAGACTGACTAAAGAAACCCCCATCTGTTTGGATCCTCTGCCTTCTGGATTCGCCTGCCTGCTCTACTTCTCCAGCTGCCCAGTCTCTATTTTGACTGATTTCCTTGCTTTAAAAACCATGTCTCCAAAAAGACCACCTCCTGGAAAGCCTGGATTTGCTACTTCTGCCCCAACGTCTGCAACGTCTAGCCCAGCTACACAGTCAAAGATAACAGAACTGATGCAACCCAAGACTACAGAGATAGACTTTCAACAAATGCTTCAACAAATTCTACAGGGCCAGGAGGAAATTAAGAACCAGTTAAGGGAAATGAAAGATGAAATTAAACAGAACCAAGCCCAAATCTTTAAGAACTCACAGAGACTGGACCTTGTGGAGGGTGGGGTGGCGGAGGCGAGGGGGGGGTAGAGGCTTTACAGAAGGGGAACAAAGAACTTGACATCCAACAAATGAAAATAGAGTTTGAGAGAATGTCCTTTTATCTTAGATTTCAAAATGTAATAGAAGCAGATGGGGAAAACATAAGGGACATTATGACTAATATTCTAGCTGAATACATACACAAAGATAAACAGCAGATGGAATGGGAGATAGACCTAGCTTATAGAGTGAATTCAGCATATGCCAGAACACATAATGTACCCAGGGAGGTTCACATTAAATTCCTTAGGAAAACCACAAGAGATGAAATTCTGGGTGTGCAAAGGGGGCAAACATTGACATACTGTGACAGGGAGATAACCATTCTAAAGCAGATTCCCAAAAAAATTAGGGAAAAAAGGAAAAATTATTCGCAATTGGCGAATAAATTATACCAGAAGGGGGTGTGGTTTAGATGGTTGATGCCTGAAGGTATGCTGATATTCTGGGAGGAGACAAGAATCAGAATTAATACACCCATAGAGGCACAGGCCTTTATGGAAAAAAATAAAGCCAACCTAGAAAAAACAGAAGACACCACAACGGTCACGCAGGACACGGGAGGGGCCGGAGCTCTGCCAGCGGGGGGTGAAGGGGCAACACCAAGAAAGCTCAGATCACAAAAATAAATAAGAAAATCACAATGTTATAAACAGACCGAAAGTAAAAATGAATTTATAACTAGACTATATATTATAATTATATAAATTGATTGAAAATTATTCTTTCTAGAATTAAGATGCTGACTTTTTATGATTATGTATTAAGATTTGGTATTTTGATGTAATCTAGGAGTTTGGAGGGAGGGGGCATCTGCCACATTTGCAACTGCCAAAATTTGTAATTCCACCTACCCTTTTCCACATAAATGTTTTTAAAAAAGCCAATAAAACTTTTTGGGAAAAAAAAAAAAAAGAAAACACCCCAGAAACTGTCGCCCAAGTAAGTTGCTGGGCACAACACTTCAATCGTTTCAATTTTACTCTGAGATAGTGGCTCCCATAGTAACCAGATGTCAGGGAAAGGTTGACCAGGATGTATCCACAGAGCTAATTAAATATCTGAGGGAAGCACTAACATCCGATGACTGGTGCAAATCCCACTCAAACAAATGCACAATTCGTGATGGCCTTGCGTGGGTGGGAGATAAGTTGTATGTGCCTGCTAGTCTTAAATGTGTTGTCCTCCAACAGGCCCATGATTCAAAAGTGGCTGGACATTTTGGGTTCATGAAGACCTTACATTTGGTTAAAAGGCAGTTTTGGTGGCCTTCCTTGAAAAAAGACATAGAATCCTACATTACTAGTTGTTCTGTTTGTGCTATGGTGAAGAGTCCACCTGGAAAGCCACATTGACTACTCCAGAATGTTGCTACGCCTGGTGCCCCTTGGAAGGAGATATCCATGGACTTCATTGTCGAACTACCAGAGAATAATGGAAATACTGTCATTTGGGTGGTCACAACACTCTCTACATGGGGCTGCCCTTGAAGAGCACCCGGAGGCTTCAGCTGGTCCAGAATGTGGCCGTGCGGGTTATCATGGGGGTACCTTGGTGCTCCCATGTTACACCTCTTTTAGGCGGCCTGCACTGGTTGCCGGTTGTTTTCCAGTTGCGATTCAAGGTACTAATTATGACCTTTAAAGTGCTCTATTACTTAGGCCCAGGGTACCTGCGAGATCACCTACTGCCACCAGTAGCCTCCCACCGTCCAGTACGATCCCACAGAGTTGGCCTCCTCAGGGTGCCGTCAGCCAGGCAGTGTCGGCTGGTGACCCCCAGGGGGAGAGCCTTCTCTGTGGGAGTGCTTTCCCTCTGGAATGAGCTGCCCCTGGAGCTTCACATAATCCCCGACTTCCAGTCCTTTTGACGCGCCCTAAAAAGTTGGCTTTTCCAGCAAGCAAGCTGGCCTGGCCTGTTAATTTTATCTAATTTTTAAAATGTATTGTTATATTAATTGGGTTTGGGTTTTTTTTTGGATACTTATCTAATTTCCTTTTAACTTTTGTGATACGTGTTTTTTAATGTTGTACACTGCCCTGAGTCCTTTGGGAGAAGGGCGGCATATAAATCCAATAAAACAAACAAAACAAACAAACAAACACAGATTTGTTCTCTAAGCAGGTGCATTTCGTGCCCTGCTGCAAGACTCCTTCAGCAAAAACACTAGCTAAACTGTTCATCCTCCATGTGTATATATGTTACATGGTGTTCCTGAATGCATTGTTTCAGATGGGGAAGGGTCCAGTTCACCTCCTACTTTTGGAGGGAGTTCTTGAAAATGTTAGACTCTGCCCAAGGTCTAAGCTTTGCCCATCATCTGCAGACAAAAGGGGGCTTGCGAACAGCCGAACTCCATTCTAGAGCAGTACTTCAGGTGCTATGTCAATTATCAACAGGATAATTGGGCCGACCTACTGCCTTTTGCAGAAGTCATGTATAATAACTCCATGAATAGCAGTACAGGGTTCACCCCATTCAAAGTGGTTGCTGGTCAGGATTTTGTGCCTAACCTTGAATTGCCCCAGGAAAACCCACAAAACCCTTCCCTATCTGAGTGGATCAAACAACAACAGGTCATCTCTGGCCCATGACTCGTAAAGAGATAGATGAAGCTCAACAAGCACATAAAAAACAAGCTGATAAGAAAAGAGTTAAGCCAAAAGAATACCAGGTTGGAGATAGGTTTTTTTTTGTCTACTAAGGATCTTCAGACTACCCAAAGTCAAAGAAATTTGGAGCAAAATTTGTGGACCCTCTCCCCATTGTGAGAATTATGAACCAGGTTAAAGTGCAGTGGGAATTACCCAAAACCCTCAGGAGAATCCATCCCGTATTTCATGTTAGTTTATTGAAACCGGAACATAGTTCCTCATTTCAACCAGCCCACACTCCTCCTCCTGTCCTTATTGAGGGAGAACAGAATTTTGAAGTAAAAGAGATTAATGTTTCCAGAAATCATAGGGGGGAAATACAGTATTTAGTTGTTTGGAAACATTTCCATCCCTCCCACTCTGAGTGGGTGAACAAGCAAGATGTCAAGGTCCCAAAGCTTTTGCAGTTGTTTCATTCTAAGTACCCTGATAAACCTTGATTATATTGTATTAATATTCTTGCTGTTTTTCTATGTGTTTTGTTGTTTTTCTCCAGGGCTAACACCTTTTCTGCAGGAGGGCCAAATGTCAGCCTTTATATTGCTTGCTTGCTATAGGCTGCCATAGTAACAGGGAGGAGGGAGTTTCGGTATTTGGGAGGGGAAGCATGCTGGAGGAAAACTCCCAGGAGTTTTGTTCGCACCATCTTCTGCACATGCTGAATGGACTTGTTTAGGTTCAGTCAAGGTCAACCATCTCTACCTACAAGATGGATGAAGCCATCGAAAGATGCACCCCACATGACACCCTTGGGGGCTAGAGATTGGACATTCAGCTTGGGGGTTCTTGGAGGGAGGGATTTAGGAAAACATTTGATATGTACAATTTTGCGCCTTTAGCCTCAGATCTTGCTTTACATTCATTGCTATCAGTTCACATCCAGTAAAAGTACCTTTTCTCTAAAACAATGGAGTTGGGGATTTCCTTTCTTGGATTTTGAAGGAGGCATGTCTGACAACATTTTTTACTACTGGTTCATGTGATTAGGTAATAAAAAATGCTTTAAAAATTAAAAAAGTTGGCCATGCCCACCCAGTCACACAACTCACACATCAAGCCATGCCCAGAGAACCAGTGGCAATTTTTTTTTTACATTTCACAACTGTTTCTAATCATTTACTGAACAAGCACATCTCTTATTTTATTATTGTTAAAAAAACAACATCAAATTTTAAAAAGCCCCAAAGACAAAAAAAGTTACTTCTTTACAAATAAATCAGAGATTCCTATGCCTCATTATATTCTCTCAGCAATTGAGATTGGGCCTTGGTAGGATAATGAAGATGCAAGCCAAGAGACCAGCCCCAGAGGCCAAGATGGAGAAGATCTCCACAGCCACCATGGACTTCCATTTGGTCCTCAAATTAGCAGAGAAGAAAGTGACCCAAATAATGTAAATGACCAGCATACTAAATGTAATGAACATGGCTTATTAAAGCTGTTGTGTAATTTCAGAGTCAGAAAGGCTGCCACAAAACAGAGTTGGGGAAAAATGGAACTTTGATGTTATACATGTTGATGGCAGCAAGACTATTTTATGCACAAAAATGGAAGGACATTTCAGTCCCCAAAATGGACGTATGGCTGCAAAAGTTGATGGAGTTAGCAGAAGTGGCTAAATTCACCATTTTGATTGAAGAAAAAAACATAAGTTCTTTTGTTTCTACTTGGAAACTATTCTAGACTTTGTGCTTGTGGTAGAAAAAAAATGAAACTCTGATTTTGAGTTTTACTGATTTGATAAATTTGTTGTTATAGAAATGGCTAGTTTATCCAGTGGTGGGATTCAATTTTTTTTTACTACAGTCTCTGTGGGCATGGTTTGGTGGGCATGATGTGGCTTGGTGGGCATGGCAGGGGAAGGATACTGCAAAATCCACATTCCCTCCCAATCAAATGAGATTCAGGAGGCAGAGAATAAATGGGGGCAGGGCCAGTTATAGGTGGTATTTACCAGTTCTCTGAACTACTCAAAATGTCCGCTACCGGTTCTCCAAAATTGGTCAGAACCTGCTGAATAACATCTCTGGTTTATATTGTTATGTACAAGTAAAATGTTGAGGTTTGATATTACTGTTTTATTCCACTGCACCAAAGAGGATCGGAAGTCAATGCCTTTCTCCACTTTCTCCCTTCTTTTCTACATTCTCCTTTCCCTCCCTTAATCTTCCTGCTATTTGCTTTCATATTTTTGAATTTTATATTATACTCTAATAAAAACTGTAAATTTTGAAAAAAGAAAGAAATAAGAGGAAACTCTACAAGGTGTCAGAAATGATGGAAACAAATATATATGCACAGAAACATTGATATGGAACCTAACCTTTTAAAGCACTAAAATATACACTAGCTAATTAAAAGAATTAAAATTAAAAATATATTTCTCAAAATAATGAACATATCATTAACAGCAAGCTTTCTTTCTCCATAGGGAACCGGGCCCCAATGTGGACACCTGGAAGACATGGGATGAAAAGGACTGTATGATTGTTCCTGATAGCAGGTTTATTTTTTTAGTCATTCTTTTACTTATTCAGTTTCTATATTTGCCCACCTCAAACAAGTGATTCTTAGTATAATCAGTTAGAGCATTTGATAATGTCATTAATGGACATGTTACACTTTCTCTGCCAAAATGTTTTAGAAAAGTCACAAGATACTAAACATGCCACAAAGCAAAATTAAAATGTTTCCCAGGTGTGCATCAGTTAGAGATTTTTGTTCCTTATCATATTTTCCCTACAATTTAGATGGGGCCTCAGTAGGATAATGAAGCATTTGGGGAAAAAGATACAAGCCAAGAGACCAGCCCCAGAGGCCAAGATGGAAAAAATCTCCACAGTCACCATGGACTTCCCTTTAGTGCTCAGGTAGGTGGGGAGGAAGGTGATCCAAACACTGCAAAAGACCAACATGCTGAAAGTAATGAATTTGGCTTCATTAAAACTGTCAGGCAGTTTCCTAGCCATAAAGGCCACAGTGAAACTGATCAGGGCCAAGAAACCCAGGTAAGCGAGGACAGTATAAAACATTAAAGCTGTGCCTTCATTACATTCCAGGATGGTTTCTCCAATCAAAGAGTAGTAGTCCATGTTGGGAAATGGAGGAGAACTTAGCAGCCAGGTGGCACAAAGGACTGCTTAGACCAGGGGACAGCCTAAGACAATGGAGTTGGTCAGTGGTTTTCCTAAGAATTTCCTTGTCTTGTTCCCTGGTTTGGTGGCCATGAAGGCCAGAACCACCATGACAGTTTTTGCCAACACAGAGGAAACCGCAAGGGAAAAGAGAATGGCAAAAGTAGTTTGTCGGAAAAGACAAGTGAACCTCCTGGGTCGACCAATGAAGAGAAAGGAGCAGAGGAAGCAGAGAAGGAGAGAAACCAGGAGGATGTAGGTGAGATCACGGTTGTTGGCCTTGACAATTGGTGTGTCACGATGTTTAAGGAATATTGCCAGGACTGCAGATGTGATCACAGAGAGAAAAAGAGTAAGGAAAACTAAAGTGTATCCCAGAGTCTCTTGATAGGAAAGAAAGTGCATCTTCTTTGGAATGCATTGGTCCTTGTCCTTGTTGGGAAATTGGTCTTCTGGGCAGGGGTCACAGTGAGCTGCATCTGCAATTAAGAGTCTTTGTCTTAGGACTCAGGGTCATCCACAGTGAGTTTTATTCACCCCTTCTAGGATTCCACTGTGTGCAATTCAAAATTGTGATGAAATGTTGATGAAGTGATGAAAACAATTCTTGGGCAGCCCTAAAATGTGGAAATCATCATGGATTGAAAAAGAGCCCCAGTTGCTCAGAGAACTGGATCTCTCTTCCCCATTCATTGAGAATTTGCATGATTGTTTTATTTTTCTTTCACAGGGAGAAATTGGAATCTGATCTTCCCCCACCCCCAGATCATACTGGAAGCCCAATAAGATCTATACACCTGTCTATTAGGGATCCTGCTATTTACTGTTCAGGTATATTATCTGCTGATATGTCTTATAATCATAAGATGACACAGACATGCAGAAAGGAGAACACTCACACCTGTGTGGAATGGGAGGTCTCTGAGGTGGGAGAATGGGTCTCCCCTATGTCAAATCATCCCAGCTGAAAGTTTCCAGGAAGATTAATATTCCAGACAGAAGAGGCACAATAAAGTAACACAAATGAACAGCTACACTATTGTATTAATTTATAAAAAGTATCAGTAGCCAATATTCCCATTCATATGTGACAGCAGGAGCAGAAAGGACAGCAGTAAATTTAGAAAATTGTTGCCTTGACTCCACTGTGTATGAAATTGGGTCAGAAGAGAAGTTCTGATAATCGTCATCCCTCAGGTGTGGCTAGTTAAACAGTAGGCAGGGCAATTTGTATCCACACCTTGAAGCACATAAAAGCCACCACATGTGACCAAAATTACTCTTAATGTTTTGATCTACCGAATGGCTTCCTTGATCCTGGAAGATCTACATTTGAATTATGCTCTACCTATTTGATTAGAGATGGTTCCTTCTGGACAAGGAGCACATTGGTAGCAGCAAACCTGCTCGCCCTCTGGAACTCTTCTCCTCTCTCCTGCCTGGCACCTCTTGACACCACACCTGGCAAAGGGCACCTTCTGAAAGAGAAAAGAGAAATGTTTGAGAAGAGGCCCTAGAGCTGAAGTTTGCCAGGAAAACCCTATCACATCCATGCAGCATAAAACCTCAGCCCCCAGCCTAGTAGCATGTCAAAAGCAATGTTCATTGCATTGTGTATGCACGTGTAGTGCGCATCAAGCACACACATGTGGTACACCCATGAGTAGTGACTGCCAGAACCCACCCCTGTTGGATACCAATCAAGGAGAGAAGCAACTTAGAACTGAGGAGAAATTTCCTGACAGTGAGAACAATTAATCAGTTTGCCTCCAGAAGTTGTGAATGCTCCAACACTGGAAGTTTTTAAGAAGATGCTGGATAACCATTTGTCTGAAGTGGTGTAGGGTTTTTTGCCTAGGCAGGGGGTTGGACTAGAAGACCTCCAAGGCCCCTTCCAACTCTGTTACTCTATTCTAAATTACATTCTGGCATAGTGTCTTTGAGCGACAGCTTTTTCTAAAAGAAACATTCATTACATTCAAACTAAACAGGAATGAATCATAGCATTCACTGTTGTTTCCTCTAATTGCACCCTGGGTTCAGCCAGGACTTTTCTTCAATTCCAAGGCGTTCTGAAGATGGCACAAATCAGCCTTGAACCAGTTGCATGAAAAAGAGAACTTTCACAGCCCAGCTGTCATATTTCCTGATTAATTATCCTCTTTTTTCAATGAGAAAGACATTTGCCATCCCCAGGAGAGAACGAGCCTTTCCCTGAATTCAGAACAGTTCCCTCCATCTCACCTTGGTAGCCCAAACAATAGAACTGGAGTGGATAGTAAAATCCTGCCCTGGGGAAGCTCCGGGATCTATACGGCCAATTTTCACAGGGACAAAAGAATGGTTTGGGAGGAGAAGCCAGTTGAGAATCTCATAGCAAGGCAATCCCAGCCCGTTTTCCGAGAAGGAGATTTCATCTCCAGCACTGTTGTTGAAGTGGACGTTCCTCAAATAGGGAAGAAGCTGGAAAAAAAAGAAACCACACCTTTTTCCTTCTGTCATCATCATCATCTTCATTTAATGGCCCCCTAATTCCTTGTGGGGTGGAGTCTGGGCAATTGAGTGGAGCTAGCAGAGTGTTTTAATGGCTGGATGCCCTTCCTGTCACCAATGCAGAGTTTTGTTCAGCAGATATATTCCCAGTGTGCCCAGAGAGAGAAGCACCTGCCTCTATCTAGGATCAAACTGAGAGCCTCCTGTTTGAGAGGTGACAGCACCACCTCTAGGCCACGGCACCACACCATATTTCTCCTCCTATCCTGGGCGCTTTTTAGAGAGTCACGGTTGAGAGCATTTTAACAAACTGCATCACCGTTTGGTTTGGTGGCATCAGGGCCTCACTCCATATGGAGACTTTAATCAGTAGCTCAAAAATACACATGCAGAGCTCCCAGTCTAAACCTTTGTGGACTGGATAAAAAGTCAGAGAAATTACCTGGAATGACTGGATTTTGGAGATCCTCCTTCCAAGCTTCTTCATGGCTGGTTGCCCTCCTGATCCATGCATTGCATGTAAAGCGTGTGCCACAGCATAAACGGCATTGTAGATTTTGTAACTTTCACTCGTCATGGTTGTTTCGAAGATGTAAGAAGGTACGTTTTGTAATTTTTCCTTTCCTGAGCATGTTTTTTCCCCCTTTTGAGGGATCTTTCCTGGTTTCTGGACTGTGCAATCAAACACCTTTCCCCACCATAGTGCCAGAAATATATTGCCTTGTGGGTTGAAAGGGTCTAAAGTTAGAAGAAAATGGGTGAATTCCAATAAATCACTGGTGTGGCCCCTAATATGCAAAGCCCCATGGAATTGCGTTACAATTTTCAATGTCTCATCGTGTTCCATCTCACTCAGTTTCCAAAGGGAAGTTAAGATCCAAACTTTTTGAAATGTTGTCTTTTGAAATTCTTGATAAACATTCAGAGCCACTGGAATATTTTCAACAACTCTGGAGTCTCCAAACAGAACAATCACTTCAACTTTAAGCCAACTGTTGAAAATACGAATGAAATGTCTGGCTGTATCCATCATTTCCTCAGATTTGAATATTTCAGTGAAGACCAGGCAGATCTCCTTCTCCTTGAGCATTGGCATCACAGATGAGATGAAATGTTCTCCATTGTCATCATCAGGGGCCACCAACCCAACCCAGTTCCACTGGAAATACAGGAGCAGCTGGACTAAGCCCACATACTGAGGGAATTCACTGGGATTAATTTGGAAGAAGGAAGAATGAACTGTGCTGTCTCCCTGAGTGAACTCAAAGCCAATACCAAGCTGGAGAAAGTGAGAATCCTCTTTAAGAGACAAAGTACACTTTAATGCTGATGTTAAGGGTCCCTATTGTGTGGTTGATTGCCCCACGGTTAGTTTTGCTCATTGTGAGTGGCAGGCTTCATCTTCCTCCCTTCTTAGGAAGAGCCAGCAGTTACCTATTTTGCCTCATTGTGGTAAATCAGAAGTCAAAGGAATAAACCATCAACTCATAAAGAGGGTTAAAAAAATTGCATTGAGAGGGTGGCTACACTTTTGTGAGAAATCCTAGGAACAAATTCCTTTTGGCACATACAACATTTCAGAATTACCTACTTTTGGGGGGCTCATAGAAAACATATCTTGAGATATTAAATATAAAAATGAATTCATTGGATTCTCTCAGTATCACATTCCTGATGTACCCTTCCCCAAAAGATCTTTGCTTTCATCATTGGGTCTTGTGTGGTTTGTCTACACCATATTGTACCCTGTGCAGCCCGCTTACCTGTGAGACCTGGAAGATGCTGAAGATGGAGGCCATCAACCTTGAAGATTTGGGGTCGAGACCTCCAATGACAGAGAGCAGAGAGTCCTGCCTGTCACATTTATAACCTGGAACCATTCGGCCTCTTGTGGAGAGCAGGGAGAGGCTGTATAAGGAAATCTTCGTCTCAATTTGGTAATTGTCATAGATGTGGAAGCCAAGGGTGATGTTGGGCAGGAGAACCAGATCCTTGTTGATCTCCCTGGCAGCAAACACCAAGGCCATGAACTGCTGGTAATTCTTGGGTATCACTCTAGAGTGAGAACAGCATTGGGGACCCTTAGAGGAAAGCTCATGAATTCAGGAAGAGTTTGCCTTCCCTTTGTTCTGTGTTCTTTTGGCATTTTGTTTTGGAGCAGCAAGTCCCAAGTATGAGGTTTTTTTTTTTAAAAAAAGTTTCTTAATTAAATTTCATATCAGTGCTCCAATATCTCAGGGGCTGCCATAAAGAAGAGGGAGTCAAACTATTCTCCAAAGCACCTGAGGGTAGGACAAAAAGCAATGGATGGAAACCAATCAAGGAGAGAAGCAACTTAGAAATGAGAAGAAATTTCCTGACAGCTAGAACAATTAATCAGTGGAACAACTTGCCTCCATAAGTTGTGAATGGTCCAACAGTGGAAGTTTTAAAGAAGAGATTGGATATCCATTTGTTTGAAGTGGTGTATGGTTTCCTGCCTAAGAAGGAGGTTGGACTAGAAGACCTCCAAGGTCTCTTCCAACTCTCCTATTCTAAATTTGAAAGGTTTTGTGAGAAAGAAGAAAAGCCTTGTCTCTCCACATCATGGACCATTTCAAACTCCTCTATTGTTCCTGCCTCCTTCTCTTTCCTCCAGTGGCTGCAATCCTCCCCCATTGCTCTTCCAGCAGCCTAATCAATTTAGAACAGAAATGGAAATAATGGAAATGGGATGGGATTGAATAGAATAGAATAGAATTCCATTGTCATTTTAAATGTATACTAATCAGCATACATTAAAATGAAATGCCATTGTGTTCAGCTCTCAAAAGGGAACTATTCTACATATAGCTACACACACACACATTGAATGATGCAGAGAAACATCACAGTCTAGTTTGAGTCTATGCATGTATTTGGTTGAGCAGATGCTTCAGGTCTGGTCATCATTGCTGAGCACAAGACTCCAGAGTGGAGGCCATTGATTTACTTCAAGGCGTTATTCATGAGAAATGCTGATTTCAGGATGAGTTTTGTTTCTGGTTTACTACACCAGCCCCCTCTGTAAAGGACAGAATGTTTCTTTGAGTTTTTCTCCCAATTAATATTATTCTCTCAAAATCTTCCCTAAGCCAGCTGAGTTTGTTACATGTTGTTCCTTCTCACTTTAAATAAACTTTCATCAGCTTCTGATCAAAAGTTCTGAAAGGTTGAAAAGTAAGTCCATTCATGAACAATACTGATTACAAAACTGAATTTTTACCTGACACTCTAAAAGGGCTGAATTCTTAATTTTCTGATTTGACTTTCAGTCCAGATAAATACTATAAGTCAAGTAATTCTCTAGACAGAGTTTCTAGTGTGTTCTCTCTCCTTAAATTCCATTGCTTATCATCTTCCTGATGAGGAGTTCTGGGAACGTGGATAATTCCAGCCAATCTATGAGCCTGGCTCTTTATTAGAAAAGCACAAAGATTTGAACTACATTTGGACATTGCAAATATCACTAGAACAATTCCACAAAGTGTCCCTAAATCAAAAGCAAAGGAAACAATGATTTACATCTTCCCCTTCCTGGTGAAACTTACGAAGTATAAACACCAAGCCGTAATGGGTCATTTTGAAAGTCTGGTTTCCTGAAAGGAACAAAGGTTTGCAGATGCAAATTCCCACCAATAATCAGATCACCAGGCTTGTAATAGTATCTGTGAATGCTGGAATGTTTCTTCAAGACACATACAGTTTGCATGCTCTTAGCAGATGTTGGAGGCAGGAGCCAGAAAAGCAACAGCAGCAGCATCAGGAGGAGAGGCAGCCCAGCCATTCTTCTCACCTTCCCTCCTAGATCAGAAATCATGGTTGATGGAGAGGCTGAATTGCAGGGAGCGCTTCAAATCTCAGCACAAAAGAGACAGACTGTGCCACCTGGATGTCTCCAGGGCAAATTTATTCCAGGTAAGCTTTTTCTCACCTGTGCTTGGGCTGCAACCAAGGAGAAAACTGAGGCCAACTGAGTCTCACCAAACAAAGGAGTTGGTCCTTTGCAAGACAAGTGAAGGTGAACTCTCCTCCCCCCTCTGGAAGGAGCCAGAGCATATTTTTCACTGCAGATTTTTCTCTTGGAAGCCTTTCGTGGGGAGAAATCCACAAGGGAATACATTAAGAATTACTGTCCTTATGATAATTGCAAGAAAAAGCAATTCTCCTATCCCCTTAGCACTGGATTTGTTTTGCACGCGAGAAGAGGAAAAACATCCTTGTGTCTCTTGTTGTGAATCCACAGTTCATGTAGACTTTAGAGTGAAGGTGAAGTTGTGTTTGACCTCCACAACCTCCATATACAAAATGGAGTTTCTGCCACATACTGAATCCAAACGCAGGACCCAAAGCAAATAATCCAGGCTCACTGCAGGGATTTACTAGAAAATGGTTTTCCCAGTTGCAATGTATGACTGTGAAGGTTGGACCATGGGGAAGGCTGAGTCCCAAAGAATGGAGGCCTTTGAACTATGGTGCTAGAGAAGACTCCTGCAAGTCTCTTGGACTGCAAGGCAATCAAACCGGTCAGTCCTAGAAGAGATCAACTCTGACAGCTCTTTAGAAGGCCAGATCCTGAATATGAAGCTCAAATATTTTGGCCACCAAATGAGAAGGAAGGACTCACTGGAGAAGAGCCTAATGCTTGGAAAGATTGAGGGCAAAAGAAGAAAGGAAGATACAGAATGAGGTAGCTGGATGGAGTCACGAAAACAGTAGGCGTGAGCTTAAATGGACTCCAGAGGATGGTAGAGGACAGGAAGGACTGGAAGAACATTGTCCATGGGGTTGCAATGGGTTGGAACACAACTTCACAACTAACAACAATAGCTTTTAAGATAATATAAATGCTAATGGGTTATGGTGGCATATGACAAACAAGTTGTACACTAGAAAATGCTAGTAGTAACACCAATGCTTTGAGGGGATAAATGGTTTAGAATAGAATTGATTAGAATAACATTCTAATGTTATTCTAAGTTGGAAGGGACCTTGTAGGTCATCTACTCCAACATCCTGCCCAACCAGGAGACCCTACACCATTTCTGACACCTGGCTGTCCAGTAAAGGCCTCCAGTTCTGGGGCACCCACAATTTCCAAAGGCAATTTGTTCCACTGTTTAATTATTCTCACTGTTTAATTGCTCCATCCAACTTCCTTCTTCATAATAATTGCCAAAAATATTAGGAATAGCAGAAATAGGAAATATCCACCAATATCTGTTTCACATGATCTTATTCATGAATAATATTTCTCTAGTAAATTAATAAAGAATAAAACAACGTAGTTCATTTAATTAAAACACCCTCTAATAATCAATTGAAAAAAAGTCAGTAAGGAATTGAGCATAGCCTCAGGAACCAATGGAAAGGAACAAGCTAAAAAACCACAGATAGTGAAATAAACCCAACTGTAAGGTATTGCATTTCCAATCTTCCCAAGGAAGCAGAACAGTTGAAACTGCAGTTGTTCCAAAAGGAGCTTTTATTGAAAGGCTTGTGATAGCAAGAGATCTAGGCGGGGACTAAATCTCCCCACTTAAAAATCAGCAATTTAAAGCAGTGCAAACAAAACCCCTCCCACAGCACAGCAATGCAGGAAACAGAAAGTTCATATAGAGATCCTTCCAATCCTCCCCCCTCCCACAAGAATGCCAGCATCCCAATCGAAATATATAGGACCAAACATTCACACATTTTTAAATATGCTTTTAGTAAAATTAATAAAGGCTGGAAGCTGTCATTTTGGAAACTAATATCCAAATAGATAATATCAATGTTTATTATCATTGATCTTTGGGACAACTACCATTATTGAAAAAAATGGGTGATTATTTCAGATTAACAGACATTCTGTGATTACTCACATCACTTGATTTCTAATTATTTAATGGACAAGGTCATCTCTTAGTTCCTTATTTTTTTTAATAAATAAGATCAAATTGAAAAGTGTCCCAAATCAAAATAAAATCTCCCAATCCCTGCATAAGGGCATTTTAATGGATTTTTATGTTGTGACTTTAAATATTGTGAACAAGCTGGAGTCGCTGTGTGTAAATTAGGTGGCAATATAAATATGTTATATAAATAAATAATATGATCAGAGATCCTTGGTGCCTCATTATATTTGTTCTACAATTCAAATTGGGCCTAAATAAGATAATGTAGCATTTGGGGAAAAAGATGCAAGCCAAGAGACCAGCCCCAGAGGCCAAAATGGAGAAGATCTCCACAATTACCATGGACTTCCCTTTGGTGCTCAGGTGGGGGGGGGGGGGAGAAAGCTGATCCAAACATTGCAAAAGACCAGCATGCTAAAAGTAATGAACTTTGCTTCATTAAAGCTGTCAGGCAATTTCCTAGCCAGAAAGGCCACAGTGAAACTGATGGCAGCCAGAAAACCCAGGTAAGCCAGGATAGCATAAAACATTAAAACTGAGCCTTCATTACATTCCAAGATTGCCTCTCCTACCAAGGAGTGGAAGTCCATGTTGGGAAATGGGGGAGAGGTTGCCAGCCAAGTGACACAAAGAACTGCCTAGATCAGGGGACAGACTAAGACAATAAAGTTGGTCAATTGTTTTCCTAAGAGTTTCCTTGCCTTGTTCCCTGGCTTGGTGGCCATGAAAGCCAGAACCACCATGACAGTTTTTGCCAACACAGAGGAAACTGCAAGGGAAAAGAGAATGGCAAAAGCAGCTTGTCGCATGAGACAGGTGAGCTTCCCAGGTCGACCAATGAAGAGGAAGGAGCAGAGGAAGCAGAGCAGAAGGGAGACCAGGAGGATGTAGCTGAGATCTCGGTTGTTGTTCTTGACAATCAGTGTCATGATGTTTAAGGACAATCACCAGGACAGCCAATGTGATCACACAGAGAGAAAGAGTGAGAGATGCTAAAGAATATCCCAGGGGGTCTTGATAGGCAAGGAAGTGGAGCATCTTGGCAATGCATTCATCCTTGTTCTTGTTGGGATATTGGTCTTCTGGGCAGGGGTCACAGTGAGCTGCATCTGAAATCAAGAGTCAGTGTGAATTTCATGGTGAATCAACAAAGGCAATCTTTCCATCCATATTGACAATGCTGGGAATAAGTTAGCCAGAAAATCGGATCTTTTCTTTGGCTCAACGTCTCTGCTTTATGCTTCAAATCCACTCATTCAAACATTTTTTATTCAGGGAAGGGTAAATAGACATAGATCGGTGTATCTGCCCTGTGTCCAACAGGTCTATGACCTTTCTGGGACATTGAGAGTTGTGATGGTAGAAGCATATCCTTAATACAAATTAAAGCTTGAATCTCACATCCCAGTCTTTCACCAAAAAATGTTAGCTGGTTTTGCCAATGGCATGTAAAAGTAGGAGTAGAAAGCCTAGTAGGGAACCTATGAATTGTGCCCCAAAATTATCCCATATTAAATTGCTGAGGAGCAGGTAAAGTGGACTAGGGGGTAATGAATTGAGAGGGTCTGCTGAAAAGTATGAATATATTGAAGCATGTAAAATATGCCTATCAAAACCGATGCTAAAATTAATATTTTTCCACTGAATGACTTCCTGGAAGATCAACTCTGCCCTACCTGTCTGATGAGAAATGGTCCCTTCTGAACAAGGGTCACATTGGTAGCAGCAAACCTGCTCTCCCTCTGGAACTCTTCTCTTCTCTCATGCCTGGCACCTCTTCATGCCACACCTGGCAAAGGGCACCTTCTAAAAGGGAAAAGAGAAATATATGAGATGGCCTAAGTAATAAATGCACTTCATTTGTCTATTTCTACTTTTCTGTTTCCATCTTTGAAGGTCTTCATAAGAAATGGTTTACTAGGGCCAAGTAGAGGAATAAGCTCCAGGGGGATCCAGGCCAGTGGCAATCCTGACCCATGAATGGAATGCTGGAGATTGGAACTGAGACCTCAAAATGCAAAGAAATACTTGTGACATTAAAAAAAGCTACAGCTTTTCTGAAAGAAAGAATCGTGAGGATCCAACTGAATGGGATTGTATGCTGATTAGTGTTCATTCAAAGTGACAATAAAGCTATTCTATTCTATTCTATTCTATTCTATTCTATTCTATTCTATAGTAAATTAACCCAGACAATGTACTGTTCACTAAGTATCTTGAAGGAAAATAAAAAAAAATAAAGGAAATCTGTGTTTCAAACAGGAGTTCTTCCCAATTCTACCTCCTCTTGGACTTTTCAGAAATCAAATCTCAAATGTGTTAAGCTTGAATGTGGTTTTTACATCAAACTCCTGAAATATTTTCTGATTTGATAGAGCTATTTTCCACTTAGGACGTTCTGCCTCTCCAGGGGGAGAACAAAGCCTTCCCTGAATTTATAAGGTTTCCTTTCAACTCACTTTTGTGGCCCAGGTGATCCCATCAGAGTTAAGAGTGAAATCCTGGCCTGGGGGAGCCCCAGGATCTATTTGCCCAATCTTCATGGGGACAAAAGAGAGACTGGGGAGAAAAAGCCAGTTGAGAAGATCATAACAAGCAGACCCCAGTCCGTTTTCTGGGAAGAAGACTTCCTCTCTAGCATTGTTGTTGAACTGGACCTTCCTCAGGTAGGGAAGAATCTGAAAGAGAGTTACAGAAATCAGAGTCATTGTCAGAAAGCCAAAATCATAATGGGATGGCCATCATCCTGAGAAGTTAGAGAATTTCCCTTTGGCGGATCTGAGCATCAAGGAGTAACATCAAATATTTAACTCCATTCCCAAAACGACAACATATCCTCTTGATCATTGGACACTTGCATCATGTCTTCTTCGATTCCAGTTTTACTAGACAGATTCATACTGTACATACATAGATTTTAATGCAACACTTCAAATTTCATTGCATAGTTTTGCTCCTGTAATATTTGGCTATATCATCATCTTCTTTTAATGCCCCCATAATCCCTTACGGGGTGGAATCTGGGCAACTGAATGGAGCTGAGTGATGACTGGCTGGATGCCCTTCCTGTCGCCAATGCAGTGTTTTGTCCAGCAGATACATTCTTAGTGTGCCCAGAGAGAGAATCATCTGCCTCCAGCTAGGGTTGAACTCACAGCTTCCTGATTGTGAGGCAAGAGTGCCACCTCTAGGCCACCGCACCACTTTAATGATTGGCTATGTACACATTCATTTTTTATTTCGTCCCAAGGCCTCATCAATGACAGATGCATTTTAAGGATGCTTCATTTCTATCACAACCTCGCACAATTCCACTCGCTTTCTCCAGCAGATACTCAAAGAGAGCAGAATGAAGGAAGCCGGTCTTTCCAAGGTGTGCGTGTGAAGGTGGATGTGTGATGTGGAAGGAAGCGCCCATCCTGGTTTGTCACTTCCCACTTTCCAGAGGTCTAACATTTAGCTGTAAGGTCAGATGAATTTCAAGCCAGGAGACAAGAAGATCCACATTGAGTCTTGCTGAATATGCTGAAGTTGACAGAAACTGTTTTAACCCAAGAAGCAAAGCAGTAAAGAAATAGCCAATTAACTACATGGGTGGAGGTCACAAAGGTTTCTAAGTCATGGTAACATAAGCAGAGGTTGGAATGAATTCAATGCCTTTCTAGAGGAAGGATTCAGGCTAACTACTGAGGGGAATTGAGGTGAAGTGATGGCCCTTATGGGAGGCCAGCTCTGAGAAGGTCATCGGAAATAGCAATAGCAATAGCACTTAGACTTATATACAGCTTCACAGAGCTTTTACAGCCCTCTCTAAGCACTTTTCAGAGTCAACCTCTTGCCCCACCAACAATCTGGGTCCTCTTTTTACTGACTTTGGAAGGATGGAAGCTTTAGTCAACCTTGAGCTGGTCAAGATCGAACTCCTGGCCATGGGCAGAGTCAGCCTGCCATGCTGCATTCTAACCACTGGGCCTGTCAGGGTTCCAACAAACTCCTCATCAAAGAACCAAAGTTCACTCCAATTCAGTCTGTTCAAAGTCTTTATTAGAGAAGTCATATTGGCATGTCTGGGAAACCCCAAATCTGAATCCCCATGTTTTTCCAACCCTTAAACTAAACTGAATCCCTGCCCCTGTCCACCCTCAGCCGGTCACATGCACCAATCGTAACCCTGGTCCCCAAGTCACCCAGAGTTCAGGAATGCTTGTCCAGGTGCTAGCAAGCGTCTTTGGTCCCATGGGAATGGAATGGTGTCTTCACCCCATTCTCCCTCCCCCCCCCATTCCCAAAGCAGGCCACTTGCAGTGGAGAAAGTGGTGAGGACACAGAAGAAATCATTTGTAGTTCATTTCCTTCTATCTATGACAAAGCACATATGTGAGCTTGAGCTGAGTCCATAGGGGACCCTGCACATCCTCTCCACGACCTGCTTTCCTTGTTACCTTCTGGGAGGGGGCTTCATGGCATCTGAAGCAGAACATCTAGATTCAGTCACAGTTTTGTTCCATATAGCATCAACCTTGTGAATTCTCAGGTTTTCTTTTTCCACTTTGTATTCAGTATCTCTATCTCTATCTAACTCTATATCTCTATCATCTATCATCGATCATCGATCATCTATCTATCATCTATCTATCATCTATCTATATTCTATCTATCATCTATCATCATCTATAATCTATTGTCTGTCTGTCTGTCTGTCTGGGATGTAACCCTAGGCTTGGCTTGGCAATGTAAATAAGCTATGATTGTTACAAATGTATCTGTTACTTTAAATGCTAGAGAGAAGTAATTGGTTTGTTACCTCAAGCAGCCATAAGAGGGAGCCAGAATGGCTGTTAGCTCTCTGTTTGTTAGACACTGATCTGTGTATTGTGAGGTACTGTGGTTTGCTACTGTTAGCTGTTTTGTGTGCTAGACTGACTATTTGATAACTGAGTGACTGAACTGTGTATGACTTGGACTGTTAACTGGACTCTGAATACCTCTTTATTTCCACATAGTAAACTACTATATTTTATACTATTCAGTGTCCCTGTATGCTGGCTTGTGCATGTTCGTTCATACCACTCTCATTACGCTTCTCTGCACACTTGCTCTCCTAACGGGGAGCTTGATTAATTAACACTGGTTATGGGCCCAGAGTGTACCAGACATAGCTAAAAAGAGAGTTGGTGTTGATACACAATACTATATACAGAAAGCTGTTTAGTTTTGTAAGTGTTTACTATTATTATTATTATTATTATTATTATTATTAGTAGTAGTAGTAGTAGTAGTAGTAGTAGTAGTAGTAGTAGTAGTAGTATTACACAACATCCAATAATTCACCAATGAGGCTGGTAAAGCTCCACCTAATATTCCCTGTCTGTAGTCCCATTCCATCATTCCAAGTGAGTTCAGCTGACCCACCAGGCACAAGAGACATCACTCCCCAAATCCCAACCCACAAAACATAATCCAAAGTTCCAAAAACCAAAGCACCATCCAAAATTCCAAAGACAGAAAGGCAGGTTCAAAGTCCAAAAGGAAAGTCTGAGGTCCAGAGGCCAAAACAAGAATTCAAGGTTCAAGAAACAGAGCATCATGGTCAGCTCCCTATGCAAATCCCACTCACAACCAGACATCAGCAATGGCAGGGGAGGGAAGACATTGGAGTGCAGGGGGGGGGGTATTGGGGAGGATGAAGGAATGCAGGTTTGCTTGCTTGAAGCCTAAGACAGATCCAGCCCCCCAGTGTCTTCAGCTATGAAAGTGCCAGATGAAGAGACTGTTACCAAAACAACACAAATAGCAATAGCAATAGCATTTAGACATATACCACTTCACAGTTCTTTTCAGCCCTCTCTAAGCGGTTTACAGAGTCAGCCTATTGCCCCCAACAATCTGGGTCCTCACTTTACCCACCTCAGAAGGATGGAAGGCTGAGTCAACCTTGAGCCTGGTGAGATTCAAACTGCCAAATTGCAGGCTGCTGGCAGTCAGCAGAAGTAGCATGCTGTACTGCACTCTAACCAATGTGTGACCTTGCCTCAGAATACAACTGATTGGCCAGAGAATTTTCAGCAAAGTTATACTCTTGGCTGTTTTAAATGGCTGGTTCTTCCACAGTGGACATGTTCTTGATTGTTCCAGCCCCAGCAAGAGGCTCATCCAATTACCTCTTAGCATTGAACATGCCCCTTTCCAGGGAAGCTTCTTCTGACTTAGGAAACAAACAGACAAGTAACCAATACCTTCTTTTATTCCCTCCCTTTCCCTTGTTTTTCAGGTGCAGATCTCCTTTTTCTAGGGGGCCAGCATTGATGACTCACACCTGACCCATCACAAGACCCTCACTTGACACACCTACACCTGAAGCCCCATGAAACACTAACACTGACATATCCCAAACTCCGCTGAATATATTACCTAGCCTGGTGATGAAATGTTTGGAAATCAACCCACAAACTCGGAGAAAGAACCTTCACCCTCATCCTACACCCAAGCTACAGATATTCACTACTATTGCAAAACAAATATATATGCTCAAAAACACTGGCATGGAATATAACCATTTAAAATAGTAAAATATTTAGTTAAACAAATAAAATGAGAAAATATCCATCTTGAAATAAAGAACATATATTTAACACTAATTTTTATTTCTACATAGGGCCCTGGGTTTCATGGGGCCCAACTGGAAGACATGTGGTGGAAAAGGCCACATTATTCTTGCTGATAACATTGATTGATTGATTGATTGTTTGTTTGTTTGTTTGATTGATTGAATTTCTATGTCCCCCAAATCAATGGACTTTTATTGTAATCATTTATAACACATGATAAGGCCAAGGCATTATTTAATGGACATGTTCTTCCTACTCTGCTATCATGTTCTAGAATTGTCATCAGATACAAATCATGTCTCAGAAATAAATTTCTTTCATATGCCACCCTTAGTTAGAGATTTTTGTTCCTTATCATATTTTCCTTACAGTTCAGATGTGGCTTCAGCAGGATAATATAACATTTGGGGGAAAAGATGCAAGCCAAGAGACCAGCCCCAGAGGCCAAGATGGAGAAGATCTCCACAGTCACCATGGACTTCCCTTTGGTGCTCAGGTAGGTGGGGAGAAATGTAATCCAAACACTGCAGAAAACCAGCATGCTGAAAGTAATGAACTTGGCTTCGTTAAAGCTGTTAGGCAATTTCCTAGCCAGAAATGCCACAGTGAAACTCATGAGGGCCAGAAACCCCAGATAGGCAAGGACAGTATAAAACATTGAAGCTGAGCCTTCATTACATTCCAAGATGGTCTCTCCAATCAGGGAGTGGAAGTCCATGTTGGAAAATGGGGGAGAGGTTCCCAGCCAGATGGAACAAATAATTGCTTGGACCAAGGGACAGGCTACAACAATGGAGTTGGTCAATTGTTTTCCTAAGAGTTTCCTTGTCTTGTTCCCAGGCTTGGTGGCCATGAAGGCCAGAACCACCATGACAGTTTTTGCCAAGACAGAAGAAACCGCAAGAGAAAAGAGAATGGCAAAGACAGTTTGTCGGAAGAGACAGGTGAGATTCCTGGGTCGGCCAATGAAGAGGAAGGAGCAGAGGAAGCAGAGCAGGAGGGAGACCAGGAGGATGTAGGTGAGATCTCTGTTATTGGCCTTGACAATTGGAGTGTCATGATGTTTACGGAAAATTGCCAGAACTGCTAATGTGATCATAGCCAGAGAAAGGGTGAGTGAAGCTAAAGCATATCCCAGAGGCTCTTGATAGGCAAGGAAGTGGATCTTCTTGGCAATGCAATGGTCCTTCTCCTTGTTGGGGTATTGGTCTTCTGGGCAGGGGTCACAGTGAGCTGTATCTGAAATCAAGAGTCAGTTTTCATTTCATGGTGTGTCAAAAAGGATGAATCATCCTTTAATACTCATAACCTTAAGGAAACATTAGTCAGAGGCTCTTGCTTGCTATCAGCTTTTGCATTTACTCATTCAGACTTTTTTGGCAGAGAAGGGCCAGCAGACATAGCTACATTGATCTTCTGTTTCTCCAATGGATCAATTTTCTGGGAGACTGAGAGTGCTGACAGAAGAAGCACATCCCTATAATAATGAAAATTAAAACTTGAACCTCACACTCATCTTCTTCATGAAAAGATTGGCACCTGGAGTTCCCAATGGGTTGTTAAGAGCAGTAGCAAGTCTAGTGAGGAACCCATGAATTCTGCCCTGAAGCTACCCTGCATAAAAATTCTGAGGAGCAAGAAAGGTGGCCTGGAATGCAGCAGAGTTTAGATCTATGAATTCAGAGGTTCTGCTGGAAATCATAAATATTTTGAAAAATCTTGCAGAATGACAGCAGAATTGATATTTGTTCCTACTTAATGGCTTCCTTGAGACTAGAGGATACAAATTTGACATCAGCTCTACCTGTCTGATTAGAAATGGTCCCTTCTGGACAAGGGTCACAGTGGTAGCAGCAGACCTGCTCTTCCTCTGGAACACTTCTCCTCTCTCCTGCATGGCACCTCTTCACGCCACACCTGGCAAAGGGCACCTTCTATAAGAGAAATGTTTGAGATGGCCTCAGCAATACATATGCTTCATTTATTTCTCTCCACAACCTAAGCCCATCTTCAGAATTGGTTCACCCAGATGTCCAGGAAGATCCTTTGGGGAAATCAAACCAGTGGCACTCCGTCCCCACCAAGGTTGAGATTGGAATGGGGAACGTTGGATGGAAAGGAAGGCTGGTGAATCTGGGTTCCACCTTTTCTAAAAAAAAAATCATGATGATTCAACTACACCTGAATGGTGCATGGAAATTACTTTTGTCTTCCCCAATTGCATTCTGTTTTTTTAGCAGATGTTTTCCCCCAAACCCAACTCTTTGAGTCCTTAAAGGTTTTACATACTTTCCATCAAGTGGTTACCATGTTTTCTAATTCAATAGACCTATTTTCCATTTGGAAAGATGTTCTGCATGCCTTCTAGTCCAACGGCCAACTCAAACAAGAGACCCGATACTATTTCAGACAAATGGCTGACCTGTCTCTTTTTAAAACCTTCCAGTGATGAAGCATCACAAGACCAGACATTCCTCTGGTTTAATTCTGATTCCTTTTTATATTTATCATTTTGTCATTTTTATGCTGCCCGGAATTGCCTTATAGGTGACATTGATGACATACTGTATCTATATAAATAAAAATGTAATGTTTGTTTGTTCATAATCTCAAATCGCTGAAAATTCTTCATGGATTGCTTTGAAATTTTGACACAACATTGCATTCCACTACGCGCATGTTTCTATATATGTACTAGCTGTACCAGGCCACAAGTTGCTGTGGCCCAGTCTGGTTAAATGGAAAAGAAAAAGTGTGTTGCTTTTACGTCCAGCAGATGGCACTGGTTTTCAAAAAAAGCCTGTTTTTATAAAAAAAGCCTGTTTTTACTATCACAGGTGTGACATCTATATAACATACATATAAAAAAACATGTGCATAGTCGAATGCAACATTGTGTCAAAATTTCAAAGCAATCGGTGAAGAACTTTGGGAGATTTGAGATTTTGAACAAACAAACAAACATTACATTTTTATTTATATAGATATTATATAGATGTCACACCTGTGACAGGTAAAAACAGGCTTTTTTGTAAAAACAGGCTTTTTTGAAAACCAGCGCCATCTGCTGGATGTAAAAGCAACACATTTCTTGAGTATAGTATATTCGGAACAGTTCGGCTTCTCTCCAGCTTCATCCCGATAGTACCTTTATATGTGTGGCTGGGCTGCGGCTGCACCCTTTCCCCTTTCTGCCCCTCCTCCGACGAGCTTCGCCATTTCCACCAAGCTGAGCCAAAGCCTTTTGGCCTCCCCCTCCCCTCTCTCTCCTCCCCTCCCGCCAGGCCTTTGCTGTCTGCAGCGGTGCAGCACCTGCCCCATCCCTCAGCCTCCTCCTCCCACCCTTAAGCCCAGTGGAGCTCCAGAGGAGGTGGAGGCAGAGCGTCTCCTCAGACCAGCTAGCTGCACACACTCTCCACCCTCCTCACAAGGAGCCAGCTATGGCCTCACCAAGGCGGCTCCGACAGAGCGGTGGTGGTGTCAGCCTGAGCGCAGCAGGGCTGGGGCGGCTGCTGGGTGTCCTGTGAGGTGGTGACTGCAGCACTGACAGCATCTCTGGATGGGGCCCCGGACAGCGGGGGCTGCCTCGCATCCGCATCACCAGGGGTGGCTCCTTCCTCCTCCTCCTGCTCCTCAGGAGACGCCGCCTGCCTGCTCTCACTGCCACTGCTGAGGGAAGCTGGGTCAGGGCGGGGGCCTCCTCCTCCTCCTCTCCTCCTCAGCTTGGCCAGGCCGGGGCCTGTGGGAGCGTCCTCTCGTGGCGGCTCTTGCAGGGGCCACCGTGGCTCACTTCCATGCGGGGGCTGCCTCTGCCGGGGGACTTTCTCTTTTCTTTCTCTTCCATTTAACCAGACTGGGCCATAGCAACGTGTGGCCAGGTACAGTTAGTAATATAAAATATGTATATCTATCACAAATGAGACCTCAAAAATGTTGCATTCAAAGCAGGTTTTTCGTGAAATATCAGTAATATTCTCTGATTCAGTAGACCTGTTTTCTAGTTAGAAGGAAGTTGGATGTTCCCAGGAAAGAATGAATCTTTCTCTGGATTTACAAGATTAGTTTCAGCTCACCTTTGTGGCCCAGATGATTGCATCAGAGTTAATGGTAAAATCCTGGCCTGGGGGAGCCCCAGGATCTACTTGCCTAACTTTCACGGACACAAAAGATCCATTGGGCAGGAGAACCCAGTTGAGAAGATCATAACTACCAGATCCCAGTCCATTTTCTGAGAACGAGATTTCATCCCCAGCACTGTTGTTGAACTGGACTTTTCTCAAATAGGGAAGAATCTGAAAGAAACGAGACCTTCAGACATTGGAAGCCACAAATGAGACATCATGAGCTTGTATCATTCTGTGATGGCCATCATCTTAGTAGATGGTTGTATATTTGAGAAGCTAGACTATTTTCCTTGGTGGAGATCTCAGCAATCAAGGGTAACACCAAATAAAAGTGAATAATTTTAGTACAGGGTTCAACTAATGAGTCCTTGGTGCTTTCTGAGCGTGCTTGTTATCTTGCAGACATTTCATTACCCAAACTAGCACTGATGATGTTACCTAGTTTGATGTCTCCAAGAAAACAAGGCAGCTCAGAGAGCACCAAGGAGCCCTCATAACACCAAACATTTGACTCATTTCCTAACATCACAAAAGGATCTCTTTATCGTTGGGCATTTCTATCATGGTTTCTTCAACTCCATTTTTACCAAATAATTCTTATATACAAAAAATGTAATCCCACATTCAGAATTTCACTGTATTGCTTTGCTGCATTAAATGACTTACACATTTCAATTATATACACTTTAAACTTGCTTTGATCCAGGATCTTGTAAGTGAGAAATTTGTTTTAGGAATGATGAAATAATTTATATCCCAACATTTGACAATTGCATTGATTTTCTCCATCTGATTGTTAAAGAGAGAAGAATGCAGGAAACAATTGAAAATACAAATGCAATCACATATTACAATTACAAATCAATAATTCAGAAAATACATATGGGACGTTTCCGCCCTAAGGATTAGATAAAAAGTCCTATAGATTACCTGCCATGATTGGACATTGGAGACCCTCTTTGCAAGGCCCAACTTAGTTGGTCGCCTTGCATGCAATGAGTCTCCCTCCATTGCATGTAATGCATGTGCCACAGCATAAATGGCATTGTGGATGTTGTAACTTTCGCCTGTCATGCCTGTTTCAAAGAAGTAAGGTGGCACACTCTGTAAATTCTCCTTTCCTGTGCATGGTTTTTCCTGTACATTCCCATTCTGAGTTATCTGGTGGAACTTGCAGCCAAAAACTGATTCCCACCATTGCAGGAGAAAGACGTTCTCTTGTGGGTTCAATGGGTCTAAAGACAGGAGGAAATGACTGAATTCTGGGACATCAGCTGTGTGGTCCCTAAAATGCAGAGCCCCATGAAAGTGCTTTATGTCTTTCAGTATCCCCATAGATCCTATTGTATTAACTTTCCAATGGGATGTGATAATCCAAACTTTCAATAATGGCTTCTTCCTCAATTGTTCATGCAAATACATTGCCACCAGTACATTTGCAATAACATGGGAATCTCCAAATAGAATAATCACTTCAGCACTAGACAAAGTTTTGCGAAGATGATCCAGTTTCAAATCTGTTAAATCATCAATATTAAATGTGTACTTGTCAGTGAAGGCCAGGCAGATCTCCTTCTCCTTGAGCATTGGCACCAGAGATGAGAGGAAGCGTTCTCCATCGTCATCTTCGGGGGCCAGAACGCCAACCCAGTTCCATTGGAAATACAGTAGCAGCTGGACTAAATCCTCATATTGAGGAAATTCCTTGGGATTAATACGGAAGAAGGAAGGAGAAAGTCTCCTGTCTCCCTGAGTGAACTCAAAGTCAACACCAAGCTGGAAAAAGAGAGAATCTTCTTTCAAAGACAAAATGTAGTTTTATGGTGACTTTAGGGATCACCACTGTGTGGATGATTGCCTTACATTCAGCTGGAGAGCAGAGACAAGCTGAAGCTTCTTCCCATAATTTCATATTTTGCCTGGTTGTAAGCGGTGAGATGCCAAGAGGACAAAGTATCAACCTGAAGCAGAGAATAAACTGCACTAGAAGGATTGCTAAACTTTCAGGAAGAGTAAATGAGGGAGGAATTCTTCTTGGCAAGTACAGCATTTCAGAATTAATAATAATAATAATAATAAATTTTATTTGATTAGCCGCAACCCTCTCCCGAAGGACTCAGGGCGGCGTACAATCAAAAGGATAAAATACACATAGGACACACATACATACGAAAAAACAAGGACAATTACATTTGTGCATGAAGGAGAGTAGACTTGTAAGTGAAGGACAATAAACACAGCTAAAAACACAATTAAAACACAGTTTAAAATCCCCTTAAATACAATTGCTAAATTAAAAACCCCTCAGGAGCGTAACGAAGTTATGGTTGAGCCAGGCCAGATATTTGAAAAAGGTGGGTCTTGAGCTTAACACGGAAGGAGCGGAGGTCTGTAGTGGTCCTAATATCCGGGGGGAGGTCATTCCACAGGGCTGGGCCCGCCACAGAGAAGGCTCTGCTCGTAGGCGCCGCCCCATGGCATTGTCTAGTGGACGGCACTTGGAGAAGTCCCTCTCTGTGCGAGCGAATAGGTCGTAGGGATGTGTGGGGCAGAATACGGTCCCGCAGGTAACTAGGTCCTGAGCCATGGAGCGCTTTAAAGATCGTGATCAAAACCTTGAAACGCACTCGATAGACCACAGGAAGCCAGTGCAGCTCGCGCAGGTGTGGTGTCACATGGGAGTACCTGGTGCTCCCCATAATCACCCGCGCGGCCGCATTTTGGACCAACTGTAGTCTCCGAGTGCATTTCAAGGGAAGCCCCATGTAGAGAGCGTTGCAGTAGTCCAGGCGAGACGTCACCAGTGCATGGGTGACTGTGCGTAGGGCGTCCCGGTCCAATAGGGGGCGCAATTGGCGCACCAGGCGAACCTGATGGAACGCCCCCCTGGCCACGGCTGTCACATGTTCATCCTTGGACAGCCTGGCATCCAGGAGGACGCCCAAATTGCGCGCCCGCTCCACGGGGGCGAGTTGAATGCCCCCAATGGCCAGAGATGGAATTATCTGGTTGAACCGGGGAGCCGGAACCCACAGCCACTCCGTCTTGGAAGGGTTGAGCCTGAGTCGGTTGTCATCCATCCAGACCCGTACGGCTTCCACACACCGGGACATCACTTCGACGGCCTCGTTGGGGTGGTTCGGGATGGATATGTACAGCTGAGTATCATCAGCGTACAGATGGTATCCCACCCCAAAACCACGGATGATCTCACCCAGCGGCTTCATGTATGTGTTGAACAGGAGTGGCGAGAGGACCGACCCCTGTGGCACCCCACAGATAAGGGGGCTTACGGTCAACCTCTGCTCTCCTGCCAACACACGTTGCGTCCTGCCGGAGAGGTAGGAGCCGAACCACCGCAAGACGGTGCCCCGGATCCCCAACCCCTCCAGTCGGTGCAACAGGATACCATGGTCGATGGTATCAAAAGCCGCCGAGAGGTCTAATAGGACCAGGATAGAGGAACAGCCCCTATCTCTGGCCCTCCAGAGATCATCCACCAACGCGACCAAGGCCGTCTCTGTGCTGTGCCCAGGGCGAAAGCCGGACTGGCGCGGGTCTAGATAATCATTCTCCTCCAGATGTCGTGGAAACTGAGAAACCACCACACTCTCCACAACCTTCGCCAAAAAGGGAAGGTTGGAGACAGGACGATAATTGACCAGCTCCATAGGGTCCAGGGAAGGCTTCTTGAGCAAGGGTCTCACCACCGCCTCTTTCAAGGCGGCCGGGAGAGACCCCTCACCCAACGAAGCGTTCACTAGGTCCAGGAGCCAGTCGCGTGTAACCTCCCAGGATGCCAGTACAAGCCAGGAGGGACACGGGTCCAGTAAACATGTGGTAGGTCGCAGTCGCCCACGCAATCTGTCCAAATCCTCGATGACAACCAAGTCAAACTCCTCCCAAAAAGGTTTCTCAAGACTCGCCACTGGCGTCTCGACTGGGCCACTGAAGGGGACCCAATCCTTCCGGATTTGAGCGACTTTAACCTGCAGATATTTCCCAAACTCCTCTGCCCTGCCCTGTAAAGGGGCCTCCCGTGGCCTCTGAAACAGAAGAGAGCGGGACACCCGAAACAGGGCGGCAGGGCGGTTCTCTGCGGATGCAATGAGAGCGGCACAATATTGACGTTTGGCCGTTCTCAATGCCACTAGGTACGTCCTTAAATGGGCTCGTACCTGTGCTCGGTCAAGTTCGGATCGGGAGGATCTCCAACGACTCTCTAGGCATCTCTTGCGGCGCTTCATCACCCTTAGCTCCTCGGTAAACCAAGGGGCCAGGGTGGATCGTTGCCGCCGGAGAGGCCGCAAAGGCGCCACCCGGTTCAAGGCCCCGGTAGTCGCATTATTCCACGCGGCCACCAGGTCCTCTACCCGAGGGCGGGTCAGGGCTGCAGGAGGTGGCCCAAGCTCCATCTGGAACCTGTCTGGTTCCATCAAGCGCCTGGGGCGGAACCATCTAGTGTTCTCCGGTTCCGCCTCCCCGCAGCGAGGAGTAGCACCAGGGAAGTCAAGACGGAGGAGTGAGTGATCTGACCATGACAGAGGAGTGATGGTTAAATTCACTCCTCCCAGATCACTCAACCACTGGCGAGAGACAAAACAAGGTCCAAGGTGTGACCTCCCTCGTGTGTCGGGCCCTGAATCATTTGAGTCAGGTCCATGGCTATCATGGAAGCCATGAACTCCCGAGCCCCCTCTGATGCTTCTCCCACCGACGGCAGGTTAAAATCCCCCATCACTAAAAGTTTGGGGGTCTCAACCGCCACCGATGAGATCAGCTCGAGGAGCTCAGGCAGGGTCGCTGATGTATGGCGGGGAGCCAGGTATACTATCAGCAAACCCATCTGCCTCCTAGGGCCCCATTTCACAACCAGGGATTCACATCCGGACGTCTGTAGCACAGTGGACTCCCTCGGCTCTAAATCCTCCCGGATAATCACTGCTACCACACAGCCCCTTCCCCGGGCCCGGGGCTGGTGAAATGCTTGGTAACCTGGTGGGCACATTTCCACGAGGGGTAACCCTCCCTCGTGGCCCAACCAGGTTTCCGTTATTCCCGCGAGGTCCGGCTCCCCCTCCAAAATCAGATCGTGAATGAGGGGGGCCTTATTGACAACGGACCTCGCATTGCATAACAACAGCCTCAGGCCCTGGGCCTGCAGATCCTGACCACCTAGAACGCGGGGGTTGGTACAAGCGACCGGGTGTAACCAGCACCCACGGTCTCCCAACCGACTACGGGTTGTTAATCTGTCCTCGTATCTGCCCCTCCCTACGACTGTTGGGATCAAGAAGCCCTGTATGGGAATGATATCCTCTCCCCCCTCCTCCTCTCTGCTCCTTCTGCTCAAGACCCCGCCTGGTGACCTGGCTCTGTCATCGCTCCTGATCTGACCCACCCCCCCAACCCCTAAACCCCTAAAAGAATTTAAAAAACATTTCACTAAAAAACCCCTAAGTCTCCGCTTCCTCCACCTCTCGGGATTAATAAATCCGTCATCAAGGTGGGCCCTAGAAAGGGCGGAGGGCCACACCTGCGAGAGGGGGGATTCCCGCAGTAGGATAAGGTCTAGCCTGGAATACATATGCTGTTAAAAGTTCATTAGGGCCTAGGCTCTGTGCTGCAGATGGTATGATCGTATGCCATAGTCCAGTAAAATTATAAAAGCCGGGTATCAGTATAAAAGTCATCCAGTCCAAGATGAGGGGGGGGGGTAATGATGATAATAAGATGGTCAAGTGCCGGTCACTGAGTGGGGGCTAGTAGATGGTCAGTGGTGGATGGCGAGGGGTAGATGGATTTTTGCTTGATAATGGGGAGGGGCAGATGGTCAGTCAGATGAAGATAGGGCGGTAAAAACCTCCAGGCGCGCACGGATGAAAAGCAGGGGCAGCTGTTAGTCCAAAAGTCAGCAGGGGGGGGGGGAATAAACGGAACAGTCAAGGAGGTGGCTGGCAGGGGAAGAAACTCTCCTGCCAAGTCTGATGTTAAACCTCCTGCCAGTTCCCAACAAGCCTGCCAGTTCCAGCAAGCCTCCCCCACCCCCGGCCTCCAGGCGGCCTCCTGAAACGCTGCCCTTCTCCTACCGGCCTTCGGCATTCAAGTCTTGCCTAGGCCTGCATCCATGTTCTAAGCACTCCAGCCAAACCATTTCAAGCCCTAACGCCGCTCCTACCAGCCTCCAGTCCTTCCTGCTCCAGTCCTTTCCAATCCAATCAACCTCCAGTCCTCTCAACTCGACCTCCAGCATCTCCCACATCTCTCCAGTCTGCTGTAGGCCAGGGGGATTTGGCGTTCGGCTTTTCAAGCCGTCGCCACCGCCGCTTGGATTGCCGCCGCCCCAGGGACGGCATTTCAATTCCCCACCGCCCCAGGGCTCGCTCCAAGCCACAAGCCTCCAAAAGCGACAACAGCACACCCCCGCACGCTCCAGATGCCGTTTCTTCGCCTTTTGCCATTCTCCCGAGCTCCTCCGTACCTCTCCGCTCCCAGAACGGCCTCTCCGCTCCCAGAACGGCGAATTCAACTCCTCCAACTCAAACAGCGTTCCTGGGCGGCGTCTCTCATCGGCAGCTCCCCGGTCCGCTCTCCGAGCTATTTCCAGATCTTCACGCCACCCTGGGAGACCCCCCTTGGGTCATAGAAAAACCCAGGGTGGCTGTTTATTGGACACCTGGCCCCCATGGTGTAAAAGGGGGCAGGCAGCACCCCTGCTCCCTTAAAAGAGCTCGCGGGTCTAAGGAGCTCTCAGGCAGACCGCCATTGCTCCAGGAAGCTCCTCCTCCTTCTCATTATTATCTCATTATCTCTTTGGAGCTATATAACTCAAACCATACAATATAAAAATGAATTCAACTGTGTCATGAATTCTATAAAACACCAAGTACTGATATAACCTGCAACATCTGGTTCCATCTTTGGCTTAAGTTGTGCTTCTGTTATTTGTTTACTCCATATGTCTATGTAAAGGAGACTCCTTACCTGTGGGACCTTGTAGATGCTGAAGAGGGAGGCCATCTGCCTTGAGCATTTTGGGTTGTCACCTCCAATGACAGAGAGCAGAGGGTCCTGCCTGCCACATTTATAACCTGCGAACATTCGGCTCTGTGTGGAGAGCAGAGAGAAGCAGATCCTGGAAACCTCCCTCTCAATTTGGTGATTGTCATAGATGCGGAAGCCAAGGGTGATGTTGGGCAGGAGATCCAGATCCTTGTTAACCTCTCTGACTGCAAACACCAAAGCCATGAATTGCTGGTAATTCTTGGTTATGTGTCTACAAGGGAAAAAAAACATTGGGGAACATTACAGAAAAGATGGGGTGCGTGAGAGATGGAGTTTGCCTTGCACCCTTTTTTTGTATTTTATTTGGAGCATCAAGTCCAAAGTACAAATGATGCGGGGTTTTTTTAGTTGTTCCTTCATTAAATTTGAATACCTTTCTCAGAAAGGAGAAGAGCCTGTCCCTCCACATCATGAACCATTAAGTACCCCTCTATTGTTCTGTCCTTGTATGCTTTGCCCGAGTAAACGTAATCCTCCCCAATTGCTCCTCCAACACCAAAATTATTTTCAGTTTCTCTGTGAACATCGAGTTCTGCTCTGCTAACCGTTGCTGAGAACAAGACTCCCAATTGGAGCCACAGCATCAGTTTCTCATCAGTCATGAGCATGGCTGATTCCAAAATGGGGTTCGGGGTTTTGTTTTTTTCTGTATCTCATACTGGAAAAGGAGAGGACTTTTTTCTGAGTTTTCCACTATAATTTTCTGTCCAAATTAACATTATAAATCAACTTTTTCACTAGGCTAGCACAGTTTCTAATGTACCAATAAAGGAGAATATTTGTAGCTCAGGGTTGAAATGAAGGGTCCTTGATGCTCTCAGAGCGTGGTTGTTTTCTGGCTGATGTTTCATTACCCAAATAGTTCACATCATCAGGATGTTGCCTAGTTTTCATAATGAAATATTTCTAAGGAAACAAGCAAGCTCAGAGAACACCAAGGAGGCCTCGGTTTCTAAGGTGTTGTTCCTACTTACAATTTATGTTCTTTATCATGTTCCTGATGAAAAGTTGTGGAAAGACTGAGAAGCTTGCCTCTTCATTGAAAAAAGGAAAGATTTGGACTACAGTATAGTAGGAGATCGCAAGTATCATTACGACAAATATTTCTAAAAGTAGACTCTGAACCAAAAGCAAACCAAAGAATTGTTTACACCTTTCCCACCAGGAGAAACTTACGAAAACAAGCTATGAAGCTGATCTGGTTTTTTAAAAAAATCTTCGATACTGGATGAAACAGCAGCTACCAGGATAAAATTTCCACCAATAACGAGGTCACCAGACTTGCAATAATCCCATTTCTTCTGATTCTGGAAAGGATCTGTGAAGACACATCTGGTTGCCATCCTCTTAGCAGAAGTTGGAGGCAGGAGCCAGAAGAACAGCAGCAGGAGAGGCAGCGCAGCCATTCTTGTTACCTCAGAAATCAAGGTTTGTGCAACAGTTGAACTGCAGGGAGCACTTGAAATCACACCTGAATTTCTTCACCACAGGTAGAGAGAGAGAGACCAAGCCACCTGGATGGCCCCAGGGCAAATGTATAGCATCCGTGCTTCCCCTTACCTGTGCTTGTCCTGTGACCAAAGAGAAAACCAAGACCAGCTGAGCTTCACCAAAGCCAGGAGTTGCCTTTTCAGGAGGAGGAAACTCAGAGCATATTTTTAAAAGCTTATTTTACCTCAGAATGTTTTTCTGGGTTGAAATCCATGGGGGTTACATAGAGAATTACTGTTATTCTGATAATTGCAGGGAAGACCAACATCTTACCCACTTAGCAATAGCTTCTCTTCATACACCAGAAGTCTGTTGTTGATCCAAGGAGGAGATGGACTTGAGGGTCAAAGTTCAGGTGGAATTTGCCCCCCCCCTGAAACTGAGCACCTGAGTCCAAGGTGGAGTCTGACCCATAGTTTGCTTTGATATTATGAATGAGGTAGGGTGGCACAAGACAACCAGTTGTACCCTAGTAAGTTTGAAAAAAATCGTACCGACATTTGTATTAATTCACTGGTTTATTTAAAACTCATGGCAGGGGATGAAATAAGAAACTAACCTTCCATAGGTCTTAAAAATAGACGTCAAAGTGATTAGGCTAATTTCAACTTTACAGGAGTTTTGTCTAACAACTACTTGGAGCCAGAAAAGTTTGCTTCCTGTGTTTATCTTGTGAAATATGACATCAGAAATGTCAGTTGGCATGAAAGGATACCATCTCCCATGGTAAAAATTTGGGCTGGTTGGAGTAATAGAAATGGGTGTATGGTGCTATGTTCTTCTCTCCTTTCTCTGAAGCTGATTCCAGCCAGTGCTGGTTACGGGGAAGAGAAGGGGTTCAAACCATTGGTATATTAGGATGATTAAGGAATATGGCCAGAACTGCAGATGTCCTCCTACAGAGACAAAAAGGAGAAGAGGAGCTAAAGTGTATCGCAGAGTGTCTTGATAGACAAGCAAGGGGACCTTCTTGCAATGCTCTGGTCCTTGTCTGTGTTGGGTTATTGGTCTTCTGTGTAGACGTCACAGCGATTCGATGTTTTCCAGCTGGACAGACATGGTGTGTGTGTGTGTGAGAGAGAGAGAGAGCTCTCAAGAGTCTCACATGAACCCTGTCTGAGAAACCAATTCCGAGATCTTTTTTATATCAGAAGGGGCAGCATCTCACAGACTCAGGGGGAGGCAACAGGTCCCTTGCAGGTTGGAGATTTGTCCTCTGAGTCGGAGTAGGGGCAGCAGCATGACAACATGACTGCACAAGAAGCTGACCTCCAGCCAAAGCAACTTAACAGGAGTGTGAGGAAGAGATGAAAGTCTGGTAAGAAAATCCATCTATCCCTCAGTCATAAATCAAAACTTGGAAAAGGCAAAGAATCTTGAGAGCATAAGTAACATTGATGGTCAGATTGGGATTTTTGCAACAAGAAAGAAAGAAAGAAAAAGAAAATGGAGGGTTGAAACACCACCCCCTCCCAAAAAAGCCATTTGTTTGAAACAATTCAGACAGAAAGGGAGAAAGTATAGAAGTGACAAACCCACTCAAATAATAACTGTAAATTTGGTTTTCGATTTGAAAAAATTGTGTTTTTAAAGGAGTATAGGAGTGTGAAGATTTGCTTCGTCCAAGTGTCTTTTCACTAACACATCTTAAGCAGCCCCAGTTAATGAGGGGTGGAATGCAACAAGGGAGAAAGATCAAGAAAAACTGATAACCCAATCTTGCCTGTGTGAGAAATTCTAATTAACCAACCGCCGTAAATCAGAACTTGGAAAAGTAGGAGACGAAGAAGAAACATATCCAAGTTTTGTCTGTGTGCAAGCTTGTTCCAATTAATATATTTTGAGCAGCTATAACCAACGAGAGGTGAAAAGTAGCAAGGAAAAAAAAAATAACCAAATCAAGAACTGGGAAATACAGAGATCACTTCCGGTTTCCGAAGGCGACGGACATTGGTCCGCTGTTGGCTTCTCTGGTGGGCTCCTTTTAGGAGCACAGGCGGTCTTGGAGGGACCACCTGCCATAGGGCAGCTTGCTGGAACCCCCCAGATAGACGGCAGCCATGGGGGGTCTCCAGTTTTGGCTCAGGAGCTGGGGAGTTTAGGGGTGCATAACAGCACCTTCGCTGAATGGATTCTGGAAGGAAAGAGTTAACTACATGGAACAGCTGAAGTGCTGGAGGTAAGAAATTCACTCCAATCTCCTTAATTGCTTTCAACTGACAAGCAGCAGCTTTTTTTATAAATTGTGGATTCAATCTGTTTGAAGTAGGAAGATTGGAGGGGGGGTTGCTTTCTTTCTTCTACCCCTCTCAGGCAAAGTGGCATTTGGACTGTCTCTCAATCTTGGAATGGAGATAGAAAGCAAAAAATTGAATTAGCCACTTGAACTAACTATGTGAAAAGATTTATATCATAACTGCAAGAGCTGATTGCTGAGTTGTTTTGAAAGCTTTATGGAAGTTTTTAATGTTCTACTCCTGATTCCGAGGAGGAGCCAAGATGGCCTGCTTCCTCCTTCTTCTTCGCACTTATAAATGAAGTCTGCCTTTTGAAACTACCTTTGAAGAAAGTCTGGCTTTATATTATCCCCCCTGAAGGACTCTTGGAGCCTCTCCTGTTACGTGGTCTTTCTGGATTTGGATTATTTGATTTCTTTCTCTTTTTTTGAGTGACTTCTTGGCTTGGAACTGTGACAGAGGGTTAATTTTCACTTTTGGATTTGCCTGTCTTCTCGGACTCGCTCAGCTGCACGCTTCACAGACTCCATTTTTTTTGCAAAAGATTTATACTCTTTCTGAACTTAAACAATGGGGCCCAGAAAACCACCTACAGGCAAAGCAGCCTCGGCACCAAATTCTACTGCATCCAGTCCAACGATTTAGCAGACAAAAATTTCATCATTTTCACAATAAAGGACTGGAGAGAGTTCAAAAGATTTATCTGTTACTCAAATCTTTCAAGCTCTTATGCAGGGACAAAATGAGTTGAAAAAGGCGGTAGTAGATTTTAGAGAAGAGCTTAAAAGTGTGCAGCAACAAATAACAGAAAACAAACAGAGAATTGGTGTGCTGGAGGAGGGCGCAGCTTGGCTGGGGGAGGAGGTTAAGGCAGTCCAGAAGGGGAATATAGAATTGGAAAATTTTATGGCAAAGATAGAACTTGAAAGAATGTCCTTCTTTCTCAGATTCCAGAACCTACCGGAGACAGAAGATGAAGACCTTAAGGATATTTTGAGTACAATTTTAGCAGAATATATTAAAAGAGATAAAGAACAGTTGTGGTGGGATATGGTCTGGTTTATAGGATTAATTCAGCATATGCCAGAACACATAATGTTCCAAGGGAAGTACATGTTGAATTTCTTAGGAAGACCATGAGGGATGAGATTCTAGGGGCTCAGAGTGGGGGATCACTAAAATATAAAGAAATTGCCATTCTTAAGCAAATTCCGAAAAAAATAAGAGATTAGAGGAGGAAGTATTCCTCCTTATCAAAGAAATTACATAATAAGGGAATTTGGTTAGATGGTTATTGCCAGACAGAATGCTGATCTTCTGGGAGGGAAACAGAATTAGAATTAACACAGTTGTGGAGGCAGAGGCCTTCATTAAAAAACATAGTGCCCTCCTAGAGGACGGAAATATAAGAAGTAGTGAAAAAGGCGACAACACACAAGACATGAAGGAGGGAGGGGCTGCGGCTCTGCCTGGAGACAGGGGGGAGGGAACAATAATGGAAAGACTCAGGTCACAAAAATAAATATATCTGGAATATCATTCTAATTGTTGATATATTAGAAAGTGGCAAAAGAGATGATTGAACACATGGCTGATACAATGTATAATAAGATGCTGTTTCTGCTTATCTTTTATCTTTTTTTTCTGTAAAAAGTTGTGAGAATTGGAGAGATTCCTACCTCTAGCACGATGGAGGTGGATATACAAAAAAAAAATTGTATATCCACCTACCCTTTTCCCATAAATTTTAAAAACCAATAAAATTCTTTTAAAACGAAGAACTGGGAAATACAAAGATTTTTTCCCCTTTTTTCCCTGAAAAATATTAAGATGGCTCCCACCCCTGTTTTAGTCTGTCCTATATTTCCTTTATTTGAAGCCCAGCTGATAGTCACGGCAGAGAGGATTACTGTGCCTCAGTTGTTTTACTCACTGGGGCTGCAGTAGAAGGTAAGTTTTAGAGCTGTTTTGAAATGAAGTGCGTGCATGGAGAGTGAACCAGTTGTTACACCGGTTGAATCCCACCACTGGTGGCCAAACACTCAGTTTTTGGGTTTATACTATGGCAATTCTCTTGACTTCTGGTAAACTACACCTTTCTCAACAAATGAAGTTAAGGATCATTTTACTCAGAAGCCAAAGTTGAGCCAGGTATGACAGTCATCCTTAAAAATAAGCACTGCATAGTTTTAAGGGGGAAAAAAACTTTCCAACTACTAAATGTCTAACGATGATTTGCAGTTACTATTGAAAAATAAATAGGAAGAGTACATTTCACAGACTTAAATTTGCACTTGGTTAAAAAAACAAAAGAAGGGAAAGTAAACATGGAGATGCTGAGGACTAGTTTGTTTCTTCTCTCTTCAGCATAACAAAGGGAAGGGTTCCTCTCTGCCCAGGAAATAAGAGTCCTGACAGCCACGTTTCTCAGCTGCTTCTGGAGATGGAGCACACCTTGTGTGACAGGTGAACCTGTGAGATCAGACCTTCGTGCTTTGCCCTGCTCTGTCTTTCCACCTTGGAGAATTTATTTTTCTGAGGTACTTTGTGATATACCCAATCCCCTGCTTGCAACTGGTTGTATGTTTTAATCTGATGTATCTCATTCTGGTCACAATATAGTGTGACTCCTTCTGGGGCTTTTGGTACTGCTCCTATCGAAAGCATTGTATAACAATTGCAACAGTACTTAGACTTATATCCTTTACCTTTATTTCGATTTTTATACCGCCCCCTCTCCCCAAAGGGACTCTTTATACCACTTCACAGTGCTTTACATCCCTCTCTAAGTGGTTTTACAAAATCTGTATATTGCCCCCAACAATGTGGGTCCTCATTTTACCCAACTCGGAAGGCCGGAAGGCTGAGTCAACCTTGAGCCTGGTGAGATTCAATCTGCCAAATTGCAGGTAGTCAGCAGAAGTAGCCTGCAGTAATACATTCTAACCATTGAGCCACCAAGGTTCTATAGCATGTAAGTAACCAGAGCTATGGTGGCACAGTGGTTAGAATGCAGTACTGCAGGCTAACTCTGCTCACTGCCAGGAGTTCGATTCCTTCCATCCTGACTGGCTCAAGGTCGACTCACCCTTCCATCCTTCCGAGGTCAGTAAACTGAGTTCCCAGATAGTTAGGGGCAATATGCTGACGCTGTAAATTGCTTAGAGAATCCTGCAAAGCACCATGAAGCAGTATATAAGTCTAAGTGCTACTGCTATTGCTTGGTCAGTCGATGGTTGTTCAGATGAATATCATCAGGGTTGTTATGACACTGACCTCCAATTAAAAAGATCTCACTGAGGCCACCTTGAATATCGGGAGTGAGCCAAAACCTGTCTCCTCAACCCTGACTGGAATCAGAGAAAGTATAGAACCACATAACACTATTATACTAATACTATACAGAACTGAAGAAGCTTCTTGGATGAGAAATGAAACCTCTTCAAAGAAAAACCATAAAGTCCAGTTGCCTCTTGAAAAAGCACCTTTGGGACAACCATGACCTTCATGACGGAGAATCTCCATAAACACATAATACTATACACCCATTCCTATTACCTGAGGTGGTCCAGAGATTTACTATGGTTGACGGCATCTCTCCAACATCAACAGACAATGGAGAAGATCTACTTCACAAGACAAGCAGAGCAGACCTATTGCAAGTAGTTGTTTGACAACAGTCCTCTGGAGTTTAATTAACAGAAAATCTGGAGATTCTCCTGCCTGTTTTAAGATATATTGGAAAGGCCAGTGTCACATTTTATCCTCTGCCATGTGGGTCCAAATCAGGGGTGGTATTCAGCAGGTTCTGACTGGTTCTGTTGAACCAGTAGCAAAACGTTTCAGTAGTTTGGAGAACTGGCAAATATCACCTCTGGCTGGCCCCACCCTCATGTGTTCTCTACCTCCTGAGTCCCAGCTGATCGGAAGGGAATGGGGATTTTGAAGTAACCTTCCCCTAAATTGGGGAAGGAATGCAGATTTTACAGTATCCTTCTCTGCCACGCACGCCAAGCCACGCCCACAGAAACAGTAGTCAAACTTTTTGAATCCCACCACTGCTACTCATGTAGGTCAAATATCCAATTTTATCTTGACTCTCAAGTCCATCTGCTCTGTTTGATTAGGAACAAGAGATACAAACATGTTTTTCTCTTCAGAAGTAGGAAGAGAAACTATTGCTAACTAGATAAAACAATTGCTTTCCTTTGCAATTATCGAAAGAACAGTCATTCTCCATGTATCCTCTATGGATTTCTACCCACAAATCTCTTCCAAGATAAAAATCTGCTTTAAAAAATATACCCTTGGATCTCACGATGAAGGCGGGACATGTCACCTTAGCATGCATTGCAAAGAACTGCAGTAATTCCTGGGCTTGGTGAGACTCAACTGGCCTTCATTTTCTCTTCGGTCACAGATCACATACAGGTAAGAAGCATGGTTGATATAAATTTGCCCTCCAGGTGACACAATGTCTAGTTCTAAAGCTCTAGTGACATTTCAAGTGCTACCTGCCATTCAGCTTCTACACAAACCTTGATTTTCTGTTACAGGAGGAAAGGTGACAGAATGACTGGACTGCCCCTCCCGCTGCTGTTCTTCTGGCTCCTGCCTCCCATTACTGCTAAGAGGATGCAAACAGTAAGAGGATGCAAACTGCTCTCCACCCCTTTCCAGATTCAGAAAAGTTATTACAGGCCTGGTCATCTCAATATTGGTGGGAATTTGCCCCTGGCAACGGTGATTGTACCCAACATCCCACACTTTCAAAAATCCCCAACTTTCTTTGATTTTACAATGGTGTAAGTTTCACTTGAATGGGGAGAAATGTAGACACTATTTGCTTTCTTTTAGATTCAGGGCCTCCTTTCAGAAATACTTATTCTCACGATGTTTGCGATGTTCTAGTGTAGTTCAAATCTTTTCTGAATAACCCACCAATCCCATAAAGTAGATGACAATTCTCAATCTTTCCCGAATTCTACATTAGGAAGATGATAAGAACATAAAGATGTGAAAAGGGACTACACCACAATATCAAAATGACATTGAGACTCTGGAAAGAGGGCAGAGAAGAGCTATAAAGATGATTAGGGGAGGGCTAGAGGTTAAAACATATGAAGAATGGTTACAGGAATTGGATGTGTGTAATGAAAAGAAGGACTAGGGGAGACATGATAGCAGTCTTCCAATAACCGAGGGGGTCCTACAAAGACAAGGCGGTGCAACTATTTTCCAAAGCACCAAAGGCAGGACAAGAAAGAATGGATGGAAACTAACCAAGGAGAGAAGCCATCTAGAACTAAGGAAAATTTCCTAACAGTGGGAGCAATCAATGGATGGAACAAACTTGCTTCAGAAGTTGTGGATGCTCCATCATTGGCGGCTTTCAAAAAGAAACTGGACAACCATTTGTCTGGAATGATACAGAGTCTCCTGCTCAAGCAGTCGGCTAGATTAGAAGACCCCCAAGGTCCCTTCCAACTCTACTAGTCTACCTTCTATGTTTTAACTCTGCTGGCCAAGTGAAGAAGCATCACATCATTATAAGATCAATTTGGACAGAAAGTCATGGTGGAAAAGTCAAAGAAGAGTTGAATCCTTTTCCAGAGCTGGATACTGTAAATAACCAAAGTTTTGCAATCAGCAGTACTCATGAATAACGATCTTCAGTAAATCTATGCGACCCCTCTCTCCCTCCCTCACACACACACACACACACATGAATCTTGTGCTCAGAAATGGTTACCAGGCCTGAAAAAGCTGCTCCAAGAGGGAACCAAATTTGATTAGGGTGCTAGAGGAGCAATTGGGAATGTTTACAGCCACTGGAGGAAAGTGAAACAGGGAGATATGATAAAGAGGCATAAAACGGTCCATGATATGAACAAACAGGCTTTTCTCTTTCATCACAAAGTCATCCAAGGTTAATAAAGAACTTCCTTTAAAAAGGAAAAACAAAACAAAACCCATTCAAACATAAGATGTGCTGCCCCAAAGAACACCCCAAAAGGGCAAGACAAATTCCATCAACATCCTAAAATGCTCCCCAATGTTTGTCGCACTCTAGATTTGTACCCAAGAACTATCAGCAGTTCCTGGCCTTAGTCTTTGCAGTCACAGAGATCAACAAAGATTTGGTTCTCCTGCCCAACCTCACACTTGGCTTCAACATCTACAGCAACGTCCAGATTGAGCTATCCATTTTTTCAAACAGCCTCTCCCTGCTCTCCACTCGAAGCAAAATGGTCCCAGGATACAAATGTGACAGGCAGGACACCCTGCTCGCTGTCATTGGTGGCCTCAACTCCAAATCCTCAAGGCAGATGGCCTCCATCTTCAGCATCTACAAGGTCCTACAGGTAAGGAAATCTCTACTGGATTCTGTTATATAATAGACAAACAACAGAAGCATGTAAAGAAGCAAAAGATAAAACTAAAAGTGTTTTGGGAGGGCACATCAAGAGTATCTGTCTTAAAGAATCCAAGCAATTCATAATTATATTTTCTCTGTCAAGACATGTTCTTTTATACTTCCAACAAAATAAACAATGAGATAATTCTGAAATGCTGTATTTGCCAAGAGGTCATGAATGACTTTTATGAAGTCATTCTTCATAAAAAGTTTTACTGGGGTTTTTTTCTCTGTATCGAGCTGATGGTCTCTTCCCTTGTCTTCTGACATATCACATCCAGGCAGAATGTGATAAATGGTGGCTCTTCCTAAGAAGGGAGGAATCTTGAGTTTGCCATTCAAAGTGAGTGAGCCTGATTGGTGGGGCAATCAACCACACACAATGGTTACCCTTGAATCCATCATTAAACTGTATGTTGTCTTTTAAAGAGGATTCTCACTTTCTACAGCTCGGTGTTGGCTTTGAGTTCAATCAGGCAGACAGAACAGTGTATCCTTCCTTCTTCCGGATTAATCCCAAGGAATTCCCTCAATATGTGGGTTTAGTCCAGCTTCTTGTGTACTTCCAGTGGAACTGGGTTGGGCTGGTGGCCCCTGAAAATGACAATGGAGAACATTTCATCTCATCACTAATACCAATGCTCAAGGAGAAGGAGATCTGCCTGGCCTTCACTGAAATGTTAAAATCTGATTTTCTTGATACTCCACTTTTGAAATCCAATCCTATTTTCAAAATTTGGTCCATGTCCGAAGTGATTATTCTATTTGGAGATTCCAGCAGTATTGCAAATGTACAGATCTTTGTGTTTGCGCATGAACAATTTTTCAAAACGTCGTTTCAGAAAGTTTGGATCCTAACTTCCCACTGGAAAGTTCGAGTGATGGGATCTCAGGATGTGATGAAGGTTTTAAAGCACTTCCATGGAGCTTTGCATTTTAGGGACCACACTGGAGAGCTCTCAAAATTCAGAGATTTCCTTTTGCTTTTAGACCCCTTTAATGCTCAAGGGGACGTCTTTCTCCTGCTGTGGTGGAAGATGGTCTTTGACTGCAATTTCCACAAACCAGGCAAAGTCCCTACAAAGGGGAAAAAACGATGTACAGGAAAGGAGAATTTACTAAATGTGCCATCTTACATTTTTGAAATGAGCATGACTGGGGAGAGTTACAATATCTACAATGCTATTTATTCTGTAGCACATGCATTACATGCCATGTACAAATCAGGTCCGAGACCAGCCATGATGAGAGTTGGAAAAAGGATTTCAAATTTCCAATTATGGCAGGTAATTTCTGGGAATTTTTATCCAATCCACAAATGCTCAGATTCCCACATCTATTTCTTGAATTACTTTTAAAATATCTGTATGCTACCATGGGGATGTGGTGGCTCAGTGGTTAAGATGCTGAGCTTGTCGATCAGGAAGGTTGGCAATTCGGTGCTTTGAATCCCTAGTGCCCTGTAATGGTGAGCTCCCGTTACTTGTCCCAGCTTCTGCCAACCTAGCAGTTCGAAAGCATGTAAAAATGCAAGTAGAAAAATAGAGACCATCTTTGGTGGGAAGGTAATAGCCAGGCATGAAATTGTTATCTTTGATATGTCTTCGGACAGCGCTGTCTCTTTGACTTTGAAATGGAGATGAACACCGCCTCATATTTACTATTATATTTGTCTAACATATATTCTACAAATTGTGTCAGTTTGTTGACCTAATGGTATCTGTCAACAAAACATTCCACTTCTTCATCTTCTTTACCTGAGACATTTGGTGGGAGCAGAAATCTGTTCATAGAATCATAGGCAATTGAGTTCAACCTCCTATTCAGGACAGGGATCTGAACTAGAGTATACTTCATTGTTAGTTGCCCATCAGAGCTAATACTTTCTAGTGTTAAGGGCCCTAGAGTTGGGAATGACTAGCACATATATACGAGGGGAACCTTTACCTTTACTTATTGTGAGAAAAGCTATTTCTATCTAATAGAAAAACAAGGAGACCATGAACTATAAAAACATATTTATTTAAGATACAATTGTATAAGCTTTTGCAAAATGATTCTCGATCATGAAAGATAGAGAATGTCTGACAGGGTTTAAATACAATTTTGGGGTGATAGTCCACTTCCTTACATGTCCATGTTATATAATTTTGTGTAATACAATATCTTGGAAAGTCCCTTGATCTCTTTCCACCATATTAGGAAAGGATAAGAACATAACAAGACAATCAATCTCCTTACGTCACCTTTTGGAAACTGACTCCAGCTGTTTTCAGTGGGGCCCAAGTTGACCTGGCCTGCTATTTCTCAATCTACTTTATAGCTGTGTTATTCCCCCAAATGTATCCTCTCTATTAGGTCTTAGTTGAATGTGTTACAAAGGTGCTGCTTGTATTATGTTAAGTGTACAAATGGAGTCGCTCAGGTTCTTTTTCTTTTACAAGAATAACCCCATTTCTTTAACCTATGCTACCATAACAATCAATTTCAGAATAGATTAAAACAGCAGTGATTAAAAAACAATAGTACAAATTAAGTACACTGTTTTGTTGAAAAGTGATAGAGACAAAGAAAGAGCTACTTGTCCATAAGATCCATAGAGGAAAAGAACTTCCTACAAGGTCCTGAAAGGTCTTCAACAATTACTCAAGTTTCAGGAGATGGCCATTTCAGGAAGGAGCAAGTTGCCAATCTGGATGTGTTTGTGAATGGTGTTTAAAGAGGTTAGTTGAAGTCCTAGTCAAAATTCATGCCTTGCCACTGGCAAGACTAGCAAAAATGTTTAACAACACGTCTGCCAAAATGCAATCAGACTCCAGGTACTTATTATCATAGGTGGTGGACATGTTTCAAAGCAAGAAAATATTGGACGGAAATACATTCATGGTTGGAAAAGATGATTCAGTATCATATATATATATTTAAAACCAAAAATATTCTTGTTAAGTATAATACCAGAAAGCTATGACAAAGGAATTGTATATTTAATGTTACATGTATTGACAGCAGCGTGAATTGAATTTGCAGAATATTGGAAAAATGAGAACGTTCCATCAGATGAAAATATAATTTGGAAAATATTGGATTGTGGAGAGATGGATAGATTGACATCAAAAATAAAAGATAAAGGAGATACAGAGTATTATTTCATGTGGAATAGATTTTATCAATGGTTAGAAACAAGAGGTAGAAATTAGATGAGAAAGAACATTGTTATGTACAGTATAAGTGAAATATGAATGTTGTTTATAACTATAAGTATGTTAATATAATCAATAGGAATATAGATATGCTAATATAAATATGATCAGAATTATTATTTATGTCCAGGATGTGAGGGGTCTGTAGATATTTTCACAGCCCTCTTTTTGACTCGTGCAGTGTACAGGTCCTCAATGGAAGGCAGGTTGGTAGCCATTGCTTTTTCTTGAGTTCTCAATATCTGTTGAAGTCTGTGTCTGTCTTGTTTGGTTGCAGAGCCAAATCAGACAGTTATAGAGGTGCAGATGACAGATTCAATCATTCCTCTTTAGAACTGTAACAGCATCTCCTTGGGCAGTTTGAGCTTTCTGAGTTGGCACAAAATGGACATTCTTTGTTTTGCTTTTTTGATGATGTTTTTGATGTTTTTAAGTCTTGAGATATGATAGAACCTACAACCTTGAAGTGATGTTGAGAGAAGTGTCAAATATAGTTTGTTACACCTGATTGCTCAGATCTCCACCAAGGGAACTTCTCTGGCTTATGAGATGTACCCCAATCTTCTAAAATGATGGGCATCACAGGATGATAGAAGTCATGAGGTCTCATTTATGATTTTCACCTGATTACTCCAATTTCTGTTTTTTCCTTTTCTTTCAGCTTCTTGGCTATTTAAAGAATGTCCACTTCAACAACAGTGCTGGAGAAGAAGTCTCCTTCTCAGAAAATGGATTGGGATCAGCTCAATATGATCTTCTCAACTGGGTTCTCCTCCCCAATCGGTCTTTTCTTCCTGTGAAAGTTGGTCAAATAGATCTCAAGGCTTCCCCAGGCCAGGATTTCACCATTAACTCCAATTCCATCCTCTGGACCTCAAAAGTGAGTTGAAAGGCAATGATGTAAATTCATGGAAACATAAATTCTCTCCTGATAAACAGAATGTCCTTCTAACTGGAAAACAAATCTTTTGAAGCAGAACATATGGCAGTCATTTGATGAAAAATCTGCCTTGCATGTACCATATTTGAAGACAACATCTGGAGGTCCAAGAAAGCTCAGTGTTGGGAAGAACCTCTGAAACTGAGAGAGAATTAGGCGAGATGACAGTGATTTCTATGGATCATAGAAGGATCTGTGGATCATTTTTATTCAGTCAGATCCGCATGATTCTTTATTTTAGAAAAACTGTAGCTCACTGTCACAAGCTTTCCTTAGCATTCTGGAGATTGGAAGTCCCACTTCCAATCTCCAGAATTCATTGGTGGGTTGGGAATGGATGGTCCTAAATCATCCGTGAGCTTTTTGTGATTTCTGGTAGACCATGGTGATTCATTTCATTGGAAGTTATTCTGCAGATGGAAACAGGAATATGGAAAGGAATAAATGAAGTATTCCAATGGTGCTTTTTCAAGAGGCAACTGGACTTTCTTATCCTTCTTCGAAGATATTTCACTTCTCATCCAAGAACCTTCTTCAGCTGGATGAGCTGAAAAACCTTTTTGGATGAGAAGCAAAATGTCCAGTTGCCTTTTGAAAAATCACCTTTGGTACAACTATGACCTGGATGACTAAGAATCTCCATAGACATAAAGGAAGCATGTTCGTTGCTTATGCCGTATCATGTATTTCTCTTTTCTCTTTCAGAAGATGCCCTTTGCCAGGTGTGGCAGGAAGAGGTGCCAAGCAGGAGAGAGGAGAAAAGTCCCAGTGGGAGAGCAGGTTTGCTGCTACCAATGTGATCCTTGCCCAGAAGGGACCATTTCTAACCAAACAGGTAGAGCACATTCCACATGTAGATTCCCTCTCTGAACACTCATTGTACATTTCTATGTCCTTCTTTCTCATGTTGTGATCTCCACAATGCACACTAATAGTTCATGTACACACACACAATATAGCAGGATTCCTGAGAGATCGATTTATCAGTCTTCTGTGGGTTCTAGTATAAAGTGAGGAAATTAGTAATTTCTCTCGCACTGAAGGCTACATTAGTCATGGAAATTCCCAATGACCAGCCTTTATTCCACTTGTCCCTGGCTGATTTATCCCCAGATTTATCATTAACGGAGGAGGGTTTTCTATTTGTGATGCCTATAAAGAGCTCAATTCAATTCAGAGTAGGGCTGGAAGGGACCTTGGAGACCTTGGAATTCTTCTACTCCAACCCCTTGATCAAGCAGGACACCCTATACCATTTCAGACAATGGTCCAATAGATTCTTTAAAACCTCCAGTGACGAAGCACCCACAATGTCTGAAGGCAAGCAGTTCCACAGATTGATTGTTCTCACTGTTAGGAAGCTTCTCCTTAATTCCAGGTTGCTTCTCTTGATGATAAGTTTCCATCCATTGTTTCTCGTCTTGCCTTCTGGCGCTTTGCAAAACTAGTCGACCCCCTCTTCTTTGTGGCAGCCCCTCAAATATTGGAATACTGCTATCATGTCACCTCTAGTCCTTTCCCCTAACTAGCCATATCCAAATCCTGCAACTGTTCTTCATATACAACTGTTCTCCAGGCCTTTAATCATTTCAGTTGCTCTTCTCTGAACTTTTTCCAAAGTCTCAACATCTTTTTTGTAATATAGTGACCCAAACTGGATGGAATGGAATGGAATAGAAAAGAATAAATAGAATAGAATAGAATAGAATAGAATAGAATAGAATAGAATAGAATAGAATAGAATAGAGTAACAGAGTTGGAAGGGACATTGGATATCTTCTAGTCCAACCCCCTGCTCAGGCAGGAAACCCTATACCATTCTAGGTGTGGCCTTACTAAAGTTTTATAAAAGAATATACTACTAGTTCATGTGATTTTGACTCTATGCCTCTGTTTACACAACCAAGGATTGTATTAGTAGTATTAGTATTAGTGCTCAGTGGGACACTCATATTTCCCTTGAAGATGGGATAGTGATCATGGCACATGCTCCTGAAATCCTTAGACAAGACTAAGTACCTTCATTTTATCTTGATTTCAGATGCCACTCATTGTGACCCCTGCCCAGAAGACCAATATCCTAATAAGGACAAGGACCACTGCATTGCCAAGAACATCCACTTCCTTTCCTATGAAGACACCCTGGGATACACTTTAGCTATTCTTGCTCTCTTTTTTTCTGTGATCACATCTATGGTCCTGATAACTTTTTTAAAGTATCGTGACACACCAATCGTCAAGGCCAACAACCGAGATCTCACCTACATCCTCCTGGTCTCCCTCCTGCTCTGCTTCCTTTGCTCCTTCCTCTTCATTGGACGACCTGGGAAGCTCACTTGTCTCTTCCGACAAACTGCCTTTGCTATTCTCTTCTCCCTTGCAGTTTCCTCTGTGTTGGCAAAAACTGTCATGGTGGTCCTGGCCTTCATGGCTACCAAACCAGGGAACAGGGCAAGGAAATTCTTAGGAAAACCACTGACCAACTCCATTGTCTTAGGATGTCCCCTGGTCCAAGCAGTTCTTTGTGCCCTCTGGCTTATAACCTCTCCCCCATTCCCCAACATGGACTTCCATTCTTTGGTAAAAGAAACCATTTTGGAATGTAATGAAGGCTCAGTTTCAATGTTTTATACTGTCCTTGCCTACTTGGGTTTCCTGGCCCTCATCAGTTTCACAGTGGCCTTTTTGGCTAGGAAATTGCCAGACAGCTTCAATGAAGCCAAGTTCATTACTTTCAGCATGCTGGTCTTTTGCAGTGTTTGGATCTCCTTCCTCCCCACCTACCTGAGCACCAAAGGGAAGTCCATGGTAGCTGTGGAGATCTTCTCCATCTTGGCCTCTGGGGCTGGTCTCTTGGCTTGCATCTTTTCCCCCAAATGCTACATTATCCTACTGAGGCCCAATCTGAATTGTAGAGAGAATTTAATGAGGCAGAAGAACCTCTGACCTATGCATAGATTGGGAACTTTTGTTGTGAGTTTAGGACATTTTTGTATTTGATCTGATTTCTTAAAAGTAGAGAAATGAGCAAGCGCTTTTTTCTTTTAATATTTGGAAATCAAATGATGTGACTAATCACAACATATCTGTTAATCAGAAACAATCACACACTTTTCCATTCATAACTATTGTCCCAAGTGAGCCCCCATAATCAATCTGAAAATAAACTTATTAAGTGTCTTAGTAAGGTTTTGGGTTGAGTTCACTATCAGTGTTTTTAACTATGCTTGTAGTATCATAGCATAGCAAAAATTATTAATGTTCCTTCTTTCAATCTTTACTCTGATTTTTGATTATTCAAATTCCAGCTTCCTCATGATCACTTTGACATACAGGTTGATCACATCTAATCCCTTCATAATAAAATAAGAAAGTATAAAGAATACAACCTTACCACATTCCTTTCCCTGTCTTGAATGAATCAGTGTGGCATTTGCACAATGGCTTCCTGATTTGTGTACAGAACTGCACCAAATGTGTTAGCACCCCCATAGCTTCTCAAATTCATTACAAATTACCACATTACAAAAAAGATGTTGAGATTTGGAAAAAAGGGTGGAGTACAGCAACTGAGACGATTAAAGGCCTGGAGACTAAAAAATATGAAGAATGGTTGCAAGAACTGGGTTTGTCTAGTCTAGAGAAAAGAAGGGCTAAGGGTTACATAATATCAGTGTTTCAGTATTTGAGGGGTTAACACAAAGAAGAGGGGGTCAACCTATTTTCCAAAGCACCAGAAAGCAAGATGAGAAACAATGGATGGAAACTGAACAAGGAAAGAAACAACTTGTCTCCAATCCTAGGTAGCCCAGTAAGATACCCTGCTTGTTTGATGGTAAGAACTCCTCATCGCTGAGTAGGAGGGTAATGTAAAACTGGGCATTATCATCTTTTAGCGTGAGATTTGGTCTTGTAGGGTGATGTTTGGGTATTGAAAATGTCACTTAAGAAAAGTTAACCTCTCCTGGTTCAAAAGGTGGGGACTGAAGAATGCTGTAGATCAGAATGGTGCTCTGGATTCGGTCCTTAGAAAATCATCCATTGGTCAAAGTGATTGGATTTCAAATACTTAACTAGTTTAAAATATTGGTGACCCACTCAAGTAAGAGAGAGTTTGGGCAGAATACAGCTAAGCCATAAAGGAAAGAAGAAAGTGTGTGGTTATTTGAAACCATCTAGGTACATCATAGCTGAAAGACATCTCCTTTGGCTAGTTTGGGAAACTCCGCTAGGACAAAGGCCATGGTGAGTTGTTCCAGTTCTTGGTATGAAAAGAGTGTCAGGGTTCCAAGTAATACACCCATAGCAAAGAGAACTCCAAGGCAAGCGGGTTCCTCAAGGAACAGGTTTATTGGGCATGTCATATTGGCACAAACTGGTGAAAACTGACTCTAAAGGTTTCCACACTTTTCACCTAATTAAAAGTTTTCCCCCTTTCCCAAACAATCAGTCACATGGTCCAAACAAGTTGCTGTCTGGTTGCTTGGAAACTTCACTCCTCCTCTCTTCAGCCATCTGTGGGAATGTCCTTGATTCTCAAGGGAAACTATTTTGTTTTGGCTATTAAAACCCAGCTATCACTATTCCGCCCTCCCTATCCCTCAGCACCATTGTGGCAACACTGAAGCCTCCAAAATGGCCTCAGGCAGGCCAGCTTCAGGGTTGACAAAGGGTTTGGTAGTCACACCAAAAGCAATCAATCCCAAAGTGATTTAAAAGAGTTTGCTCCAATTAGATCCTGCCAGTGACGTGCAGTGAGGTTCATGGCTGGTGAGGCTGGTGACGTCATCAGGAAGGTGGGGAATGGGACCACGTGTGCTGGAGGTGGAGGCTGCCTCAGCCCCCAGCACACGTGATCCCATTCCCCGCCTTCCTGAGCGTGCTCCGCCGGCTCGCACTCCGCAGTCCTTGAAAGCGACTGGGGAACGACGAGAACCTTCCCCCAGTCACTTTCGTGGCTTCGTCATCTGGGGGCGCTGACAACCTTTCTGCATCTGCAGCTCGCGGGCACGGACGGACAGAGGTAGCCAGAGCGATGCCGAGGCAGTCCGGGCGGACGAAAGAGCGAGCGAGCGATGGAGGATCAGGCTGCCTGATCCTCGGTTGCTCGCCCGCCGGACTGCCTCGGCGCCACTCTGGCTACCTCCGTCCATCTGCGCCCGCGAGCTGTGGAGGCAGAAAGGTTGTCGGTGCTCCCAGATGACGAAGCCACAAAAGTGACTGGGGGAAGGTTCTCGTCGTTCCCCAGTCGCTTTCGTGGCTTCGTCGTCCGGGAGCGCCGACAACATTTCTGCCTCCGCAGCTCCCGGGTGCGACCGGACGGATGTATATAATATTATAATATTATATATATATAGTCAGAGGCACACGTGGCTGTAGAGGTTTTTTTTCCTCTTGTCAAAATGCCATAGACTCCAAAGTTATGGGGATAATGTGGACATTTCTCTGTCCTGGGATTCATAAAACACTAGTAACTTTTACTTCATCTCAGTGGATTTACAGAAGTTAATGCTCCGTGAACATAGAGAGATTTGTGTCTGGTGAAAACATGTTTACTTTGCATGCTCTGAATAATATGGCCAAGTCCCTTGAGAGTTCCAACTTAGATGGATGCTTATCATGAAGACTTAAAGTGTCACTTGAGTCTTCTGAAGTTACCAGAGCACCACTTTCCCTGCCTACAGCCTCTGTTGGCTTGATCTAGAAGAAGGCTTCTTTTGGTGGCCAATGATTTGGCTTTTAGTGTTACTATGGACCTTGCCTGCCGCTGTGCAGATGGACCTGAGACCAAACTGCTACTGGAAGAGACCTTTCCAAGAACAAAAAGACTATTATAGACCTGGAGATCTCATTATCGGTGGAAACCTACCTCTCTCCATTACTATAGTTCTACAGCTCCCACAGGAGTCTCCTGCTGATTGGGATGTCCTTTCTCTGTAAGTGTTCCCTTGATTGTCTTTTTACTCAGGGCAAGGTGGAAAAGGCAGTCTTGAAGATTTCAATCCCACCTAGCATCTGTTGTTGTTCCTTCCTAATTAGACACATTGATTCTACTTGATGAATTGATCTCCCTCTTTTTTTAGATTGAGAGTGTTGGAAGGTACCTTGTAGGTAATCTAGTCCAACCTTCCACTCAAGCAGGAGACTCTACACCATTTCTGACAGATGGCAGTCCAGTCTCTTCTTGAAAGCTTTCAGTAATGAAGCTCCCACAACTTCTGAAGGCAACTTCTGTACCATTGATTGATTATTCTCACTGTCAGAAAATTTCTCCTTATTTCCAGGTTGAATCTCTCCTTGGTCAGTTTCCATCCATTATTCTTGATCTGGCCCTTAGGTGCCTTGGAGAATAGCTTGATCCCTTCCTCTCTGAGGCAGCCCACTGCTATCATGTCTTCCCCGGTCCTTCTCTTCACTAGACTAGCCATGCCCAGTTCTTGCAACTGTTCATCATATGTTGAATCCCCTAATCATCCTCATTGCTCTTCTCTGCACTTTTTCATGAGTCTCAGCATCTTTTTATATGTGGTGAATCTAATTCCCTTCTCAAGCCCTCTGACTCTCCAGTGGTGAAGAACAGCTTGTCATGCTAAATAAAGAGTGAGCCCCATGTTCGTGAAGGCAAAGTACACTTGGTGGAGAAGACAATTTGGGCTGAACTTGGGGAGAAATAATGTAGGATCCTTTATCTCATCTTTCCATCTCATTACTCTGATGGCTTGTAATGCTACGTTTCATGTAGAAAAGGACTTTCTTTTGTCCTACCAAGTCTTAACTTCTCACTGTTCTCCTATTAATCCTGGATACTTTTACAAAAATGGAGCTAGCTTCTTTCAGAATCTACAGGCCAGCTCAGTGCTCTCACCCCACTTCCATATTTCAAGACATTAAAGGACACTTTCTAACTGAGGGCCATCCAGAGTATTATTCATTTCTAGCCAGAAAAATAATGACCTTCTTAAGCATTCAATTCAATTTAATTCACTTCAATGTAATCGAATTTATTGGATTCACAAAGCCACCTAGTGGAAAAAGATTCTGATAACGAAGTGTGCCACGTTGGGAAAAAGTGATTGAGAATGTAGAAAAGAAGTTGACAGCCTGTAAACAGGGGTGAAATCCAGCAGGTTCTGACAGGTTCTGGAGAACTGGTAGTGGAAATTCTGAGTAGTTCGGAGAACCAGCAAATGCCACCTCTGGCTGGCCCCATTCTTTAATCAAGAATGTAATGCAATAACTTCTAGTTATGTAGGAATGGAGATTTTACAGTATCATTCCCCTGAAATGGGGTTGGATTAGAGATATTCAGTATCCTTCCCCTGCCACACCCACCAAGATATGCCCCCCAAGCCACACTATGCCCCTCAAGCCATGCCTATCAAGTCATACCACACCCACCAAGCAACGACCAAAGAACTGGTAGTAAAAAAATGTGAATTTCACCACTGCTGTAAAGTTTTCCATGACTGGATATAATAAAGTGTGCAGCTTTATAAATCAATCAATCAGAATAGAGCTGGAAGGGACTTTGGAGATCCTTTCGTCCAACCCACTGCTCAAGTAGGAGGCCCTATATACTTTGAGACAAGTGACTATCCAGGCTCTTCTTTAAAAGCTCCAGTGATGGAGCACACACAACTTATGGATGCAAGCAGTTTCACTGGTTGATTGTCCTCACTGTCAGGAAGTTTCTCCTGAATTCCAGGTTGCTTCTCTCCTTGATTAGTTTCCACCCATTGCTTCTTGTCCTGCCTTCTAGTGCTTTGAAAAATATGTTGGCCCCCTCTTCTTTGTTTCAGCCCCTCAAATGTTGGACGGTTGCTATCATGTAGTCCTTCTTTTCTCTATTTATTATTCATGCTTCTAGACCGCCCCCTCTCCCAAAAGGGACTCGGGGCGGTGTACAGTCCATGCAAAATATATCAAAATACAATAAAAATTGAATATGTACAGTTGGAATGGAGGAGGTTAAAAATGGAATTAAAAGAACTGTACAAAGCAATATATATAAATATAGGATTTTGAACCCCTAAAACACACACAATAAGTTAAAAACAATACCCCTAAAATAACCAGTTAATACATTTGCCAGGAGGGACAGTTGTAATTATGCCAGCAATGTCTCTAGATCATCCAAACCTAAATCCTGCAACCATTCTTCATATGTCTTCATCTCCAGGCCTTTAATCATCTTAGTTCCTCTTCTCTGCACTTTTTCCAAAGTTTCAACTCTCTTTTTTTGTAATGTGGGGACCAAAACTGAATGCAGAATTCCAGGTGTGGTCTTATTATCCAGATAATAAGCCAGATTTCCTTAACTGGACTGAAAAGTTCATTTTGGAAAAGTCAATACTGACTTGAACTGAGCTCATGCTGTTCAGTAGTGGCCAAAATTGTGGAAACCTTTTGGGAAAAGTATACAGTATTTTTGAGGTTTGATGGCTAATAACACCACTTTGTTTTGGAGTAGTACCATGAAATAATATATCAATGGAAAGATAATTTAAGCAAGAATATAATGCAATACCTTCTATGAAGGATTTACTATGAGAATAGCAGCTATAAAGAAAAAAAGTAAAACACATAGAAAAACTGAGATATACAAAAATATCACTTGTAGAAAAAAAATGAGATATAGAAAAATTATCACCATGTCAGATAATACTTAGTTGAGTAACCTTTAGCATGAATTATGGCCTTACAACATCTTCCCATGAAGTGAACCAAGTCTTTTAGTTCTGCAGTTGTTATAATGTGAAACCAAGATTGAATGATTGCTTCTATTAACTGGGTTTTATTGCTGGCTATATCTGACTATAACTTTTCATAGAATACAGATAATTGAAAAACCCTTATTGCATTTCACTCATGATTAAAGTATTGTTCCATCAATATATACTTTTATGGTGCTACTCCAAAAGAAAATGATATTATAAGCATCAAACCATAAAAATACACTTTTCCCAAGAGGTTTCCACAATTTTGGCCACTACTATAAATTATAACTCACTTAAATGGGCTACAGAGAAAGGGAGAGGCACTGCTGGCCATAGTAACAGGGTGAACTGATTGACAACAGCCCTGTTTTCTGACAGCAGTAACATCAATCAACTAATTTGCATTGGTGTGTTTTATGATTAACTCCTAGAATCCTGATAATGCTTCTTTAACAAAATAAACATCTCCTACTGCTCCTGTCTAATTTTTGTCCTCTAACACTTGCAACGAAGACCTGTTCCCAAGAACTATCAACATATTCTGGCCTTGGCATTTTCCATCCAGGAGATCAACAAAGACCCACAGCTTCTCCCCAACATCACCCTGGGATTCCGCATCTACCAAGAGAACCAGTACGCAACCATGGCCCAAGATGTCAGCCTGTCTCTGCTCTCCAGCCGGGGAAAAGTGTTTCCTAATTATAAATGTGACACACAAGACTACCTTCTCTCTGTCCTTGGAGGCCTCAACTCCAGAATCTCATACCAGATGGCAACTCTGTTCAGCAAGTTTAAGATTTCTCAGGTACTTGGACACACAACATGATGACAGGGTGAATGCAGATGTAAGGCAGTAAATTCTGCCTTGTGTGTTTACTGTCAAAAGCTCACAGACCCAATTCTGTGACCAATAGAAAACATCTCATGAAGACACCAGGTTGTGGGGATTGGGGTCAAGATTGGATACCCAGCTAATCTATTTTTTAAAAAAAATATTTTAACTTTTTAAACTTTAAAACAGCAATTCCAATCTTTACAGCATTCCAATTATTGGTATCCATTCTATTTACAACTTTTTAAGTTTTATGGTCTTTTATACAATAATTGTTATACATTACATAGCTAGCTAGCTAAATGGATGGATGGATGGATGGATGGATGGATGGATGGATGGATGGATGGATGGATGGATGGACGGACGGACAGACAGACAGACACCCTGTTTTCCTGAAAATAAGATATATATTACCTTTAATATGTTTACCTATTATAATACCTGCTACGTTTAAACAATGTATATACAGTTTTTCACTTTACTATTGTTCCTAGATATTCTTTATGTATTAATTTTATATCTAGTTTCTAACCAATTGTACCACCTATTTCCAGATCTTATAGTATTCTGTTTCATCTCTATCTTTGAATTCCATGGTTAATTTATCTATTTCTGCACAATCGAGCACCTTTTTAAAATTATCATTGTGTTCAAAGGAATGTTTTCTTGTTTCCAATTCTGAGCAAAAGTAATTCTGGCTACAGTTATTATATGGAGTATGATATATTGAATTTCTTTGCTTAGGTTTCCCTTTTTAATCCCCAGTAGAAATAGTTCTGGTTTCATCTCTACTTTTTGTTCCATGATTTTTTTCCAATATTTCTTAGCTTTTGGGCAGGTCCACCACATATGGTAGAATGCCACTTGTTCATAATTGCATCTCCAACAGTTTGCCAACCTATTAGGAAACATTTTGACCAAACTTGCAGGAGGTAAATCCAATGATAAACCATTTTGTACATGTTTCCTTATAGGCTGCCGACATCGTCAATTTATAATTTTTCTCCCATCATTTTTCCCAGTGTTCCAATTCAATGTTATATCCAAACTTTGTGGCCCAAATTATCATAGTTTCTTTCACTTGCTAATCTAGATGGTCTAAAGTTAGCAACAAAAAAATACAGGTAGCATTTTCCTTGCTTAAATTCTTCCTTTTCCTCCATCTACACCCTTTGTTCAGTTAGGTTACCGCTGCTCAGATCCTGCTTTGAGGGATAAGAGCCAGTTCCCCACCTTCTACCAGATCGATCCCCAGTATCACCTACAGAATGCAGCCATTGTCCAGCTCCTTCTATTTTTCCAGTGGAACTGGATTGGGATTATTGTTCAGAAGTCAGAGAGCAGTGACCACTTCATTGGGATTTTTGATGCCACCCTCGCCCAGAATGACATCTGCGTACAATTTGTGAAACAGATCATACCCCGATTCACAATGTTCAATGAATTGCACAGAGATGAGATACGTTTGCTTCTGACACTTTTGAACAGTGATGCTCAGGTTGTGATTGTCTCGGGGGATTCTAATGCACTGCACAGACTTGTAGTGTCCCTCTCCTTTTATGAAGAAGAAAACTACGCTACAGCTGAGAAGGTCTGGATCCTGACCACCCAATGGGAATTTTCAGCTATTGGCTATCGCTATGAGTGGGAGAAACTGAAAACCCTCCATGGCGCTTTGTCTTTGACAGTCCACACAAACCTGGTGCCAGGATTCAAGAATTATCTCTGGGCTCTGAATCCACACGAACCCCAAGGAGACGTCTTTCTCCCCGAATGGTGGGAATTTGCATTTGACTGTCAGGTTTTGAAGGCAGGTGTGTCCTCACCTGATGGCCGGAGGGTTTGCACAGGGGAGGAGAACCTGGACACCCTCCCAGCCTCTGTCTTTGATGGAAAGATGACCGGTTTCAGCTACAGCATCTACAATGCCGCCTATTCTGTGGCACATGCATTGCATGCTGCATATACATCGGAATTGCAATGGGCATTGAAGAGAGGAATAAATAAACCACAACTACTTTGTGTGAAGCCCTGGCAGGTAATTCTCATCTTCACCTCTTCCCTTCTGGGACAAGGAATCTTTTCTTCTCTTGGTTATCTTCACTTTGCACTGTCTTAGGATTTATACAATATTTCAGGTGATCTCCACTGTCTTGGCTTTTCTCTAACTATTTTCATCCCCTTTTATTTAAATCACATATCATGAAATTTACAGAAATTTCTGGTCAACAGAAGTTTCATAAGGGAAACAAGTCATCCCCCCCCCCCGATTAATCAGGAGACCCTCTACCATTTCAGACAAATGGCTGTCCAGTCTCTTTGTAAAAGCATCCATTGATGGAGCAACCTCTGGAAGCAAGCTGTTCTACTGATTAATTATTCTAACTGTCACGAAATGTCTCCTTATTTCTAGGTTGCTTCTCTCCTTGATTAGTTTCCATCCTTTGTTTCTTGTCTTGCCTTCTGGTGCTTTGGAAAATAAATTAACCCCCTCCCCTGTTCTTTGTGGCAGCCCCTCAAATACTGGAAGATGGCTATCATGTCCCCCCCTAGTCCTTCTTTTCTTGAGACTGGCCACACCCAATTCCTGCAACCATTCTTCATATATTTTTGTCTCCAGGCCCTTGATCATCTTACTTGCTCTTCTTTGCACTTTTTCCCTCAAAGTCTCAACACTCTTCTTTTTGTTTCTTTGCTTGCAATTTCAGATCCACACTTTCTTGAGAAATATCCGCTTTAACAACACCGCTGGGGATGAAGTCTCCTTTTCAGATAATGGAATGAAATATGCAGGATTTGATATCCTCAACTGGGTTGTCTTTGAAAATAAGACAATCCTTCGACAGAAAGTTGGATGGGTTGATCCAGAAACTCCTTCAATTGCAGATTTCAGCATTGATCCTGATGCCATTGTGTGGGCTAACCAGGTGGGGAATAGATGTTGCTTCCAGGGTTAAGGAAAGCTGAGAGGATAGAACAGGCTGTTGTGCTGAAAACTCTAATCAGAATTTTGGGGAAGGAAGAACCTGAATCCAAGCTGAACATTTCTAACCTCTCCATCTCAAAGCTACTCTCACTCTCCTTTCAGACAAAGCCTTTCTCCCGTTGTGTGAAGCGCTGCCTTCCAGGTCAAGCCAGGAAAGTTGCAGAGGGGAAGCGCTCTTGTTGCTATGGATGTATTTCTTGCCCAGAAGGGACCATTTCTAATCAAACAGGCAAGTTGCTCAAGGAGACTCTCAAGCAGGAATGAGGAGGTATATGAGAAAAAGAGAATCAGTTGTGCAAACCAACATCCCCATCTTCCTAATGTAGACCCACATTTATGACAACTTTGCAGCTCTAAAAATAAAGGAAGATTAAGTGGATTCTACCCTGGCAGACACCATGTTCTTCCTAAACGAAGAGCTCACCGAATGAATGAACCAGCAATCACATTTAGCCCTCTAGTCAAAGGATATTACCTCTGCCAGTAAGAAAGACTGCATTTGCTTTCCTGCATGTTCTTCCTTGCCAGGTTTATCTGCTAAGAAAAAAATAAACACAACTATTTTCCATAAGGGGAAGTGAGGGGAATGTTGCAAACAGCTTATGATAGTTTCAGGGGTTTGCACAGTACCCACAATGACATTGAGTTTAATCAACCTACTAAAACACAGTTTTGAATGCTGAGGTTTACTTTGAACCCAGAATAGCCCCCTTGGCTCTCATCCAAGCCATCTTTCTCTAGAGTTATCTTTAAGGGTACACAACCAGATCAGAGGTGGGTGGTTCCCAGTTTGGCTGAACTGGTAACGGCAGTGGCGGGAGGCTCCGCCCTCCCATCTGGATGCTTCTACCTATGCACAGAAGTGTCACACGCACACGAGCATACACGAGCACGCATGAGCAAACCGGTAGAAACCCACCACTGGACCAGATGTCTCTACCTCAAGCACAAGCAGAAGGAACACCTCCTTCACTCAACATTGCTTTCCTTTCCTACCACTGCTATGCAGAGGCATGTGAGGAAAAATACACTCGGCAATTTCTCTCACGCTGAAACTTCAGTAGTCATGGAAGTTGCCAATGTCTGGTCTTTCTTTCCAGGGCCAACTGACCAGGCTAACTGGAGCTGAACAGAACCTCGTCTCTGGCTAATCTATCCTCAGCCTCATCATCAATGAAGAAGGATTTTCTCTATTTGATGTCCATAACATGCTCAGTTGACAGTCAGTGTATCCTTGAGGGAAGAATAATGCTTAGGGCAGAAGACCCTGAAATCCTTAGACAAAGACTAAGATTTTTCATCTTATCACCTTATTATGATTTCAGATGCAGCTCGCTGTGACCCCTGCCCAATGGACCAATATCCCAACAAGGACAAGGATCACTGCATTGCCAAGAAGATCCACTTTCTTTCCTATCAAGACACCCTGGGATATGTTTTAAGTTCCCTCGCACTTTCTCTTTCCATGATCACCTTAGGAGTTCTGGCAATTTTCCTTAAGCATCGTGACACTCCGATTGTCAAAGCCAACAACCGAGATCTCACTTATGTCCTCCTGGTCTCCCTCCTGCTCTGCTTCCTCTGCTCCTTCCTCTTCATTGGTCGACCCAGGAGGCTCACCTGTCTCTTTCGGCAAACTGCCTTTGCCATTTTCTTTTCCATTGCGGTTTCCTCAGTATTAGCAAAAACTGTCATGGTGGTTCTGGCCTTCATGGCCACCAAACCAGGGAACAGGACAAGGAAATTCTTAGGAAAGCCACTGACCAACTCCATTGTCTTAGCTTGTCCCCTGCTCCAAGCAGTTCTTTGTGCCATCTGGCTGGGAACTTGTTCCCCATTTCCCAATCTGGACTTCCACTCCTTGGTAGGAGAGATTATCTTGGAATGTAATGAAGGCTCAGTTTCAATGTTTTACACTGTCCTTGCTTATCTGGCTGTTTTAGCCTTTATCAGTTTCACAATGGCCTTTTTGGCTAGGAAATTGCCTGATAGTTTTAATGAAGCCAAGTTCATTACTTTCAGCATGCTGGTCTTTTGCAGTGTTTGGATCACCTTCCTCCCCACCTATCTGAGTACCAAAGGGAAGTCCATGGTGGCCGTGGAGATCTTCTCCATTTTGGCCTCTGGTGCTGGTCTCTTGGCTTGCATCTTTTTCCCTAAATGTTATATTATCCTACTGAGGCCCCATCTCAATTGCAGAGAAAATATGATGAGGAACAAAAATCTCTAACTAATACATGCTTGGGAAACATTTATAATTATCAGACCCACAGTGACACAGTGATTAGAGTGCAGTACTGCAGGCTACCTCTGCTAACTGCCAGCTGCCTGCAATTCAGCAGTTCAAATCTCACCAGCCTCAAAATTAAGGTCCAAATTATTAGAAACAATAAACCTCTGATTCTAAAGTAAAAGTTATTGGTTGTGTTGTTGTTTTTGTTTCCAATTAGAATTTTCTTATGACATTCTGAAGCTGGGCTTATAGCATCAATTGGGATTTTTGCTAACACCTTTGCTGGCATATCCCTGCCTGAGCTGCTGGAGGCTGTCTCATGGCTGGCAGTGGAGTTCTCCAGATGTATGGTTTCAATGCCCCTTCAGAGATGGAGGAACAACCCCTTCTCTCAGGGATGAATGCATGCCAGTCCAGCTTCAGTGCTTGGTCTGATTCAAATAATTGACTTCCTGCCCCCACTCTTGCCTCTATGCTCTCTCTTGCTCTCATGGGTGTTCAGACTCTCCACAGCTCAGTATTGTTGTGTTCAACAACTTGAACCCTTACAAGGAACTTATCTTTTTTTAAAAAATATTTTTATTATTTACATATAAGTATATCGAATACAGTGTGACCATCCTGGTGTTTCATCCACCATAGGGTTAGGGTTACATTTCCTAAATGTTGGAAGTGTAAACAATCGGCAGGCACATACTACCACATGTGGGGACCTGTAAAAAATCAAGGAGATTTTGGTTACAAATTCAGATATGGCTAGAAAAAATGGTTGGACAACGTATAGAATTCAAGCCAGAATTATTTCTATTAGGTGTTATAACAGAAGGCTATAGCAAAGGGTAAATATACCTAATACTTATCCTAACAGCAGCAAGAATGATGTATGCACAGCAATGGAAAAGTGAAAATACCCCCTCAGGAAGGGAGATAATAAAGAAAATATTAACATGCGCAGAAATGGATAGACCAATGTTAGAATTAAAAAACAAACAAAGGAGAATCGGAATATTATGACACATGGAACAGATTTTATCAATGCCTGGAAACACGAGGTGGATGTCGGAACATGGAAAGATTAGGCTAAGTAGACCTGAAATGAGAGTTTATATATGTATTAGAATGAATACATTGGACAAAAACAATTGTATAAGACTAGCACTGTGTAAGTAGTACATATGTTATTTGGGACTTCCTGAACATATCTATTACCTGCTCCATTAGCAGAACATGAGTCTCCAGAAGGGCCCCTAGATTGCACAGCAGTCCCAACCATGGCCTATTTTCAAGAAATGTGGAGAACCCAGTTTCTAATTGCATCCCCTCACATGTAGGCGTAAAAGGTCAAAGTAAAGCTTGCCCCCTGTCCGGTTGTGTCCATTTCTAGGGAGCTCATCTCTGCATTGTCCAAAGACACTTCCATGGTCATGTGACCAGAATGACCTATATGCTGTTACCTTCCCACTGAAGTGGTACCTATTAATATATTTGCATTTGCATGCTTTCAAACTGCTAGGCAGGCTGGAGCTGGAGCAAGGAATGGGAGCTCACCCCATCATACGGTGCTTGGGTTCTGAACCTGGGCTGTCAGCTTTCCAGCTGACAGGCTCAACATCTTTAACCGCTGAGCCATCATACCCCTTTATAAATGAACTAGTAAAATGAACCAATTCTTCCAGCCATATATTTGTACTATTGTTCATACTTGGTAGGATACAACTTTGTCATATGCCATCTATTATCACTCATACTATTCAAACCAACTCTCTTCATCTGACATGCAGGTGCTCAGTTTCATGCAAGTGAAATGCCCAACTTAATCTTAACTCTCAAGTCCATCTGCTCTGTGGATTAACAAAAAGAGACACAAGTATGTTTTTCTCTTTTCTTGTGTACAAAAAGAAGACTTATATACCACTTTACAGTGCTTTACATCCCTCTCTAAGTGGTTTCCAGAGTCAGCATATTTCCCCCAACCATTTTGGGTCCTCATTTTACCCACCTTGGAAGGATGAATCAGCCTTGAGCCTGGTGGGATTTGAACTGCCAAATTGCAGGCAGGCGGCAATCAGCATAATTAGCCTGCAGTACTGCACTTTAACCACTGCACCACCGAGGCTCATATAGGACAATTGCTTCCCCTTGCAATTATCAGAAGAACAGTAATTTTTAATATGTCCCTTGTGGATTTCTACTCATAAAAATCTTCCAAGATAAAACCTGTTTTAAACAACATGCTCAAAATTCTCCAGGTGAGAACAGGATGTGCCATATCTCCTTATCATGCAAAGAGCCAAATCCAGTCACAGCCCAAACACAGGTAAGAGGAAGCACGTTTGATATAAAATTGGCTGAAGGCCATCCAGGTGTCATGTGCTGTCTATATTGTGCTAAAGCTCAGGTGAGATTTCAGGTGCTACCTTTAAACCACCTTCTGTACAAATCTTGATTTCTGATCTTGGAGGGAAGGTGAGAAGAATGGCAGGGCTGCCTCTCCTCCTCCTGCTGCTGCTCTTCTGGTCCCTGACTCTGACTTCTGCTAGAAGGATGCAAACTGTACGGGTCTTTCCAACGCATTTAAAAATTGAGCAACACTCCCACAGGCCTGGTGATCTCATTATTGGTGTGAATCTACCTTTGGGAACCACTAATTTGTTCCGCATCCTAGATTTAAAAAAAAAGATGCATTCCAGTATTCTATCATACTTCTGTGAGTTTCATCTGGTGGATAAATATGTGGATGATTGTTTGCTTTGCTTGTTCAGAAATGACAGTTCTAGTGATAGTTGCAATATGCTAAAATAATTCAAATTTTTGTCCTTTTCCCAATAAAGAGCCAAGCTGATAAAATAGGCCAGGATTGTATGTATGTATGTATGTATGTATGTATGTATGTATGTATGTATGTATGTATGTGTTTCCCCAAAATACGACAGGGTCTTATTTTCTTTTTACCTACAAAATATGGCTTGGGCTTTATTATGGGGGGAGGGTTTATTGTTTTGGGATTGCCGGGCGGCTGCTCTCTTGAGATTGGGCTCCCAAAGAGCCGGGCACAGCCTCATGGGCGAATGGCTGTTTTGCTCTGTCGCAGCAGTGCAACACAACAGCCGTGAAGCGACCACGCTCATGAGCAGCCACCCGGCAAACCCCCTTTGCAGCCAGGCACAGCGCCATTCACTGATCTAGGGGTATCACCAAGCCATGTGAGCGCCTGTTTGCCGCTGCCCGGCTCCCGCGGCTTGGTACCTTCCAAATGCCAGTGAATGGTGCTCTGCACTGCTGGAGAGGGGGGTTGCATGAGTGGCTGTTCCGCTCTCATTCACCCACCTCCCAGCCTTACCATGTATGGCCCAGCTCTCATTACAGAGCCAGGGCACCTCTGCCATCACCGCCATCACAGCCTGGCTTTTTCCGTGGCTTCCAAGCCAAGTCTTTCGACAGTGGCCACTCTGGACGCATGCTCTATGGTTGTGGGCCAGCTGCCTGCAGAGTGTACAACCATAGAGTGTGCGCCTAGAGTGGCCACTGCCGAAAGACTCAGGTTGGAAGCCGCGGAAATAGCCAGGCTGGGATGGAGGTGGTGGCGGTGGTGGCGGAGGTGCCCTGGCTTCGTAATGAGAGCTGGGCCATGCATTGTAAGGCTGGGAGGTGGGTGAGTGAGAGCAGAACAGCCACTTGCTCAACCCCCCTCTCCAGCCGTGCAGAGTGCCATTTACTGGCATTTGGAAGGCGCCAAGCCACAGGAGCCGGCGGCAGTGAACAGGCGCTCATGCGGCTTGGCGATACCCCTAGGTCAGTGAATGGCGCTGTGCCTGCCTTCAAAGGGGGTTTTCCAGGTGGCTGCTCGTGAGTGTGGTCACTTCATGGTTGTTGTGTTGCACTGCTGTGACAGCGCAACACAGCCATTCACCCATGAGGCTGTGCCTGGCTCTTTGGGAGCCCAATCGCAAGAGAGCAGCCACCCGGCAACCCCCCTCTTCAGCTGGGCACAGCCCTGCTCACCAACCTAGCGGTATCCCAAAGGCACCAAGCAACGCAATCACCTTTGCCTCCCACCAGGTTCCCGTGGCTTGGCACCTTCGGGATACTGCTAGGTTGGTGAGCAGCGGTCTGCCTGGCCGGAGGTGGGGGGGTTGTCCAGGGGGCTTATATGCGGGGGTGTTATATTTTTGCCCACCAGAAAAATGTGGCATGGCTGTATTTTGAGGACATGTCGTATTTTCGGGGGAACACGGTAGACAATGAGTTGGCTTTTCATGTTGCTATGGACTTTGCCTACAGCCATCCAGATGGTCCTGAGACCAAACTGCTTCTGGAGGAGACCTTTCCTAGTGAAAAAAGACTATTACAGACCTGGAAATTTCATCATTGGTGGAAAGCTGCCTCTTTCTATTCCTATGGTCATACCGCTTCCTTTTCTTGAGCCTCCTACTTGGGATAACCTTTCTCTGTAAGTGTTTCCTTGATTGTCTGTTTTGTCAGTGAAACATGGAAGTCTTGAGGATGGGGTGTCAGGCCTGCAGCCATCTTTTCCTTTGGATATTTGTCCTGCCCCACTTTCCATTATTCTACATGCATTTTCTTTTTTGGGAAATGGGAGGGGGGATTGTATGGAGTTAGATGCTATGTAGCCATAACAAAATTCTTTCTAGAAAGCCAAGGTCATCCTTTGTCTCTGCACCTCTGCACCTGACTGGAACTGGATGGGTGGAACTGTCAGCATGGCAGTGGAAGATTGGACCATGTGATGGACTTGTGGGTGTGGGGGCAAGATCTTGAATTTTCAATTGGGTGGGAAAAAACGGGAAGCTTTCAGATTCAGGTTTCACAGATGTGCCCACATAGCTCTCTTAATACTGGAACTTTAAGCAATACTTTGCCTTGGAGTCAAATTTACTTTTGGATGCTATTTGGAACCCCGACATTGGGTAGATTCAATGCCACTTAGCCTCTGTTGATAGAGAGCTTTCCTAGTTAGAACACATTGATTCTCTTTGATGATTCAATCTCCCTCTAATTCTCTTCTCAAGCCCTCTGACTCTTCAGTGGTGAAGAACACCTTGTCACACTGAATTGGGATTCAGCTTTTTTCATATTCCTTCAAGAATATGAAACCAGTTTGGCCGAACTTCCGCATAAGACAGGGTCTTCTACTTTATGGCTGAACTAAACTCATCTTCTCGTCTCATTATTCAGATCATCTGTAACACCATCCTTCATGTTTGTGTTACATTGCATGTAGAAAAAGTCTGTCTTTCATCCCATCAAATCTGGCTTCCCACCAACCTCTGGTTAATCCTGGGCACTTCTAGGTGAGCGGAGCAAGCTCTTAGAGAATCCCCAACAGAAAGAGTTCCACATTCTGAGACACTAAAAGGGCTTTTTCTAACTGGGGGCCATCCAGGTATATTGGCGTAATCATTTCTAGCCAGCAAAAATTAATCTGGTCAGGCATTCATTTTATTTTTTAAAAAAAATATTTTTTATTGAACTTATTTAAACATTAAAAACAAAACACAAATTTCCACTCATTCCAGCGAGTCTGTATTAAGTATCGTTGATATCTTTTGTATTTACATAAGCTCTATTTCTATGTTCTCCAATTTACTCTATATTATATAATCACTTAACATATAATAATATTTGCAGATATATACAGAGTTATCAATATTTGTTGTAGATAATACTTGGTTCTTATACAGTATCTTGCTTCAATCATCCAACCATTTTTACCATCTATTCCCCACTTTATAATACTCCGATTCTTCTCTATTCTTCAATTCCATAGTCAACCTATTCATCTCTGCACACTCAAGTACCTTTCTTATGGTACTTGCATCTGAAGGGATATTATTCTGTTTCCAATTTTGAGTGAATACTAATCTTGTTGCAGTTAATATATGTAGCATTATATATTGGGATTTTTTTACGCATTTTATCACCTACTGTAGTATGCCCAATAGGAATAGTTCTGGTTTCCATTCAATTTTTTGTTCTGTAATTTGTTCCAGCCATTCCTTTATTTTAAGCCAATGCTCTCTGGCTTTGGCACAAGTCCACCACATATGATAGAAGGTTCCTTGTTTATATCCACATCTCCAACATTCAGGTGAGCGATTGGGAAACATTTTGGCCAATCTCGTTGGGGGTAAATCAGGCATTCAATTTAATTTAATTTCATTGTATTTATTGGATTTATAAAGTCACCTAATTTAAAAGGACTATGAGAACAATAAATCAGAATAGAGCTGGAAGGACCTTGGAGATCAGTGCAGCAAACGTCATCTGTCTGGAATCCACACTGTATATCAGACATTAATACAATTGATCAAGTCCAGAGGTATTTCATGAGAAGAGTACTCCACTCGCAATAGAATAACCTACACACCAGGCTTGAAATTTTGAGCTTGGATGACCTAGGACTATCCCGCCTATGGTCAGACTTAAGGGTAGTACACAAAGTTATCCACTACAATGTCCTACTAGTCAATGACTACTTCAGTTTCAACCAAAATGATACAAGAGCACACAATAGATACAAATTCCAACCAACATTGAGTGGAACCTACTTCAGAAAGAGGGGAGAACCATGGAACACCACACACCCATTCTTATTACCCCAGTTGGTCAAGGCATTTACTATGAATGATGGCATCCTTTCCACACCTGCTGAGGATTCAAATGATATACTTCATAAGACAAATACAGCAGACAAACATTTATGGCTCCATCCATTTCTTAGGCAACCCTGCTGCGGAGTTTAAATTTGCCTGACAACTTGAATGGTCCTCTTGCCTGTTTTAAAATCTACGGGAGAAGAAAGCTTCTACTTTCACCCAATTCCATCTGAGTATCAATAAATCAGTTATTTCATTGGTATTATTGCCCACACTTACTAGTGTACAACTGATTGTCACGTGCCACCAGGCCCCTTTTGCACTCATTCTATCTGAACAAGCTATTGCAAAGTTCAAACTCCATCTTGTGCACAGGGACTGCTTTATGTAGGTCAAATACCCAACTTCCCCTTGAGCATCCAATCCATCTGCTCTGTGGAATAGCAACAAGAGACACAAACATGTTTTTCCTTTTCTGGTGCACAAACAGAATTTAGTGCTAAGTGGGCGGGACAATGGCTTTTCCTTGTAATTATCAGAAGAACAGCAATTTTTAATGTATCCCCTATGAATTTCCACCTACGGAAGTCTTCCAAGATAAAAGCTGATTTAAAAGTATTCTTTGATTTCTCCCAGCAGAGGGAGGGAGACCATTCTGTGTCTTGCAAAGAGCCAACTTCTAGCTTTGGTGAGAATCAGCTGAATCAGTTTTATCTTTGGTCACAGCCCAAACACAGGTAGGAAGAAACACATTTGTTATCAATTTGCATTGGGGCCATCGATGTAGAAGGAGCAGACCTTGTGCTAAGACTCTACTGAGATTTCAAGTAATACCTGTAAATCAGCTTCTGAACAAACCTTGATTTTTTTTTTTAATCTAGGAGGGAAAATGGCAAGAATGGCTGGGCTGCCTCTTCTGCTGCTGCTGCTGCTGCTGCTCTTCTGGCTCCTGGCTCCAACTTCTCCAACATCTGCTGTGAGGATACAAACTAGATATGTGTTGCCAAAACATTTAAAAATTCAGGAATACTATTACAGGCCTGGTGATCTCATTATTGGTGGGAATTTGCCCCTTGGTGTCTATTTTAACAGTGCTAGCCTAGACTTTAAAATGAACCCATTCTGGACTTCTATTCAACTTTTGTAAGTTTCTTCTTGAGGACAATGATGTAGATGATTGTTGCCTTTGTTTGCTCAGAAATACTTGTTCTAGTGATGTTTCAGTGTCCTTGTGTAGTTCAAATCTCAAGAAAGAGCCAAGCTCATAAAACAGGCTAGATTCCCAAACTTTCCAAAATTCTTTATCAGGAAGTTGATAAACCACGTTCAGAGATATGAGTTGTCCAACTCATTAGGAACGTTACTGCCCTAGTTAAGAAGATGACTTGCAAGATTGTTAATTTGGAAAGTATGTCATGCTGGAAAGCTCAAGGAAAAGCTCAAAACTGTTCCTGCATGGGATACTATAATCCCTATACACACAAAACTCCGTTTTGGAATCAGGAGTGCTTAGAAAATAATGCCCCTCAGTAAGTCTTTGCTGTGGCACCCACTGGAATCTTGCACTCAACAATGGTTACCAGACTAAAAAAGCTGTTCCAAGAGAGAACAAAATTGATTAGAACTCTTCATTGGTCAAATGTGATTGGACACACAAGGCATTTGTCTTTGGTGCATAAGCTCTCAGTGTACATAAAGAAAAATAAAATGCATTCATCAAGAATCATAAGATACAACACTTAGGGATAGTCATAAGTTACTAATAAGCAATCAAATCATACTAGGAAACAAATAAAACAACATAAATCATAAAGATACAAGCAACATGGTTATAGTCATAAGTGGGAAGAGATAGGTACTAGGAAGGCCGAGAAGAATAATAGTAATACAGTCTTAGTAAATAATTTGACAGAGTTGTGGAAATTAGTTGTTTAGCAGTGTGATGGTGTTTGGGAAAAAAACTGTCCTTGTGTCTAGTTGTTCTGGTGTGCAGGGCCCTATAGCGTCATTTTGAGGGTAGAAGTGGAAACAATTTATGTCCAGGATTGAAGGGTCTGTAGATAGTTTCACAGCCCTCTTTTTGACTCATGCAGTGTACAGGTCCTCAATGGAAGGCAGGTTGGTAGCCATTGTTTTTTTTCTGCAGTTCTAATTATCTTTTGAAGTCTGTGCCTGTCTTGTTGGGTTGCAGAACCAAACCATTAGGGTACTAGAGGGGAAATTTAGTAGGACTACAGCCACTAAAGCAAAGAGAATAAGATAGGAATGATAGAGATATAAAATGGTATGTGATAGGGACACATGTCTACTTCTCCTTTCTCACAAATATATCCAGGTTGATAAGAAACATTTTTAAAAATCTATTAATATTTGGGGCATCCTGCTCCAAAGAAAACCCCTACAAAGATCCAAGACAAGGCAAACTCCACCAGCACACACAAGCTTTCCTGTAATATCTCACAATGTTTCTCTCACTATAGACCCTTACCCAACAATTACCACCAGTTCCAGGCCTTGGTGTTTGCAGTTAGAGAGGTGAACAAGGATCTGGTTCTCCTCCCCAACATCACCCTGGGCTTCCACATGTATGACAATAGCCAGTGGGATAGGAGGATTTCTTTAATCAGCCTCTTTCTGCTCTCCACGCGTGACCAAATGATTCCAGGATATAAATGTGACAGGCAGGACCCTCTGCTCTCTGTCATTGGAGGTGACAATGCCAAATCCTCAAGGCTGATGGCCTCCATCTTCAGCACCTTCAAGGTCCCACAGGTAAGGGGGCTCCATTTAGAAACATGATGGAACAGATAAACAACAGAGGAATACAGAGAAGCACAAGATGACTCCCAAGGTGTTTGGGGCAGGGGGACAATAATATATGTGACTTAGAGAATGGATGCTATACTGGGATTCATTTTAATATTTTATGGGTAAATATATGTTTCACAAGGTGGCTCACTGGCTAAGACACTGAGCTTGTCGATGAAAAAGGTTGGCAGTTCAACTGTTTGAATTCCTAGCACAGTGTAATAGAGTGAGTTCCCATTACTTGTTCCAGCTTCTGCCAACCTAGCAGTTCGAAAGCATGTAAAAATGCAAGTAGGGAAATAGGAACCACCTTTGGTGGGAAGGCAAGAGCCTTCGAAGTTTAGTCATACCTGCCACATGACCATGGAGATGTCTTTGGACAGCGCTGGCTCCTCAGCTTTGTATCGGAGATGAACATCGCCCCCTAGAGCCAGGAACCACTAGCACATATGTGCGAGGGAAACCTTTACCTATATATTTCATATAACATAAACCATTGGTTGATGGCTTCTTCTCTTGGATGGTCACAACTCTGCAAATATGTTAATTGGTGGTTCTTCCTAAAAACTGAAGAAACCTATCTCTCAAAATAATTCAACTTGACTGATGAGTCACTAAACCACACAGTGGGGACCATCAAATGTTGCTTTATCTTTTAAAGAAGATTCTCACTTTCTCCAGCTCAGTGTCAGCTTTGAGTCCACTTGGGAAGGCAGAAGAGTTTATCCTTCCTTCTTCCGGATTAATCCCAAGGAATCTGCTCAGTTTGTGGGCTTAGTCCAGCTGCTCCTGTATTTCCAGTGGAACTGGGTTGGGCTTCTGGCTGCTGGAAGTGAGAGTGGGAATCATTTCATCTCAACTCTGATGCCAATGCTCAAGGAGAAGGAGATCTGCCTGGCCTTCACTCATAGAATGAAAGATGAATCTGAAAAGCATATGGTCCAGTTACTTTTACATTCCAAAATGTGGCTTGAAGTTGACATCATTGTTTTCTTTGGAGACTCTGGAACTGTTGCAGCTTTTCAGTGGGGTCTTTATATATATGTACTTAATGAAAGGGGGTCATTCCAGAATGTTTGGATCTTAACTTCCTCCTGGAAACTTAGTGTAATGCATCATGTAGATATATGGAAATCTCTAAAGCCCTTGCATGGGGCTTTGCATTTCAGGGATCACACCAATGATATCTCAGAATTCAGCAATTTCCTACTGTCTTTAGATCCTTTGAACCCACAAGGGGATAGGTTTCTCCCATTATGGTGGGAAAAAGTCTTTGTTTGCAGCTTCCCCAAACAATTTAAATTTTATCCGGACTGGATGAAAAACTGTACAGGGAAGGAGAATTTACAGAGCATACCATCTTCCTTGTTTCAAACAAGAATGACTAGTGAAGGTTACAATATCTACAATGCCATTCATGCTCTGGCATATGCATTACATGCAATATACGTATCTAGAGGACGACCAGCCATGGTGAAGCTTGGAAAGAGGATCTCAAATGTCCAGTCATGGCAGGTAACCTCTGGGACTTTTTATCCAGTCCACAGATCCTTAGAGTAAAAGTTTCCCATATGCATTTCTTGAGTTACTCATGAAATATCTTTATCCAAGAATATCAGTGAGTATCAGAACAGGTTAAAGCAGCAATTTTTATAAGCAGTGATATGACTTAACTGTAGTGTTTAGTTGAAAAGGGAGAGGAGGAAAACAGAAATAAACCAAACTAATTAATCCATAAGAGCCATGAAGGAAATAATGAGAAGAGAAGAGAAAATAACAGAGTTGGAAGGGACCTTGGAAGTCTTCTAGTCCAACCCCCTGCTTAGGCAGGAAATCCTATAACACTTCAGATAAATGGTAATCCAACATCTTCTTAAAAACTTCCAGTGTTGTGGCATTCACAACTTCTGGAGGCAGGTTGTTCCACTGATTAATTGTTCTAACTGTCAGGAAATTTCTCCTTAGTTCTAGGTTGCTTCTCTCCTTGATGAGTTTCCACCCATTGCTTCTTGTCCTGCCCTCAGGTGCTTTGGAGAATAGCTTGACTCCCTCTTCTTTGTGGCAGCCCCTGAGATATTGAAAGATTGCTATTATGTTAACCTAGTCCTCCTTTTCATCAAACTAGACATACCCAATATCTTCATGGAAAGTCCTGAAAGATTTTCAATGGTTGCCTGAATTTCAGGAGGTGATCATCTCATGGAGGAGATATCAGCCCATAGCAAGGATGCGTTTCTGACAGATGCTTCAATAGGGCAATTGAAGTCCTTGTGGGCACATTTCCACAACCACCTCAGTTTCTTTCTGTATGTATTCTGAAACCTGTTCCTGGTCTGAAATATGAGGTGGAGTCCTACCAGTTTGACACGGTTTGGCTGACCCGGTAGTGATATGCTGGCCTGGGTCACAGAACCGGTAGTGACCCAGGCTGGCCATGCCCCTTAACCAGTTCCCCGATCACTGCCGTCACCTTTTTTTGAAGTTCTGAGCATGTGGAGAACAATTTCCATTGAACTGTGCATGCATGCACACTGCATATCCAGTGTGTGTGTGTGTACATGCATGAGCAAACCGCCAGTAATGCCAGCTAGAACCCACCCCTGACTGAAATGAATCAGAATTTTCTACATCAAAGAATAAATGTCCCTGGACAGTGAAGTAACAACTGTGGGCAGCCACTTCCTTCCATATATCCCCACTTAGTCACACCTCCTTCCTTCACTTTGCTCTCCTTGTCTATCAGCTGAAGAAAGTCAGTGGAATTGTACACCATTTTGAGAGAAATTATTTAATCATTCCAATAATGCATTTGTCATTTACAAGACAAATTTACAAGTAATGATTTGAGGGCCATGATAGAACGGTAGGAGCCATGATGTCTCATTTGTGGCTTTCAACCAAGTATTCCAATTTCAGAAAATCTCTTTTGTTTCAGATTCTCCCCTATTTGAGGACTGTCAAGTTCAACAACAGTGCTGGAGAAGAAGTCTCCTTCTCAGAAAATAGACAGAGGTCTGTTCGTTATGACCTTCTCAACTGGGTTTTCCTCCCCAATCAATCAAATCTTCTTCTGAAAGTTGGACAGGTCCATCCTGGGGCTCCCCTGGGTCAGGATTTTACCATTAACTCAGATGCAATTGTCTGGGCCACAAAGGTGAGTTGAAAGGCATTGATGTAAGTTCAGGGAAAGATTTTTTTCCCTCTTCTGGAGATGTGGAATACTCTTCTAGCTGGAAAAAGGTCTATTGAATCATAAAATATGGCAGCTGTTTGCTGAAAAATCTGATCTGCGTGTAACACACTTCAGGTCTGATTTGTGGCAGATCCCAGAAAGTGTTGGCATTGGGAAGAAGTTCTTGAAAGCCAGGATGCCATTATGGTGGGCAACAGTGATTTCTATGGACTATTCCCTCTATGGAATCAAATGTAGGACCCAAAAACCAACAATCAAACCTCACTGCAGGATTTAGCAATTCAAATTAGAGTAAACAATGGGAGGGACTCCTACAAACCCAAGGACTTAGTCATACATTTCAGGAAATGGGAAACAAAATGATAAAGTCAAACATACCCAGATAGAATAGAGTAGGGTAGGGTAGGGTAGGGTAAGGTAGGGTAGAGTAGAGTAGAGTAGAGTAGAGTAGAGTAGAATAGAATAGAATAGAATAGAATAGAATAGAATAGAATAGAATAGAATAGAATAGAATAGAATAGAATAGAATAGAATAGAATTCTTTATTGGCCAAGTGTGATTGGACGGACAAGGAATTTATCTTTGGTGCATATGCCCTCAGTGTATATAAAAAGACAGATACATACATCAAGAATCATAAGGTACAACACTTAATGATAGTCATAGGGTACAAATAAGCAATCAGGAAATAATCAATATCAATATAAATCATAAGGATACAAGCAACAAAGTTACAGCCATGCAGCCATAAGTGGGAGGGAATGGGTGATAGGAACAATGAGAAGACTAATAGTAATAGTAACACAGCCTTAGTGAATAGTTTGACAGTGTTGAGGGAATTATTTGTTTAGCAGAGTGATGACATTCAAGAAAAAAAAAACTGTTCTTATGTCTAGTTGTCTTGATGTGCAGTGCTCTATTGCGTCGTTTTGAGGGTAGGAGTTGAAACCATTTATAAGATTGCCATTGTGCTCTGGGCTGACTCTTTAGGAACCTTCTATGAAGATGCTTCCTCCATGAATCTTAAGGAAGACTGCTTTGATTTACATCTGTTCCCCCTTCTGCCCTTTTTCAATCAAATGCTACACTTAATTCATACCATATGTATGTATAAGTCACTGATGATATGATCACAGATATTCATAAATAGGAAGCTTTAAGGTCCTCTCCCTGTTTCTACTGTTACTAACCTCAAGAAGGAATAATTGCCTTAATAAAAATAAGCATATCTTGTTATGTTGCCATAGAAAATTTAATAAAGCATATGGGAGCCCTGAAGATGCTCCCAAAATGAAAGAGCATGAAGATGCTCTTGTCAGCCCTGAAGCCATTTGGGGAGCATCTTTAGGGCTGCCAGCTTACTGTGTACCAAAGCAGTTCAAGAATGCCTCAATTAGAACCCATTTCACCTGCTTTTATTTTGCTCACCTCCTCCTAATTCTCCAAAAATTCACTTCCCTCACACTGTTCAGTTGGTCTCATCATTTACTGTTTCATCAAAACAGTAACCTAATGTCACAAACTTTGAACCTCCAATCTCCAGCATCCAGCTCCAATCTCCAGAATCCATGGAAAGGATAGGAATGCTGGTTGCTTAATTCACCTAGGAAATGTTTTTAGTTTCTGGGAAGCCCAGGTGAACCATTTCTTTTGAAGACTTTCTTTTGATTGGAATAGGAATGTGGAGAAGAATCGATGAAATATGTTCTTTGCTTATGCCACCTCAAGCATTTCCTTTTTCTCTTTCAGAAGGTGCCCTTTGCCAGGTGTGGCAGGAAGAGATGCCAGGCAGGAGAGAGGAGAAGCGTTCCAGAGGGCCAGCAAGTCTGCTGCTATCAATGTGTCCCTTGTCCAGAAGGCACCATTTCTAATCAGACAGGTAGAGCAAATGTCAAAAACAGATCTTCCAGGATCAGTTGATAGACATGTCAGAGGAAGAGGAGATCCAGGTATCCATGTCTACTAACACTCAACAACAACAACAACAATCATAATCAACAGAGTTGAAGTACAAACCAGAGAACTTGAGTCAAAGAACTCTCATTGCTGTAATGCTTCTGGATCACTCTTTCCTCTTCCCTCTTTCTCTATAAAATACCTTGGACCAGGAAAAGAGACCTTTCCCTCTCCCAAAAGTCAGTAGTTCTCAGACATTTTCAGGACCTTTTCTGTTTCATTGTAGATCTTCTCCACACAAACTCAAAAATAATACACAGACAAAATAACTGGATTTCTGGCTGAAATATCTATCAGTCTTTTTGTGATTCCATCAAAAATCGGGGAAGAAGGAGCAATCTCTCTCACATTAAAGCCACAAAAGTCATGGGAGAAGCCATTGACTGGACACTGCTTTTTTTATAGAACAAAAAAACCAGATCAGCTGGAGCTGAACCCCTCCATGTCTGGGGCTAACTTATCCAAAGCATCATCAATAATATACAAAGAATGAACTTGTTTCATCCATGATAAAATCATTTCATCACTTCCTTTGTGGACTGGCCATAGCAGAAAGGGGAAAACATGCCAGAATAGAGGGAGGGAGGAATAATGAAGGGGAAATAAAACTTATGGCAGATGTCCCTGGAATCCTCAGGCAAAGATTTGATTTCTTAATTTCAGATGCAGCTTCCTGTGATCCTTGCCCAGAAGACCAATATCCCAACAAGGACAAGGACCACTGCATTGCCAAGAAGATCCACTTCCTTGCCTATCAAGAGCCTCTGGGATATGCTTTAGCTTCTCTCACACTTTCTCTCTCTGCAATCACGTTGGGAGTCCTGGCAATTTTCCTTAAACATCGTGACACACCTATTGTCAAGGCCAACAACCGAGATCTCACCTACATCCTCCTGGTCTCCCTCCTGCTCTGCTTCCTCTGCTCCTTCCTCTTCATTGGTCAACCCGGGATGCTCACCTGCCTCTTCCGACAAACTGCCTTTGCCATTCTCTTTTCCCTTGTGGTTTCCTCTGTCTTGGCAAAAACTGTCATGGTGGTTCTGGCTTTCATGGCCACCAAGCCAGGGAACAAGTCAAGAAAATTATTAGGAAAACCACTGACCAATTCCATTGTCTTAGCCTGTCCCCTGATCCAGGCAGTTCTTTGTGCCACCTGGCTGGGAACCTTTCCTCCATTTCCCAGCTGGGACTTCCACTCCTTGTTTGGAGAAATCATTTTGGAATGCAAGGAAGGCTCATCTTTAATGTTCTACATTGTCCTTGGCTACCTAGGTTTTTTGTCCTTCATCAGTTTCACAATGGCATTTCTAGCTAGGAAATTGCCTGATAGTTTTAATGAAGCCAAGTTCATTACTTTTAGCATGCTTGTATTTTGCAGTGTTTGGATCTCATTCCTCCCTACCTACCTGAGCACCAAAGGGAAGTCCATGGTGGCTGTGGAGATCTTCTCCATCTTGGCCTCTGGGGCTGGTCTCTTGGCTTGTATCTTTTCCCCCAAATGCTACATTATCCTCTTCAGGCCTGATCTGAATCAGAGAAAAAATATAATGGGGCACAAGAATCTCTGATTTATATGTAAAGTAGTAGCTTTTATTTTGCCTTTGCACCCCTTTTTAAGTTGATGTGATTTCATAACAATGGTGAAACAAGAGAGTGGCTTTTACTTCAAATAATTGGAAATCATGGGAATATTTGGTAGTGCAATGGTTAGAATTCAGGATTTCTGCTGATCACCGGCTGCAAGTTCGGGTCTCACCAGGCTCAAGGTTGACTCAGTCTTCCATCCTTCCAAGGTGGGTAAAAGAGGACCCAGATTGTTGGAAGTGGGGCAAGAGGCTGACTCTGTAAACTGCTTAGAGAGGGCTGTAAGCACTATGAATGGGTATATAAGTCTAAGTGCTGTTACCATTGGTATTTTATCATCATTTCTGTCCAAAGACGCTTCATTTTAGTTCCTGTTTGAAATTCCTTCTATCTGCATTTTGGATTTGGTACAATACAATTTAGAGTATTAAAACATTTCTCCTTAGGTCTCAGTATTGTGATGTGATATGCTTAATTAATTAGACAACCTTTTGGACAGTAAAGGAGGCTAACAAGCAAGTACTGGACCACATAACACCAAACATGCTGCTGGAAGGAAATTATGAAACTGAGTCTCATTTACTTTGGCCATGTCATTCACGGAAATTCCCTGGAGAAAGCAATCATGTTTGGAAGACATGAATGGCTTTGGATTTGGGGGTTCTCTAGTTCTAGGACTACACAATCTATGGTGCTGGGTGGGGTAGCATTAGCCCCAAACAGACCCTGAAAGAAATGTGGGGTTTTATGGACTCACAACTCCTGCTTGAGCACCGTGGCAGTTATAGCTAGAAGGGCCTTTTCACAACTTTGTTTATGTGCCAGTTGCACCCATTGTAGAACAAAGATGCCCTGGTCACCTCCTGGTTGGACTATTGCAATGCATTCCATACGGGACATCCAGAAACTTCAGCTGGTGCAAAATGCATCAATAAGAACAATTATATTTCTGGTAGATCTCATTATACCTTTGGTTGCTGAGCTGCATTGGTTGGCCTCATCTCTACTCAAAGTTCCCTCAAATCTGTTCATGCTAGAAGACTTGGGAACCCCGGTAATTCTAACTCCTTTTAATAAATGTTGTATAAAGGTTTTAAGCAATAATTGTCCTCTTTATTTGCAGTTTTTACTGGACTGTTTGTATACTGCTGGGAATCATTTTGCATGACATGGATTGCCATATAAATTTCATTAGTCAATTAATTCATTCCATTCCCTGTCTTGTGGGTGTAACTAAACCAGTTCTTACATTTAAACATTGATGTGATTGCTCACACTTCCTAGGCTACAGATGACTGGTACCATGCCCCATTAGAACCCATTCTATCTGAACAAACTATGACACAGGACAAACTCCATCTTGGGTGCAGGTGCTCACTTTCTTGTCAATTAAAACCTCACCTTCGCCTTCATTCTCAAGTCCATCTGCTCTGTGGATTAGCAACAAGAGACACAAACATGTTTTTCCTATCTCAGGTGCAACCAACCCCTGTTGCTGAGTAGGTAGGACAATTTGTTTTCCTTATAATTATAAGAAGAACAATAATTCTTCATGTATTCTCTCTGGATTTCAACCCACAAGAATCTTGTAAGGTAAAACTTGCTTTAAAAACCATGCCCTGGGTTTTTCAGCTTCTCTTCCAAAAAGCTAGCTTTGGGGTTTGTTGAGACTCAACTGACCTTCATGTCACAGCCCAAACACAGAAAACATGATTGATATAAAAGCAGTTTATTGATGGATTATTCTTGTAACCTTATAATTACAATAGAATACAGCATATAGTCTAATTTCAGAATAAGATAGATAGAAACAAATACAGCAATACAATACAAATGTTTTAATGCAGAGACATCAGATAAATTTGCCCTGGGGCCCTCCAGCTGGCAAGGAAGGCTCAACTATGTAAATCTAGTGAGATTTCTGATGCTCCCTGCAGTTCATCTTCTGCACAAACCTTGATTTCTGATCTAGGAGGGATTGTGAGAAGAATGGCTGCGCTGCCTCTCCTGCTGCTGCTGCTGCTCTTCTGGCTCCTTCCTTCAGTTACTGCTAAGAGGATACAAAGCATCTGTGCGTTGCCAAAACATGTAAAGGTTCGAGATCAATGGGAATTTTACAGACCTGGAGATCTGATTATTGGAGGGAATTTGCCCCTGGTAACTTTCGTGAAGTCCAAAATACCCGATTTTCATGGGTACCCATTGCGGCTTAATATTGGCATTGTGTAAGTTTTACCTGGAGGGGAAAAATGTAGGTGATTCTTTTCTTCCCTCTGGATGTAAGGCCTCCTTTCAGAAATATGTTTGTTTGTTTGTTTGTTTGTTTGTTTGTTTGTTTATTCATTCATTCATTCATTCATTTCATCAAGCATGTATTAGATAACAAATATACTGTAAGTATAAACACGATTATGAATACATGAAATGAGTACAAATACAAATACAAAGGAATATTAGGACAGGGATGGTAGGCATTCTGGTTTGCTTATGCACTTAAAGACCTCTTAGCAATGGGGTGAGGTCGACAGTAGACAGTCTAAGGTTAAAGTTTTGAGGATTTGGGGAAGGAACCAAAGTGTCAGGTAGGGCATTCCAGGCATTGACCACTCGGTTGCTGAAGTCGTATTTTCTGCAATCGAGTTTGGAGTGCTTTACCTTGAGTTTGTATCTATTGTGTGCTCGTGTATTGTTGTGGTTGAAGCTGAAGCAGTCAATGACAGGTAGGAAATTGTAGTGGATAATTTTGTGTACTACGCTTAGGTCAGACTGAATTTCAAGCCTATTTGTGAGCAGAGGAGTGGAGGATTTTTCTCGTGAAATATCTCTAAACTCACTCAATTGTATTAATGTCTGATATGCAGTGTGCATTTCAGACAGATGAGCTGTAGTCGAGAATTCGTCTAGCAAATGTTTTGTATGCTCTGGTTAGCAGTATAATATTACCAGAGAAGAAGCTATGCTAGATTAAGTTAACCACTCTTTATGCCTTTTTGGCAATGTTGTTACAGTGGGCTCTGGCACTTAGGTGATTAGATATGACTGCTCCAAGGTCATTGACAGAGTGAGGATCATCTACAAGGTCAAGTCCACCTAGCTTGTATTTGGTGTTCTGATTCTTTTTGCCAATGTGTAAGATAGAGCATTTGTTGGTTGAGATTTGTAGTTGCCAATTGTTTGACCATTCTAACACATTTTTGAAGGGTAGCAGCATTGTCGGTGGTGTTAAATAGTTTTACATCAACAGCGAAGAGAATGCCGTGGCTTATAATGTGATCACAAAGGTCATTTATGTAAAGTATAAAGAGTGCTGGTCCTGCCTTGGGGGACACCACTGTTAACAGGTGCAGGATTTGATAGGGCACTCCCTATTTTGACCACTTGTTGCCTGTTTGACTGGGATGTAACTATGCAATTATGTAGGGATCCAGAAACACCATCCTATTTTATTATTAGTAGTAGTTTGTAGTGTACCACTGAATCAAAGGCTTTACAGAAGTCTATTTAGATTGCGTCTATTGCTTTTCCCTGATAGAGTTGTGTAGTACATATGTTTTTGCTGTGTAGGAGTTGTGGGGCCAACGAGCCATCGTTGTTCTTGAACTCTGGAAATTTCTATGATTTCATCAGGGGAGATGGTTGGTGTATGATGGTTACTGATAATGTTGCAAACCTTTGTGATACCAGGTTCGTTGGTGTCATCTAGTCGAAATAAAATAGTGTTAGCACAAGAAATGCTTGTTCTAGGGATCTTCAGATCTTTGTCCTTTTCTCAATAAAGAGGAAAATTTGAGAAATAAGCTAGAATTTCCTAACATGCCAGAACTCTTCAAGAGAAAAATGAGATACAACTTAAAGGTTAGGAGGGACAGCACCTATGATCCTCACTGCCCTGGTGAAGAAGTTGACTTGTAATATTACTTTGAACATAAAGTCACAGGGAAAAAACCCTCCAAGAAAAGTTCAATCTTTGCCAATGTGGGGTACTACAAAAAACCCCACTCAGTTTAGAAGTCAGCAAAGCTTGTGAATAATGGCTCTTAGTAAATCTTAGTAAATCTGTGCCACTCCCCCCATTGTGGAGGGCTTCGGCCAAGTGAAGAAGGGAGGGAGAACAGAGGGGGATAAAATGATATGAGATATGGACAGACAGGCTTTTCTCATTCCTCAGAAATCCATCCAAGCTGAATGAAAGAGATTCCAGATGAACAGACTTGGAAGGAACCTTATAGGTCATCTAGACCAACCCCCACATCCAAGCAGGAGACCTTACACCATTTCTGACAAATGGAAGTCCAATGTCTTCTTGAAAGCCTCCAGTGATGAAACTCCTGTTCACAAAAAGGCAAGGCCAACTTCACCAGCACACAAAATCACACAAAATTTAACGTTCCCCAATATTTCTCTCTCAATAGACTCACACCCCAATACTACCAGCACATCCTGGCCTTGATGTTTGTTGTCATGGAGGTGAACAAGGATCTGGATCTCCTCCCCAACATCACACTTGGCTTCCAAGTCTATGAGAATGGCCAGATTCAGAGGGAGATTTCCTCACACAGCCTCTCTCTTCTGTCTACACGAGGCCAAATGGTTCCAGATTACAAATGTGACAGGCAGGACACCCTGCTCTCTGTCATTGGAGGTGACAATGCTCAATCCTCAAGGCAGATGGCATCCATCTTCAGCATCTTCAAGGTCCCACAGGTAAGGGGAATATAATATGTAATAGAAAAACAACAGAAGCCAAGGAGGTGTTGGGGGGAGGGACACATTTTATATGTCAAGATACATTTTTACATAACCACTAAGTAATATTGATATAATTCTGAAAGAAGAAGCATTTCCTGGCTTTCATAGTTTATCATGTTTCTGTACCTTTCAGTTCAGTTTATTCTCTGCATCAGGTGGATGGTTTGTTCCCTTGACTTCTGATCAATCACAACCAGGCAAAATAGGTAATTGATGGCTCTTCCTAAGAAGGGAGGAAGATGAAGCCTGCCATTCAAAGTGGACAAACCTGAATATTGGGACAATAAAACATACAATGGGGACCATTAAAGTCAGCATTAAAATGTACTTTGTCTTTTAAAGAGGTTTCTCACTTTCTCCAGCTTGGTGTTGGCTTTGAGTTCACTCAGGGAGACAGAAGAGTTTATCCTTCCTTCTTCCAAATTAATCCCAGTGAATTTCCTCAGTATGTGGGATTAGTCCAGCTGCTCCTGTATTTCCAGTGGAACTGGGTTGGGTTGGTGGCTCCTGATGATGACAATGGAGAACATTTCATCTCATCTGTGATGCCAATGCTCAAGGAGAAGGAGATCTGCCTGGCCTTCACTCAAATGATGAATTCTGATTTTGTTAATAGTCCAAGTTGGAAAGGAATCCATATTTTAAACAATTGGTCTAAAGCCAAAGTGATTATTCTGTTTGGAGACTCTAGTACCATCAGAAATGTACAACTGTTTGTGTTAGTTTATGAAACATCGACAAAAAAATTATTTCTGAAAGTCTGGATCCTTACATCCAATTGGAAATTTAATGTGATGAAATCTGAATATCTATTGAAAGCTATAAAGCCCTTCCATGGGGCTTTGCATTTTAGAGACCACACCAGGGATATCTCCGAATTCAGCTGTGTTCTCATGTCTTTAGACCCTTTGAATCCAGGAAGGAATGTCTTTCTCCCGCGATGGTGGGAGTGGGTCTTTGACTGCCAGATCCACAAATCAGACAAGGTCCCTCCGAAGGAGAAAAAACCATGTACAGGGAAGGAGAATTTGCAGAATCTGCCAGCTTACGTGTTTGAAGCAAGCATGGCAGGTGAAAGTTACAATATCTACAATGCCATTTATGCTCTGGCACATTCATTACATGCAATGTATGACTCCAGAGGACGACCAGCCTTGCGAAGACTTGGAAAGAGGATCTCAAATATCCAGTCATGGCAGGTGATTTCTGTGACTTTTTTTTTAATCCAGTCCATTGATCTTTCAAGAAGAAGTTTTCCATGTGCATTTCTGGAAATAAAATGCACGTGGCATCATATCTCTGTATATAATTGGCATCAAACCAAATGGAAACTAATTTTAAAAAAACAATTATCAAGTGAATTTCATATAGTTTTTGTGGAAAAGAGGTAGAAGGGGAAAAAAATCATTGGCCATGGGTTCCATTTAGGGAAGCCCTTTGAAAAAGATCTTCAAAGATTGAGTTTCCTAAAGTGGTCATTCCAGGGAGGTAT